>NC_142720.1:10000000-10673750 GCF_055471065.1 Atractosteus spatula
CAAAATATGAAATACAACCTTTAACAAATGTTTTTCCATGCTTTATCTATGTGACCACACAGGTAACTACTTCGGTGTTCTCAGTCTTTGCTTCTGTGCAGTGTTGTTGTGTAAGGAATTTCTTGAATTTGCTTGGAGGTGGCTTCAGAGTCTTGAATGGTCTATTCTGTCCATTTATTTTCTGTCAGTTCTACTAGGAAGCAATGAGGTTTAATTATGTACTGTACACTACTGGGCTTCTGACAGAAGCATTTCAGGTGCAATGTCATTCCATTATCGGTCTACTGTGAATTGATTTTGCAGCTTATAATTAAAATCATTTGATGTTCTATGAATTGAAATGTGATGAGCTTTTCCCCATGAGTCACGTATCTGTGAATTAGCCAGAGCATCCCAGATTTTTGAATAGTCATTTGGCAACTCTGATCTTATAAAGAGAGTCTGCTGTCTTCTTTCCCCATATAAACGTCTCAGCTGTATTACCAACATCACCCAAAAGCAGGGTCAGTGTGTTTCTCTTCCCTCTGTCCACTGCTGGCCATCTAAGATTTCATAAAGCATTTCTTTTTAAACTGCCTCTCCGCTACTTCATCTTATTCCATTAGATCCGCCAAGTGCATTTAACCAGTTTAAGACATTCACGTGATTGAAAGATATTCGCAATAACCTCACATTTCAGTGGGTCATCTTGCCGGTGGAATTCACTCTCAGTGAATAAAAGGCAATCTTACGTCGTTCTAATGGTCTTAATTCCACTTGAGCAGCGCTAATGGCCCTTTCTTCCTAGGTACCTGCAGGAGGTGGGCTACACAGACACCATTTTGGATGTGAAGTCTCAGAGGGTAAAAGCTTTGCTAGGCCTGGCCGGGGATGCAGGAGAGAAACCACCGGACAAGAACCCAGAGCCCATGGTGAACGGTACTGAGCCCTCCTTGAAGGGCAGCATCATGACTGGGTAAGCACACCAGCGGACGCCCTGACACTCGCGCTGCAGACGCATGTAGGCGACACCTCCCGGCATGGATTTCGTCAAGGAATCGGTTTGTTCAGTAAAAGCATAGTCATCCATGCTCGCTTTGCTGATGTCATTCTCAGGATCCGCAGGAATGATAACCGTTTCATAAAATGTGCGGTATTGATTCTTTGTGAAAAAAGTATATGATGGCGGAACACAATTTTGTCTTTGCATCCCCCTGTGGCTGAATCCTAAGGACCAGCCTGCTGTAAAATCCACTGCAGAAATAGCAGTATTTTACTGATGCTACTTTTTTGGGGGCGAAAGTTGTCTGAAAATCTAGAGCCAAAACTGTCAGACGCTTTAATCTACATTTGAATTAATGAGAATTCTCTACGAGGTTTTAATGATCCTTTCATCAACATCAGTGAATGCAAAAGTTGTACCCTTAATAGCATTTAATAGTATAAAAGGACTAAAACGGCATCATTCTGCATGAGAGCCTATTATAAAAATATTTACACTAAAATGAAAATTGCCTGTAGCTTTCCAGAACAGACGTATTTTTTCTGTGCAGCGAAAAAGATTTTTTGAACAGTGAAATAACCTGGCTTAAATGGAACTGGTTTCTATTCACTTCTCCGTAAGCTTTGAGAATATCATGAGTGTCACGTTTACTGTTTTTGAAACCTTCATTATCACGTAAGCAACAGTTGCTTAATGTATTGTTTGTCGCCCATGCTGATGACTAATAATGGTTTAATTCGCTGCGGCTAATGTCTAAAGAGCGTTTTATTTGCAAATTGTTTCTTTATGGCAGGTTTTGTTTTTCTTACTTGATTGGAAATTTCTGCACCAGCTCATAGTCACGTTTTTTTAAAGATGACATTAGAAGAGAGTCCTTCACTTAGCTCAATTTTTTCACAAATTTCCCCAATCCCGGAAAAACAGATCAAAATAAATTCTGGTACTTCCTCTGAACTGTATGGCATTTATGACCTTTAACCCTAAGACCCTAACGCAGGAAGAAATTTCATTGTTGTGCCGTTTGATTCTGATAACCTTTTCCCTTTTTACAATAAAACCCTTAATGAATTGCTTTAAATGTCTGTATTTGTTCCCGACTGCTTATTGTGAATGTTCCCGTGCGTGAAGATCTGCCTGTTCTCCTTTCCTGATGGCTTTCCTCCTGTGCTATCAGGAAACCTGATTTGACTGACTCGGCCTCAGTGCTGGAAGCCTTTAAATTCATTGAAAGTGCTGCTGCAGAGTTCAGTGACGAAGATGAAGATGATGATAGTGACGGGAAAGACAAGACAATTATCGATTCTTCGACGGTGAGTAACAGTACACCTCTAAAACCCAGTAAAGGGATCCATGTGCTTGTAATGCCTTTTGCATTCCTGAAAGACCTGCATTTCACCTTTACGTTGCAGAGAGGCAAACTGTACTTCCTTCTTGCATGTGGCGTTTTGTAAAGTACAAAGAAATGATACGGTGTATATGACAGGCCAAATTCTAAAGCATAAGCATGTTCCATTAGTTTATTTAGCAATAGATCATGTAAGTGACTACAGTTTGCAAATAAAAAAAGCATTTCTCTGAATGATACATTTAATTCAACAAGTTGATCTGATCTAGCAACATTAGCATATATTATAATTCCTTGTACAAAGCATAGTTTTAATTTAAGACAATCCCATGACAATTTAGAAATTGGGGCTAATCTTTTTTTAACACATTACTGTGAGCTGCCAACGTGTTTCTACTGTATGTAGTTGGTAAGTAAATTCAATTTGTCATCTAGGAAATAAAGATTTCCCCTCATGCAGTGCAGATTTTAAAACTTAAAAAAATGAAAATAAATAAAAAAAAAAATCAGTAACAGAGCCACACCGGTATTATATGTGTATAGAACTGTTTAGTTCGCAAAAAAAGAGAAAATTGTCATGTTGTGGAAGTTTGTGTGTTTTCTTTTATTTGTATGAGAGAGAGGTTAAAGAGAAAAAAGTTTTGGTTCACATTTTTGCATGAAGTAGAAAAAAATAGTTGCTAAGAAACCTGGAATGTTATGGTAGCACTGAGGTGCTTGCCTTTGCTGACTGTTTTGTGTCTCTGTGTGAAGATGCACCGTGACTTCAGGGAGCTATTTTAAAATGTTGATTTTAAACAGAATTATTGACCGGCCCTGTGGGGATTGACTTTTTCTTCGGCCTCCTTTGCAATAAGAGTGTTTTGTTCACAGCAGTTGGCACTGAGGCCACTTCTCGCCAGCTCTGAAGTGTCTTGTTAAACTGTGAAAGGCTGGCTTCACAAAGTCTTGCAGCAGGAAACTCATAACTGCTTTACAGGTGTTAATGTTAAACAAAATTTCACTGTCACATCTGTGGCATTTCAGGAATGTTTTACAGTAATCCACTTCCATACTTTCTTAAGGTCTGCTGCAGTCACATTTATCCTCTTTTCACGGAACACTTTAACTTGAATGGAACGTTTAACCTGAAGTATTATAAAGTAGGGAGGCCTACGTAGTGTCTGAAATATTCCTTACGTGTGCAAGTATTACAGTAGGTGTCTTTGAGCCCCATGTGCCTTGTCTGTAAAATACCCGCTTGTAAACTCAATGTGTAGCAGTGAGAAAACGTGGAACGTGTAGAGCTTTGCTTAATGTGCAGTGCACAATTCTGTAGGGAAACTGGAAGACGCGTCACTGAACCTGGAAGTAAATCTCCGACTTTTGGTGATTTTTTGGTGGCCATGATTTTCTGTCGCTGCTCCTTTGTTATGGAATGTCCTACCTCTGAGTCTTCGAGGGGCAAATTCTTTGACTCTCTTCAAATCTAAAAAAACTAATCTTTTTACTAGAGTCTATGTGTGATTGCCCTACATTCAGTTCTGTATGTTTTTGTTTAATATTTTAATTCTGCTTTTAATTGTACTTTGTTTCTTCTTTATCACTATGTCCAGTGTCCTTGGGTTTGGAAAGCCACTTTAATAATAATAATAATAATAATAATAATAATAATAATAATAATAATAACACTATCACATTTAAAAACCAGATTGTGAGGAAGAAGGTATCGGCCTCCCCATCTTCCTCCTCTGACATCAGCGATGACCTGGACACAGAGGAGGCCCTGAAGGGCTTCGACTTCCTGGGGGGCTCTGATGAGGCGGACAACTCTGTGGAGTCCAGGAGCGCGGGAGATGGCACCGACTGGGGTAAGAAAGGCCCAGCCGTCCTGTCCCGTACTGTCGCCCACACCCTCCATGCGCTTCAGATCCGCTTCACGAGTGCGAAACTAAAAAACATAGACAACACATACTTGCCACTCGCTGTAGCATTCTTATGGTTACAATGTGGGTACACCAGAATGAGTGTTGAATAAAGCAATGAATGACAAAAAGAAATAAAATAGATGAGAAAGCCAGTTCATCAAAAGTATATATCCTCTTGTTGTTAATGCCAATAGCATCAAGATTGTATCTAAAGATGAAAGACTTCCCAGTAACAGCTTTCTCGCCATAATAAAATCAACTTGTGTTTCACCTGTTTTAATAATGCAAACCTTGAGAATGCACAGAAGATTTAAACAGTATAGTTTATCAATTGGTTAAATGGTAATAGAACCAGTAGTTCATTTAGTGGAGCCTCAGTACCGTAATCTCATTTTACTTAATGGTCACTTAATTGTGAAGTATTACAAGGTTACAGACAGGCAGAAATTGAATTATGTTAAAAGACTTAAAACAGCTTTCATATCTCACAGCCAGTTTACTTTTTATCTTCTTAACACGAGCCATTAAGCATCTGGCATCAAGCAGATTAGCCATAAATCTCTTTTTTAAAGAGAAAAAAACAAGCTCATGTTTAGATTCTTTGTGTTCAGGCCTACTTTGTCGGCCTTTCGGCATCCTGACACAATGCAGAGGTAAAGAGCACTTATTAATGAATCATCATCTACAATGTGCAAGACAACTTAAATATTGTAGTGCTTCATTACCTCCGTTGCGTGAGTAGTCGTTAATGGAGGTGTTCTCCCAGCATTTCGATCTCTGACTCATTCCCTAAGAAACCACCTGCTCCTAGCACAAATGTGGCAATGTGTTTTTCCTGTGAATTCCATTTGTAGTAAAAAAAAAAAGTGAAACAGCATTGAATGCTTTAAAAAGCAAGAAAACATTAATTCTTACTAACCTTTTATATTATTCTTACATATTACTCTATACTGATATTTTACATTTATTATACTTTAAACACAATAAACCGCAACAAACGGTAATTTAATTTTTTTGCACTTCAGAATCTAGTATTTCTCACTCATCTTTTGGTTGTTCAGCATTTTGTGGTAAGCTAGATAACACTGTCATTCATGTACAGAACCCAACACGATTAAAGAAAATATGCTCAAAGGTATATAATAGTAGTGTCAATGTTTAGGGCTATTTTTTTGCCTTTTATGGCCTGTCTTTTCTTTTAATGCTTTCACACTTTTCATTTACAGTATTGCTGCAAGTTAAGAAATTTTTCCTCAGAATTTTTTGGTTCCATGATGTGGTGAATTTGCAGCACTTCTGTCAAATCCATTTTTGTTTTTGATATACAGTATATTTTGTTCGTGTGCCTGCAGTTGTCTGTTTCACACCTTGTTCCACATTAACCAGTGCAGCTACCTGCGACATAAACCTTCTGTCCCATCCTTGTGCTGGTGTCCGAAGAGAATGAAACCGATTTTCTTCTTGCTTGTGCATGTCAGCGCTGTCCTCGTAGCTCAATCTGGCCTCAATCTGAGCGCGGCCTCACGCACTTCTGCCAGGGGAGTGCCACTCGTCTTTCAGATCAGCGGGCAGGCTGCGGTTGGCTCTCCCGTGGCACTGT
The DNA here is from genome assembly GCF_055471065.1 of Atractosteus spatula. NCBI lineage: Eukaryota > Metazoa > Chordata > Actinopteri > Semionotiformes > Lepisosteidae > Atractosteus > Atractosteus spatula. The sequence continues at coordinate 10,005,835 of NC_142720.1, forward strand.
CACGTGTGTGTGTGTCCGAGCCTGGTCTCGCCCCCCTGCGTCCAGAGCCTTGGGAACTGAACAGGATGCCTTTGATTTGTCTCCCTGTTTAGAGAAGGACGAGCAGTGTCCCATGCCAGAAGCCTGGGATGTGGACCAGGGCTTGATAACCAAACTCAAGGAGCAGTACAAAAAGGAACGCAAGGGGAAAAAGGGGGTGAAGAGTAAGTCCACCAGGGCGGCGCCGCCTCCCTGTCCTCAGACAGACCAATTGAAAAGAAGCATTCTCTCCCTCCGTCCCATTTATTCCTCAGCTGCTCCTTCTAGCAGCTCTCTCATTCTCCACAGCTCGGCCTCCACAGTTCTGTTTTTGTGTTTCTTTACCATTGGTCGTCCGTTGTCACCGTTTAACGGTCCATGACGTTTCTCTGCTGTCGTATGTTTATTTCTGTTCCTCGTCTTGGTCTCCTTTGGAAATCTATGTCTCACGGTCGTCAGTGTCAGAACCTACTTGCCATGACACCAGGCAGTGTTCTGGCCATGTCTCTCCGCCTCGTGATTTCTTTTTAATTTGGTTTGGTTGTGTGTATATATACATATTATTATGATTAATCATTCTGAAATCTCTCCACATGGACACAAACTTTTACAAGGCAATATAGGAAATTGCCAATAATGCATATGCAAATATTTTTCCAAGAACCGAACACTTGAATAGATTGCATGCCAGTAAATGTTTGCTCACATTCTGGCACGACAGCACTTCACCAGATCCACCCTACTGTGATGGGGGAATTTAATGATATCATGCCTGATACATTGCTCTCTTTTGTATGAGGGCTTGTTTCTCAAACCCTCCAAAATTATTAATTTTTTATGACGTCCCATATGGAGTTTTGCAGCATGCACATACATTTTCAAACATCCTGTCCTGTATGTCTGAGAGTATTCTGCAGTCTGCAGTATAATCCTTTGCATTAGTCTACCAAGGGCTTTTTTCCCCCCCATTATTTCTTTCCCTCCTGTCTGCTTTCAGGGCGTCTGCATCTTAATGCCTTTTCTTGCTCTTCAAATTATTTTTTTTTCTCAGTTCAGTTTCTCTCTCCCCTCCCCCCACCTTCCCAGCTGGGCCCAAAGCATTGTGGGTTGCAAAGAGCAGGAGGCGGAGTTCCCTTCTGCACCCGTAGTCTTAGCAGTGGCTGTGTGGCCCTGCCCTGGCCAGTCAGCCCAGTCCGGGAAGGGGGTGAGCACAGGGTATTGTCAGCCTCTGTGCTCACGCCTCAGCCTGGGTTTCTTCTGTCGCCTGCGTCTCGCTTTCCATGCTGAATTGGATGGTGTATCTCCAGCTGCCGGCCCTTCTGATCTGTTGCTTTCCTTTCTGTTCTCATTCACTTTTTTTTCCCCCTTTCCTTTGCTCTGTGGTCCCCCTGGTAGCCCTCGGTTGTCGCTGTCTTTTTGAAGTTCTAGAACGACGGTCACCCCTTGTCTCAGCGTGGTTAGCGAAAGATTCCCCTGTCCTTCCGCAGGACCCAACCGATCGAAACTGCAGGACATGCTGGCGAATTTGCGAGATGTGGAAGATTTGCCCCCCATGCAGCCTTCCGTGACCCCTCCTGCGCGACCCAGCATCCCCCGGCTCAATGAGCACGAACCCAACCACGCCGACGAGGGTAACCCTCCCGTTTTTTCCTTTCTCGCAGGCGGGATTGTGGGATCAGAAGTAAAAGCGGAGCTCGAGCAGAACTCCCGCATGTCCTTTGTCTCATGTGGAATGAGCAGCATTGGAACAGCATTGGCGGCTGCAGACTGAAGCACTTTACTTCATCACCTAAATAAAAACAGATATCCACAGAATCCAGCCAGCGCCTGTAATGTCCGAGAGAAGAGAGTCTCTTCTTTTGGAACAAGCTGTTATTTTGTTCCACAGTTGACATCAGCATGAATTTAAGCAATCTGATGTCAACAATATGAGGAGTATTAGTTTTGTTTTGTAATCATGCAAGGGGATTATGGGTCTGTGGAGAACAGTTGATGGATTTTTAGAGCAAGTCAATATTCGTTTGGGTTCATAATCTGTCCAACCATCAATGGGCTGTTGTGTTGTTTTCCCGGTTTTATTTTTTCCTTCTTTTCCAGTGGAGGCGATGACGTTTCCCCCCACATCAGGGAAGTCTTTCATCATGGGCACTGACGAGGCCATGGAGAGCGAGTTGGGCCTGGGGGAATTGGCGGGCCTTACGGTCGCCAATGAGGCCGAGTCTCTGACGTACGATGTAAGTTGCTCGGGTAGGGGGTTGGGGGTGTTTCAACAAGTGGTTGTGGCTTGAATCCAAAGCGCTGCGATCTTCATCTTATGCTGGACTTATGCAAACAGTTTTGTACTTCAAACATAAGACAAAGTATCCACTTCAAAGAAACAGTGCTGCAACAGAGCATATACTGTAAATGCCATTTTAGAAACCAAATGAACAGTTGTAGATTCTGTACCTATCCTCTCTTGTGCCTCGACTCCCTGGGGAGAATGAGGAGGTACAGACAGTTTCCTCTGCGAACTTCATACCCCTCGTGGTGGTTATTGTTTAAACACAAATTCTGTAGCTGCTCACAGGAGGTTTAGAGCTAGAGGAGGAACATTCCTCACTGGTGTTGTTTCAAGCCTGCAGACCCAATTCCAGTGGTTGCAGAGAGTGATCTGGCCAGCTTATCTTAGCCCTGCCTCTGTTGGTACTAAGCCTGTTTTGCCCCCGACACTTACCGGCCACACTTGGCTTGTTATCTTATGATTTACTTTTTTTAGAATTTCATTCTGCCTATGCTGGCGTCTGGAAAAACTCCTCCTTTTGCCATCCCTCACCAATTTTTTTTTAAATGTGTGATTTAAAAATAAAACCACAAAACTGCGGCCAACCAAAAAGACAAGGAAACAACCTGCCAAAAACAGTCTTCCTACTTTGTGATTGTCGTGTTGTGTAGCTTTGTCACTCTAGTTCCTCTGGCAGTGCCAGTTGGAATCCTTAAGTAAAACAGTGCTGCAATCCCTGTCTCTCGTCTGGAAGATATTGTGTCTCTGCCACAGTCTCTATTGAATTCCTATTAAAACAATAATGAAAATCAGCTTTTGTGTTTAATCATTTGACTGGCCCTGACAACCTGCTGCTAACTTTATTGGTTAAATTTAATCTCTTTATTATTTTAAAACAAGCAAAGGAAAATAGCCAACAATCCTGATATTTCTATGAAACTCACACAAAGCATTGTTGCACTGTAGATAGCACCTAATTTGTAGTTATTGTAGCTTTATGTTTCCTTCTTATTTCACTCCAATGACCTCTTTCTTTACATGTTTAAGGGTAAGAAACAGAAAACAATGCCTTATTTATGTCAGAGATCTCAGTTTTTAATTCTGGGGTTTACATTGTGCTCTGAATTGCACTGCCTGGTTCTTCAGACCCAGCATTAAGAAAACCAGTCTGAATGTTGGTATAGAATGGAAAAAGCTTTGTCGTCTTTTTAATGAATTGAACTCTGTATCCAGTAAACCATTACATCAGTGTCCCTAGAACAATGGTAGGCAGCCTTGGTGCTTGAGGATTGTAGAAATGTCTGGTTTTAATTCCATCTGTGCTCTCAGGTACTTCATTGAACCTATCAGTTTGTGAAACTGAACTGTTAGAACTGTTTCCAGCCATGTAGCACGTGGAGCTTTTTAATAATAATAATAATTACTTACACTTATATAGCACTTTTCTGGACACTCCAATCAAAGCAGTTTACAGGTGATGGGGATCCCCTGCACCACCACCAGTGTGCAGCCCCACCTGGATGATGCGACAGCAGCCATAGTGCACCAGTACACTCCCCACACACCAGCTCTCAGTGGGGAGGAGAACAGAATGATGAAGCCAGTTCAGAGATGGGGATTATTAGGAGGCCATGACTGGTAAAGGCCTAGGGGAAATTTGGCCAAGACACCAGGGTTAACAACCCTTCTCTTTTCGAGAAACATCCTGGGATTTTTAATGACCACAGAGAGAGCTTTACAAAGCCTTAGAAATGCCACAGGACTGGCGTTTCTCCCACCTGCCCCGGGACCAAATGTCCTGTTCTTCGCCCTCGTCTGTTGCATGGAAAATGCTGAAACGGAACCTGCAGGCCGAACCAACCAAGCTCTCCGCCTTCTTCCCAGATCACCAACAACAAGGACGCACTGAGGAAGACGTGGAACCCCAAGTTCACGTTGCGGAGCCACTTTGACGGGATCCGGGGCCTTGCTTTCCACCCCGTGGAGCCCGTGTTGGTCACGGCGTCGGAGGACCACACCCTCAAAATGTGGAACCTGCAGAAAACCGCCCCTGCAAAAAAGTAAAATACTCCCTCCGCTTTCAAAAAACGACATATCGGAAATAAGTCGGCTCCTAGGGCTGGGTTCTGAAAGAGAAAAAGCAGTTTGTGTAACACTTCTGGACAAAAACAAACTGCTTGCTTTGAGTAATCAGAGGCGACTCGAAAGTGTCGTCTACATGAATTTGTACAGATGCTTAAAGCTAACATGAATCCTTAGTGGTTTCACAGGCTTGAGAAGAACATTGACTGTAAAACACAAGTAACCATGTAATTTCCTTCTGCTTGTTGTTCTTCTGATGATGTGTTGAACAAAAGCGTTACATTAATAGAAATGTAGGTTTAAGAGCACTGGAAACGTATTTGTTTATAATATGTATCAGCTGATGGTTCATTTAAGTGTTCTCAGATCAGATCACTTTATTCCTTAGTATATTTTTGCTTTGTATCTACTACCCTGGTTTTAGGCTCCATGTGTAACCGTTTAACCAGTTGTTTCCTTCTCTACAGGAGTGCCTCCCTAGATGTGGAGCCTATTTATACATTCAGGGCTCACAGGTAGGTCATTAAAAAGAATTAAACTTAGTAATGATGAACATACTTAATGATGACCTTAGAAGCTGTATAGATCAGTACTGGTGTGGTACATAGTGCTAAATATTCTTGTTTGATCACTGATTGACCAACAGTTTCTTCATGTTGTCCTTCCTCTATTTCCTGACCTTTGGCAGGGGTTCAGTGCTGTGTGTGGTTATGAGCACCAGTGGAGAGCAGTGTTTTAGTGGTGGGATTGATGGGACAATTCAGAGCTGGAATACTCCAAACCCTAACATTGATCCCTACGACTCATACGGTACGTATTGCTCTTCACATTGACTGCTAAGACAGTCAAGAAGGGAAGATCATACAGTATGTGCTCTCTGGTGGTGATGTGTCCTGTAGGCACATTTTTCAGGAGCAAGGCCTACAGGTCCTCCACAGAGTCAGCACTGTCCTCGCTGATGTTCAGACGTTGATGTGAACAGTATGATGTGAACTGTGGCGGTTTGTTCTCGGCAGAGCCGTCGGTGCTGCGGGGAGCACTTTGTGGCCACACGGACGCGGTGTGGGGGTTGGTGTACAGCGCTGCTCACCAGCGCCTCCTCTCCTGCTCCGCTGACGGCACCATCAGGCTCTGGAATGCTGCTGACACCTCGCCAGCTCTTTCCATCTTCAACGAGAACAGAGGTACCAGCCCCGCGTGAGATAAGATCAACTTTATCGTCCCCCCGTAAAAAACGTTACGGGCGTATTCTGTGCATCTGAATACATCACAGAACATTACACATCCCATCTATTGCACATGCATGACTCGTTGCAAAAGAAGTCATAACATATTACCCAGACATAGTTTCTTACAGCATAGATGATTTACATTGACCCAACTGCATTTACCCTTGCCATTTATTAAATTAGTATTAACAGAAAAGGGAACAATGTATTGTTTATATCTATTTGATCTACCTTCTTTATCTGCTTGATTTCAACTGAGGCCTGACATACTTGAAGAAAAAGTTATTTTGCATGCTGCCATGTGTATTTGGGTTATGTATCCTTAAATGCATGATATGTAACGTCTCTCACGAGCTGTCCAGTTCCTGCTGCAAACCCAGGTTTTTGTGAGGCCGAGCCTCTGTCATGCCACTAGCCAGGACTGGGACTAGTCGGCCATTACAGGTTCCAAGGCTGTGACGAATGTTTTTCTATGGAAACCTTTTGTGTTGCAGAACTTGGAATTCCTTCATCCGTAGACCTGGTCTGCAGTGAGCCCGCGCATATGGTTTCATCCTTCAACAGCGGCCAGACTGGGATCTTCAACATGGAGACTCGGCAGCTTGTGCTGAGCCTGGAGGCAGCTACTGACGGCGGTACGTGTGCTAGCAGTCCTTCCAGAAGACCCTTCAAGGGTATTGAGCAGCAGGAAAGGGAACTGAAAATCTCTCATTAAAAAAATCCTCACCAAAGCATCTATGCAGTACAAGCATCTGTTTGATGTAGAAGATCACAGTAATGGTAATTACATGCTGTTATTTTCAAACTTCTGTTGAACCAGAGAGCTCTGAACCTGCATTTTTAGGTTTTAATTTTTTGTCTCTCTTACAATGATGTCAGAACCCTCTTGAAAGCATTGATGCTTTTCATATCAGAAGGATCCTCACTTTTGTCTTGTCCGAACCCTCTTTATTTCATACAGCTTCAGGCCAATGTGACATCTCTTTACATACATACAGGGAGTGGCAAAGGCAAAACACAGGGTTAAACTGCCACGTGGAAAGGAGGTGTCGTCTCTGCCACGTTCTTGTTGTCGTCTTCCTTGAGGACAGAGATGATGAAACCTTTCTTTCGTTGTAGACACTCCTTGTCAGATAAACAAAGTGCTGAGTCACCCTACCCTCCCCATCACCATTACAGCCCAGGAAGACAGACACATCAAGTTCTTTGACAACAACACAGGTACCTGGCCCGCACTTCAGTGGAAGTCTGGGAGTTTTATATTTTTCCCTGCAGTCCCTGGGAGATGAAAAGAACAGATGGACTATGGAATAAATTTCTTAATGGGCACCATTAGTCTGACACAAATGGAAGGGAGCTGCTTTCCTGATGATTAAGTGTAGGATAGAAACTGCTGTTAATTAGGCTTTGGTGTATGAATCAGATTTGAAAGAGCTGCCGAGCCCCAGATATTTCTAAAGTTCAGCCTGTTTGATAGGCTACTGGGAGTCATTTCCTGTTGGATATCAAAGGAACTATGGTAACAAAACGTGTAGGTTGAGCCAAGATAATTGTGCTAATCAGCGATACAAAATGGACATAGACCTCTTAATTAGAAAAAGAGGTAATTTGGAGTGCTGACCCTTAATAGTTTAGCATAACTTGATTATTTGTAATTGATGAATAAATTGCTACAGTCGCTATACTGACATAGGCATAGGCAAAAAGTGTGCTGTCCTTTCAGAGGATAAGAATGGCTTAGTTCTTTATACTGTCACTTCTTTCCTTAAGTCTTGTTTTTTCTCTTTTTAAAGGAAAACTAATCCATTCAATGGTGGCCCATTTAGATGCAGTTACAAGCTTAGCTGTTGATCCCAATGGACTGTATCTGATGTCTGGCAGTAAGTATATTTAAATGCTACAAGGCTTTAAATTTATTTTGTGTTATTAGAGTTTAAGGTTTTCTTCTTAGGCACAGCTTGACCATTTCTGAAGCGCCGAGACAAAGTGGGTTTGGTGGAATTAATTTTAAAACTCTATGGTTATAAGCCTGCCTGTCAAAGTGGCAGTAACTGGTTAAGAATTTGATCACCAATACAGTCTTAAAAGTCTTCAGATTTAAAAAACAATTTTCATCTGGATTATGAGTTGTGGGAGGTCTGCATTGTTCTGTTTTATGGATTAGAGTTCCAAGTTTTCTCTTGAAATATTCCATTACAGACCATGTGTGGTTAAGAGAAAGCAGTGTTTACATTTCAGCAACTTCCAGTAGTTGGTAGTATCTGTCATCTGGGATGCAGCTCTAGGATTGTGGATCTTTTCCCACTGCACTACTGAAATTGTCTCTGCATTTCCAGATTTTAACAGCAGAGGACACTGTAGTCCATTATATATTTCGAACTCAATATGCAATTTACATAAATCGTGTTTAATTTTTGTCACAAGTCAGCCACATGAGGGTGGTATGAGAGTTAAACCTGAGCATGACAGTTTATCCTCAGTTAACTTGTACAAGTGGAAAATGTTTTTCTACAGGCTATTTTTATCTCTTTAAAATAAAATTAGATTATATTTATTAAGAGTACATATGCATGTACATCCATATCGTGTTTGCTCATTGAGAACCAAATGCAATGCCTATTAAAGCATTGACAAGTTGCCACTTCACAGCAAATTCTGCCCGAGACATGAATTAATTTTAAAATTCATGCATTATTGGCTTTTCGGAAAAATGTGTTTTGTCCTTGAATGCACGATGTTTACTCCTTTACTCCTTTATCTTTCTCCCTCTCTCCTCTCCAGGCCACGACTGCTCAATCCGTCTGTGGAACCTAGAGAGCAAGACCTGTATCCAGGAGTTCACGGCGCATCGCAAGAAGTTTGACGAGTCGATCCACGATGTGGCGTTCCACCCATCCAAGTGTTTCATTGCCAGCGCTGGAGCCGACGCCCTGGCTAAGGTCTTCGTATGACACAGAGCTCCCTTCACCCTCTCCGGCCCGCCACACACTAACCAGCTAGACCACACACCCGGAACCAATGGAGAGGAAGTAGGGGCGGGGCTTAAAGGTGCGATGTCGTCCGCCCAGCCAATCAGCTCCGTCCTTCCCAGCTCCCTGCTGGCTCTGCTGGTGGACTCTCTGAGACTAGCTCTGGTTCGTCCCCAGCTACAGGCGCAAGGGGCCCGGGCAGGGTACGTTGCCCATAACGGCAGAGCTGCTTCCTCAGAGCTGCGCTCTACATCCACACATCCAGGCAGGCCTGGGTGGAACCGGGCATGTGTAAATGAGGGAGAAGATAGGAAGAAACGAGCTGATCTCGATTGCAAACGAGGGGGCGAGGCGAGATTTATCCTTCAGGGTTCCTCAAAGCGCAAGGGTGGGAAGGATGACAGGAGTGGGGGGGTCAGGCGTCCCCAAGGTGGTTTCGTATTGCGTGCTTCTTTTCATGACTTCAAGCTCTTTTTTTTCCCCCCTCCCCCATGGTGACACAGTTCTTTTTTGAAGCAAGTGTTCTGTTGCAAAGACACCTGCGGAAGGCACATGACGGCTGTCAAGGAGATATGATCTCCCATCTACTTCCAAGACAGTTTTGTCTGCCTTTGCTGTTGATCTTGAACCTTCATGGAAATGTGCCTTTGCTTCAAAACAGAGCCCCAAGTACAGTATATATACATAGTTTTACCTACGTTTTTTTTTCTTGGGGGGAAGGGGAACTTCAGCGGAGTCTGTTTTTAAAAGATATTGGATGTAAGAATCAAAATAATAAAAAAGACGCATATATCCCATCTTAAACCTCGCAAGACAGTCTGAATTCATTTGTTGTTTTTGTTTTTTGCTTTTCATTGATGGAAGCATATTCATAATCCTAAAAATCCAGCAGGACAGTTCAGTATGAGCCTAGGAACCGATTGCGTGGAGCAAGTCCATTCAAAAGTGTGACAGCAGAGAGTGCCCTGACTGAAGTACTGCAGGATCATCGGGACCAAAATCCACAGCAAACATTTGTGAAATTCTTGTCTGTTCCTTTATTTCTCATATGGAAGTGTGCTATGGCTATACTTTAGAATACTAAAGCACAATGTATTGACACTCTCTCCAGGGGTTTCCAGCTGTGCTCCTGGAAGGCTGTTGTGTCTGCAGGTCTATTAAATCCCTGAAACAGCTGGAGACCTTGTCACATTGGTCTAGTCCGAGCAGGAAGAAAGCTTGCAGATAAACCAGCCTTCAAGAACCATGATTAGAGACCCCTGAGGGACCCCTAAGGTTCACAACTGGCAACCCACTGAAGCTCAGCAGGTGTGAGCCTGGTCAGTACCTGGATGGGAGACCTCCTGGGAAAAACTAAGGTTGCTGCTGGAAGAGGTGTTAGTGGGGCCAGCAGGGGGCGCATCATCCAGGTGGGGCTGCACATTGGTGGTGGTGGAGGGGAGTCCCCATTACCTGTAAAGCGCTTTGAGTGGAGTATCCAGAAAAGCGCTTTATAAGCGTAAGCAATTATTATCATTATTATTATTAATCAAGAGTGAATCCCACAACTTTGAAATGGCAGTGTATCGTTATTGTTCTATTAGTTCTTCACAGCACAGGGCAAGTTTCATATTTTCTTCTTTTTTTAATTGAGTTTCGATCACAAACTCTTTTTCAAAATTCTACTTTTTGATGGAATTGTTTTTTGTAAACCAACACACTTCTTTAAAGCAGTTACATCTGCAGTACATATATATCCACCCACCCACCCATTTTTCAGCACGTATCCTTAGAAAATGTCCAGAGTCTAATCCTGCAGACACATTATGGCACAAGTGATCCTATACTGTGAGCAGGGCCCCAGTCCATTGCAGGACAGCAGTACACGCTGATTTACATTGTATTGATACAGTACTCGCTTTCATGCGTACAGTGTAAAATATTGTGATATTTTCAATGTGCTTTCCACTTTTGAATGTTGCATGCTATATTTGGTGTGAGATTCCTTGACAGAAATACGCAATCAGATCTGCCTTATTAGGCAAAGTCAAAAATACTGTCCTCTGGATTTTGTTGGTTTTATGCAAATATTCTCTGAGTCATAGTAGAATAAAGTGTTAAAAACAGTTAGGTGGTAACTGGTGTTCACACAACAAAATGTAAATTCCAAAGCTATCTGTGAGTCTTATACTGTAAGTATGATCCATCAGGAAAAATCACTCTGGTATCTTGAAACAAGTGAAAAACGTGACAGATTTTAGTTAAAATGCTGTATTTGAATGACTACAGTTACAGTTCAATCTGATGTTTTGTATTTAGCGTTTATTGTATGCGGTCTTAAGTGTAGGTGCAATTAAACCCAGCACCTTTTAAGGATAACAATATAAGTACAGTAATATCGATAGGCGATGGGTTTATTTCTTGGGGGCATTAAATCTTTTAAGGACAGAACTCTTTATGCTTTTCTAAAGAGGGATATATAATGTGAAGTCAAAGGAATTGCAGTTATGCAAATGGAACAAATCATTTTGGTTATTGTTTTACTTTCATAATGTTTCAAACCGTGAAATTGTCTCACAAATTTAAAGCATCTAGCTTGCATATGCTTTGGTTATGCAATGTACTGCTTGTTCACAGAGACCCTTGCGAAACAGAACTCCTTTCTTCCTTGTCCACAGACAAGCTGCAAGCATGAATAACTTTGCAGTGATGAAAGTTTTTCTTTTTTATGTTCTTCAGTTGTAGTGTAGTTTGCTTTTAATTCTGTTAAACCAAAACTATTTAGAATGAAATACAGAAGCAGCTATACGGTACAGTCTGAATGTCAAAGAGATTGTGCCACAGGTGTAGAAACTATGTAGATAACGGTGCCTGAGAAACAAGGGAATAATTCTGAGGATAGCAACTGCAGTCCACACAGTACATGCAGAAATATAAAAAACTGTAAGAGCAAAACAACTACTTGCACACAGATTTGCACTCCTTCATTGGAGCTGTGTATATTTAGTTATATATTTAAGCATTTAAATATACACACTGACATTTTGTTTGCAATAATTGGGGGTATACAGCTATATAAGTATGTATTTTTCTGAATTTTAGATGTTGGATCTAGTCTTAACATGTGGGACCGAAGGCCTATTAACATCTGTATGTTGAATGTCGGAATCTTTGCAAAGCGGCAATGTTTTTTCTTTGTTCCAGAAATATATACAATATTCTCTTTACTGTCCCTCCGCATCCTTCAGCTGAGAATCATAAGCTGTAATGTAAGGTCAACGCCTTCAATGGGTTAGCATCAAGAAAGGACAAAGGAAGGTGTGGATGTGAAATGAAAGGTTGTTCTATTTAATTCACCTTTAGTACAGATGGAATTGTTTTTATATTATTTTCTGCGATTACTTGAAAAAAAAAAGGTGATCCTTTGAGGTGCTTGCTGTGAGGCTGAAGGGTTTTGTTTATTTATGATGGCAATATGCCTCTAAAAGGAAAAAAATAACCCAGAAGCTGCTCTCGGGCCATTCAGTTTGTGGAGCTTGCTGCCAGCCTAGAGTGACGGAGACTTTGCTGTTGACCTTTCTGCGGTTGTACCTAACAGTGACTGGTAGCTCTTTGACGTCTTCGGTCTTCTTCTTTTTAATTATTTCCAGAAAAGCTGGGAAATAGGGGGTCTTCTCTGTTTGCATTTTCAACAAGAAATCAGAGGTTGTGTGGTGCAACAAGTATAAAAGATTTTTGTAAAAAAAAAAATGGGAACTTGCAAAAATGTATAGTTTTAAAGTATTAAATATATACAGTATATATGAAACACATTAAAGTGATGTGAAATGGAAGTTCGGTATGCTTTTTGTGGTACTACTCATGTATTGTATCTTGTTCAATAACATATTACCAGTGCAGGTAGAGCAGGGAGCCCAGTGTTGGTTAAAGACAGAAGACTGAACGACAGCGCGATGGCCTACAAACAGTGCTCACTGGAAAAGTCCACAGTCAGGCCCTGGCTTGGTTTCACGAGCAAAGCGATGTGGCAACGAGTTTCAAAAGAGAAGAAAAAACTCTTAGGAATAACATCGTACACCTTTGAGTGAAATCAGCCCATCTGGGTAGAACTAAGCAGCTCTGCACATTGGACTTAATTAAATATAATTTGAAGCACAAACCGTTGTATCCTAATCACCGTGTATGAGATGTACTGGCAGAGCCCTTCTCTCGAATAGAACCCTTTCAGCCCAGGCTAGGTACAGTAGTTTTCTTTTTGTGTTCCCTTCAATGGTTTTAGGAGTAAAACTTGAAGAAACCTGTTATTTTCTTATAACCGAGATTCCATAGGGGTGAGTGTCTTCTAGCTTTTAAAGGGATAGCAGGCATAGCAAATTTTTTTTTATTAAGATTGTACTTTCTGTGATGTATTCATGCAGTTTTCAGTTCTCAAGATGCTGAATTTGAAGAATTCTGCACTAACAATTTAATACTTGTTTGCCGGCAGTTAGTGAAATTCAAGGGTGTCAGCTCATTTAGATGAGAGCATCATTTTAGATGATGGCCTCGCCTGCCCCATACCAAATTCCCAATTCAGTGTTAAAGAAAGCCAGAGAGATCAAAAGAAACTATAAGATTTTCAATCCCACCTTACACAAGAGAAAGCAGGTCATTCCAGCAGATCCAGTCTGCGGGTCAGTTTTTGTTGTGTTGTTCAGTTTCCTTCAGTGTTTCATTGGACTCGGGGCTTGTTGACCTTCTCTTCTGGAAGAAACATCTTTCCTTTCAAGGGTGTGTTTTGTACCACATTGAAAAGGAAGGTCATCCTCCTGTGTGCAGAATCAGGGTTTTGGGGGGGGTTATGGGTGAATGGAGTTTATATCTTGAGTAGCACACAAAAGGCATGAAGGGTGCAATTCACACAGAAATGAATTTGCAACTCATCTCATTGTCTAAACCCAGCTTTTTCAGACAACACAACAGCAGAAATCTCTCTCATTCTGTTCTCATTTAACTCCTGAAAACACATCCTGCCCAAGCTAAGGTTCCTGGAGAATCACAGAGAAGCAAAAGTGGGACTAAAAATTTGGAAACTGTTTGATTAATGCCAATAACATCAATATTTTTTTTCCATTAATTCATTAAGAGTTTGGCTACAATGAAAGCTGGAGGAACGCTTGAAGAAATCTCCATGTTGCACGTGGGTCTGCAGGACTTGGACTGCGGGTCACTGGTGTAGAACTGTAGAACCAGGCTGTGATGAATAACTCATCCATACTCTTCTAGTTTACATCTGCCCGTTTCTGTCCAAGCCCTACGTGCCCAACGTTCTCTTTTCCATTTTGGATATTGTCTGATGTTCCACCCTATTATATGCAAAATATTCTGAAAGGCAGACAGTTCTAGTATCAAAATGGTAACACTCCTCTAAAATTGTAAGACGTATTGGTGATCTATTATCTATGACACCAATCAAGAGTCACTTTATAAACATGCCATTTCATGTAGAAAAAAGAAGCCTTTACCTATTTTTAGCTCTTTCTTAATTATTTCAAAGTTGTTTAGTTAGTTTACATTTTTTTTTCTTGACTCTTCCTAATTAAATCACAACTAATGACTAATTATCCTTTCTGAACACCAGTGGCACTTCCTCGCTCACTGACGCAGTCGGTTTTCATTGTGATGCTGATGTCCTGCGTTTTTTTCTTTTCAATGAAGATAATTCCACTTCGAGAGCAGATTGTCAAAAGCAACATGAATTTGAGGTCTCAAGGGTGTCAATGTCCTCATGTCCTCCCTACAGCAAATAGTTTTTGGCAGAGAATGAGAGAATTGTGAGACGCATATTATGGCCTCGCTGTCTTTCACCTGTTCTGTTTTTTTCTTCATAAGGGTGTGAAGAAACCAGCCAGTACCTCATGGACTAAACAAAAAGTAAACAGAGAGGACTATTAAAAAGTTTTTTTTTTTCATTTACCAGATTGTGCGTTAGAAAATTTGTACCAAATATTTTATGATGGCCTACTGTGAAGCTGTCGGTTGACGTGCACTTTCCGAACTGGGGCCCTTTCTTCTCACTGTGCAGCTGCTGATCCAGTAGCAGGACGGGGGGGAAACAGAGGTCAGCCAGTTGAAAGAAGGGCCTTTCGAAAGGAATTATGGGTGATGTAAGAATTCTTCCCAAATCCAGGCCTGATTACATTATGTTCCAGGCTTGTCCTGAGCAAATGTCTGAAATTACTCTAGGTTGCATCCAAAAAAACAAAACGAGTTCTGACATATGCCAAGTCTGCCTGTAAACTAGCGTCATTGCTCTTTTAAGTACAATTGTATAGAGAGTTCTTAAATATCATGTGTATTTGATAAATATGCTAATTTTCTTGTACAGATCTTATTATAGTTTACTCTTTTTTTTCCATGATGTATTCTCTTTTTTTTTTTCCCCATAAGGGGAGCGAGAGATTTAACAATAACAATAATAAAAAATATGTTGTATTTCACAGAAGTGTGCGTTTTATTTGTATGCCTTTTGTTTTCAGATCTGACTTTTCTTTCAGTGGCGGTTGCCTGCTTCTTTTTTTGAAAAGCTGGCAGTCACATATACTCTGCAAATGTGCTTTGGAAAAACAGCTGGCCTGTTGCAAACCTAGAGGCCATTCAGCTCATCAAGCACATTAGATAGTTTAGTACCTAAAATTTCAACCATACAGTTCCAGCCAGTCCAGTTTGGTCCTTAACAATGTAGCTGGATAAAGGTTGCTGAAACACAGCTCTTTAAAAATATATTTATATATGTATATTTATTATAAAATGAAATTATGAAATGTAGCTTACTATTCAGAAAAGCAATTGTTTAGCTGTGAGGTAACATGCTCAATGTACAAATTCTATATGTTTTCTTCATGGATTCATTTCTAAAGTTAACTGTACTTATGTACTCATTAAAACACATGGAGATGACTAGTTTTTAAGGTATTTTATGAAAAATTGCAATAGAACAATGATCAAATATACTGTGCATTACAAAACACAAAGCAAAAGTAGTTTATATTTTTAAATATGTACTGTACAAACAGAAAGGAAGCCGTCATATAAATAAGCCTTAGCTACAAAAGTGAAAGGTTACAGAGCTGTAATGCGCTCGTACAAATGCATTGTATACAATTTTCAAAAAAATGATACTCGGGTGGAGAAGAAAAAAACATTCTGCAGAGAAAAAGGCACTGGGGGCAAGTCGAGTTGTTCTTCTATACAAAACATCACCCACCAGACTGCAGCACATACAGCAGGGACCACCTTAACTACCATAAAGACACATCCTCCCACTCTTCCCTAAACCTTCTGATCGAGGGGTCTCCAACCCAGTTGGTGGAAGACCCAGTATCTCCTGATATTTTGTTCTGCCCAAACTCTTGGTTGCATCCTCCAGGGGTTCCCAGTCCTGGTCCTGGAGGATCACACACCCGCTGGTGTTTGGTGCCAGCCAAGCTCTCAGTAGCACAACTGACCCCTCAATTGACCTAATAGGATTAATTTACTAATAACTGTTTGACGTGATCTCAGCTTTTGAGGTTACTTTCATGCTATTTGATATGTAAATGAAAGCTTTGCAAATGTTTCAATCAGATAACTTGGTAGTTCAATAAAGGCTACCATAAGGTAAGTAAGTTCAGCTGGAATGAAAGCCAGCAGACATGCTGGTCTCCACCACCAGGATAGGAACCTCTAATACACCAGATGGAATTAACTGTGAAATTTATAGTCTTTCTTACCAGCTGTAACTGAGTTGTAATAGGTAACACTAAATGACTATACTGTGTTAGATAACAGGTACCTGGATAGGTTTTATAGGTAACTATACCTTTTATGAAGCAAATATTTTGAGAAAATTCTTATACAGTATATGCCTAACAGTAACTCATTCTGTTGTTTTATTGATAACAGGTAGGAACAAAAACCAAAAGACACTAGTCCTGCTAGCATTAGAATTTGAGACCACTCTTCTAATCTTTGTGTGTGTGAGTAGTACAAAACTCTGAGAATGACCCCCACCATGGTCTTATATTTTGTTTCTGCCTCAGCTGATGTTGTGCATTTTGGAATATTTCGAACAGACCCTGAGCGCAGCATTCAGGGATGCATAAGAATTTGGCTCTGGATCTCCAGCTCCTACGTGGAAGGTAAGGGCATTCTTTGGTCTAACTGTAAAAAAAAAAAGTAATTCATTTGTAGCTGTATTGTGCTTTAAAGCCGAGTGATTACTGTTGTAAAAACAGGAAAAGCACCTCCTGGTCCTAACCCTGTCTGCGATGGCTGCTGATCAAATCAAGCCTTTCGAGAGCTGGGGCATCTACAGCAATTATTCTGTTGAGACAGAATTTAGCTGTATTCTACTTTGTATGCACACAAGTCTTGGCAATCAGAAGAAGGGTGATTCTTAAATTGTAATTCATTCTTTCTATGTTGCGACAAAACTAAAACCCTCTTCATTTAGGGGGTGTTTTTAGTCTCCATATTAAGGAAATGTAAATGCTTGTAGTTGTAGCCTTAACCAAAAGCTTTTAAAGCTTTAATCTGAGGAGCTGCTTTTTACGGTATGCCCCACATTTTTTGCATAGCATGTTATTTGACTGAATAGGAAGTTTGGTAAGATGGCGTTGAATTAAATTAGTTGGCGTTCCCTACAAAAATAATTCCGTTACTGCGAGTGCATTTCCAAAAGTCACAGCAAAATTAAAATTCTGTTTTCAGATGACTGTAGTCACTTTATATATAATTATCAATTTATTATTTATTTGACTAGATTTGTTAAAAACCCACCCCTCTAAAACCCTACTCACAGCAGTATAAGATTGCTGTTGGAAGCAAATAAGACTCTTGACCGATGATTTCCACTTTCTTTCACTATGTGACATGATTAATCACAGAAGCGGTGTTTGGTCCTGCTGGTTTTTGAGCAAGCTGACCGTTTTTTGCGACCATCACATTAGTGCTTAAATCTTTCTATTATTAATTATTGCACAGCTATTCAGAACACTTCTTGGACTCTAGCTCTGTCTATTTGACCCAATTTGTAAACCAAACTTTGTTCCCCCCAAGTTTTTTTTTTTACAAGCAGAGGTCTGTTGATTTCTGCTGAGAGCACACTTCAGATCCACAGTCATCTTTGTACTGTTTCCTTTAGGAAAGCCCCAGGTATGTCCTCCACCCACAGATGAGGCCAGAGGCAAACCGTGGCGCTATAAGATCAATGAGAAAGCTCTTCAGTCGCAAAGCCACCGATACAGAAAGGAGGGCACATAAGCATGACAAGCTCCTACACAACAGGCGGGTGCTATCTTTAGATGTGTTTCTTGGAATATAACAAAAATAAATCTGCTCCCCCCCTCCCCAATCCCCCCCCCCCGAAAGGATCAGGTCTCTAGATCAGTTCCGAGGCTGCGAATTGAATTCCTGGCAGATGTTTTGTATGATTTTGGGCACAAACTTGTAGAGGTTGTCAAACTCATCGACGAAGAAGGAGTGGTCTTTGTCGGGGTCGGTGGCGATGTACTGAAGCTCATCTTGTGCTGCCCAGGCGATGCCGACAGAGTACGCAATCACACCTGACCGAGCGAGACAGAGCTTATTAATCCAAAGCTTTACAGTCCAGTGGTGAAATTGGGAATATTTTTCTCCACTGACCTTTCTTTTTACTATTTTGCCTTACCTTATTCCCAACTAAACCATCACATTAGTTCTTAAAATGTTCTACTACTGTATATATCATTGCACGGCTGTTTAAGTCAGTTATTTAAACCTCTGCCCGATTTAACTTGTTTAATGAGGGCAAGACAGAACCCGTTAATCAAAAGCTTCACATCCCGGTGGCAAACAAGGAATATGTCTTTCTCAGCTGACCTGCTCCTTATTGACTCAAGCTTCTTCATACTGTATGTGGGACAATGACAGCCTTGTAATCGTATAAAGTATGGGTAAAGTTTGCTCTCCATTTGTAGTCTGCCCCGACAGATAAGTAGTATTTAATAAGTATCTATTTAATAAAGCATCAAGACTACAGTATATTGGAGATGAAGTTATTTTACAAACGAGTAAGGTATATATGATGTGTCGCTTGAACATCAAGAGATCTAAAATGAATGCAGTTTGCAATACTACTTAATACTCTCCCGTTATCTGTATGTTTGTTGTAAGGCTGTCTCCCCAGCAGCACGCCCTCCCCCTCCAGCTCCTCTTACCTGTGCGGTGAACCGCCAGCGCCGGCGCGCGGACGTCGTCGTAGGACCGCCCATCAGTGATGACGATCATGATCTTGCGCTTGTTGGGCTTGGACTTGCTGAACAGCTGCTCCGCGGCGTAGGTGATGGCGGCGCCCGTGCTGGTGCCCCCGCTCCAGTAGTCGATGCGCTTGATGGCGTTGAGAAGCTCAGGCTTGCTGTCGTACTGGCCGAAGGCGAACTCCAGCCGCTGCTCGTAGGTGTACTGCACGGCGCCCACCCGCGTGTCCGTGTCCGAGATCTCGAACTCCTTGGTGATGTTGGCCACGAACTGCAGCACGGTGCGGAAGTTGCTGGTGCCCACGCTGCTGGAGCCGTCGATGACGAAGGCGATGTCGTTGGCGTTCAGGCAGGTCTTGCTGCAGACCAGCCTGTCCGTGTCACAGACTCGCTTCACCAGGGGCTGCAGGGTCTTCCGTAGCCCGAACCAGCTGGGAACGCTGAGGGAGAAGAAGCCGCTCGTCCGACACACAGCCTGGGTGGGGGGGGACAGAGAGGGCGTTGTTGAGATGGCCGAGGCGGTTATTCGAAAAACCCATAGGAACATTGTAAGCAACTGCTCTGTTGGATAAAATCTTTTTTTTAGTTTTTAACTCAATGCTTTTAATCTACATTCAGCATCAGAAAGCTGTGAAAACAGTACGGCTCGGGGATTGAGGTGCAATCTGTTGACATTTTCATATCACCTTCTTTCTCACTGTGCAGTCTGGTCTAACCATACACAAATACAATGTGTGGATGTCAATCACGCCAGGCCCCATAGGAACTGTGGGGCAAGAAAAACTTGCAACGTGCCCATTAAAGAGCAACCATCTAGACAACCGGGGCTCTCTTTTCAAGCCGCACCTTGTCAACAAAGTTTGACTCCACCACGTTTTGCTTCTCATTCTCGTCAGGTCCCTCGATGGTGACGAAAAAGATGTTGATTCCCGACTCCCTGGCCAGACGCGAGGCCTCCTCAACTTTGTCCGTGGGCCAGCCATCCACCAGCACCACAGCAACGTTAGGCGCCCCTCCGCGGTTCCCACTGGAGTCGCTGAAGAAGTGCTTGTTGATGTAGGTTAAGGCCTTGCCTGAGGGAACCCAGAGGAAGATTTAACAAGGTGCTGGGAAACCCGCGGCCCATCTTGGCAGCCTCTTCCAGAGATCTATCTTTAAACGGGTCCTCATCTTAAATGTTTCATCCATATAAAATGTGGCTGTCCATGCACACCACCACTGAGTATCACTCACCCACATTGGAGAGCCCCCCCTTCTGGACTATCTTTTCTATTGCTGGCTTCACATCTCTGGAACTGGAGTAAGTCTTGAGGCTAAATTCAGTCATTGGGTCATCCCTAGAGCAAAACAAACCCCAAAATGTGTGTGCATAATTCTGGTTTCTGTTTATTAAAGAGAGTGTCAGGTTTATGAGTTTGGAAGATTTGGTTGTCTCTTGCTGTGACTAAAGCCTATAAGTCAGGCACCTGAATTTTGCCATCCAAGTTATCACCACATCTTGATTCAGTCTGATGTTTCTGATGTTTTCTGACTCCCTTTTAATTAAGATTAAGAAATCTTTAATGAGTGTAAAGAAAACCTGTTTACTAAATTTTCTAACTTTTCATTTTCAAGGGGAGTGTTACTATAAAACCTACAGGAGCACACATCATTATTGGTTCACTTAAAAACATGAAATATTTCTCTGTAAGCTCCAGTGCGTGACAAAATAGGCCTTAGGCCTTGAAAACAGATATAACTTAATGCTTTTCCACACAACTAGATTGCCACAGGCATGTTAATGTAGATATTTGCTTTGTCATCTGTTTTGTCACTTTTCAGTGTTATATCAAATGCAGTCATAGATCTACTGTATAGCAGGAAACAATCGGTGCAGTAAACCGTTGCTTCAACTTACTTGGAATTTAGGGTTTACTGTAAACAGAATAAAGCATGAACAGCTGAAGACATCCTAGAGACCTGAAGAGCTGTGGAAAATCTCTTTATTTTCAGAAATTGTTTAGGTTTGGCTTCTCTTATGCTGAAACCCAAAGAATTTGTGATCATGTATTCATTCCAAAATTCTGTCCAGGGCTCTTGAGCAGATACTCCTTTGATAGACACTAAAACTACACCAGAGGTCCAAATATCTTTACCCATATTGGATGATTCCCATCATAGGACCTGCAATTCCAATGTTGAGAACCTGAGACACTTCGGCCAGGAAATCCTTCTGGATTTTAAAACGACGCTTCCCTATGCTCCAGCTCCCGTCCATTAGGAAAGCGATATCCACTTTGCAATCTACAGGGACACGACAACACCGAAGAACAAGGCGCAATCAAAAAAGCCACAAGAGGGTACCGAGAGTAGAGAGTGAAGACAGAAATACGTTTCAGAAATGAACAAGCTCAAGGTTGAGAGCTAATTGGCCGCAGACAATTGCTTAATACTAAAGCAAATGCATTCATTTCACATACTTGGATCTCCCTGAGAAACTGTTTCTGTCACTCTGGGGATCAGCTCCTGTTCCTGTGCACCAATGCCTGGGGGAAGATGATGACATTAGAGACAACACAGAAAAACTGTACATGATTCTGAACAATCTGTTTCATGGTGTCACAACACATGATATCTCAATAACAGTGCTTTACATAGCCATACATTTAAGGATATGTGAAGTCTATACAGTACTGTATGTACTGTATATGTACAGTATATAATATACTATAAAGAGCAGGACAGTAAGTTTATTAGCTTATAGCGTAATTAGCGAAAATAGTGTTATGTTCTTGTAAGTAAATGAGTGCTTGACAACTCACGAAAAAAAAGATTGCAGCAAAATCTGTTGCAAGCTTTGGAGCTTCTTAACAGTTAGTTTCGGTTTGCAACCACTCCTTTCTTTTCACATTCCTCTTATTTTTAGACTCTAAAACACACTGTTGATTGTGGTTTATGTGCCTAAAAAAACAGCCTAAATTGCTCACCTGGAAAAATAAAGACTGCTACGAAGTGGTTTCAAACACTTCAGGACTTATGTGCATGCTTACTTTAATGCGTTATAGAAATCTTCTTGGATTAAGGAAATGTTCTATACAGTTGACTCTTTCCCCACATAAAATGAAAGGGGGGCTTTGCAAAACTACATCTAGAGTGGTTTGCCTCTATGAAATTCTTTTATTTTATTCTCTACAGGTCTGCATGCTCCTATATTCTTCGGGTCTCTTCGGCACTCAGTAGGGAAACCCCCCGGTCAAAGCCAGTTCTTTTTGTCACGGGAGTAAGGCTGTTACAGTATTAATCGACCCTACCTGTGTTGAAAGGGTTTACTTCAGGTTTCCAGGCATCAAAGGGCCCAACTGTTTCGAAAATATTAAATATTTGATTTGTTACCAAATTTGTGACACGTTTGAAAAGTACATCCAGAAAAGGCCTCTGGGCGTCAAGTCCAAAACTTTGCATATCCTGCACAAATAACTGGATGCTATACAGCAGAATATATGCAGATATACCGTACGTATATTTATGTTTGTCAAACATAAGTCATCTACAATATAAGTTTATATAATGAAGGTGGTGAGGTCAGGCAGATGGTTTATTTTTTTTAGTCCAGCAGCAAACAAGATATTACTCAGTTTACTGTAAATCCAGCAAAAAGGTTATACCAGTTTGTTTAGTATTGAAGAAATCCATATGACGATAAGAAGAAAAGGCGAAAGTTAAAGGTCACATTCAATGTTATCTCTGCATTTACTATCCAAAGAGCTTTACTATTAATCAAATTCCATTATACTGTACTTGCCTGTATATAACGGAATTTGATTAACAGTAAAGCTCTTAGGATAAAGATAGAAGCCAGATGATTCAAATGAGATTAGTATGACTCAACCGAATTTAAAAAAAACTTTATTTTGCCTTTGTTATTCTTCAGTAGAGGAAGTTTTGTTACCTACCTGTACCTTGTGAGTGAGTTGTCTCTGGGATGATTTTACGATTTGTGTCTTGTTCTCCAAATCTGGTGCCTAAGAATAGTTTAAAAAAAAAACTAAATGTTACACTGACTCCTAAACATCCAAACTCTTGGTTTAATACTTAGAACTGCTAGAAAGTACAATACATTTTTGAAAAGAAAATGTTTAAAAAGCATTTTCTAGCACACATATTCTATTTTTAGTGACATTATAAACACAAATGTTTTGTCATAAAACCAAGAACAACAGTAAAGCAAATCAGACACAACACAGTCATAAAAATAATAGAATACTTTTCCCAATTTGTCAAAAATCTGCAAGACAATTAGAAGAGTTAAAGCAGCATTAGTCTTAATGATGCCATTACTATTGTTAAATGCAAGGTCAGTTAATATTAAATACACACTGTGTATTTTATGGTGTAGCATAAGAATACACAATTTACGAAATATATATTTTTATATATTTCTGTGATAACGTTACTGTATTTATTACATTATATAAATATTATAGTTACAAAGCTGAAACGTTAACCACTGCAAAAAAAAGTACTAAGATGTGCTTTATTACACAAAAAAATCCTCAGAATACGTTTGTCAGAGGAAACAAATTATGTTTAAATATATTATATATAAAAGTTGCTTCAAATAATTGTACACAGTCCAGCATTACGCACTTTTTAAATCAGTCTTCTCTAATCCGTAAAATGTTGATTTATATTTACAGTACTTCCTACAATTATAACCATTTCCGTTTCAACACAAACACTGAGAGGCATTAAAACACAACAGATTGCCTTTGGTTTCAAATACTCATTTGTTGCATTTGTAATGCTGCTAATATACTGTACTGTATACTGTATATACACTATATTTAACTAAATATATGACTGTACCATTTGTTAATCCTAATACCTGAAGTAAGAAGAATATGCATGGAAAATCATGTGGATCAGGCTCTTGCAAGACGATCCCAATAACAGTCCCAATAAATACATTTCAGAAATAACATTTATAACAAATAACATTTGTTGAGGGGATTGTTCACAGGAGCTCCATAATATATTGAATTTAAGTTATTTTTTCAAGTAATAATAATTGCTTGCATTTGTATTGCAATTTACATCCCAAAGAATAGCAGGGGGATTTATTCACGGTATAGGGTACAGAAGGTGAAGGGCAGCACCCTCCTGGTCTGATTTTCCCTTTCATTGAAAAAACATTCCTTCTTACCGTACTGTCCAAGAAACCAGCGATCAAATTCAGAGGTAGCAGGTCTGGGGCTCTGAGCTAAATAAAAACACCAGATCATTTCACTTGATTTTTCTTGTCTTGTGGCCCAAGTGAAGATGCCCTTGCAGATCCACTTGGATCACTCATGGAGACTGAAGCCATGCAGTACCAGTAGGCCATGCAAAGGGTTAAGTCTGTCATGTAATATTCAGACAAAAATGAATCGATTCCCAGTCTTTGTTGCATACAAAGTATGCACTCAGGCTGCAAAGTTTTGGGATTGAGTCTACCCAACTGGCATGCCTTTTATGTGAAGACAATTCCCACTGAAAGACTGGATCCAACATTGCAGACCCACACTGCCTCCTTGACAAACATGACTTTTTTCCCTTCATTATTGAGAAAGACACTTAATCCTGGCGGAGATCAACGCCTGCCCTGGAAACCCTACACACGGACCGTTCTGCGATGCCAGTTAACTTAGAGGAAGTTGGAAGGAGACTGGGACACCCCAGGACAACCATGCAAACTCCACACAGAAAGCACACCAAGTCAGAATTGAGCCCAGGACCCAAGAGGCATCAGGCAACAGTGCCATCTGCCGCCATGGACTCGTTTACAAATTATTACTACCCAACAGGAGATAAATGTGCATGATGCGTACATCAGAATGACAGCACAGAGCACAAAGCTATCAACTGTCTTTGTGCTATGTGTCTTCTATTCTCAGTCCTTACCTGGTGTGTCATAACCTTCCGATTCAGTCCATGTGTAACCAGAGTCAGGGGCCGCATAACTAATATCTACAGTAGATACAGAGATTGAGAGTCATTCACTGTGTCTCATGATAGAAGCAAACTGCACAACAGCATCATATTTACTTATTATTATTTAGATTTTTATGTTTGAAGCTCTGGAAATTAGTGTTAATTTATATTTTTATTTTTATTTTTTAAGTGTCTGGTATTACAGTATATATTTAACTTTTTCTAATATTCTTTTTATAGTAGGTTTCTTAATCTAACATCTTACAAAAAACATGGAAAACCATTGATGTTTTAAAAGACAAACATCTGATTTTGTAAATGCTTTCTTTCTTACACGCCTTGGATATTATTGCCACCAATACCTGTTGGCCGTCTATATCCATTCTGCCAGGTTGGTCTTTGGTAAGAGTGGTGCCAGTCCCTTCTAGTAAAAGCTGCATGGGAGATTAAAAGCTGCTTTTGAAGCAAAATATTAAAACAAGCAAACTACCAATGTGACTAAAGCATGCGGTGTCCTGTTTCAGGAGATACCTGAAGCAATTCAGTTCAAAAACAATGCCAATTTACAAATAAGAACAGGGCAAACAAAGGAATGCAAGCATGCAAGCTAGCATCTTTTTGTCTGAAAAAGCTAATTTGTTAAAGTTTCTTGTGTGAACTCCTTAAGGATGGCTAGCTAGCCTTCCAAAGTATAACGGAAAAAAGCATGAACAATTCTTCTGAAAGTCTTCATATAATGCTCTGAAGGGGGAAAAAAGCATTCAGTTAAGATGTGTTTTTTATGAATAATCATACAGGATAGCTACAGGCAATTTGCCGATACTTGTCATGTATGTTTATTTTGAGTACCAGGCATTTAATAAGAGTATCAGCATTTTAATGAAACTCAATGAGAAATGTGTTCTGGACTGCCCAGTTCAAACCTTGCTTCCATTGAGCCTAACATTTTCTGTTTTATTATAACCTACATTAGTCAGAAAAGGGAATAATTAAGGATTGCCGTTTAAAATGTTTTCCATACAATCATAAATTAGAGTGTCTGCTGTTATTGTTCGTGTCTCTATATTTCCTATCCTCCCTGTTACAGATTCCTCTCTTGGCTTAACCCCTCAAACAGCTAAACCCCACATACTGTATCAGCTTGAAAATATTCTCCTGAATATATGTATCATTTTCATCACCTGCAACCATTATCCAGGCTCTCCCACATGGAAGACGTGTTAACTTGATCCAGTTTAGCCCTTCTTCACAGCCTTAAGCTGGTTTAAAGAGGCTTGCTGAATTCCAGATCTAAGTTGGGAGATTGTCCTTCATTCTTCCAGAAGCTCCTATCTCCCGCCGTTTTCCTATATCATCTTGCTCCAACACACATACTGGGGTCATCGGACCTTCTTACAAGAGGCTTCATTAGTCTCTTGGGAGCGGGTGAAGTATTTTCTTTGTCCAACATTGACCTGTTCGTCTTTCCACTTGTCCAGCCCTTTGGCACCTCAGTGTCACATCTGATAATAATGCCACACAGTTCTGTTTGTGCTCTTACTCATTTGTTTCCTTTTCCTAGCATTATTATTCCAAGCATGTATTTTACCATCAGTCTCCTATAGCATCCTATAGTTATTTAATTGTTTTTGCACTCAAGTCCAAGTTTCACATCCCTATCTAAATTCAAGAAACGCACATTGACCAAAAACCTTTCCTTTAGGGAAAAAACGTAACCTCCTTCAAATATTTGATTTCCCAATGCCTATATAACATCATAGTAAGATATAATTTTGACTATTGAATATGTTACTAATAATTACACTACTTTTGTACTCTGGATAATAGTAAAACAAAACCAGGAAGGGAAAATGCTATTTGAAGAGAGAAACAGAAAAGTTTAAGAAACAAAGTACATGTGTATGGACAGCCCACAGCTCCACTAAACTCACCCAGATAAAAAGCTTTTTTTGGTATAAAGAAAGCACTTTGACACAGACCGAGACCGAGAACAGCCGAGCACGTGACAAGAATGCCACAAAGTTCACGGGGTGAAGTTTAGCTCTGTGTAAAGTTTCAGTGCAGCTGACACCTTCAAACCCAGCAGCCAAAGTCAGCAACCAAAGAAAGAGACAGGCTTCGCTTCCCCACATGACAGTCATGCTATCTAGTCAATCTGTGCTCCATCCTACTGTAGATCCCCGCTTTCATGAACAAAAAGAAGAGCCGTGTTTGACAGGAACTTGCAAAAACACCTCTGTGGACAATACAGACCGGAGCAGTTAGTGAACCATACATGTGCGCAGACAGCAGCAACCAAGGCCTCCCCAGAGATTAGAGGGTGTAACAGAGTGGGAGCAAGTGAATAAGTGAAGCACAGAGTCATTGTTTGTGCTCCTCCATGCCCTCAGTCCATACAAGCAACTGTATATACAGTAGTCCTGGGGGCAAGTGTATGAGTGCACTGACTTAAGTCCTGTAGACTGAGCATTAAAAAAACTTACGCTCAGGAATCCACACAGTCACAATCCGCTGACTGAGGGATACAAAGCTTTAGCCTCCAACTTTCAGACTCCACTATTAAATAGTATTAAGTAGTTTCAAGCAGCTGAAGTCTTCAATTTATGCGCTGGCTATGGTCTGTTTATTAAATGAAGAGTTATTTTATTGTCATGTTTGGCTTATGATTGTTTTTTAGCGGGTGGCCTTATTCAGGACAACAGCAATAAAATACCTAAAGTAAAAGATAGGATTTGTAAAAGTAGGATTTGAATCCTAATAGCTTCTTAATTCAACTAATAATGATTCAGAGTAAATAATGTCCATTGAGCGGTAAAAAACATGGAGGTAAGGAATGACTTCCTTCAGCCCAGAAAGAAAGCCATTAAGCGGAGCGCAGCGTCGGCTGGTGGTGCAAGAGAGATCACAGGTGCCATCTGAACGGATCAAGTCTCAAGGAGACGCAGAAAGGTGGCCGGGGGCCGATACAGATCCGGTTTCAGTATCCAGCTCGTTCTACAGCCGCGGCTCCAGGGACAAGCAGGAACAGGCCCCGGAGCTGGGCGAACGGAGACCAGGAACAGGCTGAGGTGGAGGAGGAGGGGGGGTCAGGAGGGAGTACAGAGACTGGGGGGACTGGAGATAAAGTGGGGGAGGGTGTGCATCAAACAGACAACCTTGTGCCGCTCCCACTGACTTTCAACATCACCGGCCGTCTCTCTCCCGCGGAATTTACACCTTTTTTCAGGGGTTTAGGAAGAGTTAAACCCATAAAAGTTTGAGAAACCCCCCTCGGTCCTCACATAAGCAGCAGCAGCCAAGACCGAGGGCTTTGAAACAGACGGGAGACAACGGAGGGATGGAGCAGCAGGGCGGTACGAGGGGAGCGAGGAAGAGAAAGGACCCAGGCGAGAGGCTGAGGAGCGCAGGCAGGGAGGCCAGCCGGCAGGGCCTGAGCCAGGGAGGAAGGGGCTGGAGGCACTCCTTAGCAAGAAGTGGCGACAGTGGGCCAGTGCAGAATAAGAATGAGAGGTCTCTGTCAAGAATGACACCAAGGTTCTTGCTAGAGGAAGGGAAACAATATTACATTTAAATACAATATATAAGTATTATAGCACATACGCTTGGCTCTGTCACAGTCATTCCACTTAAGTGATGAAGTCCTAGTATAACAGATTAGATGGCAATTGTTTGTCATGGTGCTTGCCTTTACCTAATGCAAATCTGACATCAAGCTACCCTTTGGAATTAGATACTGGTGAGTGAAGGCAAAAAGAACTATCTGCTTCTGAGGACTAAGTTATTAGTCATTCAAGTTATTTTTCCTGTGAGTGAAGATTTGCTAATAGTACTGAGAATACTGTACAAGGTACTCAAGGAACGTAATGGGTCATTTAAAAAGGAATTAAAACGTGTGTAGTCGCAGCTTAGTTTGAACAGGGTAGCAGAAACTGAGTTCTCATTAGAATGCTATCACAGGTGATACTCTTAAATGAGGCAGGCAAACCTAAATCAAAAGTGGGAGGGAACAAAACCACTTTTTGTAGCTCGCAAGCATGCTATATTTAGCAAGCATTCCTGCAATAGGTGTCAGTACTCATAATTAATGCAGGGAAAGTTCAAATAATCTTGGACGGAAATAATGCAGTACTAGCACAGTATATGAAACTATTTAAATACGATTTTATCAATTGTCCTAGTTATCAGAATCAGTTTAGGGTTTATTACCTATGGTTAGATAGTTTTAAGTGTGGACCAGGTAAAAGCCATTGGTCACAGTGCAACTGCTGCAGTTAAATAGAATGCCTTCTGATGGAGAGGATTTTCAAACACTTACTGGGGTGGGACTGCACAGCTTGTTGGTTTCTCTCTGTAGCAGAAAGCTGAACTCTGTTATAAGCTGATTTTCAAGAGGAAAAAAAAACAAAGGAGAAACCTGAAGATTAAAAAAGCTTAAAAAAAGAATTACTAGGAGATTAATATAAAAAGTATCAAAGAGACTACTGTTGCTTTCCTGCTACAGAAAATATATTCTGTTTTTTACAATATGTTTGTGTTTTTAGTATTATTATGTTCTGGGACATTGGAAAATATGTAAGCAATCACTCCAAAACATCTTTGTATTTGGATCGGTTTATGTCAGTGTGAGTTCAAAGAAAGACAGACGCCTTCCTTCATTAGAGAAGACAGAAAGAAAGTGATGTAACTCAATGAAGACTACCAGGAAAGATGTGACAAGGCACAGAAAACAAGCAAACCAGAAAATGCAGAATTGCACAAAATTAACCAAATATGACCCAAATGGGAGACTTACCTGGATTAGCAGGGGCTCCAGACTGTCTTTTATAGGTACTTATTGGGTCCTGCCGGCGAAAACCTATACACAGTCATTATATTAGTAAAGCACTAGTGGACTGGCAGCAGATTTCTACTTTAGGAACAAAGGAATTCTTTTTATTCCAGAACTGATGAGACAATGGCCTGTGATGTATTATCAGTGTCATCTGGTTCAAGGATGTTATATAATGTAACCTGCCTTTCAGCTCCTGTGTGGGATGTGCACCTATCTACACCTGAGCACCGCTTTTCACCATGTACAGTATTTGTCAGTGCTAATGGGTTTTAAAGCTCTCAAAGCCAACAGATGTGGCCCCCAGTGTATCCAGCAGCAGAGCAGTCAAAAAGAACCATTGCAGGATAGCTGACGCAGCTGTGATCGACTGAATAGGCCGATTGGAAAAACAGCTCTGCACATACAGCACAAAGCAAAAACACTGCAGTGCAAGGTTTCGTTCAGCAACCTGTGAAAAGCAGAATAAAATACTTAACAGTGAGGTTGAAGGAAAAGCCAGAAAAAAATCTATTTGCTGTGGGCATCCGTTGTGAGAAATAAATGCTGGCCTAGTTTGTGGCATATGCAGAAAAGACATCGGCGTATTTCAAGCGTGATTACCTGAACTGATACGAGGAGAATTTCTACTTGCATAGCTGGAAGTGCCTCTGAATGCTTGGAAGACAGTTTATTGGCGGTTAGTGTGACAGTTTTATGCAGACCGGATTTTACTTCTGCTTTAAAACAGACAAATAATCTGCAAAACCTCTAAACCATACCTTGTGTTGGCCCTTTTGCTTGAGAATTCTGTACCTGCCCTGAAGCCCGTGTTGAGAATAAGAAAATAGTTTAATGCATTTATAATCTTGTTAAAGTGCATCAGACATGATTAGAACATTATATCTTATTACTATAAAAGTATGCTAGGAGAACAGTAAGTGAAAAAAAGTCTGCCTCTTTCTCATAGAAATCCTGTAGATTGTTAGTCTATTGCTATTAGGATTTTGTTTGAATATTATTAAGGTGAAGGTTTCAAGGAGGATCTGGGGTCCATCCACTCAGGAAAGCTCTGATACATTTCAATAAAGAAGTCAGCAAGTCATTGAAACAAAATCTACAATACTATTTAAATTTGAATGGATACAAACAGGATTTGTACAGACAAATTCTAAAGCACATAAGTCTTTTCTTTCTTGAAATACTGTTCATTTTAAATTGGAAGAATCCTAAGCAGTCGTGAGATTTTTAATAATAAACTATAAGACCTCTATTATCTTGATCCTGCCCTTTTCAGAGATTCAAAGGATTTATAAATGCTAACTGTTTTAGAATTTTAACTCCTATGGACTATGTTTAGAAGCTGAAAATATTCTGAATTACTAACTATCCACAATTAAAATGCAAGTTAGGATGAGTGTTACTGAGTACTGAATCTTTCACTCATTTATTTCAGATTTGTAAGCATTCAGAAATATCCTGGTGGGCACATGCATTGCAAAGTTCATCAGACACGTGAACATTCACTAAAATACAAACAAAAACAGGGACAAAGGCATAGCTTGACTTGCAGACACAGGAAGACAGACACTTACACCCCAAGACAGCAAGCAGAGACACCCGACACTGCACGGCAGTACCCATTTATGTGATTGCTTCCTGAATCAGAAAGACTAAGCAATACAGTATATTCACAGCGATGCTCCAGACGCATGGGCATTTCAAGCTGGTCTATCATGCTCAGAAAGAATACTGCTCGGGCATCTGGCAACAAAACAGGCTCGTCACCAACTTATTTCAGCAAGCAACGATACTAGAAAAAGAGTGGTGAAAAAGAAATGCTGTTATCTACAGGAGTTTCTCTTTGAAATGATAGAAATCCCACAACTACTGTGCAAGCGAACAACCCTCGGTGATGTTATATGTCTTGGTGTAAGAGTCACGGGTACTGTATATTCTGTAGGAGCCGATGCACTGATTATGACTGACAGTTTTGTTTATCTCTTATTGTATAAAAAAATGCTTATTCTATCACATAGAACATTCACGTAGCTCATAGATCACAAAAAGATCAATCAAATTTAAAAAAAATACTCAGTTGCGAGCTTTTAAGTGAAATGCACATTTAAAGAGTCTCTTAGAATAGAATGGCAGGAGTCTTTCTGCTTTTATGTGCAAAAGCCCTTCGTAGTCTCTCTGTAATGTAAAACCCTTGTAAAAACACTAACAATAGCACAGACAGGGGCACCATGTAAAAAAGCTGTCCCCTCTGGCAGCGTAGCAATGAGAACCTTCTCTATCGGATTACCAGTCCGTGGATAACTGATTGAAAACCCTCCCTCAAGGTGACCAACTACTTCTGTCCTTCCTTGTCCCGGCTGTTTAATTCCTGAAGTGTGTGAGCAGTGCCCTGAGCAGCGATCCCTGCCCCTCCGACACTGACCTGCTTCCCGGACTCTGTGAGGCGCTACCCGGGGTTTGGCAGGGCTGCTGGGGGCAGGGCTGGAGCTCGGGGTGGGGGTAGTGGTGGGGAGCTGGGTGCTGGTTGTTGCGGGTCTGGGGGTGGTGGTGGGTGCTGGGGTAGTGGTGGGCTCCGTCACCGTCGTGGTTGGAGTCATGGCTGTTGTGGAAGCCTTGCCCTCCTTGTAGCCTGTGAGGAAGACAAAAACAGAACTTCAACTGAAGAGCTGAGTTACCGGAATGCCTGAAAAACCCAGCATGCAGTTTGATGCGGACTTAGCTTTTGTAGTTTAGTCACACTTGAGTCAATGTTATAAAAGAAAGGTGGGAAAGGTAGATTAACACTATCCTTTCAAAACGAGCAGTGGTCATGTCGGGGCCAGAAATGAAGACTTGACCTTTGTCACTTTGTATTCATTCTTAAAACATTATTTCTTTTGCTAACAGCTCTGAGGAAGTAAGATAATTGTAATCTTTAATAGATTTTTTGTCTGTTGGGGTTTTGGAGTCCAGAACTGATTAGATCTGGTCAAAGCTTTTCCATTTTTACACCCTGTAAATCAGGGAAAAGCAGCCCCAAGAGATTTCCTCCAGATTCTGCAATAAGAAATTGATAACCTCTTTGTAAATTATTGCCATACCTTGATCTGAGGTTTTCTCCGATGAACTTCCAGAATTCTTTGTGTTTTTAGTGTCTTGTTCTGATTTTTTGGGTTCTGTTAGAAAAGTAAAATCTCTATTGATTCATAGTTATATTTCAGTTGAATAGAAAAGAGAAAAACAAATTTTTTGAAATTACACAAGCCCCGATAAAGTCCTAGCGAGACGGATTTCATCTGACCACATCTTTGAAAGACTTTCAAAATTAGTCAGCTTTTCAACATCATGTTCTAGATCACTCCCTTGCATTTCCATGGCAAGATATCTACTGCTATAAATGTACTATTGTCTCCTGATTCAAGAAATACCTATTGTTGCATCTTACCTGTTTTAACAGAAGTAGATCTTGAAGGTAGGAACTCCAAGATGGAGGGATAGATCACACCTTTCTTTGGCTTACCCACTGAGAAACAAACACACAGTCACATAACTTCCTTCCTATCTCCTTTCTCCTTAGCCTCATGTTGCTTCTCTGAATTTTTTTGCACTGTAATCTATGTAGCAGATTGTAATCATAAAAAGCAGTGAAGAGACATATAAGAAAAATAAGAGTCCTGGAAATATAAAATTACAAAATATTCCAAACAAAATTTTCCTAAATTAGTGAGAAAACAATTTTCTGAGATCTGACCGTCCACCTAGATGACCACAGAAACCAAAACATTACACATCAGAATATAATCAAGTTGATTGAAGCTCACCAAAATGATTCAATAGTCTTTATCAAGTACTGTACATTTGTATGATAAACTAGATGATAAGCGCTTTGGCTTTCAACTGGACAAGTGTGAAAGATGACCCTCTGTCAACCTGATGGGTTTTCAGAATGAAACCACGCTTTTCCGGTGTTGCCAAGAGACAAACATTCAGAGACTGGGATAGCATGGAGAGCAACAAGGACCTGCCCCAAGATTCCGATTCTGGCCTTCCTTCTCCTCCCAGCCTGCCAGGGCCTCACCTGATACGATGAAGGACTCTCGCCACTTGGGAAGAGACAGAGATCGGACGCCATTGGAGAAGCTTCCTCTGTACACCGACTGCCCCGCCACCTTCCTCACGATCACCTTCCCTCCGGAATTAGTTATGACCCCGCTGCCAAACAAACCTCCAGGTCAGTAGGTAACACCTAAAAAAATCTGCAGGTTCAGTTCTTGTGTCTACACTACGTGTTCAGTGCCAAGATGTACAAATTCTCACCAGTGTTCCAAAATTTTCTTTGAAAAACAAGTCATATTACATGTATTTTATTAACATTTCCAACATTAACCTCTTTACTGCTCTCTGATGGTTGCAGTTGCCATAAACCTGTTTATGAACATAGTTTGAAATACTTTATTGTTGTGTGAAGCTATGCTGTTTATAAGCAATTTAACCTTTGTCCTTCATGAACCAATTTCTTAAAGTCATTTTCACCACATTATCACCACATCGTAAAAACATCCACAACAACAGTTAATATAAGACATAATGAGCACTAAAGCACAAGAACTAAAGCCAACCTTCAATACACAAGGATAACAACAATAAAGAAGAGTCAATGAAAATAACAGATGAGTGCTGAACCTTGACAATATGTACCAGGTGAGCAGACATTGTGTGCAAAGGACCTCATAGGTCATGCTAGAACGGCATCAAACAGCCCTTTGTCATAGACAATAACCAAACACTGTGACAGGACGATAAGCAAAGCTCCAGAACATCTTTCCACAATCCTGACCTGTGAATAGCTGCATTACAGACACTGGAGATGGAGGCATAGATGTCTGCTCCATACACAGGGTGCTTGGTCTCCCGGCAATTAGCAGGGCACTTGGCAATGAATTCTGGAATACTGATTTTCCCTGCTCGGACATCACAGTCTATCTGAGGAACAACTGGGAGTAAAGATTGGCATGGGTAAATTCACACCACCTGTTGCTGTTCATGCAAAACATGATTCTACATTGCCATATGGACATTAAACCATGAAGAGTATGAAATATACTTTTCAAGAATGAAGGAGAAATTGAAAAAAGAGATACAGTATGCTTTGACATGGTATTTTTAGTTATAAGGTTTAAAAAATGACACTGGATTTTAAGTTTACGTAAAGTAGCTACTTATGAAACAAAATAGCAATCTTTTGGTAAAAGGGTATGTAAAACATAGTACTACATCCAGAAAACCAAGGACTCCCCATCCATTTTTGATTACAGAGTCCCACCTATTTCATAACTTCTCAGCTCACAATGTTTCTCAAAAACTGTTGCATGAAGCACAAGCGAGTCTTTTTGAATGAGTCTGTACTTCTGAATTCCATACAGGAGCGTTGCTTCAGTACTTACTTTGTTTGGGCTTTTTGTTTTTTTGCCCATTTTGCTTTGCTCCATTGCCACTGGCGAGCAACAAAGCTGAAATAGAGATCAAGAGAACAAGCAACAGGTTCACTTTGTAATGAGTCAAATTTCATACAATAGAAAAACACGGCCTGCGAGAGTCTCACTGAGGTCACAGTGGTTTTTCTGTTTGAGTCTCAAACACAAACAAAGACTAACTGCAGTCTATTTAGAATACACTAATTATGGGCTTGTTGCACTGATGCTCAAACAAAATGCCTAAGTAGTCCTAATGCATTTAATCAAATATTTTAAACGGAGACGTAAGTTAGACATAATCACAGACCATATCAACAAAAATAGAGCTCAATAAATAATGTTATTAGTATGAAACATGTCACTGCCAAAATGAAAACATTGCATAGGAAGCATATGACTTTACTGAGCACAGACCTCATCAGCCTCTGGACAGACTGCTGTGGGAGGCTGTTGCAGCTACAAACAGGTCCCAGTCTTTGCTGTTCTTATATGAAATGTCTGTTTGAATGGCTATTGGTTTAAATTGCTTCACCTTACTTGGCAACTGTAACCCAAATACACTGCAACCCTGAAATACTAAAGACTGAGGACTAGATATTAAAATGCAATTGCATAATCTCAGGTTTATGTTTTCCCAAGGAATAATACTATTCAATAAACAACACTTTTGCACAGTATTTAAAATATAAAAAAAACATTGTTCCCAGTGAGAACGTGATGTGAAATACAGACTGCTGTGCTTTTATTGTGCATCAGTATGTACAGTATTCCTTATTCTTGTAATTTTAATTAACTTCAATTGTATCACTGTGATGTTTTGGGTTTATTAACAGTTTACCAAAACATAATAGCATAAGAATATGTTTCTTTATTTAATATGAATCCACACATTGTAAAACTATCAGATTTAAAGTTTATTATAAAGATGTTATATAATTTTAATTAAATAAGTATCTCAGGCATGCATGAATCCAAAGCTGCTCAATAAAGTGCTTTTATTATTTGCTCCATTAAGTATGTTAATAACTCAGACATCTAACCTAAGATGGTTATGAACTTCATCTTAAATTAAATCACATTTTTGGTTCAGCTGTCAATCCAAAACCCAATACTTGGGACAAACTTCCTGTTTTCCTAAAGGCTCCTGGCTCTCATCCAACAGATGCCACAATCAAAGTAATGTATTGGGATTCTGCAATGAGCTGCTTGGTTAAGAGGCTCATTTCAGCCAAGCCACCACTCAATAATATGTAAACTGAAAATAAAGAAAAACTGTCTGACAGTTTTAACACAACACCTCCAACACTGAAACTTTCACTAGAGTCTTCAAAAAGCATCTAGTCTTAAGTGCCTTCTGATGAACATATAACATCATCGGAGTAAATACAAGTATTTTTTACATTTGTTATTTTCTCTCATTTAAAAGTTTTGTCAATCTTTTAGTGGTACTCTAAATATGTATATATGTATATATTTGAGTGCTAGTAAATGACAAATACAAAGTTAATACGTGTCTTATTAGCGAAAGTGCAAATTAAACTTAGTTAATATTACACTATACAAGGGCTTTCTATTTATTAAGCTCTATTGCTCATCAATAACTAATACATGGCTTAAAGGTCACTTCTAAAACTGTTACCAAGGCTTAAAATCTGCAAAATTAGATTATATATCAAAAAAGCCTACCGACACAAAGCGTAGTGAGAGTAGATGTGCTCATGATGTCAGGCTTCAATACTGATCCAGGAGTGAGTCAGTGACGAGAACAGGTCACTGTGGTCTGTTAAACAAAAGGCGATACATTTGTTTTTGTTATTTTGTACTCAAATGTTCGGCTACCATTTATTTGGAAACAAAATGTAAGAAAAAAATGTAATCCTTTTAATGTTATAAAACATGGACTTTGTTTACTCAGCAAATGCAATTTCAGTGACAAGAACTCCATGCTGTGCTATTTTTTTAAGACACAGACGTAACTAACTAATAAGATTACAAATTCCAATGCACAGTCAGATTGAGGTTACATTTAAACTCTGTTCCGTGACATTTACTCTATCTGGATGTTCAAAGCAATTAATTAGTTTACAAGAAAAACAAGTTAATGTCAACTGGTTATAATAATTTGCTTAATGCACAATAATAATTTGCTTACTTTCAATTCCAACATTTAGTTTTTTCTTCATGTTTTCTAGGGTCTGCAAACTTTTCTAAGTTGTTTTGCTTATATTAAAAGCTGTGCAAGAAATATTTTGGCCAACAAGTCTGAGACTGCATTTCCCTCACAGCTGTAAAGTCATTATACTGTACATCACAGAAAGTGGACTTAAAATCTTTCTGCACTTACTGGAAATAAAGAGCATCATTTAATTCTGATTTAAATAGAATAAACAGAATATATTGCTCAAAAAGGCACAAGAGCTGGGCCTGTCTCAGCATGAAAGCCATAAAACTACACTCTGAAGAGGACTGTACTGAGATAATACACAAGGGAGTATTAGGCTACATTATATTGTTTAATTCCATGGGTCATTTTGTTAAAAAAGGCAAAATAATTATTCATTCTTGAGATGGGACACAGACAGTAAACGGCTAATACTTCACAGTTATACTCAGTGCTTTAATGTATCATCCTAAAATTACAATGGAGCCAGACCTCTAGGCCTGGGAGGTATTCTAGTCATGAAGGTCTGGTCAGATGAGTGAAGGTTTAAGTTAATTTTCCATTACATGCAGAATGCACTTCCCCACCACAGGGTTTGCCTTTAAGTAGAGGATTCTTATCTTTTTTAATCCAGTCCCGTCGGGAATGAGACATGATAAGAATTAATTGAAGAATTGGGAATTATTAAGCAGGAGATAGGTGATGAAATGCTTCGTCATGTCACCACATACTGGACCTCACTTGGAAAGGAATCGTCCTTAAAGAGTACAGAGAAAGCAGCTCGCAACCACACATGACGAGAGTGGCCAGGTTTTATAGCAGGTGGGGTGGTTGTTCAAACCTCGACTTTTTTTTTGGTCACAACCTTGAAAAACAACATGAAGCAGAATCGTCAAAGTCTCTCTTTACACAAACTTAACAGCGTAAGCCGTAATTTGATTTCTGGTAATGGCTTTCTTTACCTTTAAGGAATCTTAAAGCCCCTTTCTTAATGTAAAGAGATTAGTTTTGAACATCCGAACATGTATTTGCTTAATCCCACTGCCAGTGCTTAACTTACTCTTTGTTTTCACAAACCAGTGACCCAAAATAATCAAACAAGAAAAGCATTACATAGTGATGTTAAACTACAGCTGGTAAGTCCATTTACTATCTACAAATTCATTTGTTATTTTGCAAATTTTTGGATTGGATTTAATTTTCTGGTTTAACTTGATGTAGTGCAAGTACAGTCAATTTCCTTTTGTTTTCAGATTAGATATACTATACAGTACATGAAGAAACATGTGATTGCCCTGTCCTGTAGCTTTTGTAGTAATGTTTTACTCATGTTAAATTTTGATCATATAATTGCAGAATAAAAGCAATTACCTTCATGAAAAAGAATACCTATTTCCCCTCCAAATCTCTCTTCAATATCTCTTTCTGAGCCCCATTTTGGGCATTCTGCGCTTAGCTTGCAAAACCATGACAGGAACCAAGTGAAAACTGCTAAACTACAAAAGCTATAGACCAAAATCTCATTCTTAGAACATACCAAGTATTGCTTGCTTTTAATATCATTGAAGGAATTCAACAGTTTCATGAGGGTATAGTTAATAAATACAACATTTCAAGCCAGTTAATGTCTTGGCAGTTTGTGAATGAGGCACTGTTTTTGAAAGTATTAGCAGTGCCTTAGGCTCTAAGTCAGCTTCCCTTCCAGAATTACTGTTTTCAAGTTCTATCTAAGCTTTTATTTAATCACTTCCCGCCCATTGCTTCAAACAAATTACTGCTTCGGTAACAATAGAGTTTAGTGGATGGGTAAACACTTCATATATTAGCCCTGCTATTTACCTTTAACGTTTGTGCTAGTGCTTTTTTTTCCATAAGACAGCTTTTCAGACAAGTACAATCTCTATAGCACTCATTCCAAATGAGTACCTAGTACACTACCTTCATGACATCAACCTGCTTTTACAAAACAATCCCTTTAATTTGAACACTCTCTTCCACAAGACGCTAGCACACAGGTAATTTTCAATTAGCAACTAACTACGACCCTAAAACACAGGTGATTTGATTTATTATCCAAATGATTCAATTTGTGAATGAACACCAGGCAAAGATTGCAGATGAGGAAACTCTTGTGTCCCTTGAGCACTTTAGTGTCTAGGATTAAAGTACACACTGTGTTAATGGCAATTAACATTACACCCCATTTGGAAAGCTTAGTGTTCATTAGCATTCAAAGGTTTTCTACTGTATTAAAGAACAAGACACAGATCACCATAGGCCACCAACAACACAGACACCACCTTTTCTGTGATTTTATTTGGAACCTCTTTTATCAAAGCTCATTGTGCAAATCTGTTTTAATCTCTTAAATTGCCAGGTTTACAGGTCAAAGTTCCTTCCTTAGATTTTTTTTCCCACCCTTAAAAATGTACTGAGACAGAAAGAGGTAAAACATGAGGGATATCAGGACAATGGGACAGATCAGAAGAAGTCTTGTCTTTGAGAGTAAACGGTATACACAAGTGTGTTCTTTGTTCTTGAACAGCAAAGGTCTAACTAATATTTCTCTCTAATATTTGAAGAAATAAGCAACAAATACAATAAACTTCCTAATACTGCAAGAGATAACTGGCTGTGATATCTGTGAGCTTAAAATCTTTGAAAAAGAACAAGCATTTTAACTCTCACTGTAACAAACTCACAGACATTAAAGCATAATATGTCCCAACCACCTACATTTCTTTATATAATGTGTTGTTAAGTTTTATATGTTGTTGCTTGTGGTATTTAATAACAAATTGCAAATCCCACCCAAGTAACACTTTTTGAGAACACTGCTCCTGCTGACTTGTATTTAAGTTGTTTGTTATTTAACAACTTTGTTGTTGTTGTTGTTGTTGCTGCTGCTGCTGTTCTGTATTTATGTTTTGGTGTTTCCTAAATTCTTTTGTATTGGAGAACACAGTACATACAAATAAGCATTTCACTGCATTTGTATACAAATAAACTGAACTGTTCATAATAAGGTATTTTGTCACACACTGAATACTATAAACACTCTAGTTCACCACATAGTCACCAGTTACTGTTTTTTTTTGCATTTTTGGCTTTTATCTAAAAAAACAGCCACAATGAGACATGTCATATTTTTCATTCAGTTGTTTATGACAGCCAAGAACATTACTGAAAACCATGGTTATAAAAGTCAGAGCTATCCACTAAAGCATACCTCAGAACTCATCAGAGACACAAAATGAACAAGTAATAGGTTTATTCCATGCTGAAAAAAAGAAGAAAGAGAACACAACGTTTCGGCCGTGGAGCCTTCTTCAGGTGTGTGACACACACTTGACACACCTGAAGAAGGCTCCACGGCCGAAACGTTGTGTTCTCTTTCTTCTTTTTTTCAGCATGGAATAAACCTATTACTTGTTCCTTTGCAGCCTACGCATGCTGACGCAGCTACCCACCTGAACTACTAGAGACACAAAATGCTTTGTTTCTTCTTTAAAGCACTACATGTATGTACATGAAAAGGAAATGCTTGGGTGAGGGTTCAAAGGTTTAAAAACTTTTGATTTTAAAAGTGATAAGGGCATTATCTAAAAGCTTAAATTGATTCAAAGGAGAGGTTTAGCTTCTGAATGAGATTGATTCTTTGATGCTGTTTTGTTGTAGGATATTTTCCATGTCATGGCTCATTCTGATTTATTACAAGACATTCTTACCATTACGCTATTTCTATATATTCAAAAAATTTAAGTAACTCACTGGCCCGTCCCCCCCAGGCATAAGAAATGAATCGGCTCAGTTTGCTCTCTTCCGCAGGACAAGACCGAGCTTGGATAATTCACTTTTCTGTTTCTCTTCTCTATCCCTGAATCAGGACCAGCCCATTCAGCTGACAGAACGCAATACAGCACTCACGAATCTTGTACAAGCTGCATGCAGCTTGAAATACAGATGATCCTGCCACCCAAGTAGGGTGGTAACTCAGCTACCGTGAGTTCAATTGAAAAAAAATAGTTCTTTCCTGCCACATGGCATGCTCATAAACATCTATTTGCTGGAGAAGCAGGGCCATATTAAATAACATTTTGAGGATGCATTCTTTGAGCATATTCTTACAAGAGCTCAGGCACAAAACATGAGAATAGGCAAGGATGTTTGATGGGAAAAAACTGTAACTACTGTAATTATTTAACTTTTCAGAAGAGCTCACACCCTTTTTAACCTTGTACTTATATATATGTATGTATGTATAAAAGTTAGACTAAAATAGTACAGTATCTGCAAATTATGGTGCTTTCAAACACAAGTTCAGGAGAATTCCTCATCTCACTTTCACTCTCCTACACCTAAATATCTGGTCTGCCAGGCACCCCTTTTGCACTTCTCTTTTATAAAAGCTCATTGTGCAGCATTCTGCACCATCTTCACCCTTGCAGCACCTCCCTGGCTCATTCCTCCTGAATTGATGGAGGGGGTCCCATCAGCCTCACTCTCACAGGCAGGCTGCAGTCACCTCAGCCAGGCAGGTTCCATCAAGTCAACTTTAATATAGTTCGTCTCTGTGTCGTATTCATTAGGCTTTCAGGAATTACTTCATGCTGAAAAAATATATACACATTTTGCAGAACTTTTTCAATAAGCTGAAGCATTGCATAAGAAGGATCCACATGAAAATCTAGCTATTAATAGGTACAGTACCAACCCTGGTTTAGAAATACTGTAACAATGAGGAAAAAAGATTTGGTAATTCATTCTGTAATAAATTAATGTTTTTTTATATAAAAAGTGAACTTTCACACTTCCCCAAAAGGATAAACAAGAAGCATATTTCATGGAAGTCTGTGAAGTATGAACACACCTGAAGATGAAACCGACCACAGGAGGGCATTCAGACAATAAGCATCTGCAGCCTAGCCCTGTTTCCAGCAGACATTAAAGCAGTGCCTGTCAGCATCTGCACCTTATGGATGAAGTGAAAAACAAGAAAAAAAATGCATATGGCCAATATACAGCATTTCTGGGTGACTAAGGAGGAACAAGACATGATGTGTAGCTCATACAGTTTGTGCACCGATATTATCAAAGATACTTGACCTGCTCACATAAGAAACTGAAACCAGCTTTAAAAAGAGACTATGTTTTTTGTGGGACTCCCTCCTATTTTAACCAGGCTAAAATTATGTTTGTCAGTGTGATGAAATAGAATTTAAAAAAAGAAAACGGTCTCATCAATTTAACGACACAGGCCCACCCAACACATCAAACTCAAACCTAATGCAACTTCAGTAGTTAAAAAAATTCTTCAAAAGAGCCCTATAGTGAATAACTGTGTTTAGAATATCTTTGGTTTTTACCTGCAATGGCAACCGTTGTATTACCTGTAAATACTTTACCAGCACAACAAATATGTAGCTCTGGCCAGTGGCCATCGTGTTTGTCCAGCAATCTCTTTTAGAGCATCTCTCGTGGAAAATGCCCTGCCATTTAAACTGGTGAAACAAGAGGACATGCCCTGTTTCTCTGAACACGTCAGAGCAGCGAGGACAGAAGATCTCTCCAAGTCGATAGTTGCCAACTGTATCTTCCCCACATCTGATCACACTGACCTCTGTCTGCATTCTTCCACAGGGGTTCAAAGACACTCATGTCAGAAGGACATCAGAATTATCCTAAATTACCAACATTCGGTTGACAGCTCCACCCAGTACTCACTGATTGATTCATTTCTTTCTAAATCTCTCTGCTCTGCAGATTTCTGCTTAACACACTTGCCCTGGAATTCATTACCCAGATTATAATTTCTTCAGTCCCCACATTCTCTTCTCCCTAACCACTCTCAGACTCTCTTTTGTACTCCTTAACCACACCTAGGCTCAAATTCCTACTCTTTTTCCTTTTCGGTATGGAATTAGCCTACACTTCCAGCCTGCATGTTGACATAACTCCCCACACCAACCTCTTTTAGAGTTTCGGATATAATTCCTTGCCTTATGTAACACTATGTATCCTGAAGGATTCCACAGCACTCCTGTTCTTATTTATTTTTCAACTTTTACACAATAACAAAGCTATAGGAACGTGACTCGGATCCCACTTTATATACAGAAAGCCAACAATGACAAATACAGAGATACATCTTATATGACGGCTTTTTGTTACGTTTTAATAATTTCTAGGACAACAGGACAAGTATTTATTTCCCTGGTTTACTAGCAAAAGGCACGTTTTCACCTTATGTACTTTCCTCCTTGCTCTGAAGGGGGTGCGCTTTCTTTAAAAAAAACGTCAGAACATTTCAGGGATATTAACTCTTAGCTGAATAGTGAGCTCGGAACTCTTAGTTCAAGTTCGTACTCGTTCTCCACGCTCTGACGAAGAGTAAATAATACAATCTAATTTTACAAAGAAATAAAGTCATTTAAAACTTTTTGTTAAAAAAAAGTGGCACGGAACAAGCCCTTCTCCCGTATTACATACTGCAAAATAAGAATTTAATTCAAAAGCTTCACCTGCTATTTAAATTGGAGATAAACGTTCATTGCAACTTTTAGTTGCATGACGAGTTACTTCGCTTCTTTTAAGAAATGAGAATCGAGTGTAGGGAAATGCTCATCTCAAGTGTGATATACAGTACTCCCATTATTCAACTATTCAATATTTATTAAAAATCGGCAATAAAATATAATTTTAAAAAAACGGCGCAAAGTACAGGAAAAAAATCAATGCTTGCGATTATATATGACAAATACTGCACTACTGCAACAGACATCATAGCGATTACACCAGTTTGAAAAAGAGTCAAGTGCAAACTTCAAAAAACTAATGCGCATTAAAATGCGTGTCTCTAGCTACAATAGACGCGAAGGTCTGTGTGGGGGGAAAGGTAATGTGACACTTACGATTTGGGGTCTGAAATGTTGTTTTCTGTCCTGTCTTGACACTGAACAATTTTTTTTTCTGCAAGTACCAAATCCCCTTGGCTCAAAAAACTCCCAGTACCATTATTGTAAATCCGAGTGTAAAGAAGCGCTGTGCCGTCCTCTCTCCCTCATCCCTTCCGAGGCACTACCTCACAGCTCGCAGTGAGTCGCGGGGGCGCACACATGGCCGTGGGCTGGGATGTTAACGAAGCAACTCCTCCTACCTGTCCCACCCTTTCACGTGGAGAACCCGATTAAAAAAAAAAGTTCAAAGCCTGCCAGATCGAGGTTTCGACGCCTTGGAAACTT
The DNA here is from genome assembly GCF_055471065.1 of Atractosteus spatula. Taxonomy (NCBI): domain Eukaryota; kingdom Metazoa; phylum Chordata; class Actinopteri; order Semionotiformes; family Lepisosteidae; genus Atractosteus; species Atractosteus spatula. Next base: position 10,050,263 of record NC_142720.1, read on the forward strand.
TGGCTTCGGGGTGCGATATGTGAAAAGTTTAGAAAGCTGTTCTCAAGTTGCAAAGAACGGCAGAGAACTCTGTACCGGAGAAGGAAACAAGCTGCTGCATTACAGTTTCGATATCTCTGTCAGTATCTTGATTATTTAATACAATATACTGTATATCTATCCCAATCAAAAGCGTCTTGAGGTTTGTTTATTGGTTAATAATGGTAACCTTTGTTTTGTATTGTACAGATTTTTCATCAGAATCTCAAGGCACTTTACAAAGAAAAAAATCAAAAGCAAACCTAGTAGAAACATGAATACACAATTCAATACAAAACATGAAGTAGAATTAAAAGCTCACGTATTATAGTAAGTTTTAACACAAGGCTGACTGATTTAAAAGGCCCAGTCTGTGCTGGGAGATCCTTCCACAGCCTTGGAGCATCACAGCAGAAAGCCCAGTCTCCCAGGGATCAGAGCTGAGATTTTGAGATCCAAAAGTAGGATGGAGTCGAGAATACAAATAGTGTGCAGTTGTCAAGGAAAGTAACAGTTCACAAATGTAGTCAGTACCCAAACAGTGCAGGTCCTTAAAGGTAAATCTGCAGTAGTTTTAATTTTATTTTGAAATAGGTTTTATCCTGAGATGTGCAAATGATTTTTTTTTCTTCAGTGAGGATCTGATTATTATTCTGAAGATAGTATGACTTAAGAACGGGTTTGGATACACCGGAAATCACTAATTAACCCTGAAAAAGATGTGCTTGCATTATCTTCTCTACATAAGATCGGGAGAAACATCAAGAGACACAAGCAAAGTTACCAAAATAAAAAAAAAAACATACAGTACCTTCATAACGTTGGGAACTTGAGCTTCAGATGTAAGATTCAGATCTTGGCGAAACCAAAATTCCTGCTCTGAGTGCTTGGATTGATTCCAGCATCAACAATAATCAAACTAATGTTGACACAGTTGTGGAGCTTATGAGGAGAGTCAATCAGTGAAGCTTCAGCACAGCTTCAGTCTTATTAGAGTTCAAATGTAAAAGCATTTGTTACAGTACATCCATTTTGTAACATTATCTATGCAGTGTGACAAAACAATGTTTTACTAATGTACAGTTTTGTGCAAAAACAATTTTGATTATCAAATTTAGGAAAACTGATACTATACCTGCTCCAATGCTAACATACTGTATATAACATGAAAAACAATGGGACCAAGAACAGACCACTGTGGAACACCAGGTTTTAACAATTTTGTTGAGAAAGATAAAAACGCAATTAGAGCAAATTGTTTTCTGTCACTTACTGTAGGTAAGTTTTAAATCAAGACAAATCAGTTGCAGTAATATCAAAAGCCCTCTCTAATCTATTGTGCAAGATAGTTTGATTAATAGTATTAAAGCCTCCTTTCAAGACAAGTATGACAAAAAGGATTAAAAACATCAGTAAATCATAAATATCTGTTACCAGAGCTGTATCAGTATTGTGCATCAATCTTAACCCAGACTGAAATGGTTGATATAGTTTATGTGCAAGTAAATGAACTTGTAACTGAATGACAACAGCCTGTGCTTGATCATTTGTCAAAAACAGTGGTTTAAATCTAGCTTGTGCTTTTATTATCTCCTAACAAAGAGGACAATAAAAGGGTTGTAGGTTGATGGAACAATTCTAGATCAATATTGATTTAATTTCTTTATAATGATCATGACAACAGAATAGATATTTCCAAATCTTAAACAAATCAAGACAGGAGAAACATATGATGGGTTTTACTTTAGAGATTATCTCAGACATCTAATGCATTAATGCATGCATTAATCTCAAAAGCATATAAACCATGTTCATATGTGGAATCATAAGGTACGATCTGCATTCTTGATGGCTCTTCATCTGAAAGTCTTGATTGTTAGAGTGTGCTTAAGTAAAATGTGCTGGATCTTGCAGAACTATTGAAATAATATTAAGGAACTCCTCCCTTTGCTACAACAAAAAAGGCAAATTAAGCAAAGAAACACAAAAAAATTGCAAACTACTCACAATATTAAACATTCTCTCCCTTTCTAAGATTTTGCATATAGATCCTCTTTGAACAGGTTTGACAGCAAATTTGCAGAAGATTTTCACTTACCCCTCTGCAGAACAATTTAACAAGTATAGCTCACATATCACACAGTATCATGTGTGAGTTTGACATGCACAGCTCTTCTTACCCCTGCCAAGATTTGAACCCAGTTGCTTGCAAGCTCCAAGCACACACAGCGCTACTCCTGAGATAGTGGATAACCTCTGCCAGGCCAGAAGACTGTCTAGATTTCAGAGGAGGGTAATGTCACTTCTGTAACTCTCTCAGTGCACTGGTCCCTGTTCCATAAGCACTGATCATGACCTGGTACAAACCTTCCCTGATATTATGGAAATGCCCTGGATTTGACTCACTGGTAAACAAGAGGTCTTTATACTCCAAGGAAAATACTTTCCATGAGGGAGTAATGTCCGTGAACGTGCAACAACATAGGCAGCCACCTCTGTATTTTCCACTGGCATCTCTTTACCAAATTGTTGACTTTTGTAGATCTGAGTCCAAATGTCCCACTGCTGGTCAGCAAAGAGCTCTGTTTATTAGCCCTGAGTTCAAAGAGTGTTGCATGTGTGTACAAGTATTCAGAGCATTCTTTATTTTGACTACGCTTCTTAGCAATTCAGTACAACAAAACAACAAAACAAAATCAAATTCAGTACCAGATGTGAGGAGTGAATAGCAATCACTATGGGGTTTTTCATGGAGATCCTTTGGAAGCACTCTGAAAGCAAAGACCGTACTGTGGGTAAAACATGTTAGAATTAAAACATGTCATTTATCTCCCTTCTCGGCTTTTGTCAGAGCAGGGCTGCAGGAAACCGACTGACTTACAAGGATTTGCAGAAAAAACCTGCTACAGTAAGTGCTGAAATGAGACAAACAGAGATGGTCATGTGAGAGATTAAAAGAAGGTAAAAGTGTCTGGAGCAGGATGTGAGTGTGTTAGATCTTGCTGGCATTTTGTTTTAATAGTCTTTATTGCAACAATAAAAGCTTATTGCACCTTGATTATGGCCTTGGCTTGTATATAATTACCCACTGCAGGACTTCAGAGTGCATAGTCACACCTCCAGTAATTCTCCCATACCTCCATTTGTGGTTAAATACAGGCAGCTCTTCTCTCTGTTTTCCCTACCTGTCAGTCAACAGGCCCATGGATGAACCATTCTGCAGGAAACATAACCAAGGCCATTGAGAAGGTATGGATAACAAAACTCTAGTTTTAAGCGTCTAGTGTCTTTTAAGACCAACACTTTTTGGACTAGCTTTACAGCAAAAATCCAGTTTGGGTTCTTTGATGTACTAAAACAATGTGGTGGCTTATATATGCCTGTCTTCAAACTCTATAAAGTATATATTAATAACTAGGGAGTATACAGTACTTGTTATATCTATAACAAGGTCATTTTTACATGGCCAATAAAGCCAAGGTCAACAAGGCACTTTTAAGATAGGTAGTGAGATCTCAAGGCTGAAGCAGAATAAATCTCCTATTTCTTGTTGGTCTCTCTTGCCTTTATAGAGTTTTCATTGACTGACCTCTTGCAGTCTGTACAGTAGGTACACCAGCAGACTCTCAGAGAACAGTTACAGAGCAGCCTTGATCTGATGCCTCTCAGATTGTGTAGGATTTATCCCACACTAGTTAGAATCACAGAGAAACAAGGCCAAAAACTAAAACGCATCAGTCTATATGCCTAGTCATTATTATTTTTTTGATGTTACAAAAATGCAGCACTGTATAATTTTGTAGTTGAAGAATGTAGGAGTGTATACAGCCTGTCCATTCCAAATGTCTAAGAAATTATTATTTCAGCTGACAGTCCTTCACAGAAGCTATGGAAGAAATAGCTCTTTTCCATGTAAATGTATGATGTTATTTTCATCACATTACTGGATTACTGATTCATTACATTACTATCTTTAAGTCAAGCACAGATTGTAATAACCTCTTGTACTCCGAGCCTGATTGTTTTTCAGAAACGGACTTTTCAAGTCAGCCAGTGGACACTCATTCCTGCTTTCTGTGGCTTTTGTGACAAGAAGAAGTGGTAAGTTTTCACTCATTCATGCATCAACTATTCAGTGCATTTTGTGTTTAGTTGGACATGCTGAGCTTTAACCAGATATGATGAGTTTACTTCCTCAGGGATATTACTAATTGCTTGTTTTTTTCCACTGAGCAAACAGCAAGAGTGGAGAGCAGTATCACAAGGTTTCCCTTGCAGACACACCACCCCTTTAAAACCCAGCGTTCATCGTTAATATCAGGTTAACCACAATCTGGACTGGCCCATAATATCTGTGCGGGACAAGTGACTAACAGATGAACTGGGACTTGTGTGGAAGCCTAGAAATTTATTTTGGCAACAACCAAGTCAGCCAGCAAAAAAAAAAAGTGAGAAAGAAACCATATTAGATGATATTAATGTTTGCTTGGTGGTAAGAAGTAACCACTGATTCTATCAACATGTTCAGCTTATCCACAATCTAATGGGTAAGAAACACATCAAAGCAAATAAGATTTAGTATCAGAACACACTGTATTTCTCTAAGCAATTTACAAAGCAAATGGTAGAACACAAAACCTTAGACATTGCCGTCTAACAGGGATACAGGTATGATGCCTAAAATTAATTGTGATCTTCACACAAAGGTGTTTATGTGACTCATTCTTTCTGGCTTTTGTTTACTGAATAACATTAAAGGTAAAGCTGTTGACCTTTATAGTTTCCCAATGGCAAAATATACTCACATTGTAGCCCCCCACTGCACCCACAAAAGAATGATAGATTTAAGAAGCAGATATTAAAAAGTAAAAATCTGTGAAGGGTTACAAAACTTTAACACCTTTTAACTCCTTTAATGAGAAACCGTCATAACAAAACATTTTGCTAGATTTTAATAGGTCTGGCACAGTTGACCATTATAGAGACGCACAGAGCCTTGCCTTATTAAAATAAGTAATCCTCCGAAGAACTAGGACCATCCAACATGAGCTCCAACTAAATGGTAGAGGTAGCAGCCTTTCTCTGCATCAAGCCAGTCTGTGAGAAGTTGCCATGTCTGCTGTGCTCGTGTTGTTGTCTGTTTAAAGATTTGCGTCTCCCACGATTCAATCCCCTTCGCGTTGGCCGCACGTAAGCCTCTGATCATTGCCCAGGGCAATGTGAGGAAAAAGAGAGGAAAGCAAACCAACAAAAAAAAACATAACGTGCAAACCACATTACCATTCAACATCACCGCACATATATTCCCCAGAATGAAAAATAACCCTGTAACCACGGGGACAAAAAATTACAACACGAGAGTCCCGTTTTTAGAGTCTGTCGCTTTCGAATTCGGGGGTCTCGGACTCCAGGGGCAGGGGAATGAAGAAGACCTGCTGGTTCTCGGGTGGAGGGGTGTTGGAGGGGCTCCCAACGCCAGAGTCCGGGCTGGGAGAGGGCTTGACCTCCTGCCCAGGCTGGGGCTCCTTGCTGGGCTGCTGGGCCTCCGCCTTGGGCTTCAGGTGCTTGAAGCGCCGGAGCCTGACGCTGTCCTTGCCCCCCCTGGCGCAGGGCAGCAGCACCTTCACGTCCTTGCGGAACTTGGAGCTCATGCCAAAGTAGATGAGGGGGTTGTAGAAGCTGGCGGACTTGGCGAAGAGCCGGGTGAAAATGCTGGTGATGTTGGGGACGTAGAAACCCCAGGCAGACCACATGGAGACCACGGCGTAGGGTGACCAGGCCACGATGAAGGCTGTGCAGATCACGACGGACACCTGGAACAGGAGGGTTTGTGTTATCTTGGGGTTTTTAAGGTGGTGGAGAAAGCAACAGACCTCATTAACAATGCTCTCTATTACCTTAGTATCCCTGTAAAGCAGTAAAAAGAATAAAAGTCATAGTTTAGACAAACTGAAGTTTACGCTCCATTGATTAGGTGCCATAAATGGCAGATTTATCCCTCAAGGGCTTTAGCAAGGCATTGTGCCTTAATGAGTTTTTAAACTACAGACCACTGGCTAATGTACAGCAAGCTTCTGTTTCTGAATCATCCTTCTAATACCTTTCCAAACACTTGTATCATACTTCAGTTATCAGTTCAACACTCACTTACCACTTTTCAAGTGAAGTAAGTTTATTATTTATTGCTCTTCTACTGAGCAGAATACATTTGCCAAGCCTTGGTTTTTAATTAATTACAGGTTTTGGAGTCCCGAGTCATAAATCACTGAAATGATAGGCTTTGCTTTTGGATATTCCTTAAAGTGTGTACAGTGGTACACTGGTTCAGACTTCTTTCAAACTCCTGCAGTTCCTTACTCCAGTGGGAGTCTATGTATCATCCTGGATGCCTTTAAAGAAAGATGCACAGCCATGTTGCATGTATTACACTTCCAAGCTAATAAATAAAAATGATCCCTTGTCTAAAAACACAGACTCCATACTTTTTCAAAAACACAAACCAGAGGCCATACTGTAAGTGGAAACCAAATAGAAGTATATTTAAAACCAACAACAGGAGGCTCTTCTTTACCCGAAGGTTCGGATAAATGTAGGTGTATGAAACAAGTTACTCAGCCACATTGTTGAAGCTGATAACCTGGGTCCCTTCGAGAAACAGCTGGTTGATAAATAAAAATAATTCCTTACACTTATATAGCGCTTTTCTGGACACTCCACTTAAAGCGCTTTACAGGTAATGGGGATCCCCTCCACCACCACCAGTGTGCAGCCATAGTGCACCGTTACGCTCCCCACACACCAGCTATCAGTGGGGAGAGGAGCAGAGTCATGAAGCCAGTTAGAGATGGCAGCATTATTAGGAGGCCTTGATCAGCCTGGACACCTCTGAGGCTGGGTGGAGAGAGGGCCAGTGTGTCAGAATCGTATTGTCCTCTGGCTCTGTCCCCGGGCTGCTCGTTGAACACTCACCCTGGTCACATCCCTCTCCATCCTCCTCTGCCTGTCCGTCAGGTCCCCGTCTGTGCCCAGGGCGTGGCTGCTTTTCACGGTTCGGATGATGGACACGTAGGAGAAGATCATCACCAGCACAGGCAGGAAGAAGCAGAAGATTAGAATGGACACGATGTAGGATTTGTAAATGGTGGAGTAGTTGGCTTTGGCCCAGTCAATCTCACAGGTACCATATCCTCGGTCTGATGAGACAGAAAAAAAAACCATGGAAGGTTTAGCATGCTTTCTTTTTAAAGAGTGAAAAAAGCAAGGTGGTAAAGTTCTGTTGGTGTAAAAATAAGAATTTTGTGTAACTGGATGCAGGTTTGCTAGATGTGATGGATTTTCTTTGTGGGAGAATGGAGTCATGCTAGCATGTCTGCTTCAAAGCATAAATATTGAACACACAAAGCTGTATCATACTTAGACATTCGAAGGGAGTTTTAAAATGGAAGCATTAGTGGTTGCTATGTGTCTTTCAGTTTCAAGTGAAAAAAGGCAAACATTGAAACTGAGCAGCATTTTAAAGGTACATAATGGAAATACATGGATGTCAAAATGATGGAACAATGCAAAATGACTCTGTATCAATCAGAGTTATTTCACAGCTCTTTTCTCTGACCTGTGTAGCTCCCCCAACCCAGGAGAGGGGCTCCAGACCAGAAGAGAGCTGCAGCCCAGATCAGCACTAACGACACGGTGATGGTGTGGTTGCAGATGCAGGGAGCTGCAGAAAGAATTAAAAAACACGAACAAATAAGTGCATTAACAATGAGAAGACTCTAGACACTCATTCACCTTGCATTACCCCCTGTAATCCCAACAGGTGCAGGAAACCAATACAAATTGTCCTATCACAGCCCATGTAAGTATTGTAATTATCATGGTGTGCACCACAGATGTGCACTTACAGATTTCTGCAGCATAATTTTAATATAATATATTAAAATAAAAATGTACAACAGGCAGGTCCCAGTAAAAATGATGAAAAATGCAGTTATTATTTCTACAGACCCAGACAATTCCCTGATTAGCATTTTTAGTCACATTTCTATTTTACTTAAAATTCTAAAGGAATTCTTTCCAGATTAAATGTTTGGCTTGTAATTCTTCTCACTGAATGTGAGAGGGGACACAGAGGCACATTCCTTTAGGGCTTATGAATGTCAGATTGTGACATTTTATAAATGATTAATACTTTTCTCTGAAGGAGGAAGGAGGAGAGCCCCGTTAGTGAGTGAAAAGACCTTTTGTTGACAAAATTCACACAATCTTGAACTTAGTAAAATCATTTGCACTAATACTCTTGTTCAGACACACTGATTTTTTAGTGGATGTGCTGTATTATTGACAGTTTATTTGCAGTGTTGGGAATGAAAGTACAATAACAAGAATTTGCACAAAAGAGCACAGCATTTGAATTTCTTTACAGTATTTAAATCAAATATGTATTTTTTTCTCTGTCACATGGCACCATAACTGTACTGTTTGAGCTACAGCACGTACATGCACCTAACATCTCCTTTTTCATGTCTTACAACAGCAATAAATACTTACTGTAGCGTGTGCAAAGAGCATAGAATTGTTCTAAACACTCGCACAGCACTAGTACAATGTGCAGGTGACTGGTTTTCATTTTTTAAGTGGAATTCACTATGTATCCATGGACTGTATTGCCCTTGCTTCTTTCTTCATATAACAAGGTTTCCATGAAAAATGTTAAAGGAGCTGAGACATCAAGCACAGTTCTTCTCAACAGCACCAAAATATTTTTTCAGATGGCAGCACATGGGTCATTTAGTCTGATTGCATCCATGTCATAATACACTATACTGCACCTCATTACAGTCTGGCACTTGTGTCTGTGGGGATCAGTGAAAGCTTGAAAACTGGGGATAATTTTTATATGAATGATTAACTGAGAAGAAAGATCTTGATCTTTCCATCGCCTGAAACGCACCATGGGCAGTGCATTTGTTTTTTGGATTGAAGGACTAGCATGATGATACAATGAAGAACTGTTGATGTCCTTTAAGCTTAGAACCATATTAACAAGTATGATAAGCATAAAAACAAAACCAAAATCAACATTTTCCTACGTTAGCTTGTATAAACTGTGTTACATGGGGCAAATAAAGCAGAAATGCATTGCAACATTTTAAAATGATGAAAATCAAGTAAATAAAAATACATGTATAAAATCAGATACATATTACAATAATGCTATGAATAAACTTCACCATTTGTGCATCAGGGGGATAAGAAGCCTGCATTAAATGTGACATTACCTCTGACAGGATGGCATCCCTTAATATATCTGGTCACACTGATGACACTCAAGGTGTTGATGCTGGCCAGGCCGAAGAGCAGGGTGAGAAAACCATCAACCTGGAAAGAAATAATACATAATATCACCTCCGCTTCAGCAGTGCTGGTAGCTCAAAATTCAAGGAGATTCATTCTTTATCCACGAATGTCTGTGTTCCTTCAGTTCAAACAGTACTTCTTGGAAATATGCCTGAGGACATTAAAAATGAGATCATTGTCATAATCAGTCATCCATGTGCTCACATGCTTTTCTTACAGCTACGTACCTAACTAATCTCCAGCAAACTCCTAGACTTACCTGTGTGTCATGATCCATCATATACAGCACAGCTGACAGCTTGACAGATTTATCTTACAACTGGTATGTCAGATAATACAGGTTTTTTCCAGCTGACATATTAAGCAGGCAATACATGCCTGACTACTTTTGCTAAATAATTCCTAGGTACACATCAACCCAAAGTAATCATAAAAGAACAAGCATTTCTATATGCGCACTATAGATACAGTACAAGCATTTTATTGTTAAAATCTCTAGTTGCACTAGATTATTAGAAGGATTCCACATATCTTGGCCAATTTTGCTGGGGCTACTTTGCAGTTTTCCAAGTTAAGAAAAGTTACAAGTAAAAGGTAGCTATTAGGCCTATCTAGTATCATGACTCTTGCAAGCAGCAGTGCTTTTCCATTCTCATTATAATTGACCTTCCTGCATTTTTTGCGTGCTTCAAATTCAAATGAGAAAGAATCTCAGTGGGTTAGCTGCTCGGTTTGAACTTAATGTTATACAAGCAAACAATCAAAAAACAAAGCCAGCACCGCATACTTTGGATCTTGATTAAAGTTAAGTTTAATACCTTGTGATGTTCGCAGAAAATGAATGCATAGTGCACAGGGAGGAAAAAGGCAAGGAATGAATGCCAATGTCCGTGCAGCTCCTCTTGTTAGCTCAAATCCCTGATAATTGAACCACAACCATACAGCTCACTGCCTTGTCAGGGGATTCAGTGGCGATTCAGAGGCACTGTGGGAAAAGCAGTGATCCTGCTGTCCTCAGTAAATGAGGAGGTAAGGGCATGGGAAGGAAATGCGAAACTCTCATGGCTGTACCATTTACGCAAAATCCGCTGCTAAGTTCATAATAAACTCATAATGTTTCAGAACCATGCTTGCATAGCTCTTAGTGTCGGCACACTGGGTTTCAATTGGCTCCGTGAAACGAAAGGTAAAAACGTGAAGCCCATACTTGAGTCTAAAGCAGTGGTATCCAGTTCTGGCCCTGGAGGGTCTGCAGGATTTCCAGGTCTCTTTAAAGCAACAGCGCTGCTACATCAGTTCACTTAACCAAGTAACCAGCTGGTTTATCTTGTTATGAGCTCAGTTGGGACGAAAATCCACAGACCCGCTGGCCCTCCAGGGCCTGGACTGGACACCCCAGGAGTGGCTGATCAAGCCATAACCTAGCACAGTGTGTGACCCCCCTGGACACAGGATACTAGTCTTCTGAGATGTTACCCCCAGAACTGCAGGTCTACATTTGTCACGTGGACTAAAGTACATTGCTCTAGGGCACAACACCAGTGATGGCATTGTAGTTATGTGTTCCTGAACTTCCAGAGCTCTAACTTTTTCCACCTTTTGTAATATTTTCTGAAAACAAAATATTGGATTACGTATACAGTACATCTTAAAACGACCTTGTTTTAGAAAGTATAAGTTAGTATTCTTCAGGTAGTCTTTTGGTTGTGGCAAATATAGTTTGTTGTTTAAGCGGCACTTTGTAGAGAAAAAGTGGAGGGTAAAATATCCTTTTGATTCATGTATTATTGCAAGATAATAGAAAATTACATGCAAATATACCAGTGAAACCCACAGACCACATCACATCTTTGCACTGAGCTCTTAGCAAGTGTTCCCACACAAGTCCTGTCAGACTAATGTTGTAATCTGTTAATACGTGTCATGTGTGTACCTGCCTGCTCAATCAAATAACTTTTTAAACTTTTTATTTTTCATCACTACTTTTATCTCAATCTCTAGGTGAAATAAATTAGAAACATTTAAGATGGCTTGAAGAAATTGTTAATGAATGCAATTTAGTCTTTTATAAGACTGCTGTCTTTTTACTTCTGAAGGAAATAAGGGTAGGTCGTGGTAGAAACAGCATTATTAAGAATTAAATGTTATTGTAATGTGAGAAATTCCATTCTGAACACCTTCAAAATGCAAATTAAGAGAAATGATATAAACCTCACTCTGAGTGCAAAATTTTTCACACCTTTGCTTTAAGGGATAAAAATGAACAGAAGGACAATGACCTTGAAAGATGTAAAGGTTTTACACTGAGCTAGTATTAGCTACAATATCAGCAGCACACAACACAGTGGTGAGCACTCTGCGAAAATGACACTTCAATATGGAGCAGTCAGTGACAAGTTAGAAAGTAACAACTAATCCAACACAAAGCACAGATACCAAAAATACAGGGTGAATGCTCTTGTGGGCTGGGATTTCTCAGAATTGTGTTAACCTGTGGTTGAGAGCATTTCTTTTCAATTAACCATCATATTGTAGACCATTATAAATTTAAGATAATTAGGACCTTAAGCATCATCATAAATCTTTTATAATATTTTTCTTTTATATTTCATAATTTCAGTACCAAAAGGTGGTATATCTGCTAATTTAACAGTTATGTGATGGGTTTGGAAATGTACAGTTTATCCCTGTGATTGATTTAGTTTTCTGGTAATCATTGTTATTACAGTACACGGATGCCACTTTGCACTCTCGTTCAGTTATGATTTTCTTACATTTTGAAATGTTCTAATGAAAGCATCAATTCACTGTTTTATAGAGAAAATTCTGTTCCTTGTAGTTTTCTTCTACAGCTCTTATACAGCTTCATATTGTATTTCAAAGTTCTAAAACCTGGTATGTCTGCAAGTCAATTCATCACTTTTACCTTAAATATTACAGTCGTCTTTATTTTCAGTTGTCTTATGATCATCAAGACATTTTTAAAAGTATCTTTAAAATCTTTTAAAAAGATGGGCCAGAGTGCTGGGTAATCAAAGAAATTGCTCTTTATGGAGGATTTTCCAGTGTCTGATCTGAGATAATTCTTTAATGTCTGTAGATACCAATGTAATCTGCTTAACCACTACACAGCCCAATTACACATGTGATGGACAGCTGCAAAACACTGTGTAGTGCATGTAAGACATATATATATATAATAATTTGAATGGCTTTCATTACTGTGAAGTTTTTATCTTGGTTCACTGATTCTTCAATGCAATTTGATCCATAAGCTGCTGAGGGGTGCAGAACCACATAAAAGCACAGTTTATTCTTCTTTTTAGGTATAGGTGAACAATCATGGTCATCTTCTTTGTCATATTAGGGCTAATTGGTGTGACAGCTTTCACAAGTGAACTTGAGGTACAGTATATGCAGTATGTGTATTAAAAGTAATGCCTTTCAGCCTTATGGAGTCTTTTAAGAGCCTGCGTTTACTATGAATTGTGGGACTAGAATTAGAAGTCTTAAACGATTCCCCTCCTCCTCAGCACTGTAAAATACTAAGAGCAATTTAATATTCATTTCCCCAAAACATAGCTACTGTGTACTCTTAAAACACACTATACAGTATATGTTCCTTGAAATAGAGTTAGATTTATGGTCATTACATTGGAATACAAAATTGGTCAAGTAGAATACAGTTCGCATTATCCTCACTATTACATGGAAAATGTTGTTTTGATGTATGGAAAAGACTGAAAAGGCCGTAAAAGAGACAAAAACAAAAAACATATCACAGCCAGGCTGGAGCCATGCTCCCCTTTCAGTGTCTATACAGATAGCTCTGATTCTGCTTTCTTCCATGTAATACAATATTCTATACCACACACCAGAAAGAACACAGAAAGCTTGACTGTGAGAAACATGAATATCTATTACCTCTTTAAATGGAGTTCTAACGAGAGTTCGGGAGGAATAAGGGAAGCCAGGCTACTGAAGATCAGCTGCAATCCATAAACTAATCCTGACGTACTCTAATTAGCCAGATTCCTGCATATACTGTACCACACGTCACTCTCTCCTCTTCCTTGTTTGTTTTGTTACCCTTCTCTACCCCATCTCCACCTTTGCAGCTATCCCCGGGTCGCCTTTTCACCCGACATCAAGGCTTCTAGCCTCCCTGTCCTGTGGCCTGGTGGCCCTCAGACAAGTGGGTGAAGCCAAGTCTCCCAAAACTTCTTCTTTCACGTGTGATTTCACACAGTCCTTGGCTGCCCTCATTCCTCGTGAAACTGAAATTTGTCTATATTACCCATCGTGTGTGCAAAATCTCTCTGTCAATGTCTCTCTGCTCTTCAGTAACAGGACTGTCACACTGCTTTTCCATTAGAGGGACAAGTTGGAGGCTTCGGGAGTTCCTTATGTGAAACTCTTTTATGCGGCAATTCATTCACATTGAGGTGAATAGCTCTTGGAATTGTTCCCTGGCATGCTTTCAGTATATCTGCAACTTATTTGGTTTCATGTTCAGTTGCATTAGAATAAAAAATAAGATAAAAAACAGTGACCTTTTTTAAAAAAAAGTCCCACAGCTGCAGAACTCGCACCGACACTGCCTTACCTGGCACGTCCAGATGGATGTTATAATAAAGCCCCCGTCTCGGAAGATGTTGAAGATTTCAATGATCCCTCGGGAGTATCCAAACACGGAGATGCTGGCGTCCGATATGGCCAGATTGAAAGTGAGGTAATCGGTGGGCTGGAGGGTGGCCCTTTGTTTGTAAAGGACGAACAGCACAATGCTGTTTCCAAACCAAGACAGCCAGCCTGCGAGAGGACACAGAGGCACAGTCTGCTGAGGCTTGTCTATTGTTTACTCCCTTCAGCTGATTTATTCTGTTACTTCATTGCAAAGGGTCTAGCTCAATCACATCTCCCATTTCATTCATTCTTATTATGTCTGTGTTTTGGGCGCTGAGCCGTTAAGCCCTGGAGATATCACAATAACTGGCATTACTACTGGACAACCTTGGAGACCGGAGAATTATGCCATCAAGACGAACCATGCGGTGCTGAAAGACTATGAATAAATTATATGGGTAAATTGTGATACTCTGTGCTGGTGTTTCCCACTGGATTTATATTAAGAAAGATATGAGAATGGTTAATTGCTCATTCCTCTTTAGTCCCCAACTTTGTCATTTTACCTCATAATATGGAACATCTCTGGACTACACAAGTGATCCCATTATACAGATTGCATTTTTTTGTTTCTTAATGCAGACATAACATATGGAGACCCATACAACACAAAGGGAATTCTTGAAATTCTTCTGTCCAGAAATCAATATTGTAATTAAAGAAATTATATCAGGCAATAGAATAGCATATGTACAAATGCCAAAAAAAATCAAAAGGGCTGAGCATGTTCTAAATTCACTTGGACATTATTAAAATATTTTTATATAATATTTCTATGGTATTTTATGATTTGTGTAAACATGATATATATACATAGACCGTCCATATGTTCATCAGGTTAAATTATATTAATACTAAGAAGAAGCTATCAAACAAAATCATTCTCGCCCATGATGTACAGTATGTTCCACAGCCCTTCAGAAACTGGTGTCTTACAAACTGTTTCACAGTGTTCTTGTATTTCCCTGCCTTTGTTCTCTGGTTGTTCCCAGCAGTCAGTGTGCCTGTACCATTGCTTGAATTTGCCTCATCTTATTTAAAGCTCTGTCCAAACTCTCTGATAAAACCAGGATTGTAAAATTTATAAGGCACTACTGCTCAACATTAAGGGTCAGTCAAACACACACAATACCTACTTTAATATTTTTACACTTTTTATACATTCCTTATTCTTTTTTATATCTGTGGACATTTTAGTGAAAGAAAGAGAATGAAGCACCTTGCTCAAGGGTACATCAGTAGTGCCACACATGATCCCACAGCCTTTCAGTTATCAGTCCAGAGCCTTAACCACACGACTTATCCCTGCTGGGAAGGTCAATATCCTCGGATCAGACAGGATATGAAGGAAAGACCTTCCTCTTTAGTGTAACCCCACAAACCCTGGACTGCCTACAGAAAAGAGCAAATCCTGGCTTTCATTTCAGGACAATCTTGCCTTCTGTTTGAAGTGGCAGAGATGGAGGGCTTGTGGAATTATACCCTACTTTTAAGACAGCATCAAAAACAGGGCTACTGTTAAGTGACACTATCAGAATCTGAATCTTTGTTCTGTAACTGTGCTTAGTATAGTGGTTTAAAGCCCATGAAGTAGGAAGTGTGGTTATGTTTAATTTCTCTAGCAATTGGACACAACTCTACTCAGAGAGGGTCAGATATTTAGAGAGATTGAAGGAAGATTCTTTGTCTTTCTGTATTGCTAGCCTAAAGCTACAAAACAATATCTATTGGTTATTTATAGGTTAGTTTTTACAACAAACTCCACACTCTATTTTCTATAGCTGTGAATTTACAAGTGAAACAAATAAAGTGAATTGAAACTATGATTAATGTTTTGTATCACTGAAAATTCTGTCTCTAGTGTCAGGCATGTTTTATAATAAGGATAATTTCTTATTATCTTTTTTTTCCCCATGGTTTCAATCAACTTAGAAAAACATGTAGATGCACAGGAGAGAGGACTATTCTTGGTTTCCATGTATTTACTTAAAAAAAATCTGAAACAAAGCAATCGCTTGTGATGAAAAGTGTCTTTCAAAAGTCAGCGATGGGAGTCATAGAATATTCAGAGTAATGGGACTGAGAGAAGACCTACAATTGATATGTAAATATTTATGACCTGGTTCTTTCACCCTTGAGATATCTTACTTCTGCATCATGCTCACAATTCAGAACAGCTGCCATCAAAAACACTCTGGCCAGTGCTGTGCCTCGCAGCCTGACCGCAGAAGCAGACAGTTTGGTCGGTTATACAATGTGAAGTTAATCTGAAATAAACATATCAAAGATGCTGTAACTCTCAACTACCACCAATGGGCCATTCCTGATTTAAAGCAACAGATTAACTTAATTTTAAATTAACTAATTTAACCAAAAGTCACCAGGGTTCCAAATGTTTATAAACTGGAGCTTTGAGGCTGAACATTAAGACCTGCTAGAGGGAATTTCCATAACCGCTGTTATATCAAATAACAAGATAAATAAAAATAATTGATATTCTTTATTATATGTTTAGTGTATTTTTATGCAAATAGATTTATTTAGCACATGCTTGTCCTAGAAAATCTTAAAATCTTGAATGAAGGAATCTACAGGCATCAAGGCACGAGAGTCTATAAAAATCTGTAGTTAGGTTTAATAAATTAGCGAGTATCATTAGCTGATGACAGAGGGTGCCCATTCCTTTGAACAAAATAAATGCCTTTCTCCCAGTGGACGTTTACATTGTTTCCCAAATTCTAAATAAAAGAAGCAGACTGGTAAAGGTTTTAAAGCTACTAACATTATAGAATAGAGAGAAAAAATGACTGCAAGTCTTTAAAAATATAAAATGCAATTCCTCCTGTAAAACTGACTTAGTCTACTCAAAATAAGATTTTTTTACCCTTTCTCTCTGGTGACAGATTACAATCCAAAACCTTCTCATGTTTTCTCCAAGCTATGCACAATGTTGGTCAAACCAAATGATCAGCTACAGCAACAGAGGACTGCAAATCTCTGCATGATCTCTGCATGAACATGAACCTCCTCACCATTATTTTGGAAAACCAAGACCATGAGGATTATCATAACAATTATGTCTGGAGGTACTTAAAGTATTAATCAGGCTTAAGTCTAGTCCTTCGTAGCTAGTATTATGCAGCTGGACACCTAACAATATAGCCTTGCCATAAAAAAAAGATGTTCACTTTGTAATGTGCGTTCTTCTCAAGTTCAGTTAAATATTCATTCTCTTTTAATCATTTCGAAAACGTGAAAGAAATTAACCAATTCACCAGCTAACAGAAACAGATTTTTAAAAACTTTGCAAAACATTCAATTGTAGAGTAATGAATCGCAGAATCTTCTGTCAGTACACCAATAGTCAGTCAAAACAGAAAAGGTACAAATTAATATGGAAACGATACAGTATGCTTTATCTTGGCGGTAAAAAAAAAAAAAGTGAAACAAGCGATATACAGTTCCAGTGAAGCATTAACACACCTCGAAAACAAGACCTACAAAATTAAATGGAAAATATTGCATTATAGAAAGAATCGGAAAAATCAAAACGGGTTATCTTGTGACTCTTGTTGAGCTATATAGTGTATACATAATGTAGCAGTTTTACTCCTAGCAAACAGTGTAATCAACTTTAGATACCCACCTAGAATCAACAGGTATACTCCGATGATGGTCTCTCCTTGTTCTGAAAGAGGAGGGTCTTTATTCAGCAGGCTGATGTTATTGTTTCTCCATGCAATGTTAGCCACCTGTAAAGGATTTTTCAGTGACATGCTTGCTTCTGAACGTTTTGGTTGCCACGGTATGATTTGGTCTTGTCGTTCCAGATAACACTTCTGAGAAACCCCGGGTGCAGCTGGTTTTGGAGAAGACAGCGTGTTCCGCGTCTTCTGTAAAAAAAAAAACCTTGTCCGATTCTTATGTCCTAATCCCGGCTAAAAATATCCACTGCTGCACCATTTGCAGTCCACGAGGATGACGTGCTTGATTGTAATCCAATTTTCGCCCTGAGATGAACGTTGATGGTAAGGCACAAAGAAATCGCCGTGTTAAAAACTAACTGACGCGTCTCTTCGCCATGAAAGGTTACTTTCCCAGAATTGGATATAACATGGCATATTATCGAAAAGAAAATTTGCATTTAAGAATCCCTTTATGAGCTCTCAATATTCTTCTTCTGGATATTGTAGTTTTACTAGCGTATAGATATGTGTTCGAGTGAATATCCAATCTACAGACTTCTGATCATCCACCTAAACTGTATATATGGAAAAGCAAAGTGCAGTCTTTGAAGACAGATATGTTGCTGTAATCACCTTCACTATTAATTAGACCTTATTCGGCATTTGCTACTTTCCGCCAAAAAAATATGTTACAGATACAAAGACGCTAAATTCTAATTCAAGTCAATCTTTGGGGGGAAATAATGGACTTAAATCATTTCAAATGACAAAAAGGAACATGATCTGTACTGCATTGCAGATATCGCCCATTCACATGATACTAAAGCAGGAATATTAAATAAAACTTTGGAATCGTTACTTGTGTGAAAGATAATTTGGCAATGCTGATGAAAAGAAGATGTCCCCTTAAGCCACTTGCTGGAACTAAAACTATACTGTATTTCCAAGTCTTTAAGTATAGCTTTACAAGTTTGTCGTTAAATACGAATAATGTTATCATATATCTACAGATGACAAAGAACTTCATTTGTACGGCTAATTATATTTCATGAAGTAGAGCTTCAGAGAAACATTTAACATCATTCATATTTAAAACAACACATTGTTTTCTCACCTTCAGGGCACATCGTCGCCCCCAGAAAGATCTGAGTGCACTGATTTGCGAAATGCGCCCGGACTGTCCAAGGTGCTGAAATTGAACTTGCACCGCAAGACAATGCGCTCCAGGCAGCGGAACACTTGCAACATGACAATGTTGAGCTATTTCTAAAACTCCAGTATCAATAAAACAGTAAAGTCCGTTTTAGAAATGATTAAATCGATGTTAAAACATTAACATTTGTGTTCATTCGTTTGTGTTTTACACATCCTTTCGTCTCAGTTAGAATGGATCACGCACTTGCGCCGGGGAGCACTACAGTACATACTGTCTAGTACCTAGCGCGTACGGAGCGATAGGATTCTGGTACTAGTCTGATTTTCACGTTAATGCTGTAACTGTACTTATTCAATGGGATTTGTGACTGGTTACTCATTTTAATAAAAAAAAATGGATCTAGGAAATGTGTCTGAAATTACAGTACCTATGAAAAATAAATTCTGTATTTTGTATTGCTGTATTCTGTAAATTCCGGGGTATTTATTCCAGCGGATTATTTACACAGAAGAGGTTTTTGTAGAGTTCTGTGAGTTGTGCTGCTTCCAGCGGCTCCCTGGTTCACTCCTCATCAGGGGGATCCGACAACCTCACAGACAGGTGGTCTTACTCCTCAGCCAGGCAAGATAAGCCAATAAAGCAAACTAATTCAAACCATGCTGAAACCCCACTCTGAATTAGGGTTTGGCCAAACTACTAAACATATTATACCTGCTTCTGTGGACATTAGCATGCAGTAAGACCCTAGTAGCTCTAACAAAATTTAAACATTCTATTCAAATGTAATAATAAACTATTTAGAATTTATTCTGAATTGTTTACAATTGATTTTAGTGGTATCTAATTGCATTTTATCTGCACTGTAATGTTATGGCTTCTTTTTAGCTTTCAAAGCATACAATTACAGTTTCTAAAATTGGAGTTCCTTTAACAAATGTGTAAAATAAGTGGCTGCATGTACAGTAGATACAAAATACAGCAATTTCCTTAATGTCACTATTGTCTTTCCTTGTGGGTTTGTCTACAGGCTTTGTGACATGCTTTTTCCTGTGGTAAATTCTGTTGATTTTTGCATCACAGTCTTTCTGACAAAGACAATCCCTATTTCCAGTTTGAAGGGTTAACTATCACGCTGGGTGTGAGGGACAATAGGAGATTATCCCCGAGACCCCAAAATGAAGACTTTTGACAAAGCCCTGACACTCTCAGGTTTTGCTTTATGGTTAGCCAGAACTACAGTTGAGTTGTTTCAGGAAAGTTAAGAGACACGGCAGCAGTTGTGAGCAGTGCAACAGTAAGCAATGAAAGATGCTGTTTTGTGAAGAGCAGAGTGAGAAATCACTCACTTGGAGTGTGATAGGTAATATTGGCTTCTTAACTTGCAAAGTGTGGATGAGAAGATATCTTATGAATCATATTTATCCCCAATCACCAGCCCATCTGACTGCTAATTTTGTCAATCATTTTGGTGATGGACAAAGCTTTC
The DNA here is from genome assembly GCF_055471065.1 of Atractosteus spatula. NCBI lineage: Eukaryota > Metazoa > Chordata > Actinopteri > Semionotiformes > Lepisosteidae > Atractosteus > Atractosteus spatula. The sequence continues at coordinate 10,070,652 of NC_142720.1, forward strand.
AGACTGTAGATTGGTAAAAACTCTGTATATAGCCCTTGCTCCTTTACTATATATTTTTCTAGCTTCAGGTTTCCTTTGAATTGTTTTGAGTTTCATTCATGTTAATGTCACACAAGGTTGAAGAGTAAGAAATCCACAGCGCAGAGCTTCTACAAGTTAGAAGAATTGTGTCATTTTCACATATACAGTACAGTAGTTCTTGTGGGAAAATAAAATAGGGTAATGTTCTGTGAGTATCCTAAATTGCTTGTCATATAATCTTCAAAAACTAAAACTAAGATTTACCTAATTTTAAAGAAAAGTAAAAAAAATACATAGAGCATACAGTGTTAATTTGATTGCCATAAACATGGTGTAACCTTTTTGCCTCATTTATACAAGAACCAGCCTCTGTAAGTCTGATGCCTAACCGAAAAGGGCTTGTAATAATTGATTTCTTTGCATTTCAGTTCAGCTGAATGGGATCTATCCATCTGCAGCTGCAATTCTAGAATAAGTTCACTTTTTGTCTTGAGGCCTTCTGCTTCAGAATACAGCTTAGGGATGAGAAAGTGAGCCCAGAGACATTGTGTGGCCACAATAAATCAAAACCTCCTGTCACTTGAGAACTAGGAGCAAAGAATGGTTTCTGTCCTTCTGACTTTCACAGGTGCCAATCAACGGTCTTGTTCTCTGGTTAAGGCACGGTCATTGTTTCTCTCTTTCGAGAAGAGCACCAGACTCTTTATACAGTATCATGGGAGGAGTAAAGAGGTGCTCTCATGTAGAAAATTGGAGCTGTTATTTATGTTTGGTTGGAGAAACACTGAAAACATAAAAACGTGCACTGTGGTCTCTTGAACTGGACTACAATATCTGATTGAAGTATGTGCCCCTTCAGTTTTGTATAAGTACTGAGACATCCTAAAATCCAACAAATGTTATGTATTGCATTCTTCAGAATAAATTAGACTTTAATAGCAATTTAAAAGATCTTTATAGCACAATTGAGCCTGTAGGTCCTTGGCAATTTTTGCGAACTCTACTTCAACAAATACTCAAACAATATTGGATTAAATGTTACTTAACTTGCGAGCTTTAAGAATGACAATAATTTGTTTTTTGCCCTGTGACATATTCTGCTGAATACCAGTTAGCACAAAGTGCATGGTTTCTTTAAAGTTACATTATGCAGGAAATAAAATAAATTATTTCATAATAAGTTTTCAACATAAACACCAAACCTTGAAAGAACTATGAAGGACTGAAAAATCCTTTTCAGGGCTGGACTTTGGAAACCAGTGAAATGTCATTACAAAGAAACAAGCTTCATCATATACAATAGGGTATCTGTGACTGTAATTGTAGCAAATTCTTTCCAAAAAATAAATAATTTAACATAATGAGTGATTTCCCCTCTACTTTAATGACTTCAGCTTCTCTTTTTCCTAAAGTTCTTTTTTAACACTGTGTAAATTTGATGTTAATAATACAGATTTTAAATTCTGACAGTTCTGAAGTTAAACATAAATATTGACACTTGAAATGTATTCTTGTTCGGGTTTTGCTAGCTTTTGATCTGTGCAGCTTAATTAATTTAAAATCTTATGTAGTTTTCATTACTTGATCAATTCACAGGAAGGTTAAATCCCGTGTCTTTAAGGCACCAAGACAGATTAACATGCAATAACAATTAGTTTTAAGCTATCCTGTTGATATAGCAATTTAAAAACGGAGATGCACTAAATGGCATGCATTCTTTTATATATGTGTGCATTAACGCTTTCAGGTCATATACTGTACTGTACATTTAGGTACACTAAACTTTTCTACTTTGCTGTCACTTCTTTTCAGTTAAGAGCAGGAGGACACCTCATAAAGAAACATGAGTCTTTGGAGCCAATGAAACCTCACAGTACCCACCTTGTAATAGTCCAGAGACTGTTGTTTTGGTAGATCTGCTTTAGGACGTGGATGGAGTCTCTGCCAGCTGCCCTCTATTTCCTGGTTGTACATCAAGCAGCCCCTCAAAGTTGGCACCTTGTGAGTGCTTGTACTGTGGTGTGAACCTCTGACCTTCCTCAGTGCCGGCCCAGCCAGCTGAAAACACTGCGCCACTCATTCTGCAGGCACTAGCTTGTGTTGAGCAATGTTAATTGCTGCCTGGATCAAAAAGATGGAAAACAGTTCCATTATGGCAACAGTGGGTGTTTTCCAACATAGCTACTTTGTACTGAGGACTGACAATGGGCAGGTATGTCTGTATCTTGACAACGGAAGCCCAGAGAGAAGAGCAGGTTCTAATCTGTTATGTGTACTTATATATTATGAAGTTCAAGTACGTAGCTGCATGGGCTGCAAAGGAAAAGAAAGGAGACAGCCACCTGAAGAAGGCTCCACAGCCAAAATATTGCGTCTCTTTTCTTTTCTTTTCAGCATGGAATAAACCTTTCCCTGTTCCTAATATATTATGTGCACATAACAGTGTACAGTGTATATGAAAATTATGCAAGACAGGAGAGCTGCTGTTTTCATGCCCTGATACAGTTTTGAGATACTTCTGCAAAAGACAAACATACTGGGAAAAACAATGCACTGAAATTAGATGTAGAAGGATTTGTGGAATTTAAGATGCCACTTGCTGATTTAGAAGCAAGGAGACTTACTAAGGAGACTGGAAATTCAACAAAGAAGAATGAGACATTCAACATTTTTCTGACTTTCAATGACAGCATAGTGAAGGCTGTGAGATTATAGAAAGCAGTGTCACACAGAGGTAACTGTAATCATCTTTATATCTATGAACTACCAATGAGCCAACTTTAGTCAAATGCCATTAACCAGTTACCTACTGATGCTATTTGCTTACATTAGGCCTCAGCGATGTAGAAAAGGGACTAGGCGGCATTAAAGGAGCCATGGGAGTGCACTGGGGGAAGGAAGTGGTGCAGCAGTCCTTGCTGGGACAGTCACATGGAACTGCACAAGGCCATGGGGACCATGCACAGAACACAGTGCTGCTGGCTCTACTGAGGGGAGCCAGCCAGGACTGGAGGGCGTCACGTGAAGCACACCTGCTTGTTTAAGCACCCTAAACCCTGCTGGCATCACAGCAGGGATTAACAGATTGTAAAGCTAACAAGCCAAAGAACGTGGAAAGCTGACCTCGTGCTGCTAAAAATATTTCAAGATACTTAGTGTGGTCATGGTCATTTCCAACAAAACTGTCTTATTGTGAAGACTGGTCATGAAAGCATGCAGGAAGTTACATGCGCATGTGCAGCTGTTGAATGATTGTGAATGTATATCTGTATATAGCTGTCCATTTGAAATCTATTTGTTTCAGTGAACAAAACATCTTGAGACTTATTTCAGGATCTACAATTTCTAATGGCATTTTTCTTCAAGCCACATTAAGCATCCCTGTATCATTGTGTGTATGTCATGAGGAAAATATAACCATGCTACTAAAAAGGTTTTATATTTGAACACAAAAATATCAGATACGCTACCTTTCTTGGTTTTCCTAATTCACATCAGCTTTCAGGTCTCTTCCAAACGCAGCTATGAAGCTATTTAAAATGAGGCTGTTCATTTGATCCATTGAGTTAGCTTTTTGAACTTACTTGTGCTGGCGTCAAGTTATTAATTATATTGTACCAGAAATTGGTGAATTATGTAATAATTCAATGCATTCATCCAGAGCTTTTCACCTCAAAGGCTCCCAAAGTGTTTCACGTATAAGAGGGCTTCCACTTCACCCTGCCAGTGGTGCCAAAAGCCCCAGTTTACATCAGATAAGGTAGAGAATTAAGAAACAAGTTGTACAAGCCCATAGTGGACACCCCTATGCTTACTGACATTGCCATGGCATCTTTCATGACCAAATAGTCAGGATCTATGTTTATCGTCTCACCCGAAGGATGGCACTCCCTACAGCCAGTTTCCCTGGTCACCATACGCTGGCATTGGTCAAGTGGAATTTTGAAATGCTGGTCCAGAGGGAGGAGGGCCACCTGCAAAACCACAGACAGCGGCAACTTGGCTTTCCTTGGAGATCTCCCCACTAGCTGTGCATGGTAAGCCTTTTACTAAAACATTGTCACCTAATGCAAGCTACATTTCATAAGTACTTAAGACTTGAGAGAATTGTTGTTTTTACAATTGTTGTCCTTAGAAGCTGTCCTTCATGTTTTTCAGACACACGTGGTGATTCCCACAATGCTAGAACTATTGTCACAATGCTGGCTGGCCTAAACCCTTGAATGATTATCCATTTAACCCTCGCAAGTAAAGTAAAAACCCTATGACACCTGAGAATAAACTGGTATAACAATCAGTCAATCATGGTTTATACACACATAATTAATTGTTTAATGCATACCTCTCGGTGTGTATTCTAGTAACTTCTTCATCATAGAGTAAAGAACTACAGTACAATGGAAACATACAATAAAATAACAGCTTGACTGAAAACAAGTCCTGGTAAATTCTTCTGTAGAATGTTATTATTCCTCTGTATTTCAAAAGCAAATTAAAGGAATTATTTTAAACTGTTATTTCAACTATGTGCCACTTTGAACATATGTTGCACCTTTATAAACATTCCCTGCTGTTTCGACTGATTTTTCCAGGAGGGCATTGCAAGTAAAAAAGAATACCTTTCACATGCCGAGCTTTGTGGCTGTTCTTCTTCCTCGAAAGCTTGAAAGCCAAAGAGGTTTCCACTGGATCGCAGTGCTGTCCTCAATATGAGGTCTGTAAACTACTTGACTTGTTTTCTTATTGAAGACACATAACCTAAAGGTAAAAGGGTTAGGTTGAACACAAAGGTTCTTTGCCTGAAGGTCTAGCCAAGGCTGACACCCCTTTCAGTAGCCCAGCCTTGCTGCCTTCTTTCTGACATTTCAGCACTGTGCGTGTGTTTCAGAGGTAGAGACAGTTTCTGCTCAGGTGAAACAAAAGCTGTAGCCCGTGACCCGACCTTTGGTGAAAGAATGATTGCCAAAACATGAACATCCAAAAAGTAAAAAACAAAAAACAAACAGAAAGACCTTATATCTTGAGCTGTCAGCATGTGTCCCTCCAGTAGCTGACCTGGCGTGTTGTGGTTTGGAATTCTAAAATTTGGGAATTTTAGATGAAGAGAGTAGAGATTAGGTGAGAACATAAGCCTCCTGCAACAAGGAATTTTTCATACTTACAGAAAATCTAATATTTTTTTGTAACTCAGAATAATGTCATCAGAATTTTTTCCATTTCATCATTCTTAACCTTTTTTATTCTATCTAAATATATATTTTTCACAGCACACATCATTTTACTATATACCAATATACCATTATTTTATTTATATATATATATTTACCCATATACCATTATTAAAAACGTTTAAAAACTTTAAAACTAAAACTTTGATGATTTCACAAGAATGAGAGCTTTCAGTTCAATACAGCAGGTACTTATAAGCCACTGGTTGACAGCTGCAGATTACTGTTTTACTGTCCTCTACTTACATTGCTGTAGCTTGCTCCAGGGAGATGTCTATCTCTGTCTGAATCTCAGATGTCCTTAGGCCTTCCAGGCTGAAAAAGTAAGATTGCTGAACTTGAAAGAAAAGTCAGAGATATTAAACACATAAAAAATAACATGTTGCTAATTCCTAATGTGTATTAAGCAATGGCTTATCTATCTGATTGTTCTGAGTTATGTTATTCAGACATACTGTATACACTGGCAGCAGACACTATCATCCTTGTGATCGTTGTGAGGAGTGGAAATTCTTTGAGCCTTGAAAAGATGGTGAAGCCCAGAGCTTAGGAACTGAGATGAATCTGCTTTCTCTGAATCAGTTCTCCATCACTGTGTCGGGAAACGAAGAGAAAGATGCTGTTTAGTGTCCCTGGCTTTCAAAAAAGCCATCTCTGGACACCCAGAAACAATGGTGCACTTCATCATACACCGACACCGCCATAAAGAGTGACAGAAAGCTTTTTCTTAAAAGAATAACATTGAATATGAGCTTTGCAAGTTGCACATTGCTTTCCCCAAGTAAAGGGACTTGGCAACAGTATACAGCTCTTTGTGTGCCAAATCCCTGTTGCAAACATAATTCAGCCATGGCTTCAATTACAATTCGCTCAAGCCACTAAAACGGGCTGCTTGTACTGTAGCTCATGCTATGAAGAATGTGCACTGGAAATGACAAATATTATTAATTATTTGGGTTTGGATTTGTCGACTTATTTATGTAAGGGCTGGTCCAACTTTTTATGTAATTTGTAACTTTCTGTAAATTATTTCTGCTTTAAAGTGTGTAAGTAGGTTGCACTGGTCTGCTTTAAAGTGTGTAAGTAGGTTGTACTGGTCTCTAGCCTATGCTGTATAGTAAGCAATGACCTCATTAGCAGCACACACAGAGGAATTCCATCAAAGGAGGCTGCTTTCTATTCTGTTTGCATAAGAGATACAGCACTAGCTTTCTCTAGGACACGAGTGGTTCAGAAATAACTTCCAGGCTGTCCCTGGAATTCTTATTATTTTGATATGCTACCTAAATCCTCTATGTAACAAAAAATGTGGCAATATGGACATCTGAACAATTTCAGACAATATAGAGGTCCCGGTAGTTTGCCTTGTTATTGTTTTCTTTTTACATTTTATGCTTTGAAGAACAAAAATGTTTTAGACATTTATCCACTGACTGTATAAGGTCTCAATGTGAAACTGGCGAGGGTAAATTGACACTGATTAATAGGCAAATCAATACATAAAGATTGGTCACAACAAAAGATCTTCTCAATTTTGACCCATGTCTTGTTCTAGAACAACACGATTCTGCTCACATTTCCTTGTCAATGAAAGGAATACAATTAAAATATAAGAAACAGACAATTGGTTGCTAGGCCTTCCATTCCTAGGAGACACCACTCATGAATACAGGCTTTAGAAAAAAAATGAACTTAATGGATTTGTATGTATCCCTGGTCTCAAAAATACAGAAGTCTGCGTCAGTCTTGAAGGACACTGTAGATTATCTTTTCATCTAAGGTCTTCTGGCTCTGGCTGTGTGGAGACATTGGTAGAGGAATATCACTCAGTGCCAGTTTATTTTTCAGAGACCACAATTTAGTTAAGCAAATAAGTAGAGTCCATTTACTATAGAAATCATATTTATCCTTGAGGATGTTTGTGTGAGGAAAGTTTATTTTGCCAAAACAATTGATTGGTCAGATGTGTGTATTGCCTTCAGCAGCATCTCAAATTTATGTTAGACTTACATATCATACACTTAGAAACTGTGGTTGCTCACAATCCAAGGCTTAGATTGGTGAATACCATGATTTGTTTGGTGAAACAAAGGGTCTAGTTGCTAGTGCAATGCAATAATACTCAGTGGCTGACAGAGGGAAAACACATTATTTCCTCTTCAGTGTACTGTATTGCCTACAAGCCATATCAATGGCTATTTTTGTGAGGGTCCCATAACCACACATATCCTAACCCTAACCCATAGTACAATGCAAATGACATCAGTGGCAATTTTATTAACCGTGGTTACTTCTACCATGACTCTCCAGATGATTTTAGTAACTACCCCAGAGATTTAAGATGTTCACCTAATTCCTCTCAATTCAGGCTAAAGCGAACTTGGTTATGATTTCAGTAACCCCACCCAGTTCACAGCAAAAAGGTCGTTCTGTGTTCTGTGAATTAGATGCACAGCAGGTAATGCAAGCTTCTTTCCAACTCCAGGCCATCCACTGTTTCTCGTCTCCTTTTTCCAAACTCACTCTTCCAACACTCATGCTCATGCAATCAACATCAACAATATAGCTCAGGCTGTACGGCTGAAACCTGATTTCTAGATGACACTTGGAATCCCGATGTGCTGTTCTTTATGAAGGAATCTGATCCATCAGCAGCGCAATCATGCACATAAACTAAATTTCAATATTATATAACACGACAACTACCAGCTTTAGACACCTTCCAATTGGACTTTTGCAAGCTGTGGGGGTGAATCTCATGACACTCTTAACTGTTCAAATTAGAAATACATTGCCGTTAATTATGGCTGTATTGTGGCCCACCGAATGGCACTGCTGGCATCATGGGTTCGATTCTGGACCTGGGGTGGAGTTTGCATGTTCTCCCCATGTTTGTGTGGGTTTGCTCTGGGTGCTCCAGTTTCCTCCCACAGTCCAGAGACGTTCTGGTAGGTTAATTGACTTCGGGGAGAAGTGGCCCTGATGAGTGTCTGGCGTGTCTGTGTCTCTCTGCTCTGTGGCAGACTGTATCTTTCCTTTCTTTGGCAAAACCTACTGTCTTTATATCTTTAGTGTAGCATGTCACAGCAAGGGAAATACATGAGTGCTCATTAATATAAACTTCACTTTAGATTTTTAGCAATGATCCCTTAAGCTCACAAAATCAACTTTGATAAACAGATAAACAGTGAAATTAATCTGGCTAGATGTAGATATTAATCTGCACTAATGCGTTTGCAGTAAGAAATTTTGTTTTTGATTTCAAAACTCACAAGTAACAAATCCATTTAAATAGATACACTGAAAGAGTAATTAAAAAGCATATCCATAGCTCAACTCATTTCACACAGATAGTCAAACCCCAGGGTATATTTTCCTGTTATGCACGACTGGATTTTTTTTAAATGTGTAATTTTTATTTTTTGGCAAAGGCGTTTCAAAATTTAATGCATGTGATCCTTATAATGTTCTTCATAAATCACAAAAAATGTAATTCGGTTCTTTGTGTCAATCCTTAGATCCGATGTTATAAAAAAACCCATAATGAGCTCTTTTGACTACAGCATGTTATATAATGTTGTTCCATTTTATGATAAAGTATACTTTATCATAATGTCAACATTATTGTTCTGTCAGATTAAGCCTTCCATCTCAGCTGACACAGGCAGCAGTATTAAGATCTGATCATCAAGCATTTCTCCCTAAAGGTGGTCCAGTTGCATTTTTTAATCTGCATAGAAATTAACATGGTTTTACACCTCTTATTTTACCAAAACATTCATGAATGGTAAATAAGACCTGTTCACATCTCCACATTATAATCAAAAGCCTACTGTTTTGCAGTTCAAAGCTGAGGCTTAATATTTGCTTAGAGAGGATCAGATTTATTTTTCACTTCTTGTCCAAAAGTCTGCTACTGTAGACGTGAAAGGCAAGCAAATGTAGATTCCTTAACTTTCTCGTGTTAACACTTGTTTAACAACCTTCAGGAAATTCATTACTCTTCCAGAGCTGCCTAACAGGTTAAAAGTTGCATTTTCACAGATATCTTCAATAAGAATTTTCATGACAACATCAAGTCTAGGAATGCATGAACCACAAATTGAAGTTTAAATTAAAAGACTTAGTAAATCATTCATTTAAAATCTCCTTTATGGAACTGTGCCTCACCATGCTCATTGCTTTTGCATTCATGACTGATGTGAATGTGTTTTCACACAATGTTCTTGTCACGATTGTAATCCCTCCTCTTAAGGGCACTCCGGCTCTTTCTTATTTTGCTAACTACGTACACCTGCCCCCTATCCTGCCCCTCCTTATTTAAGCCTGGCACTCTCGCTACTCCCAGCTCTGCATTGGAAGACGGACGCCCAGAGGCCCGCCTACCATCAAGTCGCCCTACGTCGGCGGCTTGAAGGCATAGGCCTCCTATCGGCGTCCTGACCCTGCTGAGTCCGGGGCCTGGCCTCCTCATCACGTTTTTATTCCCTGTTCCTGCACCGGATCCCATTCCGGTTTTTAACTCGTCTTGTTTGTCTTGTTTGGATCACCGGGATTTGGACTTTTGGACTTTGCCCCGGATTTCTCCCCCCTGGACTCCTTGGACTAGTTCCCCTTGGTCACGCCCCCCCGAGCACCAGATCACCGTCGTCACGCCCCCCTGTCTGTCAAACCCCTCCTGATCCTCGTCGCCCTTTTCCACTTGCTTCCGGATTATACCATCTGCATAGGGTCCAGAACTACACTTCACGTGAGCCTGGACAGGCTCCCGTTACAGTTATCTTATATAGAAAACCTTCCAAAACAATGCTGCTCAAGAGTAGTGAGACAGCTTAAGATGAGCCCAGAGAAATTCTCATTTCCTGTACCAAGTGAGTTATTGTTTGAAAATATCTCAGCCATGTTTTCTTAACACACTTTTAGGCCGAATGATTCTCAAAATAATATGGAGAGTGATCTTCAGGTTTTATTAACTTTAATAGTTTCTCAGTTTCTCTCTCTCAGTGTGCTTTTCCACCCCTTCCACAAATAATTCTGTCCTGCGAGTTTTCCTTTTGTAAAGTGCTGTAGCTTCCCTTAACATTCCCTGTGCACACAGAGAAGGCTGATCTAGGGAGCAAACAAACAGAAACCCTAGTCATGTTAATAGATAGCCTACTGTCTTGCATTGAAAGCTTCACCTCAGGCGAAAAAAAGCTGGCTAGGGAGTCATCAGTATTGCTTTAATTAAGAAGGAGTCTTTTCTTGTTTTGTGAACACGTTGCCTGTAATTAATTGCTCCGACTGCCCTTTCAGCTTCATTTACTAAAGCGGAAAACATTCTCTTACTGCCAAGTCTTGGTCATTAAACTCTCAAGCCAAGTTTGGCTATTCTTTTGTGTTGTCGTCAAAATATTTGCAAGATCACGGTGGGGCACCTTGGATATGGTTGAAACGAAAAGGGAGCCTGAAAGAAACTGGGAGTTTTCTTCATCCCTTAATAATTCAGCTTGAGTACCTTCACTCCAAGATTTCAGGAACATTATCAAGCTTGGCTGTATGCAACAGTGTTCAAATGATGTAAATGTTAACTAATTCATTCTTCACTGCTCTTCCATTGTGTTCACTTTAGGAAGTAGGGACCCAGGTGCTCTATTATTGCATTTTTGCCTTGCTCCTGGTAACAAAGTCTGCACAAAGCCTAATTTTCTCAAGAAAAGCAATTGTTCAATGTGATTAATCAATAGCACCAGAAGTATGCTCTTCCCAAAGATGAACTGAAAACCAAATATGTCTGAAATAACATTTTGTTTAGAGCACAGTTTGGAACGTGCATTTCTGCTAGCAGCTAAGAGACTTGATTGCTACTAAGGCTTCAAAGAAGATGATTTTGATGGAAAGAGCCCTAGTAAGGCTCTATAGTGGGGGGGGTTTCCTAGCTCATTAAAGGGTGCATGTCAAACAGTACAGTTCCTCTTCTGCGGAAGAGGAATTTGTTCGTTTTATCTTAACTCAGGATTATTTGCATTGACCTTGAGGCACAGAAGTGTGTATCCATCAAGCATGCAGATGGGGGTGATCAGCTGTCCTTGAAGTCAAGGTTTATAAATGATTAGCTCAGATGAGAATGTTCAAACTGACCCTTGGTGTCTAATGAAACATTTTTTTTACCAAATGGCTTCACATTAAGGAATTTTCCACTGCCTCTGTCCACTCACAGAGAAAGGGCAACATGTTTTCAGAATACAAATAAAGTAATTGTCTGCATAGAAATACAAAATTCACTCATGGACAGAAAATTAAAACAGCAGGTTCAAGATCATATGGATAATAGATTCAAGGAGAAAATCAACATAACAAAAGCATCTGTGGTGATTGAGGAGATTTCCATTTATTCTTTATTTCAAATATATAGAAGTATCCACATAATTGAAAGTTTTGACCTGCACAACGTTTTATTTTACTGATTAGACAAGCAGCAAGATAGATAATACTTAAGGGCGATTACTACTGTACTAATCCAAAAAATAGCTCTAAAATATGGGAATTTTCATTTATATAAAGTTTTATTCCACTGCTTATAACTTATTAACAATGTAGTGATCAGAGAGAATTCCAGGTGTATCTAAATAGACTTACCTTTGGAATCTAACTGCCACTGGTCTTCCAGGAAACTCCAGCTGTTGATAATACAGCATGAAACTCCAACATTAAATTCCTTAGATAGTGCTGCAGTCTGGCTGGCCTGTGTGTGAGTAAAGAAGGTGGGAGTGGCAGCATATCAATCCTTTTTATGGGGTATATGGTCAAGACTATCTTTCATCAGAAAATGCATAAGGAGGAATCCCATAAATTGTACTGAAAAGACTAGGCACACCTTTGCCACACCTACGCCCTAAACCTTGCAGAGAGTGAAGGGCACGATGAACTGAATCAGACATACCCGGGTTACACTTTTTGTCAAAATAAGAAAACGATACAGTTAATTCACAAAACAATTAGCCACATGGTTCTTTTGGAATACAAACGTCTGAGTCCACACAGTCAGTGGAGGTGCTGGCTTTTGATTTTGTAACGTTACTTGTTTCATGTGCACCTGAGAAAAGTACCGGTAACGCAGAGTTTTGGAAAATGTTTCGCTTTAGACGAGGTTTGTAATTTGTGTTGTGAATGTAAAAATATCAATATTTCAAAGGCTTATATTTTAAGGGAGAAGGCTATTATGTTGTTTTTGGAAGTTAAATCTCCGTTTAAACTTTTGTTATGTAAAGGTCAGATAACGTAAGATACTTACTGGTATCTGTAAAAATCATATTTAAAAGATGTGGATCCTCTGTCTCTGTGTAAAAAGAGAGCAAGAAACGGAATTAGGCAAAGACGTGGAGAATTTTATGTGGCTTTCTAGCAAAGCTCATTTCATTTGATTCTGCATTCCTTGTTAAGACCCCACTCCCAAATCAGAACCACACTGAAGCTGAACTTTCAGTTGTTTTCACACATGTGGTTTGACTTGAAGCTGCTGTTCGTTTTTTCGTGGTATTTTCAATATATTTTTAATTCTCTGAATTGCGTCTCTTTAATCTCAGCACTGATGCTGCACTTGGTCTTTCGGCCCTGCTATTTTTTACACCTGCGGTTTGAGTCCCCACCCCATCTGGTGTCTCGTAGGAAGGCTGAGAAACACGAGCGGCACAGACTGGTAACAGACGCACGCTCAAGCACCTGTGTCAAATGCAAAAGGCCGGCCGCTGGTACCTGTTTAATGTGATGTCATGCAGCCAACTGGCTTATAAGGAAAATAGTTTCTTTGTAATATCTAGAAAAACTTGTCAGCAGATCAGCCAACATAGGGGAGAACCACAGACCTCACCACAAGAGCAAAGTCCCTTCATCCAGCCATCAATAGCAAGTGTGAATTAATCAGGCCCAAGAGACTGAGAGCCAGCAGCAAGAGCCCCTGCGTCATGCTTTGTTTGAGGTGGAACACGAGGTCCAGCCACAGAAAGGAAGGCACAGAGGACGATACTTTTGTGTACAGCTTGGTTTTTCCGAAAACACCATGTGATGTGGTGCTGCAGGAATTTGCTATACACAAGCTACTCATTTCAATGTGCGTAGTGGAAAGGCTAAATGGTTTCAAGATGCAGACACTCAGAGATAATGAGCATGTATATGGAAATGCTTCTTCAGTCCTCAGCTAGCCTAGACTTCCGAAAAACAAGAAGCGGAATATTTGGAACGAGCAGTGAAAACTTCTGCAGGGTCAATGGTGTCAGTGGGGAATCGCCTGTTTCGGGAATAAAAGACTAAAACTGCATTGATTTGGTTAAAAGAACTAAAAGTTCCATGTTAATATGATGGCATTGAAGAAATTAAAACCTTGCAATAGCTGATTATCCTTTTCTTGGGTTAAATTTGAACAGTGTTTTCTGCACCAACTCGAAAAAAATAAAAAGGCAATCTTTTTTTCTAACTCTTTAATCTCTAAAATGCAAAAATATTATACTAAGTGTATTGTTCATACAGAGCTGAATTTGTACTCATAAAAGTTTGTATCTACTGAATTAAATGTAAATGGTGTATATCTTACATTTCTCTTTTGTATTGGACATAGTATGTTGTAAGCCAACAGAGCAATAAACTTTCATTCAAGGTAGCATAAATTGAATCTACTTTGTGAAAAGCATCTTCATGATTTGTTTCCTGTTTTGTTAGAATAATTGTATTTCTCAAACACTGTCAAGCCTCTCTCTTTTTCAGATCTATCTTTAAGCTTAATAAATATTGCTCTCTCAACAGGCTATACTTACGCGGTGCAGTAATGCAGGGTTTAGTTTAAACTCTCAAGAGAAAAAAGCAACACAGATGCTATAAAATCCCAGTCTCCTTCTGGTGCCAGAATAAAGCTTCTGCATAACAAGTCGCTTATAACCCTGAATATAAGGCAACCTCTGTTAACTAGCCCATGTGTTGAAATAGTGTCCGCTTTTTGAGTTTTTGCATTTGGTCATTAGGCCAAGAGAATCAGACTTCTGAACACCACATTTGGCAGGGTGACCCAAGGGGAACCTGTTAAAATGGACAAATTTCAGCCTGCTTTCTGAAAAAGCATTCGTCAGGTTGGGACCTTTTTTCCAAAAACAGCACTGTTGACTTGATGCAGCAAAGTATAGTGAATGAGTGCATATTTGAGGTTGAATTCACAAACACCAACCAACTGAAATCTGGTAGAAGAATCTGGTTCTTCATGTTGTTATCTGGCAACATTTTAAAGCACTTTTATGTCTTTTCATGCCTTAAACGTAAGAGTGTTGGTGGAAGCAAAGCAGTGAGAACTGAAAACAGTTTTGAAGTAAAAAGGACTCTAAGTTCCGGATTTACTGTTCCAGTGTAAGGTCATTTAAAAGTGCCTGAAGAAAGCCATCAGTGTGTTCATTAGGAACAGAGGATTATTAGCTTTTTTGGAGAATCGACTGTGCTAATGCAAAGGCATTTTTCTATTTCACAAGTAATACAAGGCTTCATTAAAAATGTTAAAAATACTTCAGTTTGCAGTGAGCCTTTAACTATCAGCAACATTGTACTGTATATTATGACAGAAAGAAACTGAGAAGTCAAGCAAAGTCATCACATTTGTTTGACCTCAGGGATTTTTCTTTCATTGCTTGTGACAAGTGTCAAAATAAATCCAGTTTTGCACGGGACCACCTCAATTGGTCATCCAAGTGGATGTTTCTTTATTTTGTGTAACAGAGTACTTTGACTTAGAAATATTTTTTGTATCTCGATTCAGACACCAGCCAAGCAATAGGAAACAAAAAATACTTTCCGAATGGGAACGGGAAGGGAATTTGTAACCTATTAGAAGTAGGTTATTGCACACATACCTACACTTTGCTGTCTGCAAGGTTCACCAATACTACATTTCAGACACCAAGTAAAACCTATTTTCAAGATGTTTGCTTATTCGATCTTCCTGCTTTTTGTTGAAAAGACAAAGTATCACGGGCACAACGTGGGCAATATTATTTGAAATACAACTAAACGACGATCAATAAACATCAATAAGTGTCCATACTATTGGAAAACTTGGAAAAGGAGGCATTATTTTTTTAATTTCTTTAAAAAACAGCTGGTTCAGATCCTTAGATCAGTAGCAACCAAAAACCCTAGATGGGCTTATCTTCTTAAAACCCAACCGAAAACGTTTTGCTGACCTCTGACTGGCAACCACACTCAGCTAGTGATGTTGATAGAGATTGTCTTTATCACCTTGTTAGAAGATTCAGTTTATCATCATGCAACCATTTTTTCATTCAGTCCTAGTTGTCTCCCCTGACACAAAACAACATTTCCCCTTCTCTCTTTCCACACTTGTATTGGTACATATGAGGGATCAAAAGGTTTTTCCATTTTTGTTTTGCTGGCGTCTCCTATCTGGTTTTTTGAACAACCTACTTCAGCAGAAATCTGTATTCTCTACATATCCTAAGCGCAAGTATATAAAGAAGTAGCAAATCACATTAACACTTATTCTGCTGTACTCTGTGTTCTCATTCAACTGAAATTAAATTTTTGATTCATTTACAGTATTATTAATTATACAGTTCACTTAGTAACTGCCAATTGTTCAATTCCTCTACCAACAATTTAAAATAGCATCCCCTTTTCTTCGTATTTTTATCGGCGCGTGGCTGGACCTGTCTTCGGGTTTCACCGCAGGGTGTGATCTGAACCCCTGCCAATCTGTGGATGCAGTCAGTAGAGGTTACAATCCTTATGGATCTGGCGGCGTGCAGGAGGGAGTCAAGGAGCATTTACCCTGCTTGTGCACCTGGCATTCCAGAGCTTCCTTCCATTTGTTCATCGGTCCAATGAAAGGACCCGCTGGCCTTGACCGAGAGAGCGGGATTGAGGCCCCTGACTGCTGGACATATCAGGGGGTCCCGAGTATCTCTTGCACTGCTTTGCCGACGGCGGTCTCCTTGTCATCCAAAACCGCTGATCAAAGAGGCTGCTACTGTCGGTGCACGGAGCCGGCAGGGGAAAGCTGCAGGCCAGGAGATCATGGTAGCATGTTTTAAACACCTCACTACAAATGAGAGACACTCCCGCAGCAGAGCAACAGAGCACAAGATTAGGTTTCACAGCAGAAGGCTTCCCCCCCTACAATCCTGGCAATGTGTAACTACTCTAAACGTTACCGACAGAACTGGAATGAAGTGAAACCCCTGTATGGCGACAGAGCGGGTCAACACTGCCTAAGATCATGCTAGAGATGATTTCTCCCAACCACTGCTGACAGATCAGGCATGCTTGCCCCCAAAATGTCAGACGCTCTTCATTGTGAAACAAAGCCCTCAGGTTAAATAGAGTACATGCTCAGTACATAACCAGGATTCATTGATCTTATTCTCTCCCTGTCTGTGTCCTAGTGGGATCTTAATTTGTGGAAAAGGGATTTACTACCAAATTCAATTACAGAGGTTGGTATATGTTCTCACAGTGAAGAAAAAAATATTTTAACTTTCAAACTCTAAGTTCTCTTTAAGCATCAGAGAAATGTTTTCGAAAAGTAAACCATTTCAAAATAAATATAGGGCAACATGGATCAAAAAATTAAACTACATTCGCTCAGGTGCAGAAAACTTCTTAAACTGTCCCTAGACTTTTGTCTGTTAAAACCCAAAAGTTTTACCTCACCTCTTTCTGACAATGTTAGTTTTGCCCTGGGTTAAATTTCACAGTTCCCCCATCTTTAAAGGAAGATGGTGGAAGACGCACGCTCTGTGCACTACAGGAGAAACAACATTTTGCAGTTCTAAATGTCTGAAAAATGTTATCCATTTTCAAATTGCATGACCTAAATCAATTACACTTCATTCACACCAATGAAGAAGCCAACATGACAATCTTCACAATTGAACTCTACCTGGTGAAGTTTTATAATAGTTTTATTTTCCAGTAGAAGTCTTTATAAGCTGTAATTGATTCTAATCAATGCTGTTTAATTTCGGAAACAAAACCACTGATATTCAAAACTGCAGAAACTGCTATGGTGTAAGACTTAATCAATAAATAAACCCTTTCATAAAATGTTGGCTTTAGTATTAATAAAACCAATATTAACATGGGAAAAGGTTATATATTTAAACCCCAAGAAGAACTTTGTCCAGAAAGGTTTGTTAAATGAAAATCCTTCAAAAATAATTTTAAGCAAACAAAGTGATATCTGTTAAAACAGAGAAGGAAAAAAGGATGAAAAGCAGATTTGAATAATCAAATCATTTAAACACATATCAAACAAAAATTCAGAGATTAGAAATATAAATCAAGGTATCATTGTAAATTCTCTACGTGAAATATGACACTTTGTCAAAAGGAAAACTTTACAAAGTTAGTATGGGGTATAATCTATAAAGTCCTATAAAGTCCTGGCCCAGTTGATGCATAGGCCTGATCAGCCTCTGGATCCTGCTTCACTCTTGCAAAAAGCAGCCAGCTGGATTATATTTGACCAGTTGTGTATTTTTCCTGTTGCGTTGGCTGCACAAATATTGAACTCCGGACAAAAAAGCCAAACATAACACTGTTTTCTTGAAGTCTTACCATTGCAATTCGAGCACTATGTGGTCTTGCACTGGGCTGCTGGAAAATTAACATTTCTTGATTGGCTTGATGGGTTTAATAGGAAAAACCGCTTTGTCAATGCATCGCTGAGCTGTGATGCTGACCACAGTCTACAATAAACAGGAAATCGTGTGTTAAAGGACATTTGTTCACACATCACCACACTTCGACAGCCACACTGGTTGGATTGATCAACACAAGTCAGCACAATTCCTCACCAGGATAACTCTACACACATTGTTTTCCATCTGCGAGGTCTGTCAAGGACACAACATCTGCGAATAAAACACTCCACCACTCTCTCTGCCTCTCTGCATCAGTATTCTAGCCCACTGAATACTGATTTTTAAATTCTCAGATGCCAGCATTGCTGGCATCTCAATCTCCAGCAATTTCTATTACAGAGAGACTGACATCAATCATGTTGATGGCAACCAGGTGATCTCAGCTACCAAGCAGGGCACGATAGTATCTTTAGCTGATCTTGTGTTAATTAAGTAAGCTCTTTTTTAATGGCTATTCATGCAGATTCAAATCCATTCATTCTAGACTTTTTAACTCAAATAGGAGAAAATATTTATGAACTCATATGACTCAAGCACATTATTTTTATTCCCACAAGAAACATACTTTCATAAGTTTAAAACAATGTGTATGAACCGAGTTTTAGATGTAAAACACAGGATGTTGAATTTTCACTGTGCGCTTGCTCGGTGTACAACAGCACAAGCTCATAAATGACTTTAAATATGGAAAGAAATTAAAAGAATCGAGAAGAAGATAATGAAGCAAAATGATGAGGAAAGTGCATTGAGCACTATTAAAATATTTCAAAATGTAACTGGATGTCTTGACAGGCTACACCACTCCTTACTAATTAGTATCTCAATTTTGACGTTGTTGTAAGGGTGAGACAGGTCACTTCCTTAAAACACTGGTATAAGATTTTAGATTTTAATCCATTGAAAAAATGAAGATCTAAGCTTGCCCCAAGGATGAATAATCCAGTTTCCCGCTGCAGCTGAGCAAAGCTACATCTGTAAGAGCTGGGCCGATTCCTGCTTGCTGCCTATAATTGTCAGGTTGACCTCACAGGCTGAAAAACAAGCTGTTGAAGCTGTGATGGGGGATTTCCACAGGAAAGCGACAAACATCGTGCTGGATTTAATACCCAACAGCACAAAGCAGCATTCAACGCTGAACGAGGCTCAGGTGTTTCGGCACACTGTTGAGTACCCTGGTAAACTGTTTCCTTGTGCCATACTCCAATTAACTAACTGCTTGATTGGTTGAGTAGTTGATCGGCTGATCAGTTGATCAGTTGATCGGTTGATCGATGGAGGGAGTGATTCACATAGTAAGCTATGTGGGCAAGAAACGCTCACACCATACATTTTAGAATCACAATGGATAGGGTGTGTGGAATTGTCAGGTCTTTATCGTCGAATTTACTAAGTAATGGCTTGTTCGCAGAATATCTGAATGAGTTCTGAGACACAGACACGTCCTGTCAGGCCCCCATAATGAGGAAGCCACATTTCTCTTGCTCAACAGTCCAAATAGGTGTTATATGTTATATACTTTATAATAACATCTATGTTTGCTCATACTGACACAAGCCTCTGATGTTGCACCTCACATACATCATGCATACCTTTACAAGATGAGTAGTACAATACTTACAGCATTTAAGTAGAAAATCATGTTTTAATATTTAAAATGATGAATTCGGGTTTAGTGCTCGAATTAAAGTTAGCCAGTCACCTTAATTTTTAAAAGAGCTCAGACAAGGAACAGGTCACAGGTCTTTCAGACGGGGCAAAATCACCTTCTCATAGTTAGCGCACACTTGAGGCAAGGAAAAAAAGCGCTCTTTTTAATTAGCTGCTGGACCCAGATTATAGGCTATTAGGGACAGGCTCTATCATTATGAGTATTCTAAAAGGCACTTTCAGTTTTTCATCGGGGCCAACGTACCAAGGTTTTCGAGAAGCACATCGTAAACGCACCAAGGGGAGAAACGTGCAAATCACAGGAATGTGCGAGGGATTGCCCTCGGCCCTCCCTGCGTCCCAGCCCAAACTTGTCTCTTGCAGTCTGATGAGCATCCTGCCTATCACCTGGGAAGAATGTGCACTTTGACCGAGCAGAAATAATTTACTCCTCTTCTGGAAGGAGCAGGTTGTCAAGTCAGAGGCAAGCTCTTCAGCTTAAGCCGCTTCACAGAGGAAGAGTTATAGAGATTGTGTTATCATGCTAATCGCCTGCATATCCAGCATAAGCAAACCCAGTACCCTAGGGCCAGTGTTCCTACCCAAATCCTTAATACAATTCAGTCATTATAAACATATATATAGGAATGTAACAGAAGAGACACTTGTATCTACATCATTCTTTTAAAGTATTCCTCCAAATGTGCAAAATATGCAACCAGCAAGCATTTGACTCAAATCCTAATGAGAAATCCTAATCATATCAGAATGGACACATTTCCATAAGGGCTAAATGAATGATGTATGTATTGTCATAAGGAATTAGATCATTTTTAATGAAGATGAAAGAAAAACTGAACAGGAATATAAAGACAGGCAACTGGTTCCAGTTTAAAAAAGCGGTTCTGGATAATTCTTAAAAGTACCGTGCTTCCACTCCTTTATAATGCTGTCCAGCCTCCGTCACATTCGCACACCATTCCTGCTGATTGCTCTCAGATAAAATTAGCCTCTGTGGATTTATCCGAGCTGACAAGCTTCCCAGAGACAAACACATCTGTACGTCATGTTTGGACAGGACAGGAGAATTCTTTTGCAAGTGTACAAACGTATGACTGCAATACAAAGGTGTAGTACATACACGCTGTGCATAAAGATAACACGGAAGAAAACTATTCCAGCACGCAAGTTTAGAAACCGTACCAGATTAGTGCTGTCGTTTTATTCAGAAATTCAAGTTTAGTGCTCTAGACAGTTACATTATTAAAGGCATATTGTGTACCATGGTCAAAAAACCTTATGCTAATGCTGGGGTGGGGAAACTCATGACAAACTGCCTTGCAGCAAATACAGTATATGCAGACTTGTTTTGCTTGATTCAAAACAGGGACATGTTGATTACTCAACTGTTTCCTTAAAAATTGATTTTTAGAATATTAAAAACTCAATTAAAACTATCTTATGTCTTAAGTTACTCACTTTTTTTAACTTTACAGAATTCTGAAAGCAAGTTCAAATGTTTGAGTGCTCTATGAGAGCTCTGTTTCATTTGAAAACAATTGCTTTACTGAACAGTCAATGAGTGGAAAATTTCAGCACATTACAAATCCCAAACTCTAAAAGCAAACATCTGAGAATATGAATAGGATGAGAGACATCTAAGTCTCCAGAATGGGGTGATTTCTATTCCTGAGCTTCTCTAAATGATGAAGTACTTCAAGCACCTACCTGCTGAGCACACCCTGTTCCACTTCAAGCAGTTACACATCTGTGCCCTGTAAAAGCTCTGTAATTAACCAGATTAAACACTGCAATGCAGACAAGATTACTTTATCTAACCAAACCGCAAAACCACTTTCTTTGCAGAGAAGAAATTCAGTACAAGCACTTTATAGGCCTTGCAGTGTATTTCATTATAAAAACATTTATTCAGAAAATTAAACTAATTAAAAACATTTAAAAAACTAATTAAAAATGAATACCTGTGTAACCTTTATTGAATAGTGCAGGTTTAATAAGATAATATACCTGTTCCTTGAGTACCGCAATGTCAGTCAATGAGTAAGGTAACATGAACTTATGCAAAGCCTAAATTTCAAGCAGCTAAATTTACTTTGGCTAGTGCATCAAATGAAGTATGTGTAAATGAAGTCACTTTTCATCTTTAAATGGTTGGAGTTGAGTCACTAAAGTCAAGTCACTAAAAAGCCAGTCAGATCAACCCCATTCACAAGCATACTGAAGTACCAAACAAGACTTGGGGAAGAGGGATTTCCTCGTCCAGGAATTCTACATCTACCTCTATAAAATCAAACTTCGGAGAACTACTCCCAATTGTCCATATTCTTCATCACACAATATAGTCCACCTCTACGCTTTTACTTGCTTTCAGTGCTTTATCTCCTACATTTCTGCCAAAGGTTTTCATAAACACCTATTAGGCAATGCATTAAAAGATGATTTGGTAACACTGATCACATGAGCAGTCATTAGTTACTGTATCTCTCATTTCCAAGCCCCCCGCCAGTGCAAACAGGTTTGCAGAGTGCTCTACAGTCACTGCACCTCACAGCTTGCGGAGGGTCATTTGAAATGCAGGATTTCCACAACAAGGAAGGGTTCTTCCCCCTGAACAGGGTTCTCCTTTCTCTGACCCAATAAAAATGGAAAACAGCCAGAGCATTTCCAGGAGTTAAATAAATGAAGTGAATTGTGTGTGCACAAGGAGATTATATTGTCACTTTACCTCCCTGGAATTTGCATTATTTCCTGTTGGAGCTTCCAGTGGGACCACAGCGTAAGAAATGCAGCATGCGGGCCCAGGTATTTTGTCTTCGACGTAATTAAGTAACATAAAACGTTTTTGTTCATTTCCTTCTCTTTCTCACTTTATTTTCATTTTTTGTTTCTCTCTCAATTTGCTTTTTAAATTTTCACCCACTCCCAGTAAAGTAACTGTGACATTTTTTCACTCTCATATGGAGGGCTTGTTTTCGTTGTAAATGATACCGTCACCAGATTAAATATTCGTAACATTGGATATCTCTGAGAAGAGCAAATTAAGCACAAATTACTGAAGAAAAAGAAGAAAAACATTCCAGCGATTAATGAAATGTTATTCACCGCCCTCCAGACATTACAGTAGTTATTGTAAAATTATTAGTTATAGATATAGATTTACAATTTGTACCTCCTAAAATGAAAGGAAATGAACAGACTATGATAAATGTTATTAGTATGGCCTAACAGACAAACCACTTAGTCCACAGGACATGCTGACACCAAGCTAATCTGTAATTTCAGAGAAATTGTCTATATTCATTTTTACAAGGACGACTCAAGTCCCCTCTATACTCTTCTCCGAAGATGCCATTGGCTTCACCTGCTGGATTTCATTCACGAAAAGTAAAATAAAATCCCAGACTTTCAAGCAGGAACACGCAAGTATTTCAGTGAAGCAACATGTTTAATTCAATTAAGCTTCAATTGGGTAATTAAGCTCAGCAGGCGTGTGGTCCACCTTTAGCAGCAGGTGACGATGTAACTGAAAGGTTGAAGCTTTCCCTGCTCCCTCCCGCCAAATGGGTGTGATAACTTTCCATACGGATTTCAAATAATAGGAACGCCACATGAAAATGCACATTCAATCTGTAAAATTCTGAAACTGACTTTGGGTACAGACATCTATACCCTCACTCAGCTGCAGAACCGGGAGGGTAAAAGAGAATTATCATCAAGAAGGCTTTTTTGAAAATCTCATTTAATCCCTACATGTTTTTGTCTAGTGCCCTTTGTGCAGAGTTTTCTAGAGCAGAAGATTTGATTCTTAGGATAAATTTATTTTAATTTTGAACACAGATGATATCTCAATGTCCATATTTAATAGAGTTTTAAACGTGCCAACATGCCAGGAACAGTGATTCTTTGTAGATTAATATTATTGGCAGATGTCTTTTGCATTCCTGTAGTACATTTTGTTATAAGCAGTGTGTAACACTATGAGACAGGCTCTAGCCCAAACATTCGCTCCCCTGTCCTTGAAGTAGACGCAATAACCTAAGATTTATGAAAACAAATTTCTGAGCATGGCCAGATACTTATTTTTCCATTTCCTAACTAGGCCTTCCAAAATGTACTTTGCACTTCCCAAAGACTGCGGCGTTGTTCTTGTTGTTTAGTTTACCGAGCTGTCTGGCGAGGCTGTCACTGAAGTCGGCAGCAAAGGCTCCTGACAATTAAAAGTGAGATTTAGCAATAATGTATAGTCATTAATCCCCCACCCACATGGCAAGCAGTTGTTTTCCTGGAGCTCCTTCGTTCCTTATCTCAGCTATGGCTTCGCAGCAGATAATGGCTCTTGCCCTTCAATCAAGCCATGAGATGCATCTTCCGTTCTCTTCCTGTCCTCATAATTAGGCCACATTCTCCCCCTGGCAGGAAGTCCAGCTCCTAACAGATTCAAACTCCACACCTGGAGCAGATGAGAACCGTCACTCCGAGCTTCAGTACTTTGCTGAACAAAGATGTTAAGAAAATGGTTTGTATTCAAGCAGAGTACATTCATTGACATGGACTGTACATCATAGACTGTTGTATGTTAGATGTAAACTAAGGTATTGTTTCAGCTGACACTACAGCAGCACACGCTGCTTCATAGTTCACTCCCATGGTGTCAGGAGATGCATAAATCAAGTGTAAACTAATTATCAGCATATGAATAATTAGGAATGTTGCACTACACCTTTTTCTTTCCTTCTTCCATTTTCTTAGCATCTTCCGTTTTGATGTAGCTTTTACAATGAGCCTCACTTTTTTCAAGTCAATGAAAGTCTGCTAATCGGCTTAAAAGTATAAGATTTAACAGAGCTTACCACCAATTAAAATGTAAACAGTGTACACCAACTCGTGTCCGTGGAGGTAAAAAAAAACAAAAACAAACTGGCACATTCTTGCAGAAAATGTTTTGCTTTTTAAAGAACGGAACTGGGTTTAGTTTGCCGGGTTTAGTTACCTGACAGGCAATTAAACTGCGCAAGGAAAAACAAAAATGAAGGGGGATTACAAAGGCCTTTTCTTCCTCCGTCAGCTTATGTTCCATTGGAGGTATGCTTTTAAAATGAGAATTTTCCATGCCGTTGAAGCAACAGCAGAGAAACTTCAATTTCTTTCTTTTTTTTTAAAGGGAAAGCTGAGTGTGGAAGACGCCCCAAAGCTTTCTAGCAATACCAAGCTGTTCTGGAAACAAACCTAAAACTATTTAGTTCTATTTACACACACAAAGAACATGGTTTCATCAGTGTTTTACAGGCATGAAAACCACAGGAAGGAACAAACTAGTATTTTTTTTTTACGGATTGAGAAGAACAGATGTGAACTCAGGTTACAACATTCTGGTGTTTGTTCAACGGCTCATCAACTAATCTGAGAGATGACGTCGGTAAAAAATACTAAATATAAAAGGAATGGATCTATATTAAAAAACTGCTTCCTTGACAGAAAAAAAAGTGGAATGTCCCAAACGCCACGCTAAAACCACACTGACAAACAGTAAAACGCATCCCTAAGGCTAAGTAGCCTAACTCCAATTATTTGGCTTGAACCCGGGAGGACATCAGGGCACACGAGAGGTGTCATCTGTCAACAAGTATTAGGATTTTCATTCCTACAGGGATTAATGAATCACGACCTTTGCTAAACAACGTGTGTCCACACATCTAAGGTTAAAGACAGGGCACACTTGGACCTTATCGAGTAAGCTCTGGCATGCAGGGCCTGAGACGGAGAAATGCCTCTCAGCTCTCCCTATTTTGTAGACCACGGTTTCTGATCTGTAGGGTGATAGATTTAATTACAGTGATGTTGTTTCAGGGAGTAGTCACACGTGCAATTTGAAATGTCTGGGTCCCAGAAAGACGAACACAGCGAGCACTGACTTATTATACTGACAGGTTTCCGTTTCCATACTTCACAAAATTAAAATTAAAGAGAAGATAGGAAAGGAGAGTGAATAGCACTCAGTAAAACACCTATAGTATACACACACACAACAGTGTTTTAAATGTCCATTTGACAATCCACTGGCAAATGCATCTTTCTTGAGAGCCGGGTACAAAAGCCTGAACTAATTCGAACAAAGTGATCTTTTTATATGAAGGCAGAGCTCTTCCAATTTTCATAAATCACAAGGACCAGCCGAAAAGGGTTAAGTGCTAGTTTAAAGAGTCTTTGTTCCAAAACTTTAATTTTAACAATGGTAGTGAACTATCTCCAAAGTCAAGATAGCTAGTGAGTTCTGAAAACAGTTTGATTACACACTTATTCCTCAAAGACTTTATGGAAGCTGAAAAGCTTTAAACAAGAATTCACACAGCACAGTGAACACAAGTTCGCAGAGCTTGCTACACAAACTATGTGCTAAAAAACTGACAGATTACGAATGTAAATTCCAGCATAAACAAATTTATTAGAATAACACAGAAAGGTCATCCAAACCTTCAAGTTTCAATGTACAAAGTTTTGGGAACACTTTTTTCACTAGAAGAATTCATCCCTATAAGTAAACAATAAGCAAGTAGAAACTGTGCACAGATATTGAATGAAACAAGGTACATATTAGTGGCTTTGCCATTTGAACTCAACCTGCTATAGGAGAGACCAAATTATTAGTGGATAGCCATCTAAACTCAAAACAACTAAAGACAAAACTAATATTTACAATAGTCAGTTTTGTACTCGTTAACATGTATGGCTCTGAGATTTAATTATTGCCTGTAGGATTCTGAAAAAGAACCTCTGTTGTTGCTGCACACAGTTTAGTTTAGTTCCTTACAAAGTCCAATTTCCGCACAGGTCCATGACATTCTTAGATAAGCAAGCCTGCACCACAGCTCAAGATATCTGAAAATGAAGACAGCCACTGGGAGAAACTCCTTCAGCCCTTGAAATCCTTTTTATTTGTTATTTCGAAACAGGTGTTTGTACAAAAACTGAAAAAAAACAAATGCATTTGTTAATACAGACCAGCTGCTTAATATTAGGAAACAAAAAAAGCCATTTTTAATGAACTATAAAAATGCTCCATGTTTCTAACATTTACACATACACAACCTACCACCCCCAGCATCTATTCATTTCATTATCTCTAAATGTTAACAGACCACCTCTGGGAACTAGCAAAGCAGCATTACAAATATTCTACCAAAAAACACTGGTCTCCAGTGTCCTGAAGGATCTGAGCTGTATGGTGAGTGACTGGCAATGGTCAACAGCTGAGAATGCAGAATGACAATCAGAAAACCACAGCTCAGCAGTTACAATTCAGATGTGCCTGACTGGCTGATCAGCTCATTTTGATTTGTTTTTTTTTTACATGGAGGCTCATCAGGACTGTCTTCTGATGGCCAATATAACTGGTGTGTGTGGACCTGAGGCCAACAGGAAAATCCATGGATCAGCTGCCATAGCTTAACCATAACAGCCTATAGTTACAATGCAAACCAGCTTTAATGCTGCAGTATCAATCCTACACTTCTCATACAGACTGAAACTCACCAGTGACTGCAGGAGACAAGGATCTCTCAAAACCCTGCCCACACACCATATTCAGACAATTCAATGCAGCTCCTCTTTACATATAAGAGTAAAAGTATACAAATCACAGAAAAGGCTGAAGTATACAAACTGCAACAAAAAAAAATCCTGTTGCAGATAGAGAGGCCATAATTTGCATCAATTGTTAAAACGTACAAAAGCCCTGATTTAATATTTTAAAAATGTGTTAGGTTTAATATTGACAGGCTCGGTATCCGTCTGCCCCAGAAACAACACCAAAAGCTTTGCTTGGCACAGTATACTAATGTGTCTCAGAGATAAGGCAGAAGTTCCCTTTAAAATTTCTAATGATTAATAAAGGAAATAGGATTAAGGACAATCAAAACATTAAACTATTTTTTTTTCCAAATTAAGGCACAGGTCTTTCTACAGTCATGCAGTTCCTATGTTCTATTTTAAAAGGAGGAATTATTGCAGCTGAACTATGTACAATTTCTGCTGCAGGTGTGACTCATGTTTTGCATTTTATAAAATATGAGAATTCTGGACCAAAGCCATTCATTGGATCCTGTGTAAAAGCAAATGCTATCACACAATGAAATTTGATAAAACTCCACCCTATTTCACCATCAAAGAAAAAGGGCAGATTTATATGTACATTACTGACTCAAGTGCACCTGTTCAAAAAAGGTTTGAAATTTCAATGCACAGCTTTTTTTCCCGCAAGAAAATCCTTCTTAATGTACCACTTGTTCGCGCTGGATCCACTTCCCACACCTTGAGCAGAATGAGGAAGGCGTTCTTTTCCCTATAGGCATTTCAGTTTGTTGTGCCCCTCAGGAACACAAGGGGGCACTGTCTCACACAGCTGTTGTGTCTCCATATTCCTTATTCCAACGGACATACAAGTCCAGTGTCTGTGGACTGACGCTGCGCTTAATTTTCTTCAGGGATTCCACAAAATCCGCAAAGGTAATGTTGCGCATCTACACAAGGCAAAAAAAAAGCAAACCCAAAAATATTTAAATTGATATAAAAAAAAACTTTCAGAAACACATTCGAACAAGGTTTATCTACAATACCCTATATTATGCAATTTTTACTAATGTAATCACCCTGGGTAATGGCATCTGCATATATTAAACAGTTCTTTTTCCCATGTTCTACAACAATATCGAGTCTCACATTTCAAACAGACCAAAGCCTTAGTTTAATCTTTAACATGCAGCAGGACAGGACAACAACAATCACCCACTCTTCACCCCATAAGCAAATTCTGGTATCGTTTAGACAGCATACTGTACCTCATTAGCAGACATGTTTTTCACTTGTTCTGGTCTTAACTCTGTTAAAATAAAAGCACCACGGCTAATTAGATACAAAATTGCCAATTATAGCAGAATTATCTTACAATGAATAACTATTAAGCCTGTGAAGAAACTTCTGGGGAGAACTTAAATTGGCAGAGAAGTTGCGATCGGACCATGTCATGAGTACAAGAATGACCGACTTCAAAAGGAGCATAAAAATTTCACTGTGATATTGTATACTGAATACTATATATTTTGTTATACAAATCCTCGAAACATTTAGAAGTGCTTTCAGTTGTTTATTTTCCCGATAGAAAGTAATCAGCACAGAAAAATGTATTAAAAAAAGACCATCTTCCTCCTGCTTACCTCTGATGGGCCCTAGAGCAGCATCTTTAGCTAATGCTGTCAGGTCACTCCCAGAATATCCACCGGTCATTCTAATAAGGACGAAAGGACGCAAAGGAAGAACAGCCAAGCTCACATTAAGGGAGGTGGTGCACATTTTTTTTAAGTACAACTCCATCTACATGAAAACCACAACAAAGGCCTAACGAATTCTAAAATCAAACAAGAATTACCTAAAATGTTCACAATCCCACTGTGCTTTACTTAATTAAATGTTCACCTACTGAGGGTGAGTTCCTGCTCCATGTACACAAATACAGTATCACAGTTCTTCTGGTTCCAAAGCAAATGGCCTTAGCTAGTTTTGTGTTGGTTGAAATGGAACTGGATTTTCACAAGTGCGTGATTTTCTGATCATACTCCCTACAAAAAAGTTGCCTGCAAGCCTAGATGATGTTTTATGTCAGCTCTTTCCAAAACAGATCTGACTATAAGTGTCAACAGCCCCAGGGCTGTTGCCTATGGCATGCAGAATGATGAAATGTTTTGCATCAGAAAAAACAGCATTTTTTCAAATGTTTTTGTTTATTAGATAGCATGGTGACATGGTGGAATGCTGTGCTTCCACCCTGCAACTCACAACTGGCAGCCCACTGGAGCTCAGCAGTGTGAGCCTGGTCAGTACCTGGATGGGAGACCTCCTGGGAAAAACTAAGGTTGCTGATAGAAGAGGTATTACTGGGGCCCTTAGGGGATGCTCACCCTGCAGTCTGTGTGGGTCCTAGATAGATGGGGACACTATACTGTAAAAAGGCACTGTCCTTCGAATGAGATGTAAAACCAAGGTCCTGACTCTCTGTGGTCATTAAAAATCCTAGGGTGTTTCTTAAAAAGAGTAGGAGTGTTACCCCAGGGTCCTGGTCAAATTTCTCATTGGGCTTTACTAATCATGGCCTTCCAATCTATGAAGTGGCTTCATCACTCTGTTCTCCTCCCCACTGAGAGCTGGGGTGTGGTGAGCGTACTGGCACACTATGGCTGCCGATGCATCATCCAGGTGGGAGCTACACATTAATGGTGGTGGAGGGGAGTCCCTATAACCTGTAAAGCACTTTGAGTGGAGTGTCCAGAACAGAGCTATGTAAGTGTAAGGAATTATTTATTATTATTATAGGTCTTGGGTCCTGATTTCAATATCAGATCGAAGCACCACTGTATGATGCATCAGAAATTTTCTTTATGTTCAGCCTGTGTCAGGACTCTATAGGCTCTGGTTTCTTTCCACCTCTAGGATGAATGGGTTAACTGGCAACTCTACAGTCATTGTGTGTGCATGATGTACAATCTAGTGTGATATTGGGACTGACTCTGGGGTTCTGTGACCCCCTAACTCTTACACACGTTTTTCTTGTAATTGTATTTATAAGATTAACATGACGTTAACAACGGCCCATAAGATGTATAAAGCTGAGAAAATGTAATTTTCTCTGCCTCGCTGATCTAAAATAGAACATGCAAAGTGAAGACAGCAAACAGTTTCCCACACATCTCTGTTCCAAGGCATGACAGAGGATGACAGATGTATGACTTTTTGATCAGAGAAATAAAAAATACAGCATACCACACAGATATTTATCAATTCAGATGAAATTCAATACCAATTAAAATACACTCAAGTGTAAGTGTAATCAAGTGTGTATACAGTTGGATTTAATGTTGGATCATTTTGATCAATAAATGAATGAAAAAGTATATCCTTTGGTGTGTTATTTGTTTTATTGGGTTTTCTTTATCTATTTGTATGACTTAGATGAAGACCTGATCACATTGTAGGTCAAATTTATGCAGAAATTCAGAAAATTCTAAAGGGTTCACAAACTTTCCTCACTGGAGAAACATAAAAAAATATTATATGAAAGTGTAAACTTACTTGGCCAGTTGCACCAGTTCTTTTTGGCTTAATGGGTTTCCATGTTTTCCCAAAAGGTTTTTTAGCAGCTTTAATCTTGTCTGCAAGGAAGAATTAAATAAAAATAAAAATGCATGTCCAACAGAATCGCATAACCTTTCCTGAAGAGACAGCGGGATTTTTTCAAGGTATACAAATCATTTGAATTTTGTTAATGTCTGATAAATACAAAGCTAACTAATAATACAAAAAAGGAGCGCAAGATGAAGTAGAATGAATGTGCAAACAGATAAAAAAACCAAGCATAAGTATCAAGAGCCAACATACCTCTTCAGTTGGTAAAGCCACATATATCCTTTTGGAAAATCTCCTGTTTAAACAATAGCATACATCAATTCAAAATACTGTTAAAGGTCTTCTCTTAAATGTAGGGAATTATAAAATGCATTTTTTTCCATTTTATGCAAATAATCAGGCTTTTGTCAGAGAGATCTAATGTGTCCGAAACAGGCATGCTTCGGAGTGAAGCTCTACTTAATGATTTTGTGGTACTGTCAATGCCATCACAAAACAGATCAGCAACATGCTGGGCAAATTGCTGTATGTGCACCTGAACCAGTCTTCTGACGTCAGCCTGAATGCAATTTTAATAAAGAACTTTGTAGATAAATTATCTATCTCCCATAAATATGATTGTTTGGTAAAAGACTATCAGGAAAAAATATACTGGAGAATGTTAAATTCAGAAAGGAACAGGAATGGAGAAATATGTTGAAACCAAACTGCTAAACTGACTTGTGAAAGCGATTGTTGTTTTTTAGGTCTAAGACTGAAGTCAAACAGTGCCCTCTACAGCCAACTGCCTAACAAAGTTAACAGTGTCTGCCTCACGTTTTCTCTTCACAGACAGAAAACAACAAAGGAAATGAATAACAATACATAGTTACAATTTACTAGAGAAGGAACAGGATCTTTACTGCAAGAGATACTGTACCTGAGCACGGCTTCATCCAGCTCCTGAGGTCTGTTCGTAGCTCCCATTACCAGGACCCTGTCATCACCACCAGACTGAACCTGCAAACACAACCCCAGCAATGAAGATAACCACGTCCAGTGAGGTTTCATGAGGTCTTCAGAATAAGGCAATATCAATCAGTACGTCACTGAGTGTACAATGAACACTGCACAACTGGTACAACAAACGTTAGACACTTGTCCTGTCTTGGTCATATTTTACTTAGCCAATAATAAGTATTGTATATCTTCTCACCCCATCAAATTCTATCAAAAATTCCGTTTTTAATCGTCGACTGGCATCATGTTCACCTTCTCTTCTTTCACATAGAAGGCTGTCAATTTCATCTGTGGCATAAAAAGAACAGCGAAAAACGTGACTGATAGTATCCACTCCGACTGCGATACTTTACTGTGTTTACAAATTTAATTGTTAATTGTTAACAAAACTACTCACAAATATTTAAGCACATGGGCATCATAATCTGACATATGAAACACACTGAAGACAGGCCTTACCAATGAAAATAATAGAGGGCTGGAGCTCTCTAGCAACAGCAAAAAGTGCCCTCACAAGTTTCTCTCCTTCTCCCACCTGTGGAAGACAAAATCCTTATAAATACAAGTGTACTTTCTCAACGGATCCTTATAACTCAGCATAACAAATAAAATACATGTCGTTTCAAATTACTTACATATTTTGAAGTCAAGCTTGCAGCACTTATGTTAAAAAACGTTGCATTGGATTCCATGGCTACAGCTTTGGCCTTTGCATAAAAAAAAAATATAAATGCAGAAGAGTTAACAAAGACAAAGCCAATTAGGCAGATTGAGGTGATGAGATGCAATAGGTTTCTATGTACTGAAACTCTGCCCGTCAGTTGTCTCTGCTAAAGTTGCAGCTTAAGGGAAGTGGGTCACAAGAAACGGTATTGTCTATTCAGTGTGTTCCCTCTGCAAAGCAGACTGACTCCCTGCGGCAGCCTTAGTTACCAGGTCAAACATCATGCAAACCTTCAGTGCCACAGAAAATCCCCATCTTTTTCACAATATATAATACTGGATTAACTTCATGCTGCAGGCAGATCTGGACCTCCTAAAGTTACAAAACACTGATTTTATAAAATCAGTCATATGTCAGATGAAAAGTGCATTTCAAATTCTGAATTAATTTGCATTTGGCATGCCAAAAATGGAAGCCAATAAGGAAGTCTTAATATTACTATACTAGCTCTATATGTAATATGTAATTTTGTAATTCTGTAATTTCAGTTAATGCAAAATGGCCCACGCACAGATTCTTTGAAGTCTCCAGACCACACCAAAACATGTAAAAGTAACACAAAGCCCTTATACTACAGCACAAACAGGCACAATACAGCATACACATGACTGATTCACTTCACATCCTATTTCATGATACTCGACTTTGCAGCTTCTGATCCTTGTCGATGGTTTAAAAATGCTTCAAGGTTAGATAATGACAGCTTTACAGTGTCATTAATAACTGTTATGAAGTACAACTATCATGGTAATGCATTTAATATATAGGTGCATCCCACAAAAGAGGTATCAGTTAGACCTCTCAAAATCTCACAGAACAGCCTTATTGTAATGGTTTTTAAAGCCAGTTAAATGATGATATATACATAGTGATGTGGCACAGGCGCACAGAATCAGGAGTGCAAAAATGAAAAAATGAAAATCTCACTGCATTTTACTCCATACCCACCAGCATGGTTTTGCCATTGCCTGGGGGTCCAAAAAGCAGCAAGCCACGAGCTGGGGCTCTGAGGCCGGTGAACAGCTGAAAGGAAAAAGAACATTTCACATGAAAACCAGATCAATTTCCCAACCTCCCAATTTAAAGCAAGGCAAGGCAGTACACAAAACCCTGCATTTAACATGCAACTCTATTAAAAAAACAACAGCTGGAAAAGCATGAATGATTCATCTAAAAGTGTCTCTGTGTGCAATAAGCTAGATTGTTTCTGTCCTAACAGGAGGAAATGTTCATGGGCTGTCCACGTTACAGCCGGGTATTCACAGGAGTAGTCTGGGTGCCATGTGTGGGAATCCAGTCTCAGAACTCACTTCTGGTCGGAGAGCGGGAAGGATGACGATTTCCTGGAGAGCCTGCTTGGCAAGATCCTGCCCAGCGACGTCGGTGAACCGCACAGGCGTGCCACTACAACAGATCCCGAGATGAGGTTGATGTTAAGCAGCGCTCTTCAAGACGTGCATTAGAAAGATTCGGTAAATGCATGCGAGGCATCTGCCGTTCTCACACCCCTGTGTACCTATGGACCAGGGATCTTATACACGTTTACCAGTCCAGAGAAACCCAATCAATTATCAACTACTACACGTTTTCATTTTGTTGACCAGTACTCCAATATGCGAGTCTGGAACTGCATTTTGGCTTTTGTAAATGTAGACAATTATCTTAACTATCTTTGTTAATTTAGGGGTCACTGTGCTGCCGAGAGAGCCCTGGCTGACTAAGCCTACTTCACCCTCAGCAGTTCTCAACCAATCATGCACAGCTGCTTGCAGAACCCCAGGCCCATTACCGTCCTGGCCCATGCATGAGATCACAGAGCTCCACTTGTGCTCAGGTAGGCACCTTTACCACCTGGTCACTCAGAAGGTCCCCCTATGATATTATTACACTAGTTAAAATGTGCCACTGCAGTAGGCAAAAGCAGCACCAACCACATCGGAAGAAAAAAAATCAAAAGGAGTATCTTTTTCCATCCCTTCAAGCAGCTAAAAAGAATCTGAAAAATATTTGATCTTTCATTAAAAATAACGATGAGAGAAAAAGTCCCAAGTCCTTCAAAGCCAAGCCACTGCCACATGGGGTCCACTCCCACCTGTCCACAATTTCGTTCAGAATGAGGTTTGCAAGCTTGCTGTCCACGTTCTTGAAGTTCTTCAAGTCCTTCTTTTTGCGAGGAGTCGCTGTAGGTGTTGGAGGTTTGTTGTTTGGTCTGTTAGTGGGTTTCGCTGGACCCTTGAGAAAATCAGAGGTTTGATTAAGTCTGTAAAATACATTAATTGTATCTTTTAATCTTGTCATTTAATGCACCAGAACTTACTGATTGAGATATCAAAAATAAAGAAGTGATCTGTGGTTAAAGTGATAATGTTGTGGCAGACCAAAAAGTATTTTAAAACTTTAAGATGATTCCCACCCCACACACATAACACAGCTCTTGTCATTGATTAAAACACAAGCAGGCTACCCAGAGTCAATGCAAAGTCCCTTCAAATACAACGTCCCCTTTTCCCAGAACTCTACCCCAGAAAAGCTTGCGGGTTATATTTGTAACCACTGCAGCACACAGAGTAAGCATGCATGTACCTTAGTGCTAGTGGAGGCCTGTGCAGCTGGCCTGCCTGTACTGGCGGAGGAAGGCCCACTGTAGCTGGGAGATCGCTGGTGTCCAGGAAGGCCTGTTGAAGTGCTTTTTGGTACATGCTTTGATCGGGGCAGGGAGTGACTTGAATGAGTTAAGGGATCCTTCTTTTTGGGAACTGCTCCACTCTCTGTGAAGTGCAGGGGAAAGATTACTCCTTTCTGTCCCACAGCAATCATTTAATTTTGATAAGCACAGCATTCGAACGGATTCACAGGAAATACAGTACTAAAATCTGATCCAACAAATGCATTTTATTACCTAAATTGCCTTAGTGTGGATTTGATGTGCTCTTTTGCCTTATATCACGGTAGCTTTGCAAACTTCAGCCCATACAAGAAAACAAAAGAGCACTACATAATGCCAAGCTACTTTTAATCATAATCTGAATTAACATATTTTGACATCTGACTTAATGAGAAGCAACATTAGGTTTGTGTTTATTGTGACTGTTGTCTGGAAGATGAATAACCAAAGCTTCATGCAGTGAAAGAGAAAGGACAGAGAACAAGACAAATCAATCTCTGGGAACCGAGTGTTGATTATGATATCTTTGTGTAAATGATAAATGAAATACAGAAGACAGTATTTTATGACACCCAATAACTCATTCAAA
Organism: Atractosteus spatula; assembly: GCF_055471065.1. Taxonomy (NCBI): domain Eukaryota; kingdom Metazoa; phylum Chordata; class Actinopteri; order Semionotiformes; family Lepisosteidae; genus Atractosteus; species Atractosteus spatula. The sequence goes on from NC_142720.1 coordinate 10,106,392, forward strand.
AAACATGTACATATAATTTCTGTCACAATCATTTTTCATAAAACAAAAAAAAAGCTCCATTACAGGGACATTCTTTACCTTTAAATTTTCAAAATGGACAAACAGAATAGGACAATTCTTATTTATTAGAGATATTTTTTTGCAGTTGTACTGCTCTTATCTGCTGAAAGGCCACTCGGTTCACCCTCTATCTTGACTAATCATCCTCGGCCTCTGCTCCAAGAGCTGCACACCCTATAACTCATTTTAACAGACACCACCTCAAACATGATATCTCTGTTTTTCACAAAGCACATGCAGTAGTCAGCAATTACTTCAGAAATGTATGTTTTCTGTAGGCACAGCTGAAAGAAGGATGAAATGTGAATTCTGAAAAGCAGAAGACGTGGTAATAAAGACAGCATGAAATATAATGTAGGTTAGATGAATGAGAAGGATTTGCTTTTGACTGATATCAATTAATTTAAATAATAATATAATCAATAAAAATATGCAAAGACAGTTACTAAATTTAAAAAGATAAAGGATTTTACAATACGGAGCAAAAAAAGGAAAAAAACAAAAGCAATGATCTTCACATTAAAGTGAAATTCCTTATGTCTATATGATTTTTAAATATTTCTCATTTTAATCTTTTATAAGATTCAAAGAGATATGTAAATTTGTTCAAAGCAAACAGGTCTACGATATTATCTCAAGGAATCTCTGTCACTAAATCTTAATTTCCTATACTGCTTTAGACAACCAAGTCCTGAGATACAGGTCAACCTGCTGCATTAAAAGAATAAGAAATAAAATTTGTCATAAAGCATTTCATTTCTCAAAATGTACTGACTGCTCTTCATCTGCATTATCAATGTTCCATTAGTCTGGCAGAACAACAGTACCTACGAGAGTGGAGCCAGCAAAAAACCATAAAGAATATTCAGCTCAATCTCTAGTCACTCCTCAAGATGCATGTTGAATACAGACAGATGGAAATAAAACCTGAATGTACAGTATAGTGCGACACAGGAATTGTACTCTCCCAGCTTCATTCTAGTCATAGCAAATTGCTGCATGAAAGGAAACCCAGCGGCCTGCACTTACAGTACATTAAATGTTCCACAAATAAGATTGAAGGCTATTATGGACGTTAGATAGATTCTCATTTTAAACTGTGAGAAAAAAAATACAATTCAGAATTTTATCGTTTTTTAAACCACTTAATTGTATGGCATACTGTCATTTCATGCATTTCAGAATTCTTCTGGGGGACGCTTAAAATGGTAGTTATTTCATAAACCTTTACACAATGGACAATTCTGAGTGACTGACCTCATTAACTTTAATGAAAGCTGGAGGATAAAGTTCTTTTTTAAAATACTTTTTAAACAAATCTGTCTTATTTCCTTAATTCTATTCCAGTTTTATTTTGGAGGCATCAGCATTTCGTCTTGAAATTATTACAACAGAAATTCACCCTATGAGACAGACTGTAATTTTTGCATCGGCATATTATTTTTCTAATAAAGCTTTCACAATAAATAATGGTATTTAATTAGTATGATTCATCCTTCTTTAAAATGGTTTGTGACTAGTGAGGAATAGGACAATCTTCAGAGCGAATAAGGTCTAATTTAAAACATTGTGTTATTGCTTCCCGGCTCTCAATTACAAACCACATGGTTACTGTATATCCCAAACAATACAGTAGTATAACCTATATTCTCTTAATTCAACTCGACTGCCATTAACATTACAGGTGTAATATTCAGAATATTTAGTTTTCATGGTATTTTTTTGTTCTTCCTCAGAAACCAATAATCACATTAATGATCCTGGAATCCTGCTCTGGAGAAGAACCCATGAATAACAGGCCACAAGCTTATGCTGCATGGTCACAGGACATGAAAACCTACATCACTGAAATACAATGCAATGATCCATAAAAAAGTCGTAGTTTTCCTATGTAATAGGTCAACAGGAAAACAATGAGGTGTGATAGGATATACTGCCAGGGATTTCTCAGCCTTAACACACAGATACTTTAACTTTCAAAAGCGACAGCTGGGGGCTATATGGACAAATGTAATATTGCTTAGTGTGTAACAAACATCAATTCTTAAAATTTAATTCTAAGACCCTACTAGATCAGAGTATACGATTTCTACTAGTATACTCTGATCCAGTTCTGTGTAGATCATTCCAACCCATTAGAATTCTACTTGCAGTTGCAATCCGTAGGTTGCATTTAGCATTAAGGACTAAATCTGGACTCGTACACTAACTATGACACAACCTTGGCTTCTTGTTTATGGACTCTGGTTTGGAACTTGCAGCAAGCAGCCACACGGAAGCAGTCTCTTCCTTAATCAGACATCCTGCACCCACCTGGCAGGAGGTGTCCGTTATGGCAAGACTTGTTTGTACTTTCCTTATAGATGTCTCTCAGAGGTGTAGAAACGTTTGAACACGTTCGCAGCTTTTCTACACAAACAGAAAACAAAAGGACACGTACAAAATAACGAAAAAAAAGTACAAAACATAAAAATAGCATGTTAAAGAAAAAGGAAAAAAATGAGCACTTCTGCTCAACACTGTACAGGGTGAGCACAGCAGAATGGTATGAAATCATGCAGTGAGAGTGTTAAATTTGGCGTCGTAACATTCCCCCCATCACAGCCCCAGGGTTTCCTGCAGGAAAAAGCTTAAACCAGGTGATCTCCTCCAGCAAATGACAGGTTAGCCCCCCATAGATTAGCCAGATTATTATAATAGCTAATGAAATAACTAGCTATTTATTGAGCTATATTTTTATTGGAACTAAGCAGTATTATCCTCAATGAGGCAAAAAGTATTTTTTTCACTTTGAAAATTAAGTGGCCTCCACTCCCTTTATTATTCCTTAGAAATAATGAAACACCACAGTATTTGTCTGTGACCCGATGACTGAGCTGCAAGGAAACCCTGTGCTTTTCCCTGTCATTTCCTAACACGGATCCCAAGGGTCCAAAACCCTAATTTGTGAGATTTTCTGTCGAAATGTATGATTTCATACTATTTGAATTGATGGTTTCTTTTAGTCTTGTACAAAAAAACCCACTGATTAATTAATTGAATCGCGAAACTCGACAACAATTTAAAAATCTTACATTCATTACTTCATTTACACAACCTAGACCTGATGCAGATGCATGAGATTCTTATCCTAATGTGTGAGACTTGAGAGCTATGCGATTATGTACCATCACGGCTACTGGCTGGCAAATGACTTTGCAGTGCGTTACTGCGAAACAGTATTTCAGTACGGATTCCTGCCTGCTTTTTGTTGGCGTTCATGCATTTGTTTGGCCAGGCAACCTGCCCAGCTTGTATACAACTGCGGGAAACCATGAAACACTATCATATCATTTGAGCAACTACTTGCTTGTCTGAGAACTTACACTCAAGTTCACGGCGAGGGCAAGAAATGCATCTGGAAAACCATCTAGTTTAGTTCTCATGGGCGAAGCAGCCCAGAATGAAGAAATTATATCTTCCGAAATTAATTCTAAAATATTTAACCCCTGCTAAAATGCTAAATGAGTTAAAATGAGGCAGCCAAATTACCAGCATTTACTTCACTTTGTAATATCAGGTGCTGTACAGCAGGTATAAAATGCAAACTCTTCTCAAAAATAAAAAATGATTTAAAACCAAAAACACGCTACTCCCAGGCCTACTGTATTAATTGTTTAAAAAAGGAAATTAAACGTATTGGCTGAAATACAAAGTTTTTTTGCTTATAATTAGAGGCACTGGTGTTATGCAAACACCAATCTTTCATTTCTGCGAACACCGAAGAGGAGGGGCAGTTTTGTCAACGTTAGACTAGTGTCCATGTTTGTTTTTTTCGCAGAACTCGGGGGATATGGCAAGAGGCCTTCTGTATCACGGCATGATGATCTGCATTCACTCACGATGCCAAAGCTGAAGAACAGAGAATCATCTCCATTCTTCTCTCAGTGCAGTGACACAATCAAGTGCTGTTCTAACCAGAACACACCCATGGGGAGCATGCACAAACTGCACAGCTGGCTACCATCAACCAAAACGCATTTCAAAATGTATTTCAATGTAGTGCGGATTTTCAGACTAATATTTTGAATATAGCTTTGTTCGTCATATTTTTTTTATTTTAAGGTAAAAATTGAAAGATTTAAGAATTTGTTTTAATTCTCTATGTTTGCAATTAAGAAATATTCAAAGTCACTGAATTATTAACATTGTATTACCTTCTTTGCCTTAAGGGTGCATGTGGTTTGTTTAGTATTCCATTACTTTACCCATTACTTTTTAATAACAGTTCTGCCAATAAATCATGTGTTCCAAACCAAATTAACCCTTGGATTTTTGTTTCAATCTAAAGCTGAAAACATCAAATCTTTGAAAAATGGAAACATTTTCTAGTGAATCCCCTATTACATTTTGGATTATGTTTGCTTCAAAAGGGTAAGAACAAACTAGCACAAAGAGAAAAATGAGATCAATTTATACCATTGATAACAGGACATTAAAGAAGTAAAATAAATACTGAACTCTGAACAATCAGTTTTATATTTTACCAATTGCTCACCTAAGAGTTTTAGACGATCCTTGGCCATTATTAAGTTGGTGGTCATCTTGGCTTGTAGTCGTTTTGCACGCTCATAATGCTCTCCTGCAGGGGTGGGAAATGCATGTTAAACAAATATATCACTAAGAAATTCAATATCATGCTAAAAGAAAGCTGCCTTTTTTTTAAAGAAAAGGAAATTACAGCTGAAAAAAAAATCAAAATAAATCAAAAAAGAGACCTCAGCAACATTTATGAAATCATCTGCATCTACTGTACGTTAAACATGAAAATGTAACAATCTAAAAGAATGTTTTCTATGCTGGAATGCGGATGTCCTACAGGATGAGTTAGAACAAACTAGAGGAACATGAGGCCCTGCTAGCCCGTGTAGTAGTTAGCAGTTCATTGTAGGTCCAAAAATCTCATTCAGTTGTCCTTGAGAGAATCCAGGGTCTTGGCTTTAACAAAATTGGCTGGGTAGCTTGTTCCACATTTCCACAAACCTTTAAAAACACTAGCAGGCGATGGAATTAACATAAGATCCCAAACTGCCTCAAGAAAAAGGTTTCAGACTACGACAACGCAGATAAACCATAAATAATAAATGTTACCTTCTCCGGTAATTGGTAAAGCAATCCCCTTCTCGAGCTCCACAATTCCTTTCTTGTACCACTGCACAGCTTGCTCTTTATGGCCTGGAAAACCCAACACTAGATTTCACATGTCAGTTTACCCGTCTGTCAACAATCACAGAAACGGTTAACAGAAAGGTTCAACTTCATTGACCAGCAGGTTCAGCAATCACACTCTCGCGGCACTCGTCTTCCACTTTTCCTTCTGTTCTTTAAAGAGAACAGATTATACTTTGTACTGATGTTTGTGCCCGAGCTAATAAAATTGTCTTGCTTTCATACTTTATTGTTAACACATCCGTCCATTTTCTAAACGCTTCATCCAATTCAGGTTTATAGGGGAGCCAGAGCCTATCTTGGCAAGCTTTACTTGTTCCTTTGAGGCCAACATGTGCTGATACAGCTCCCCACTTGAACCACTGCTGTAAAATGCATGTTAAGGATTTTGTGAAGATGCCTGCGGTACACAAAGCCATGCCTGTGAAATCCACATTCTTCACCAGAGTCATGAGACAGCGCCTTCAGCTCTCCTAGTGTTATGCCTGCTGTTCTACAAGTATTTTGGTTTCTCACACTTCAGGCTATCATGTGTTCAAAAATATGATTAATTTCCTTCATTACATTACTGCAGACAGCACAGAGGCTCTCACTGAAGGTCTGAATAAACACTTGCACTGCATTCGGACAGAGTCACATAACACAAAATGGGCAAAGGCCATATCTAGAATGCACAATACAACACACTGCGGAGCCAATGGATTTTTTGTTTCATAATTGTGTACCGGTACCTATTACAATACTGGAATACTATTAATGCATAATCCAAACTGTATGAAAATGAGATCCCTCTATATTCTACCTTATACGTATTAGTGCAACATTCTATTTATTATGCTGATTTTGTGTGATTTACAGGTTACAGTTACTTCTTTTGTTGCACAAATATTTTCTGTACCGATTCATACAGCTGGACTTTGCTGAACAATGTGGGGGAAAGTACAGTACCGTGCTTTAGATTGTAAGGTAACGCAGCCCTGTAAACACCCATGGCTGTCCCGCGAGGAGTCCTGCGCCCTAAACACTGTCACTCGCGAAACCCGCACCCTAACAGAGCCAGCGCGGCCAGCCTCCGGGGCAGAGCTGGAGGGGATCGCAGATCGGCTGTCACAAGACAGGCAGGCTGGGCCAAGCCTGCACTCCGAACTTGTCCAGCCATCTGCCACGCACTCACGCGGAACTGCGCTTCATCAATTACTTTCTGTCAAGACACGAAGACACGTCTGGGCTTCGGAATAATCATTTTACCAAGTATGAGAGTCCTAACAGCCATTCCATAATCCAGGGCTCTGAAATGCAGGAGAATATCTGTATTCCCTGGGGAAGGGAGAGCCCACGACGCAGAACAAAACAAAAGACAAGGATGCAAAAATGAATCAGATCCTTTGTTCTGTAATGTCACAGTCAAAGCTCCCAGGATAAAGCTATGGGTGTAAGGGAGAGCAAATATAAGGGAAAGTCTAAACTCAGTACCATGTAAAAGTGGCTTTCTAAACCATAAATTACTATACATACAATATATAAAAATAATAATAAGTTAAAATAATCTTTAAGGGCCAATCCTAATAAAGGCTCTTCTTACTAAATAGTATCGTAAAAGACTAATTAGTAGATCTGAGGATTTTTTATTTAAATCCAAATTGTAAAAACTTGGTTGATAAACTGTATCAGCTGAAAACTATTTAACTTTCAACAATTTATAAGACATTAAATAGAAGCCAAGCATACAGAACAATTTTTAAAGAGGAAGCAGCCACCCTGTGGCACATAAGACAGGATGGGGAATAGCTAAATGCTGAAATTCAAATGGGTAACAGGGGCTGCTCAAACCCCTAATGACAGTGTAAGTGGAGAGAGAGCATGTGTGCAGGCAAATAGAATATGGTTTGAGTCATTAGCCCTACATTACTCATACGTCAGTAATCTAGGGCCCACAGGGGAATCAGGATGAAGAGAGGTTATTTGGCTACTCTTATACTTTAAAGAAGGTCTGTTGGTAGCTTCTCGAAAATGGTATCGCTGATTCAGCGGGTAATTTAAGATATCTATACATAGGAAATATTGTGGACAATGTGCTCGTTCCTGTTTCTAAAGACAATGCAAATATATTGCCTCAGCTTCACATGATGATAGAGGTGACAAGTGTTATGTGGTTGGAAGATAGCCAAGTCAACCATGCTAGCATATTTATGATATTGATATGTGGTTTAATTCAGATATTGTTGCCAAGACAGTACAGAACAGAATGCTTTTTGGCTTCACTGAAACATTTTCAGTGCCAAACTGATTGCATCTGTCTTAAAGCAAGGAACTACTACAGATGAACTGGAGCTCTTGTCAACATTCCCCAAAGAGCAGGGACGAAGCAAATAACAACAGCACAGAAAGGTATTTTTGACATCAATTAGAGGAACAGGATGATAGATTAACCATATAAACAAGGACATAATAGTTTCCTTAGGTGGCACCATTTTAATCACTTAATGCACTTCTGTGCCAGACAGGATTAACTGAACATGAATATGTATGTGGCTTTTGATAGTTTTGCTGCTGTTCACTGTCACTCAGTTGGAAAAGCTTCTATAAGTGAACCAATTAAATATAACTTCATTTTCTGAAATAATATTATGTTTGGAGTATCACCCCAGTTGATTTTTCAAAAAAGAAAATGCTTTTCAGACTACTCTTGTCACAAAACAAGCATACCCCTCCTTTACAGAAAGGACTTTATTTTATTGAGAGAAGTGCCTGACTCATGTGAGTCTCTAAAGAGCGTGATTAAAAAAAACTTGCATCCCTCCCCAGACAACAATGTTAAGTGGGAGAGGACATTATATTAAAAACATAAAATTGCTGCTTATCTTTTGATTACAGCAACAAAGATGATGTACTACAATAAAAAAAAAACAGGAAAACAGTCTCAAGAGAAATTGTTGTGGAAAACTAATGTGCCATCTGCTAATTAGGTCAAAAATGAACATGGACATTTCAAACTCCCCCCAAGGGATACAATGGAAAAACAATACAGAGATTACTAACACAGAATTTTTAGATCAGGTCTTCCTACAGCTATACACCACCCTCTCCTCTTTAGGCTCAAATGAAGACCCTAACCCTATTGTAGACCAGCCATTAAGACGCCTACAGTACTAACAAGGAGACAAAGCACCTGCTATTTTTTTAAATGGGATTGTTGTATTGCAATTGCTTTAGAAATGCTTAATAAACCCTGTCATCCGTGTATTGTACATAAATGTGTGTTCCAGGTATTGCCAGGAGAAAATGGCACCAGGAATGTACAGCGGCAATTAATAATAATTTCTTGTATTTTAATTATGCTTTTCCTCTCAAAGAATTACAGGGTTTTTGAATACAGAGTAGGACCCATTTTATTTACCGGTGATGTGTAGTATCCAACATGGATACATGGATGTGTCTCATGGAGAAAAGCTGGGGTATGCGAAAAGACAAATTCCTAATGTAAGAAATTGTAAAGGGCTAACAAAGAAACATTATTATTATTATTATTATTAACATTATCATACATTACATTAACAGGATGATGAATTTGGGGTGGCCAGATTGTTGAAATGCAAAGTGGAATTTAGCCAGGACATCGGGATTAATACCCCAATATTTTCGATCTATGTCTTGGAATTGGAAATAAACTAAGGTCCTGACTATCTGGCCAACATCTTATATAAAAGGTGGCACCTTCTATAACACAATGTGCTATAATGAGCACCCTCTGTAGGTGTACTGGCACTGTGAACAACAGCAAACTCTCCTATTCCATTACTGACCAGGACCAACCTCAATAAGATCCTGAGATCTGACCAAATCAGATTAAAAAGTTATAAAGCTGATGTCCTTCAATTTAGAACATATATTCTGTTTAAGTTCTAAAAAAAATCAAAATCACCTTTTTGCAGATATGTACTTTATATAGGCACCGTTTTGAAATCTGACATCATATAGCAGCGGTGTTCAATCTGAATATCAGAGATGAACCTAATTTAAGTTTCTGTTGAATTAGTAAGATATAAGTGGTAATACGTAAATGAACCCATCTCAAAAATATTGAAATCTCTTTAATCAACAGCTTAGAGACCGAGTGCTACTGTCCCAAACTGCCTGCGTGTTCCTACTTATCGAATGCATATGCAATACTGCCAGCCTGCAGGGGCTTATTGATAGATGACGTGGGTTATCAACAGCAGCTGAGATGGCCCCTGCTGCCTCTCTCTGGGAGATGTACTCCATGCTTGGCTGCTCTTCACAGTCATCAGAGTTACCAAATTATCACCCATATTCAGTGCAGGTCATTAAATTATCAGTATTAAGTTGATGAAAACGTGTCAATTACACGTGCTGTCAAACCTCAGCTTCCTGATTGCTAAAGCTATGCGTGTTCCCTTCTCAATTTTCACAGTGAAGACTCAAGGAAAACCATGTTTTCAGCTTCGTCTCCAGCCGTATGGGAGGTGAGTTTAAACAACGTTAAAAAAAAAAGTCAGAATCATGTCCTGAGACAGAAGCAGTATGTGTGATCCTGATATTGGCTATTAGCAGTCACACCCTATTATCTAAGGCAGCCACCGGAGCCGTAGATCCAGGAAATCACTTTCGGCACCAGACACCGGAGGTCTGCACAGCATCCACTGGGACTTCTGTTCCTGCTTTGTCGTTTTTTGGAGACATAAATCGGTGCTGGAGCACGACACTGGGTTCAAGATCCACTCTTTACATGATGCCCAAACTTCTAAGATCCATTTGCCATGTAGCAGTCAAAGTAATGCAATACCTACCTTAAGAAAATGTATAAAAATATTTTAAAACGTATAGAAATGTATATAAAACACCTACATCTATTTTTATTTTTATCTCACCTTTTACAAGCTTCTTTCTCAGGCAATGAGGCACATTATGGGTTTTCTAAATAAACCTCAAATACATCATAGCCTGAAAAAGTATTTTTTAAACATATACTAGCTTTGCACATGACCTCCGATTCTCAGTAACTATTGTATGATCTTCATGTAGTCATGAAAGGTACCATTACCTTGTCACTTGGAAACAAACTTTCCCCTTATAAACTACAGACAAGACTAGTACTAGTAAGAGCCACATGTAAAGTAGGAAAAACTAAGAAAAATCTAATACTCAGATCTGGGGAAAACCATAACAGGTCTGCTTGTATGTGCAAGTTCAAAGGCAGCACTTTAGTGAAGTGCTATGAAAGAATATGATCAACGATTTAGGTTCATTATTTAAAAGAATCAACAGGATTCCTACAATTCAGAGGAGCACGCAGATGAAATATTTTTTAAACTTGAAGCATGAATAAATAATTTTGACGTCAGCCATTTCAAAGGCTGTACGCAGTAAAACAACCCCGATATATCATTAGTTCACCTTTCACTTTTTTAGACACAAGTATATGCAGCTCAAAAGCCACAGACTGGCTGTTGAATAAAAATGTGGTTTTGACTAGGTGCTTGAGAAGTTCATTTAAAAAGAAATGCCTTCTTGGATTAAGGCATTGGCTAAATAAACAAAATATTAAAATATATGCATGAAACTCCATTAACATCATTAGTCTGTAGGAGCTTAACATCATAAAGCCACGCGCCCTGAGCCCAGAGCCCCTCGGCCCCCTCACTCTGGGAGACGTGCTCCACGCTCGGCTGCCCTTCACAGGCGTGACGCCCGTCAGACAGCTACATCTCACAACACATCGATTGTCTAATGAGGCTCTCTGCTGGCTCAATGGGAACTGCTGTGCTCTGCTTCACATAACAGATGATGTCAAGCAACCAGCTCAGGAGCTAGACCGCTTGGGTAAAACACAGGAAGCCCAACTCCTATAACTCATCTTAAATACCAAGAATCAGCCATGAGATACAATTCCTTTTAATGCCGTAAAAGCTCCAACAAAATTACAGTAAAAAGAAACAGAGGCCAAGTTTTAATGTAATTTCCCAGTAATGATTACTGGCTCTAACTACTCAGTACGGAGGATGTACTGTGTGTCCTCGTTCGGTATTGATGGTGTGTGTCACAGGGTGGTCAGCCAGGTCCACGCAGTACAAATGATCCCGAGTGAACAGCCGGGCAGTGCACGCATGTAGGAGATCTCAGGGCTCAACAAAGGCTAAAAGGTCTTTTTTTTTAATCTCTAATAAGGAGGTGACGATGAAGCCCCGTTATCGGTTGCAGTTCATTAAGTGTTTAACGCTGCTACACCACTGAAAGGCATTAAAAATACACCAAACAAATAACAGCACCAGCAGCATGTTGCATTTTTAATACCTCTTAGCACAGATTAAGGCACAGCTGTTGTTTTTTTACAAATAGGTGTATGGAGGAGACAGAAATCCAGCAGAGTTGGCCGTTAATTATTCATGCAAGGGGAAGTGTCTAAGGAGAGCCACAGCTACATAATTCATCACAAGTGCATCACCAAAAAGTGCCCAGACATTCCCAACCCTGATTAGAGCGGAAGATCATCTGTGCTCTTGGCTGCAGATCACCTGCACTACTATCGCATGTGTCTGCGAACGGGTGATAATTCTAGCAGAAACCTCAAAACATACTGGATATTGCTCTGAGGGAATGCTCTGCCTAAGCATCTTCCTCAAGACATTTACTGTCCATCCTCATTGAGCCCCGCACTGAGCTAGACAAGAGGGTATCATCTCGGGTTACATGCGCTGCTAAGCATCATCTACACTCAGGATGGATTCGATTGCTTAAGCATCCGAGTGTCATTTACCAACACTGTGACCTCTCACAAGCAACATTATTAAACTGGCTCTGATCATTTGTTACTGACATACCTTGTTGCATTTTTTTTATTAGACTACTGTCCCAAATCGTCATAAGGCAGACCTCATCCAGAGAAAGTGAAACTGACATGTTTACTTTCTATAAATAAACCCCCATTCTAGGCCCAACGGTGCAATTAACCGCTTTAAAACGTAAACTAAACGTTTTAAAATGTCAACTAAACAGCTGGCTGTGATGATGTATTTTAATTACAATATGGAATTTGAACTGCGAACTCGAGCAGGAGGTCCGGGGGTCGAACTGTTCTGGGGTCACAAAGTATCTTTCTTGCAAACTTCCTGGTTCTACAATGCATCACAGAACTGAGCTGAATGTCAACACTCATCTACAATTCTCCACTCCTTCTCAAAAGGTTTATTTTACGACACCGGCAACCTCTAATTTTTTTTATTACTATTTCCACGTCATACGTCCCACTGCTGCACCTGTTACAAGAAGTGACATGCCTTCAGTGCAGTCTAGAGTGGAACCAGGTCCCGGTGCCGGATATCGGTCGCAGACGAACAGGTTCAAGTTCAAAACAAAACCTTGGATTGCCAAAGTTTCGTCACTCAGATGCCATTAAACCTTAGCCTGTTCTTTTTGGGGAACCAGCTGCTCTTACAGCCGTGCACAACAGAAGCATCACTTACTATCACTGGAAACGGGACGATTGTGATTAATAATCTGATGTTGCATCTCCCTCCTGCATCTCCCCACCTCCCGTTTCCCCGCTCACCTTTGTCATCCTCGTCGATCCTGAGGGCTATGGAGATGTACTCAAAGGCCTGCTTATGGTGGTTGCGCACCCGCTCGCCGTTGTCCTCGCAGTCTTTGCCCAGGTCGGTCGTCGCCGGCAGCTTGCTTTTGGCCGCCATGGCTCCGGACAGCCGCTCACACAGCCAGGCGAACAAGACGCCCAAGTGCAAGGCGAGGAATCGGAACAGCGCAAACACCGCCAGCAGTGGGTAGGAGAAATAATACAGGTTCCGCTTATGCAGCGACACCTGATCGGGGGCGTCGCCTTCGGGTGTGGAGCTGGCGCAGGCAGAGCCTTTCTTCTTTTTGCCTCTTCCGCCCGGAGAACTCATTCACCTGGCGCGCCGTCGCCTCCATAACACACAGCCGGACTCGCGCGCACCCGCCACCCGCTGCCCCTTTGACAGCTCTCGCCCGAGGCCGCAGGAGCGCGAGCAGCGCGAGGGGCGTGGCCTGGCGTAGCGGCGGAGGGGGGGGGGACGTGCGCATGCGCGTATGGTTCGGAGGCAGGCAGGCCGTCGCGAGGCGCTGACGTACGGAAAGCCGCGGCCGAGACTGCGCAGATCCTGCAGCGAGTCTGCGCGTAAAAGAAAACCTGAAATCTGCAACATGACAGTTCAAGTGAAAGATTTTGATATTGTTTTAGATGTTGTTAGATCTGATTTGGATAAAGGGTATGTTTTTATTATTAATCTGTTAATTATTTTTGGCTAAATACTTCATCCACAAAAGTAAATGGTCTAATACTGCTCCCTCTATTCATGCTTTTAAAGTTGAATTCCTTTTTTATTTAAGTTCTATTAGACATTTATAGAATCAAAAGGCAAGACATACAATGGAAATATGTAAACAGTATAATTTTTAGTTTTTACAGCTGTGAATTCCTCTGGCTGTGTAGTGTCTGTTTCTGTATCTATTGTAATATTCTGTCTCCCTTTTCGTATTTCTGGTGTTTAAATAAAAAAATGATTTAAAAAGAAATCTGCAACATTAGCGCAGGCCCCACAGCTCCCAGAAAGCAGCTACTGGTGCTGGAGCAGCCGCGCAGAGCGGCGGCAGAGACGTGTGTTTGTCAGCTGGATGTAAATCTCATTCCCCTGCTAGCGCCACCTGGTCACGGTAGTCAAACACCTGCGAGATGCGCAAATAAAGCGTGTGCGTGTGAAGTCTGTACCGTGTCAAATTTATTTCCCTGTATAGAAACAGTCTTAACGTTTTATGTACATGGATATAGGCAATGCAATATTAAAATATTAACAACAACAATGATATATGCAAAATGTATTGTAAGTAAATGTCCACAAGACCGTGCTCTGTACCTTTCAGTTTAAACTCTCAAGTATTGTGCTACACAACCGGTACACAAGTGCCTACGATTAAAAAAGTAAGTTAAGAAATATGCCCACTAATAAAATAGAGCAATTACATTTGTTGTGGGACTAACTAATTTTATGATCTAATTTCATGTCTGACAGAATTCACTGTCTTGTGTCACACCAATCTGGAGTAAAACGTCAACGATATCGGAGAACATGCTTTCGAGGGCTGCATTCTTGGAAAATCATTGTGTTTGATTTCCAGCTGACTAAACGTAGTCTGAACTGTTTCACGACAAACATGCTCAAGCAAAAAGAGCACGAGTTCGTATAACGGTAAATCAATCATTTCTGACCCTTAATTCTATTCCCACTATACTTTCCGAAAAGTGTTATGTTCTACAGTTTTGACTGCTACACTTAACGCTGTGCAAGTCTCAGCACGTTTTCATATTTTATGATAAAAAATACAACAATTCAAGGGCGCATACTTAAAAACGTTGCAACATGACAATACAAAGACAAAATCAAATGGACGGAGCAGAACAACCAATCACTTAGAAAAAGTGATCCACACTATATCGTTGCACCTTTATGGCTACACTATGCTGTTAAATAAACTGCGGTGCTATAAATTAGGCCATTCGGTATGTAAGATTGGCTTAAACTATATCCGATTTTTGAATTATTTAAAACATGTATAAAGGTATCTACCACAATGGAATTATTGAGTTATGCACCATTTCACAGATTACGGAATCCCTGTGAACATCGTTTTTAACGAAGGTTGATCTCTTTTTATTCCATGGCAGGGAGTCCGCGCATAACCGCTTCAGTGTCGATCTGTCATCCCCATCGAATTAGAAACAGCTTTCAGGACCTGCAGCCAATCGGATGAACGAATTTGAAGTCTGCGCTGACAGTATCCAATCACCGAATTAAAAGATCGAAACGGCCCGCTAATTGGTGAGAACATTTAGATCAACTTAGCGCTGATTGGTTGGCGGATTTGCGTGCAGGCGCGTAGAAACCGACAACAAACATGGCGGACGGTGAGTTGGTGATTGAGGATTTTAGGCGCTGTTTTTCTTGAATTTTGAATTAAAATGTCCACACTCGAGCATTTCTCGGCAATGTGCATGTAGTTAAGTTGACGTAGTACCGCTGAAGTTTATTAAGGGGTGGTTTTCACATTCGTAGGAGGCCGTTTCTGTTTTGCAACTGGGGCCTCTGTTGTCAAGCAAAGGGAGTTGCGGGTTTGTAAATGAAAAGTCTATGGTCTTATGTTGTAGATAGAAATGATGTAGCGTTGATGATCGGGTATTTTGTCCATTTACATGGTATACGGTGGCAGGCATCGAACAGGAGTCTGGCTGCAGGTGGTCGAAACAAGGAAACTGAAGAGTTTGTCTTATGACTTAGCACAATGAGTATCCTGGCCGCACGCACTTATTACCACACAACGCACGCTGTTTCCGAAAAGGGGCCACATATCCACCCAAAGACATAAACCAGTGATAGGAAAAAACGTAAAAGTGCATTAAATTGACATTTCAAGAAAAGAGAGAACGTTACCTAGAATTGCGTCGAACTGGGCCCTTGTCTAACGTGGTGGTATTGAGCAGAGGTGTCATCTAAAATGCGTTTGTTAGCTCGGTTTTTTGTAAAGTTTTAAACGCCTTGTTGCGTGTTATAAAGTGCTTGTTTTTGTTATGAATAGTACTGAAATCTAATTTGCATGTTAATTTTTCTTAATATCAAGTATTTTTTTGTTACACCCTTGGTGTAATGACGTTTTGATCTTTACGTCAGGTATGCTGTTCTTTTGACTGATACTTAGATGCATGAAATTAATGCCGTGAAAGTTGTCAAGGGGATTATTGTCAGATGTATTTGAACATCATGGTTCATTCCATTTAATAAGTTGAAATGTTCCCACTTTGTTTCTTGTTGTAAATAAGTCCAAAAGTATTCTTTCAACAGTCTTAAGGATTTTCTTTTTTCTAGATCACACTGATGCAGAGCAAACCCTGGAAGGTCACACACCTGTAAGTTAAGATAATTACTTCTGCTTACATCACTGCAGTTTTAGAATAACACTAATAGGTAACTGGTGATTGGATTTTTTGTCACTAACTGTTTTGCTTTTTTACTTAAGGTTGCAGAAAATCCACATGCAGATTATGGTCTCACAGAAAATGTACAGGTACAGGATATGATACTTCTCTAACATCACTTTTTATAACATGTGTATATATATATATCATAGGCTGTTTAATGTGCACATTTCCCCCTTTGTCCTTCAGAGGATAGTGGAAAATGAGAAATCCAGTGCAGAAAAGGTTTCAAAGCAGAAGGTAGATCTACAGTCACTTCCAACACGAGCATATCTGGACCAGACTGTTGTACCTATTCTTCTACAGGGCCTTTCTGTGCTGGCCAAAGAGAGGTAAAAAGATCTAATTAGATCTAAGAAATGTCATATTGCATGCTTTTAATGAGGATTTGGACAGGCTTTGCATGTCATTCCTGTAATTTGGATACAGACGAGTATTGAAAGGTTGCAATAGTTTTAAAAAGTGTGCTAAACTGTAGAATAGCAGGCTGATATTATGGTGTAGTCTATGGGGCCTTTATGTTAATTGTAAATCTAAGCCTGCAAATTACAAAATGTTCTATATCACTATTTTCTTTATTTAAAATAAAGTATAATACTTATCCTATAATCCCTAGATTACCCATGTACTGGTACTGTGAATTATTTTCTTTTAGCTTAAAGTTTTAATTTATAATTTTTGAAATTCGTAATGCACTTCAAAATGTTACTAAGTTTGCTTACTAAAACAAATACCATTCAGGTGCCTTTCATCAAAATTGTAATGTTGAATCAAAACTCACAATAAAATGAAACCCTTTGTCTTTCTGATTAGAATACTTAATGCCATGAGCATTATCTCTTGAAGTTGTGCTCGGCAATTTAATTTACAGAATCCCATTAAGATGTTCTGAAGTGCCTAATGTTAACCAAGAGTAATTGTGATCTCTGTATACTGGTGTGCTTTTTTCAGACCTCCAAATCCCATTGAGTTTTTAGCAGCATATCTTCTTAAGAACAAATCACAATTTGAAGATCGGAATTGACTCCTGGGCAGGCAGCTGAGAATCGCCATCTTCATCTTCACATTACTTAGCATTTACAGACTTTTTAATGTTCTTTTTTAATCTTTATCTGTTAACAACATAATTGCTGGATAAAAATTATTTCATTGCAGAATTGTAGTTTATGCGGATATTGTTCTACCTGATATTACTGCATTATGATGACTGTTTTATTTGATGGAATGAAAATGGTTGAAATGTTCATATACTGCAATGCCTCAAGGTGTAATGTCAATCTTTATGAATGAAGCAAGTATTGAAAAGAGCAGTAAAATGCATACATGCTTTTATACAACTGAAAAACTGCATGTGTAAATGCTAAATGTTACTTTACCTGTTTGATCGTAATGAAGCAATATTTGACTAATAAAAGGTTAAAACCATTCGCGGTTTATGTAAATGTTTTACAGTAATTTATGATCCAACATTGTTTTAAGCCTAAGTAGAAAAAGAGATTACATATTTAGTAGGCATGCATGTTGTTTTTTTTGGTTTATTTCTCCCATGATATACCATATAAATTGTCTATTTTGCTTGGTCTCTGCTTGAGGTTTGAAGAATGTTGTGATCACTATTAGGATAGGAAAGTAAGAAATCCGTTTCCTTGTTTTGTGTTTACCTAATGCTATAGTACATGACTTTACGTACACTGATTTATATAGCACTGGAGTTGAGTAAGGAGACAACTGCCCATGAGAAGTGCTATATTATAGAATTCTCACTTTCTGAGGCTGAGGCACACTTTTTCTACTAAAATCAAAACTGCATAAAACTATTTTACACTTCATATCTGTTAAAGTAAGGTATAAACAGTTTATTATAGAATACGTTGAAAATGGTACACGATGATAAAGTCACATTTTGGACAATTTTCTAATCATTTCAAACAGATACAAAATAAAATTTCACTTTTGTTACATTCTATAAAATATACATTTTTCAATAGAAAGACAATTTTAGATACATTCACACCATTTAACAAATGCATATAACCACAACTTTTGCTATAAATGGATATTAAACATGTTTAGCACCATGATTTTTAGTGCTTTTGTTCCCGTGTTAAATGAATATTTTTGTTTTGTCTCCATTTAAAATAGAAATATGGTCCTTTGAATTACTTTGTTTAAAATCTTTAAATAGAAGTATTGCACAAATACAAACCAGTCCAGCCATAAATTTAAACTCATTTCTAAAGAATATACTGAATTCAACAGGTTAATCAACATTCCTTAAATCATCACAATTAAAAAAACAAGTTATGATTTAAAATTTATAAAACAACTGCACCAATGAGTATTGGTTTCATTAATTTGGGTGTCAGTCTCTTCAAGCTGTCATTACAGCAGTAATGTGCATTACTAAAAATAAACAGAAAATAGTACTTCATTGTTTTTTTTACATATCTGCATTAAACCTCTAGTGGCACATTGTAGAAACTAAACAACACCAGTTTAATCGAGTGGGCATCCCCATTTGTAAATATCTTGTATGCAGAGCTAAATATAGAACTGATGAGCAGCCAGCTTATCCATGAAAGGTCGGACAAGGTTGTCAGTGGAGAAATAGAAGATAAGTCCAAAGGTGATGGAGATAGGCAGAGCTGGCAGAGCCTTCTTAAAGATAGCCAGCAAGAGAAGTGTGAGGCACAGGCCCTGTGAGAGACAAGATTGAGACATCAGTGAGAATCTGTGTACCTTTCGGCAGCTCACATGCCATATAATACATTTAAATTCTAAAGCACATTTCATTGGAGTCATTACAATCTCACTCTGCATTCTATAAAAGAAGAACTGAAAAAGAGAAGTCTAGGAACTTTAAGACAGAAGAGAGTGGGGAATTCATTTACAGTATTGTCCTGGAATTTTGTTAGGCGTGCTGGTAGAGAAGGATTTGAAGATCTTATAAAGTTTGCAGTTGAAAGGTTTCAGTTGTGAACTGCTAGTCTGAGATGATCAGGGAGGCTGTTCCACAAGTGAGCAGAGACGCATAAGGCATAGTCACCCATAGTAGTTTGGTTCTGGTGACCTGCAGCAGATTAAATTGACCTGATCTTGAAGACCGGGCTGAAGCTTGAAAAAGAAGAAGGTCAGCCTTAAAGGCTTTAAAATCCATATATCACATATTTGCACCACTGCCCTTAAACTGGCTGGAAGAAAAGGCAAGAGTGCTGGCTGAAAAATGTTCTACCACATTACTCCTTAATAAGACAGCGGATTCACTGTTCCCTTCCTCTCTCACAGTGGGTTAAAGGGCTATTTTTTTTTTTTAAGGAGAACAAGTGCTTTTATTTGATTTTTTTTAAGCAATGCATTAGCATAATGCATAAAAGAACAATAAGTTAAGAAAAAGGAATTCAGGGTTTCAAAGAGTTTTGCCATTAGTTCATGGGAAATGAAAGTGAATGTGGAAATAAGACTTACTATCAGAATGGCCACAAAGCAGGCCAGTGTGGTGTTCCAGTCCCCACTAGCCGTGGCCGCAGCTTTCCCCACCAGTACACTGTAGAATATGAAATCCCCCAAACCCAGTTTCACACCCCCTGTAACGGAAGAGGAACTCATCAATAAATATAGATGTACTGCAAAAAAAAACCCTCCACAATACTTAGCTCTTTCTCTTCTGCCGTCATGTGCAGATTCGGCAATATTCTGGCATTGAGGGGAAGCAAATGGTTTCAGTCACACAATAGTTTGGTAGCAAACATTTCCACATCAACACTTGTCTTCACAGCAGTAGCAACGGCATTTTAATAGCTGGAGAAGCTCTCTCAAAATCTGTTATGGACCTGTTATTGTATATGGTACGACTCCGGTGACCAGTTTTCTAACCTGGCTGTCCCAGCCCACAAAATGAGAAGTGATAAAAGAGCTCGCTGTCAGGGCTGCAAAATGGCCAGACGTAAAAGACATCAGTGATTTTCACTCACTTTCCTCTTCATGTTCGTCCTCTGCAGGGGGAGATCTGCCCTGGTCCCTGATCACCTGAGGTGGGGGTACTTCACAATTTTCATAAGTGTTGTGGTGGTCATTCTGGTTTGTTTCTTCATCTGACAGCAGTAACAGAAATATATCTTTTTAAAATGTTGTAGACTAAGAACATGAGTAACACAGGAGCCTCCGTATTTATTCATACCTTTGAACTAACAAAGATGATTTATCAAAGAAAATATTAGTGCACTTCATGATTTGTTTTAAACACTTATGAATTAGAAGCACATTACTGTATGAAAGGGAGTATTGAATATATCACTCATAATATTTCATCTAAAGAAATAATATTTGCTTTTTTTTTCTTCAAATCTACCATTATTTATAACCTGAAAAGCTTAACATCTAATGTTTTTTAGTCACCTAGTAGTTTTACAAAACTTCGGAAAATTTATAAAAACTTTCACTGCCACTGGGTTTTTACATGGGATCAAAATACTTGGTACCATTTCGTCAGAGAATTTGTCTGAAAATGTAAAATAAAAGATTATGCATCTCAAAAGCTCTGGGATCATCTATAAATTTCCACAAAATATCCCTGTTTTGATGATGGTATCCATCACTAAGACATTTAAGGGCAGAGTCTCTAAAACTACCATTCAAGGCTGACCCTGTGAATCAAATATCTAACCTGATTTAATCTGTTCAAGGCCAAATTCACTTGCAGTAAGATCATAGTAACCGGGACTCGAGCACCTTCAGTCCTCTTGAATCACACCTAAGGTATCCATAACACATGCATGGAAACGAAAGATACACACAGACCTGAATCCTGATTCCCAGACTGCGTTGCTGTGGAAGGCTTTGCCATTCCAACCATCCACATCATGGCAGCTAGAGGGAAGAAGATACAATAACACAGGCCTGGTATGTAAACATGCATTCCTGAATTATTAGCTGATGCACAGGGATCTTTTTCTGCCTTTGTTGCTGTCCACATTTAGTAAAAATGTGTCTCTGGAAGCTTGCTTCCTCTGGAGACTCACATGCTCCATGAGGATAGTGAAATGAATCAAAGTTATGACATTACAGAATCATATCCATTTTTTTCTACTACTAAACCCCATCACTTACTCATCAATCAAAGGTTCCTGACCAATGACTGAATTCTGCATTATCACTGACATATCAATTTACATGCATAGATACATAGATAATACTTTATTAATCCCGTAGGGAAATTGATGAAGGTACCAGACTAGGACTATTGGTCCCTAAAATCAAGGTGTATTTAGATTTCGTACTCTCTACATATGCCCTTTGCCTGCACTTACAAGAGTATATCAGCGCTGGAAAAATTGGCTCATTCCGCTCCTGGGCTGTTTCCACCAGCATTCTTAAAGGACCCTTTGGACACAGCACTGCTATCAGATCTGGAAGGAAACAAAGATTAGTAGATCTAGAAAGAGTTTTGAACAGTAGTTTATCAGACATACCTCAAGTCTATAATAAGACATAGATGTCAACATAAGAGGAAACATTTCTGGTGTTCACTTTCCTAAGACATGAAGAGAGGCATTAAGTTCTTTATATTGGCTTGCAGCTGTGACTCCTGTACTGCAAGGGCAGGATGAGGATCTGTTGAACCACTTCTCTGACCGGCCCGCCTGCCAGAGCCATTCATCTTCAACAGGTTGCAGGCTGAGGTGCCTTACAGGAAACCTAGCATCTGAGTGGAGGAGTACCCCATGTCTCACTGATGTTCCTGCAAGTCTGCTGGCAGGGGACAGGTCACAGAAGTCACTGCTCTTCCCAGAAGTCGAGAAGACCCTGGCCAGCTTGTCCCGTGACCTAATCTTAGTTGCATTCCGACAACTGTGCCCACCCATGTGGGGAGTCCTTGTCACAGCTGTCTAGCAACAGGGCTCACGTTCGACTCAACAATATCTGGACCTGAGCTCTGAGCAAGCAACTTGACTGGAGGGAGATTTCAACAACACAATGTGTAAAAGGGCACGGGTCATGTCCTACCATAAACAGAGATGGCTCCCAGAATGACCCAGGCTGACCACTCAGGCAGGTACTTGATAAAGACCAATGCCATGAGGGCACTGATCATGATGAGGTATGCCTGCTGGAGATGCAGTGGCCCCTTCCAATGGATACAAACCATCCCCACCGCCCCAAAATTCCAGATGAGAAGAACCAAGGTAAGATAGTCCATCGCCACATTGTAGGTCTTGAACACCTCCCTGCAAAGGCAAGAAAAAAGAAACATTCCACTCACTATGGTTTGTATCATGTAGACCATGATATCAAAGGTCCTAAAGCCCAACTAGGCTCTGAGGTCTCTCTTGCACCACTGTCAGATTTGAGTATGGGTACTTATTTATCCATATTTCAAGTTATGAGTCCCGGCCCCATAACCACTATTTATTTTGCCACTCGTTTTCACAACTCTAGATTCAAAATCGACAGGTTTTTGTAAAATGGATGTGTGTCCCATTCTTGATATCTTTGTTTCACCTTGTTTTAAAGATCACTTGCTGCATACTCAGGGCTTTTTTATAAAAAACGTCTATTTCAAAATACTGCTTGAACATGCCACTACAGTATATACCATATATACTATGTACATACTGTATACTACAATACTATGTACATGCTAGACACCTTACCACACTGACTACACATCTGAGGAAGAACTTACCCCAGGTACATAAAGCTGAACCAGAAAAGTAACATTAGGGAAGAAAGAATGAGCCACCCATGGATGAACTGCAATACAAATAGCAATCACAGAGGTGACAGGTTGACCATGGAATTACGAATGCATAAATGGTACGTTTACATGTTTATTACCCTTTGCAAGTTTAAGACACGCCACTTAGGTCTGAACAACACTCCCTTCTGCGTGGTGGTGCCGACTGAATGGGCCTGAGTCAACAGTAAAGATTAGTTCTCGGCCGTCACTCCAGAGTTTTACAGAGGCCCTGCGATCTGTGCTTTTCGAAAACAGAGTCCCGAAGAATGAAATGTGATAAAATGCCAGTGCCATTATTCAAAGTGTGCTGTGTTTCTAAGATATGTGAGGTTTTAGGTGTAACGTAAAACCAGGGGTGCCTTTGTGCAGATGGGATTGGATCCCAGACTCAAAACATACACATTACATGCACTTCATGAGAATTTGGAAAAGATACTCTTACATTATTTTAATTGAATGTGAGAAAACAGGCTGAAGAAGAGTATGTTTTCTGTTTGTCATGTAAATCCAGTTCCTCATTTTTGAATAATTATAATTATAAATGTATTTATAATTACATTATAAGCAATGGAAGAATATTTTCACAGTGGCAGTCAGAGACTGAATCGACTCTCACCTTGTAACAGCGGTACTTGTAAAGGACAACAAGAAAAATAGTCATTATGACAATGACACTGATCATAATTAGAGTATTTAAGACTGAATTCAGCAGCCTCTGCCCCACCGAAGAAGTGTCTTCTGTAAAGGGCGTATAAATCCTGCAAACAACAACAACAACAAAAAAAAATTATTTAATGACCTGATTTTTATTCTTATTAAGAGGTCCATTTCTTACCTAAACAATAGAATAATTACTCTGCATTTTTTTTAACATTGTTCAACTACTCCTAATATGCTAGAAACCGAAAATGTATATTTAAGTAAAATAATTTCAACTTCTCTTTACAGCCAGCATATAAATTGCGGGTGAATTACATTTGCTTGCTAGCACATGAATCTCAAATCTCAAAGCTTTTGATTAATTTGGCAAGTCCAATTAGAAAAACTCCATTTCAAATCTAAGAAGGCGAAAAAGGAGAAGAAGGCATGTAACACCAGATCCCATGCAAACAAGGCAAAGAACCTCTCAGGTATCACTGGGCACAGTACTAAGGCAAAGCAAATCAATCACATTCTAATAAACATTGATTCATATACTGAGCTCACTGTATTACTGAGCCACCAGTCAAGACATACAGTGCTGATATTTAACCAGTGTCACTCCATACCACATCCCAGATTTTCAGGTTAACTCCAGGGGTCCCTTAACTGAACAGAGAGAAGGGGATTACTTACAGCTGACCATTCTTCTCAGTGTAGAAGCTGACTGATTTGATTGTCGCTACGACAACGACCATACAGAGGGTGACGGGGACAAACAGCATGATGACGTGCTTGGCCCCATATTTGAGAGTGAGCTCCTCGTCCTCACTCTCCAAAGCGGAGTCCCGATCCGCGTGTCTCCCATCCTGTCTCTCACCTGAGCCGGCAGCCGGGCGGCGCTGCAGGGGGGAAAGGGAAAAGTTGGAGGGAACACAGACTGTGGAACAGTTCACAGCAGATCAGCTAGACAGAGTCAAACCTGCAGGGACTGAATCAGCACAGAAGGACACCTGTCTCCAGTTTGAAATCTTGGAACAGACACTCGAGTGGCTGAACAGTACCTACCCTTATGGCTTCTGTATCTGAGGAAATGGGCAGGCCTACGTCACTAGCATACGACGGGACTGTTGGGCTCTCAGCTGGCACCAAGGCTGTCCTCTCATTGCAAAACTCTTCTTCGCTGTCTGAGGTATTCATTAAGGGAATCTTCAGGAGACTAAAATCCCAACCTTGAGAGACAAAAAGAGCAAGTCAGACGACAAGGGACAATTTAATCCAATTATTTGTGTAACGGGTGGAGTACAAGGCTATGGAAAAACTTTTTTTTTAACAGACCATCCCAGAGACACTGAATCTTGAGGCCAACAAACAGACTGAAAACACACCCCATCTAATAGAAAAATAGAACATCAGCTGTTTTCTTAGGAAACTACACATACTATTTTGGTTTATGTTTTTACTGAAACTATAACACTCTCATCTTGCATTAACTCTCATATAATACAACATAATAAAACAAATTGTGAAAACTATTTGGATTAAGGATCATAGGGGGGTAGGAAATCATGTTTTCCTCTGGTTATTTTTCATGTCTTGCCACTGTCACTGCAAAGGTACACCAGCAGTTGCAAACTCAGGCCAGACCTGTGGGACACTGAGATGCAGGTGCTGGCCATGCTGTGTGAGCTGTGACCTGTTCTAGATGGTGTAAGAGGTGCCTTAGACCCTACAGTCACAGACGTGCTGATGCTGGTGATGACTGCCTGCTCTGGGATGAAGAGAATCTCCACGGTGACCAGGCTTGAAACATTAGCTTCCTGGTCTCTCAGGCGGTCTGTCATGACTGGAGGGTCAGGAGGATCTGCTATATCTGCACAGTGACCAGTGCACCAGTACACTCCATCGCTCTGTTCACCATGTCAGCACACTATACTCACCTCAATGACTGAGACTGGCAGCTACCATTACAAATGCTAACCTACCAGACAGCACCACAGGAATCAGCAGCATGATGTGTGGCAGAGAAATGGGGCTCAGTGGGCTACTCAGCTCATTAGCAGTGGATCCTTAAAGGCTTCCAGCACCATCCTGAGGAGGCTGAACTCTGCACTGTGTGGGTATCACAATCTGTCTTCACAAGGGTGGATCTTTACACCTGGGCAGCAGGTCTGGACATTTTGCCTCCACTACAAGAAGGTCTCACCAAAGCTTGCCCCCTGCTGGGAGGGACCCCATCTCGTACTTGAAATCATGTACTGGGTCCAGGTGAGAATGACGGCTAGCTCTTAGAGCTCAAAAGTGAAAGAGGGAGAGAGGTGCTGAGGTCCTTGGCAGAAAGGTGGTCAAAAATGAGGATGACCTCCTGGGACCCTGTGACTGAGCCCAAGACAGAAGCTACTTTTTTACTCAAAGGGTTGTGGGAATACGGAACAAGTTCCCCAGCCATGTTATTAAAACCGATACCAGCAACATTATCAGGAAACAGCTGAGATCTTTGGATCATCTAACTACTGACTTCCAAACAGGCTAGATAAGTCAAATGGCTTCATCACATTTGTGACCTACAGTATCTTATATTCTTGACCACAGAGCCTGCCTGCCTGTTACTGTTGAGTAGAGCTGCCTGAAGGCATCAGGAGCAGACAGTGTAGTAGCTGTGTCCAGCCAGGACATGAGGGACACTGGGACCCTGGGGCTGGATTGGGTTGTTAAATTCAAGCAAGGGAGTTTCTTTACAGTAATAAAGGCACTGTCTCTCATACCTACACTTTCTGATGTTTCTCTGTAAGGCATAATGTTGATGTTATTCAAGTTAATATAACCCTCTTGTGAAACACTGATCTACTGTTTTTAGTTCTTTTTGTTTTACAGAAATAGAGTAAATGAGGTGCATTTTCAACATAAGAAACTTTCTGCTGTGTTTAGTAAATAATGCATACATTTTCCTGCTGGAAATATCGTCTAGTAGAGAGAGAACAGCAAAACAATATACTTAAATCAATAATGTAGCAATCCAATTTTGTTTTACAGTTTTCAATGTTCCTTCTAATTTCTCTTTTGATTGTTGTACATATACTGTAACCTGCTTGTCACCCACAGAAGTCGGACTCCACTTTGTCACAATGTCCTTTTAAGGAAAAGGGGCGGGTGCTTGTCACAACATAGCCAATCACATGCCAATATTAAAGCAGACTTTAACCAATAAAGTAAGAGTTGGTTTCCAGTCGTCCAATTAGAAAGAGAGTGGGCGTCTCTTGTCAGGACAATGCTCGGGAAATTTCCTCATAGGAAATTTTCATGATACCTTTCAGTTATTTTCTGACAGCCATTTCTAACCAACGTGCAACAAGTCGTGATTTTGTTTTTCGTAACACGAAAATGCGAAACTTACGTCGGTCTACTCTCGATTTGTGTGTTCGCCATGCTAAAAGTACAAGTATAAAACTCGGCACTGATAAAAGGTTTGAAAAGGAAAAATAAGCGTGAAGCTTAACATAAGGATATCATTCCCGTTCATTCATAGGAAGTTTTTAATCAGCGTATTAAAACAAGTAACACATAACCGCTAGCTGGAAAACATTTTAAGCTGTCAAGAAGACTGTTTTTATTTTTAAGCCACAAACACCTCTTTCTTTGCCCATTTCAAAAGCAACAAGCTTCCTACTTCACAACACACAAACAATCTAAATGACCATTAGATTACGCCAGTTACATTACCATAGGATGTCCACTAAACGTCGCACAAAATTTAGGGTATTCACAAAAGCATTGAACTACCTCTCTTTTTCGCAGATTCGGCATCAATAAAGGAAAAGGTAACTTCACTATTTTGGCTGCACTCACAGTCAGTAGCTCGACTTACTTCGTTGAACGAGGAAATAAACATAAGCAGCTGAGCAGAGCGGCCGATCATGTGACGACAGGCATGTCATCTGATCTCTGTGCCCGAGGGATTTGGATGACAAGCGTCGTTTTAAGATTTCCACCCAGAACGAAAGTGTAGATAGAGTACAGTTCATAGAGTTTAGAACTAAATAGTGTCCCCCCTGTTTTAGGAACAATGAATATGTTGTACTTACTGAGCGAGTGCTAAAATATAGACTAACACACACGACTAGATCGGTGCCTTTTTATTTACCCTGTTAGAAAATATGAAGTCGTTAGGCCGTACGAAACACAAAATGTTATGTGTAATGGGCATCAGTAAGCAAATTCACACAAATCGCTCTCGGGTAGATTCTGTTTAACAACTGAACAGTATGGGTACACGCACAAGAAGTTGCACTGAAGCCAATAGGAGCGACATGGGATTTTGAAGAAAGATTTTTGCCAAGTGAAGCATAAATATCCCATTTAAAGGACTCGAGGAGAATTATAATGGTCTTAAGGCAGATCAAGCTCATTTCCTCGGACTACGCCATTTGGAGTTAATCAGCAGCAGAACCGTTATTAGACTGCATAATGAAATATGTCACCTAAAGACCTGCAATTACAAACTCATTAACTTGAGTTTCTCACGGTGCAGTTTCCCTGTCTAACACACTGAAGATGAAAACCCCCATAGAAAAGTTTCCTTTTTCGAAATGATATTCAATGTACACTGTCAGAATGTAGGTGTTTGTGGGCTTTTGTCCCTGGACAGTACTATATAATAATAAATAGTAATTTAATGTCTATGTTGTTGTTGCATCGTGTAGGTGACACAGAGATAAAATACATGGTGCAATCGAGATTATTAGAACATGGTACAAACAGAGAGTGACCCTCTCGGTCAGCTTGAACTTGCGTAGTGACTCAGCAGTCTCAGAAAACCACAAATGGGCGCTGGTCATTTGATACCAGGGACTTTCTACATTGGGTGCCTTCTGAAAAGTACAATTTTCTCAGTAGGTTTGCACTCTGCTGTGCTAGAGCCATCTGCTAATTTGTTGATTTTACTCTTATCTGTTAAGATCACACCTGTATCGTCCCAAATTCAAATTTTATGCGTACACTTGTTTCCACAAAATGGTTGTTCAGAGTGAGGGCGAGTGTTCGAACAGTCTCATTTCAGTGGTGTTTACAGAAAATAACATGTATCTAGGCTGATACATGGCTTCTGTACCTGCAATAGAATGCCAAAATAATCACTGACTGTCATGACCACACCTTGCACAGTTAATCTGAGCTCCTTCCGTCTGGGTGCTGATACAGACGACCGGACTACTAGATTCATGTGAAATAGAACTAAGTTATCTTTTAATTCAAGTCGGTAGCTGCGTCAGCCTGCTTAGGCTCCAAAGGAACAAGTGATTTCTGTTCCAAATGATTGATACATTGCATAATTGAGCACACATCCTGTTTAATTGATCGTATTTAATCTGTTCCAGGCTGTAATTGGTTATATGAAGGCTATCTGTAAACCCTGCTGGACTGGGGCTCTCCATGACCAGGGATGGACATCCCTGTTCTAGAGACAAAAAAAAGTAAATATGTTGTTTTAGACATTTAGGCTTACATATACAGAATTTTTGACAAAGTAGGGTAAGTGTAGCAAGCTGTTCGTCCTTTGCCAGTCAGACGGGAGGAGAGCACTGATTGAGGTCAGGATGGCCTATTCTCGAGAACAGAGTGGCCCCCAATTATTTTCTTCATATAGCACCTTATGTAGGATTTGTATGCAAAGCTTCTGCATCCCTCTATGTTTACTTCTTGTTAAACACTTTTTAAAAAAATACTGAATATATAGATACTCCCTTGATGGAGTGCAAAATAATTATTTAAATACAAAAGGGTTCTTATTTAATGGAGTTTTTTTTCCTGCTTCGGTTTAATATTCCATTCTCTTGATACGGAAACGACTTGATCGTGACGAGTACTTCATTATTATTCCGTCTTTCCATCCTCTAAAAAAAAACTGTGAAGTGTGGGGATTTGTATGCGCTGACGTCACTTTCTTAACCTTTTTCCCTGCGATCTTCCCTTTGACCATAGTGACAGAACGAACCAATCGCCAAGCGGGCTGTTCACTATCCCCACCGTGCAGACCCGGACACGCCCACTCCCAGCCGTTCCACCAACCAAAACCCCTACAGCTGACGCAGCCATCCAATCCGGTTGGCTGTACGCCGTTCCCTCAGCCACCCTTGGCTACGCCTCTTACCTGCCTAGGGCCTGTGACCAATCGGAATGCCCCGTTGCACGTCCCGGCCAATGGGAGCCCCTTTGGTTTGCCGTGGCACGGTAGCCGAGTTATGCCAAACCAGGACCGGCGAACAGTTGCGTTTCCAGCAGCAAATTGACAAACTGGCTTTAGGCTTTTGTTCTTCCCCTGCCTACTGAGATACCAATCTTTTCGTTTGACTTTAAAGTTTCTTTCTTTTTCTTTTAGCTCATGGTCCAAGTTTAGTTTTCCCGGTTGACGGAGGTTTTAAGTAAAGCTTGGAAGATCCTACATATATCATTTTATACCCCCCCCCTAGTTTTATTTGTGTTGTTCGTTACTATTTATTTTTTTCCTCCCCGTTTATTATTATTATTTTTTTTAGTTTTTATTTCCCCCCACCCCTCCTCCCCGATAAGGTTTTAGCTGACCAAGATAGGCGGCTCGGGCACTAAGATGTCGAACCGAGTGGTGTGCAGAGAAGCAAGTCACGCCGGCAGCTGGTACACCGCCTCAGGTAGAGTCGGGGACAGCGGGGCGCAGACCGGGCAGCGCTCGGCCCGAGGTCGGCGGGGTGGGGACAGGCGATCCGCCGGGGGAGAGAGCTGGGGACTCCGGGGAGAAGGGGGGGGACACAGGACAGGCCGCGATTTGAGAGTTGACACTGTTTTGGTGTCAAATAGTCAGCACGTGTGGACGGACCTTGAATTAAAAATGAGCGAAAACTAAATATGTATATAGAAAAAAACGGCTGTTGCACGTCACATCAGTGTCGTTAAAAAAAACCCCGACTGATTCGTGTTGTCAGACCTGGGTTGTTTCTGTTTTCTCTCTCTGCTCTGTGGGCCTGTCCCTTTTCCTTTTCCTGTCTGAATGAAAACGGCGAAGCGCCTGCATGTACTACTAAGCTCATCCTTTTGTCTGGGTCCGGCCGGCTCGATTTACGTGCCGTGACATTTTGTGTAAAAGTAGATCAATTGCAGACCCCCCCCCCCCGCCTTTATTTTCCTGCCCCGGCTCTCTTATCTTTTCATTTTCAGCGGTTGGCAAATCCTGACGAAAGGTGATCCCCAAAAACAAAACTTCAGCCGGCTCGCATCGCTATAGGGGACACGCACCTGGGAGCCTTTTTTTAATTTCGATAGGATTTCGTGAGGAGGTTTCGATGTTGCGTTTGGCGAAATGTTTGACAGTCTCTTCTGTCACATCACGATATGGTGAACTGTGAATAAGCCGATTCAGCAGTTTTCTTCCTTGTTGCCCGTTGCCATAACGTGGCTTTGTTTCAAGAACAAAAATCTCTCAAAATTACGGAACCGAAGCGACGCAGGCTGGAGCACTGCAAGGCTCAAGTTTAAAGCCCTTGGATTTACTGAAGACGCGAACTTCTCACGTTTGAATAAATTCTTAATAGGATTTAGCAAGTTAGACGATTCAAAGTATGTATGTTCTAAAAAAAAACAGGTTTTCTTTTCTCAGTTCCTTTCTTACCGTTTGCTTAAACCCCTAACAGGTATTTCACTAGACAAAGAGATGGGTTGGGTTCCTGGTACACCCCTCCAGTGTGTAGTAAATTATATTGAGAGGAAATTTCTGGATCGCAGGCCTCGGTAAAGATAGTTTATAACATCTAAAGTAACTTTCATTGTTTCATGTAGTTTGGATTACAAGGGAGTGGGTTTAAAAGAGTGGTGTGTGTGGGGGGGTGGGAGGAGTGTTTTAGTTCTTTTTAGCTTTCGGAAAAATTCATCTGAAATCCTTAAACGCAGTGATGTCAGGCAGTTCCTTCTGACTTTAGCTGGAACATGTTTTGTTTTTTTTTCAGAAAGGGGCAGAGATGCCTAATAGTATGAGCTAGTGTCTAGGGGTGCCCCAGTGCTTCAGGTAAGAGAAGTGGTTATAGGAACATACTGTAACATAATCTCTGCTGGAGGCTTTTGTTCACAGACATAGCAGGTGGGGTACTGGTGAACCAGACAAACGAGAAGCAGCTTCTGGCCCAAATATTTTCACAACTAAAGAGTCCAAAGTGACAAAACATAGTCTGAAACAAAAAAGCCTGGTATACTGTCTGCTAAATATGCAAATTTGTCAGAAAAAGCATAAAAATACCCCCAGGGTACAACACAAAAACAAAATCTGGCAGTTTTGGAAATAACTGCTGTTATGAATGTGCTGTTGAAGTATATTAAGACTTGCTTTTGCTTGAGGGGGATTGGATGATGACATATTTTGGGTTTTAGCTCTGCAAAGGTGTAGCCATCCACTGTAAATATATTTTACATTTGCAGCACCATGCAAGGTAGCTGGACTAATGGATACAAAAGTGAGAGAGAAGATGAGAGAGAGAACATGCCATAACCAGGCTTTTGACTAAATTCTGGAGGAAATCTAAATTTTCCAAAGAGAGGTTATCAGTGCCTTGATTCCCAAGTTCTGTGTACATTTGGAGTGTGAAATGTTTACAGCTTTCACATGTGACAGATGTATCCTGGCTCCTCGACCCTGTTTACTAGTATCTTATTGATTCCAGGGTCTCATCCAGGCATTTCTTGAAAGACGCCAGGATATGAGCTTAGACTGCATGGCTGGTTAGCTTGTTCCACACTCCCACAGCCCTTTGGGTAAAGGAGTACTTCCTGTTCTCCATTTAAAAAGAACTTCCATGTATAGTCGTTTCCACTTGAACCCTCTGGTTCATGTTTCACTGTTCATTTTGCAAAGACTTTTTTCTATGTCTTTGAGGATTTTGAATACATGTGTCAAGTCTGTTGAAGACTAAAAAGGTTCATGTCTTTTAGCCTGTTGCTGTAGAACACTCTGATAAGCTCCAGAATCCACTGGGTTGCTCTTCCTAGGACTGATTGCAGTGCTGTGGTTTTGTTTTGTAATGTGGTGACAATGTATTTTTGTTTACTGCGTCCACACCTTGCAAGATGTAAACGAAGTCAACACAAATGTCTCAAAAAAAGTCGTTTATCATAAGTAAAGCATAAAGCACAGCATAAGTCAGGCAGAGCATGTACAGTAAGTATGACTTACTTTGCCTTGCAAATGATCATGATACCTCGGAGGCTCATAGGTAATGAGAGGGTAGGGTAATGAAAGAGTTGGAATGATTTTTGCAAAACTACCATGTATTCACCGTATCCATAATGATTATTTTTTAAGTTACCTTCAGATTTCTTTTAATAGGCTGGGGAATTTTTGCTGGCATTCCTAAGTGTGAGTTGAGGAGATAATGTCAACTTTTTCCACAGAAAGGTCATCTGAATGTACTTCGAGCCTTAAAAGGCAAGATTTCCTGTCCGTCTTCTCTGATTGATATGACATTGTTGTAATTGTCAGAAAATTGTATTCTAGGACCCACTTAATCTGGGCTTTTTTAAAATTATTTAACAGGGGAAACATTTATTTTTTAGTATTTACATGTTGCCTCCTGGTCAGATTATTCTTCATTGTGGATTTGGTGCATCAGGTGGCTACAATGTTCATGACCCTCAGGATTTACTTACAGACTGCTGCAGATAATTACTACTATATAACCATATGATATATTATATATATTATAACTATCTGCACTTTTTCAACTACTGCTGCACTATCTGCAGGTTTCTTTCTGATCTTAAGTTAGAACACTGACAAGACTGAGACCGTGCTCGTAGGATTTCAATATCATCTTCACAGTGCTGGTTACTGTGGATTGTGCTCAAGGGAGGTTGGAAACCTTGGTTTGTGCTGTCATTAGAAGAGCATGTTAAGAATTTTGAGAGGGTGTCTTTTTTCCTATAGATGTTTAGCAGTGCTAGGTTAAAATGCTGGCACTTTTTATCTTATGCTAAAATATTGATATATGGCTTTATTTCTTCAAGATTCTGAACGTCTTACTTATTCAAGCCATATACTGGGGTACTAAATTGGCTTCATTGTATTCATAATTCTGTAGTTCATGTGACATCTTAAATATATAACCTCTGACCTCTTTTAACTATGCTGAATCCATATAAAATTATGAATGGACTTTTAAATTTTTTTCTACTTCACTATAAGGTACTGAATGATCTAACTCTAGGTTCTTAAGTGCTTATTGCAAGAGCATATTTCATATCTTTAATCTGAGTTGATGAAGTCTTGTTACCAGCAGCTTCCTAGCTGAAGCACCTGGTTCTGTGTTAATGCATCTTAACCTGAGCAACTTGCTTAGCCTTCCTGTCTTGTACATTGTCTTTTGGATGACATTCAGAACCAAATGTCTATTGAAGCGTACTACAGGTGATTGACAAATAGTAGGAAGCTCTTTTTAACACAAAGGATAATGGGAGTCTGGAAGTCTCCTTGTCTATGTTATTGAAGTTAAAGCCCCAGATGTCATCCTAAATTCAATTTTCAAGTAGCAGCTAAGTCAGCTGAGTACACGTAAGAACCATCTTTAGTTTGTATCACTTCTTAAGTGATTGCATTTTTCTTTGCAAGTTGCTTTGCATAAAAGTGTTTCCTAATTATGTCTTTATCATTAGAACCTCCTGTTTCACATTCTCCGAACCTCACTTGGAATAGTATGTTTAGTTTTGGTCACTTTGACGTAAGAAATTTATTGCTGTTCTAATGGCAGTAACAAGGAGAACAAAACCTATTCCTGTCTGGAAAGGAATGTCATACCTAGGCTGAAACCAGGAAGGTCACGTGGCCTTAAAGGATAGAAAATAGGAAATATTAGGAGACTAGAGGAGTCTGGAACCAATTCATGAAATTGGTGCTGACTCTGTGGGATCTTTTAAGAAAGTAAAAGGACAGAAAGCTACTAGAAACATAACAGGCAAGCTGGAGTGAATGGCTTCCTGTCACTTGTAACCTTTATTTTGTTTTTGGAACCCTTAATCTTCACATCCATCGAAACACCTGGCAGTCCTGTAGTGTCAGGCAAGCGGGTGTTTATTAACATGGTTTACCCTGAGCTGAAGGGACCTTCCTTTGCTGTTACTATGCTGAAAGATGAGTCCCTGCAGGTGAAGAAAGAGACGAGCATCTTGTCTGATTTTACTGTTAGCATAAAATTGAACAATGTTCATAAGTTGTAGTATTTTCATAATTTTCTGCCTTAAAATTGAAAGGTTAAAACTGTGTTGTTGAGAAATGTTTGGACTTCTTGAGTGAAGTTGTTTAAAGTCATACTGTACTTAATCACCCTGTTTTTCAGGGAATCTGGCTCTTTCCATTGATGGAAAAATAGTGTTATCAGGGGCTTGATGTGAAGGTAAAACTGTATTGTAAAATTAACATTTTTTTTGGCCTCTGAAGTGGCAGTAAATTTATGGATGATGCAAATGTAGGTAGTCTCTTGACTGATTTACTTTGGAATTTGTGCGTTTTGTGTGCTTAATGGTCTCTCTGTATCTGTCGCTCCAGGACCCCAGCTGAATGCACAGCTAGAAGGCTGGCTATCTCAGGCACAGTCCACAAAAAGACCAGCCAGAGCCATAATTGCACCGTAAGTACTAAGAGTATACTGCCTATTTTTCTTATAGTTTAACTTAAAACATATATACAGTATGTACAGTTGCATGTTTTATGTGCCTAAGTGTTTATTATTTCTAGCACTCCAGGTAGGTGTTATAGACATTCCTTATTTGAAATAAGAAAATGCATGGCAAAAATATACTTTTCATATTCCGTCTGGGCATATATGCATCGTATAAACAGTGTGAAAGACATCTATCTGAGACTTTTTTTTTAATGTGTAAGTCTTTTCCAGTACCTGTATGTTTTAAAAATATGGGTTCTACAGTATATAATGTTTCTGAGGTCGGGTTTTTTCTCTTTATGGTAGTTTCCAAATGGGAGTGAAAAGAATGGTTTCTCATGAAATGTTCTATTAGTGTTTCAAGCAACCACTGCAAACACGCTGTTTGTATTGGCTGTATCAGTAACTTTTTGTTTATTCTGAAAGTGTAGTTTTCTGTTTCCAGGCACGCAGGGTACACGTACTGTGGAGCTTGTGCTGCGCATGCTTACAAACAGGTGGACCCCACCATTACGTGAGTACCGAAAGGATTGCATCTTGGTTGTGTTTGTAGCTTTAATTGTATTAATCCTTCACAAAGACTGGTATTGGCTTAGTGTTTCCTCCCCATTCCAATAAAATAATTATTCGTTATGATGGATCAAAGTGATTTTGCAAGGGTGCGCTGAAGAAAAGTGCTGCCTTGTCCTTCAGAAGTACTGTCTTACTGTGACGTGTGTAGCGGACTAGTCATTCTTTTATTTTCTTTTTGTTCCAAGTTAAACTTTTAATCCCAAAATGCTGGGTCTGCGTAATATTAGGTGGTGTGTAGGAGGCCCAGTCTGTCAAGTGCCTTCCCAGTTTCAGAATCCTTGATAGAAGAAATATGCCCAATGCTTGTTTTGCCTCTCCCCCTTTGATTGTGCAAAATGATCATTTAAGAGTCCTTTTTCCCTCCCACCAAAAAACAAATAGCTAGTCTTCCAGAAAGGGGCCTGATCACATGGTAGAATGAAATGGCACTAGCTACCTTATGGATGCAATCTAGTTTGGACAGTCCACATCCAGCATTTTAAGTCCTGGCCACTCTTAAATCGCACCCAGACTGGGGAGTGATGGCTGTGTTGTTGCTTTTCTATAGGAAAAAGTCACATTCATTTAGATTAAGTTGTATTAAAGAAGGTTTAATGGGTATTTTTTTAATCATTTGATCAATAATCGTTTATAGAATGTTAAAGCATCTGTAGTTTTTCAGCAGTGACAAGGTTTCTTCAAGGTTTAGGGTTAGGATGAGGGTCACCCCTAAATCAAGACTAAAATTGATAAGAGGTAATGACAGACGGTCATTCCTTAATTGACACAGCTTTTAACTAAGTAACAAAAACACATGCAAAAAACTCTCCCTTTTCTTGAAACCACTTAGTTATTCATATGAGTGATGCACTCTTGTTCCCAGGTAATATGTATGGAGAATGAGTAACGGAGCAGCTGACAGACCTAACTGTTTATATTAAGAACATAAGAGGGGATGCAAACGAGCACAGGCGGTTTGGCCTATTAAAGGGGCAATGATTAATTAAAAGGGACAGCGTTAATGAACCCATTAGAAAAATTAACTAGTCACAGGTGTTCCAGTAAGTGTGAACACTGGCCGCAGAATTTTGGGACAGCAGTACTTTCTCCAAGTTGAGGCAATTAAAGAAAGATATTAGATTTGCTCACTTACTGTATTATTAGTACCTGCTTTTTGCTGATTCAGCTGAGCCTTAATACATAAAGTTCTGCCCCTGTCTGGAACAGAAAGATGTGCAGAATTCTAATACAATACAAGCAGATGTAAGAGAAGTGAACCGTCTGCCCTGTGTGGAGATCAGGAGTTCTAAATAATTTACTTTTCCATTTCAGTGGTGAAGGACTTTTTGGGGACACTTATCCCTAGTGGACAATCCCTAAACAATTGACACTTCCCAGCAGGCTCCCGTAAAGGGTGGCACAAACCTGGATATCAGGACTGAGGCTTGCCTGCCTGCTTGTAAGAAATTGTCATGCTATGTTCTGATTTCAGTATGTGGGTACAACCAGTTCCATTTTCTTGATTCTTTAGAAGAACCTTACTGAATGCATAAGCATTTGTAAAGCGCTGAATGAAACTTATATAGACTAGCTTTTGTTAATAGACCAGTTACTGGTCTTAATTGCAACATTAGACTTTTTTGTTTAGAAGTAGTTCGCTTTAAGTTTGCAGAAGCCTGCACAAGTACGAAATAAGTCAAACTAAACCTCTGGACTTGCTCTGCAGTCGAAGAGTTTTCATCTTGGGACCTTCGCACCATGTTCCCCTGTCTCGCTGTGCGCTCTCGCCTGCTGAGATCTACAGAACGCCACTGTATGACCTGAGGATTGACCAAAAAGGTAAGTCACTGAACTCTGGTAGGAGGAGGTTTACACTACTACTTACCTTCGGTGTTCAGTGAGATGACAGACTTTTGCGTTGATTTGGACAAACCTGCATCATATATGTTCAAGCACATTGTACTAAAAATACTCTATTATATACACAAGTTGTACATGGCTTGTTTTTAATAAGACTGCCAGGGCAGCCGCACCTGCTGAGGGTTAGATCTTCTTGGTGAGTTAGCTTTGCTCATAGCAGTTGCTATAAGGCACCAAGGTACAAGAGCATTTTCTCCTCTATAGCACAGTAATGCTGTTGGTATCAAAATTAAACACTGAACATTAAATTGCCGCTTTGAAATTGTGGCCGCTCCACAGAATCTTAAAGGGTAAATATGTTTTTTGTACGTCTGAATGGATTAGTAAATTCCCAAGGAAGTTACCGTTCAAAAGCTCATTGTGTTTTTTTGTTTTATTTTATTTTTGTTTGCATTGTTAAATATAAAATTCAGACAGCCACATTATGGGGAAAAAAAAAGCAGGCGCCCACGGACTAAACATGTTCAATGCAGTTGTGACACTGCAGCAAATCAAAACAAACGGACACTTCAATTGGCAAACTCCTGTTTTGTCATTTAAAAGTTAAAAAAAAAGAAAACTAAATCTGTGGTTGACTATTTTCTTGTCAAAGAAGCAGCTTTTACAAGTCTTTTTAACACATCTTATTGTATCATTTGTTATGTTTGTTGTTTCCAATGTCTCTTTTCAATACAGTGTCTGTCTAACCATATCTGTGGACTGCAGGATTACAGTTTCATTGTCTTTCCCCCTGCAGTGTATGCTGACCTCTGGAAAACAGGAATGTTTGAACGCATGAGTCTGCAGACAGACGAAGATGAGCACAGTATCGAAATGCATTTGCCTTACACAGCTAAAGCCATGGAAAGGTAGCCAACTGCAATGACAAAGACTTCTGCCTTTGCCCAATCCTGGTTCTTAATTTTGATAAAATTACACTGTTAATCGTGGCTGGGGAGGGAATCCTGTCAGCTCTGGCCTGCTGTATCCCTGGGGCAGGATGATCTGCCCTGTCTGAGCCGTGAAGCTCACAGGGTGCCAGCTGGCACTTTGGTCTTTGCTGGGTCTGTTTGTACCGTTTTGCTTTTGTGTTATGTGCACTGAAATCATCTTTACATAATAAAAAAATCAGTACAGTTGCTGAAGTGATTGTAAACGCTCTGCAGTGCCAAGGACTTTTCCTGTAAAATAGCAGGGCTGAGTATTTGCAGAATTAACTTTTTCCTCCATTCAGGCAGTGCTGGGTGTTTATCTAATGAGAAAACAGCTTCTTTTTGCAAGTTTATTTTCCTTATCCTGCAAATCAACATTCAGATTCGTCTTATTCCATTAAAAGAGCCATTGAAAAGCTCAAAACTCAGAGAAGTCTATAAATGCCTTTTGCATCATTTCGATTGTTATTCCATTTGCTTCATTGCATGCCTTTGTGATAATGGCACGGTAGCCGAGTGATTATTTTGCTTGAAATGAAGTTGTATTCAGTTTTCTCTGAATAGGTCATGGTTAGGGAAGTATAAGGGGGTATTGTTTGGTAGCGAGGTTTAATATCTGCTTGGGGGTGATTAGAGCAATCTAGAATACATTCTGCTTTGTACATAATTAATGCGAGCTTATTTTCGCTTTTGCTGAAGCAGAGACTTCAGTCTTTTATAGGTATTCAGTAGGACCAGCCAACACAGCTGAAGTCCAGAGGTTATTTTCTCAATCTGTTTTCTTTCACTCACAGTTCTAGTCATTTTATTTTGAACCAGCTGCTGTTTTGTTTATAGGCACTGAGTAAAGCTTTGCGATATTTCTGGGTTTAGAAAGGAGAATCCTTCAGAGCTTAGTAGTTCATTTGGTATTCAGAAAAGGTCAATTCTGTTGACCCCAAATTCAACATTTTTTTAGTAATTCTCTGAATTTTCAGGCAATGATTTTTCAGATTGTATTTGTTTTACTCTTCCTGAGTGTTGTGCTTGTTTGGTATAAAATGTCATGAAGTCAGCAGTCAGCTGGCGTCAAAACAGTTTGCCTATTCTTAACAAAATCGGTGGAACTAACTGTATGGTTTTTGTAGTACACTCACACATGCAGTTTATTAGCTTTCCTGTCATTTTCCCCTTTTTGCCCTTGTAGCCATAAAGATGACTTTTCAATTGTTCCGGTGCTGGTGGGGGCTTTGAGTGAATCTAAGGAGCAGGAATATGGCAAACTTCTCAGTAAATATTTGGCCGATCCAAGTAACCTGTTTGTGATTTCTTCTGACTTCTGCCATTGGGGTGAGTCCACTGAGGCACTGGAAAGGTGCAGCAGTATTTTGGTTTTTGGTTTCTTTTACAAGTCCATTCTCCATACCTTCACAGTGGAAATGCCACCTTGTGATCTCAAAAGGGCCAAAAACCTGTTGGATGGGTTTTGTTGATCGTATTTTGTGGGGACATTCTGAAGAAAAATGAAGGGGGACCCTCAGCAAGGGACTAACATGAGCAAATGAAAATACAGCACAAAGAGTATTATCATGTTTAAAAAAATGATTGCCCATTCATCTAATGCTAAAATAAAGTATTACTGTAAAGAATTTCCCAGTTTAAGATAATCTTTAGAGTACTAATTTCTGCACTGGCCTGCAAATGTTAGCTTGAAGCTGAAGATACTATGTGCTGTTTCTGTTTTTCTCGCACACTGATCATTTCCTTCACTTTTCTTTTCCAAAGGACAACGTTTCCGCTACACATATTACGATGAATCCCAGGGGGAGATCTACAGATCTATTGAGCACCTGGATAAAATGGTAGGAAGCTGCTTTTCTGTAGAGCACCCAGGTGCCTGGCCTGTGGGTGGACATTTTGTACCGAGCCAGCTTACAGTCCCATGAGGAAGCTGCCAAAATCAAAAGGGGAAATACGA
The DNA here is from genome assembly GCF_055471065.1 of Atractosteus spatula. Classification (NCBI taxonomy): domain Eukaryota; kingdom Metazoa; phylum Chordata; class Actinopteri; order Semionotiformes; family Lepisosteidae; genus Atractosteus; species Atractosteus spatula. Next base: position 10,147,061 of record NC_142720.1, read on the forward strand.
ATCAGTTTAGTCCAATGTAGTAAGAATGAGCCTAAATGAGAAGGAGATGGTTTTACCGTCAAATTCCCAGTTGGTTTCTGGAAGTAAAGAGTTTAACATTACCTTTGATACATTTACTGACTTGTAGTCGCCCCTTGTGTTTAAACTTCCAACAAAAGAATAGAATACCTTAGATTTTTTCCCTTATGTTTGCTAGTGAACTATTTTTTTTGCATTGAATTGACTTTTTTTTTTAATTTAAGCTTTAAGGAATATCAGACATGACACCCAGATAATATAATTAACTAGAATGCCCATTTCACGCGGTCTTCTGGGTTTAGTAACAAAGCCACCCTCCATAATAGCAGGTCTGTAAGGTGTGCCTTGTTCTGGGAGTTACCATGGATACAGGAATCTGACATGGCTCCTTTTTCAGAGACCATAACCTGCCAAGTGCATCAGAGCTGTGTAGATAATTGCTACTTTGAGGGGCAAGCAGTTTTAGCTGCATTTTAAGACCAGATCTGCTGTTCTGGGAAGAAGCTATACTACAATATCACAAGAAAGTCTTTCAGACATGTTAAAAAGTCATATGAATGCAGTTTTTCTCCCTAGTAAGTTTTTGAAAAGTAAAAATAAGTAGAGGCTTAAAAAATTGAACCATTTGATTAGATTTGAAATTGCACGTAATATGTGATTGTAATGAATTTTCTTTTAAAAAGTATCTCCCAACAATGTTTGTAACTTCGGCTGTATTTTAGATTTTTTTTTGTATAATTCCAAATGCAGATAACTTGATTTGTTTTTCTTTTAGGGCATGAGCATTATAGAACAGTTAGACCCTATATCCTTTAGTAACTACTTGAAGAAATACCACAACACTATCTGTGGGCGTCATCCTATTGGTGTGTTGCTAAATGTAAGTATTACTACACATAAATCATTTTGGGTTACTTTTAATTTGAGGGTGTTTTAGGAAACTAATGTGGACAGAATCATAGGTCAAAATAACTGTGATAGATTGAATACGGTTGTGTTACATTACAGTTGGTTGAGTTCAGACTTCCAAAAAAACGGTATTTTGTCTCACATTCAAAACGAGCTGAATGTACATATTCAGATTGAACCTGGTTGTGAATCAGAACCGAAAGAGAGGCTTGAGTGTGTGGACGTCAGCATATAAGACACTGACATCTGATGTTTTTCCACTGCACTGCTGGTTAGACTTAACTTCATAGCATGTATTTTCATAATCCCTTAACGCACTCAAAAACTTAGAAGCAACATTAAATCTTTGTGTACTAATTGCTGAGCAGTCTAAACCTCTGGGTGTCTCACTAGCCACAGTGCTCACATCCAGTGGATTTTGCAAGTTCAGCTATGCATTTGAAAGAGACAGTAGCAAGCATTATGCAGTCTTGCAAGTGCAATGTGTTGGCACGGTAAACGGATTTTTCTTTTTCTGGTCTTATAATTTTATGAAGCCTGCTATTCTTGGTTAAAGGTATTAATTATTTTAAGATGAAGCTGTAAATAGAGCTAAAATGAAGTCAAAGCCTTATTGATACCTTGATTGAATAATTGTGGATGTTTCTGCTGTTCGTTTTGTGCATTATGATACAAAATGGCAGGATTGTATTTTTATACTTTTCCTGTTTTGTAATAAGCTATTTAAGAGGTATGTTGACTTGCAGTTATGCTCAATACAGTGGTCCTAGTAGAGCAACTTTGCATTTAGAGCAATAAATCCTACATGTTGAATCAGGAGGAAAAGGCTTCTTTCCTTTTTCTCTGGAAGAAGCCACTGATCTTTCAGGGGATCTCATGCCTGTCTGTTTGGAGGAACGCCGTACAGTCCTGTGTTAAAGGTGTTTTGGCTGGAGTTTGTGCTAGTGGTGAAAAGAGAAATGTGTGTGAGGTGAAATGGGCACCCGAGCCTGGCGTCAGAACACCAGGAGCTCTTCTGCCTGACAGTATCAGGGCCTGATTCAGAGAATATTAAACTCAGTTTAATCTCAATCCTACATACAGAGAGGAAACCTTTCACCTGCCTTCCCAGCGCTCACTGGCCATTGTTGTTTGCTTGTGTTGTTGCAGGCTGTAGCGGAGCTGAAGAAAAACGGAGTGGACATGAATTTTTCTTTCCTAAACTATGCCCAGTCAAGCCAGTGCCGAAACTGGCAGGATAGTTCTGTTAGTTATGCAGCCGGAGCGCTGGTCGTCCATTGAGACCACTGCACCTCAGGAAGCCATACGTAGCACCTGGCTCCGCCTCCTTCCCTTCTTCCACGCCCTCTCCCGGCCTTCCCTTCCGGAAAGACTCGGATAGTTCAGAGTGCTCGGATATCTTATAATATCTCCAAAAGCCACAGAAAAAAAAACATATACGTATGTATAACCCCAGCCTTGGATGTATTGGTTACAATATAATTTTTATGTGTGCGCAAGTGTGTGTGTGTGTAGGGTTGTCAAAGGACTAAGGCTGGCATACCATGTGAGTGGTAGGTGTTTCTGATTTAGGAGTGACAGATGAGGGTTGCAGAGGCTTTGTGGCCTCTGTATAGCCCCTTTTCCCCAAGTTAAAAAAAATTCTCACCTTTGCACTCTTTGCAGACATGTGCACATGTATTTTGCTTGAAAGATTAGTTCTGGAGGTAAAGGCAAAACAAGAGTGGGAGCTTTTAAATAATGAAACCAGACAATACATATATAGATCCTATATACTATTAGAAATATTAAAAGCAGTATAGGTAGCTACTGCCAATATTGTACAGCGGGAACCTACTATTGTAGTTGCTAATAAAGGGCTACACTCGACCCAGTCCACTAACATTTCTGCTGTACAATCTATACCAAAAAAGCAACTCCTGTTTTTTTATTTTCTTATTAGCCAATTAAAATTGTGATTTCTGTCTCTGTCCTTTGCTGTTTTCTTTATTTCCCTCTTTAACTGTCATTAATGTAAACATTTTTTATATCACATATGATCAGTTGGCAGCGGTTATCATGACGGCTATTATGGTTGTCAGTGTATTCTTGTACCCTTGCAAACGGCTCGCACCTTTTTCTGGGTGAAAACACAGATTTGGCCTCGTTATACCATTGTATGCATCATTTAAACTTTTTTCACCAGTGGGATTTTTTCCTCATGGAAAGTAATGCTGATTTCTTTAACTTCCCCTGAGGAAATTGCTGGATAAAGTATATTTGCATTTGTACACTTGCTGGTAAATCTGAACTATATAAAGTGACATCACTTCTTGTTGTTTTTTGTGGTGCAAATGTCAAATCCTTATTAGAATTCAAACCCTTGGTAATAATTCCTTTTGATCTTCCCTGATTCAGACCTGGTAAATTGAATAGGCCTGAGTACTGCTGCAAGATCTGTCCGTTTGAAGAGTTTTGGATTGCTGAATGAATCTGGCTGATAAAAGAATAGGGGGAGTCTGCCATTAAATCAAAGAACCTCTTGCCTCCATGAGAAAAACTCTAGTACTCCGATGCAGAGTTTGTATTATCTCAGGTTAAATTAAGCACCCGGTATGCTCTGCAGATATTCTTAATAGCTCATTACAAATGTTTTAAAAATTGAAGTAAAATGCTGAAATGCATACATTTCTTGGTGTCTTTTCTTCAATTATTCTTTTTTCAGACGTTCTGCCCCTTCTGTATAGCTCCATGTTCGTGATTAAGTGGCATTTAAAATGAGGACCAATAGTAAACAGCAATTAGAAATCACAGTGTGACAATTCTATACTTTTGAAATGTTGGGAATTGAGTTCACTTCAGAAGCTACGTTTAGATTTAAAGCAGACTTGCTGATCGTGTATTAAATGAGACGGAAGTTAAGTGGTAACCTTTGAAAAGAGCTGGAAATTCCAAAAACTGCAAAAGTAAGATATGTTAAAGTCTTTCCTGTTTAAGTTTGTAGGACATTATAAGTATATTTTCTTGGATGCCTTACTTCATATAGATAATAAAGGGCAAGTCACGCATTTGGCTCAATTTACTTATACATTATTAAATCAGTGTTTCAGGCTTTTTGGGACATTAATTTGTCAGGGGATAATAACATGCCGAAATTGAATGCAATTCTGTTACTCAGTATATCACTTGCATGGGGAGTCTATAAGTCGCTGTCTTGTGGCTTTTAACTTTGTTTTTGCTTTGCTTTCCATCACTTGTAATTGCTGCATAGTTTAAAGTCATCTTGTTTTTTTAATGCTACAGCAGCCAGTAGGGGGCGCTTGGAGATTGCTGTGCGTTTTACAGGGGGATTGCAAAACATTCCCTGAACTGCAGAGTAGTATTAAACACCTAAACCATCTTTTGAAGGTTATAATTTAGATTTAGGGGTTCAATATGCTTTCAGCCCTAGAATAATAAATTTTCCTCTATGAACCATTGAACCATTTGATGATCCATTGATCTTTTTGCTAATTGCTTGCTGGAGAAATAATGCTTGTCCACAATACTTTTAATTTGACCAATAAGCTGCTAAAATTTAGCACTTTCAGTTGAAATCTAAAGTAGCCTTTGAACCCATGGCTCAGGAATAAACCATTTCTTTTCATTCACTTTTCTCCCCACTTCAAAATAGTATGCTCATAAAAGTTTGGACTTTCAAAAACATTTTGTAATTTCCATCTTTTTCTGTACTCATTACCATCTACAGGAAGTCTAAACAATGTGAGACGTTTCAAGGCTCAATGTTAAAATCCAAATGAAAATTAGTGTAAATTCTTTAGGTGTTTTTTGAAATATCTTACAAATAATGATCGGCTCACATCTGGATGTTTCTTGGGATTATACCTTGTCATTTTTCTGTCCAAAACTACATGCTGTACGAAAATAAGCACATTAAGTAAATCCATTTATCCATCTGTTTTCAGTCATTGTATGCTGTTGAAAGCCCAGCTGCTCGCAGTAAATGTGTTCCTCATTGTAAGTTTTAGATTAAGTCAGAATGACCTTGTTTTGGACTGAGATTTTATTGAAAATGGACGGATGGATTTTTCAAATTTTTTAAATGGAACATGGTTTCTAAGAATCTATTCATAAAAAGGATTATCCAATTGTTTTTTTGCTTCCAGCGAAAGAGAAAAATAATTTACTGAGTTGTTCATCATTCAGACAGGTCAACTGACCCAGTGGCTATATCCTTATTTGATCCTGTTAGCTTTAGTGGGGTATCACAGATAGAAGGATAGAAAATACAGGTTCACCAGAAGTCAAAGTGCATTGCTATGTCTCTGGGTAAGTGATGAACAGACAGCCTTCAAAGATATAAGAACAATTCAGCACAAACCATGGCTGACTTGCAAGAAAGTGTGTTCAACTGTCTCTCCATCTCTGTGTCTTTATTCAACTTTCAAGCTATTGGGAAACTTTAAGAACATGATTTTTAAGGAACTAATTGCTAAACATTTTTCTTAAGCCCCAATATTAATATTTTTTCAAAATTCATCATTTATCAAAATTTCAATTTTGTGCTTGCATTTTGTAACTACATTCAACAAGGTGGTGGTGTTGGAGCAAGACGGCAAACCCTTGTTCCTTCTACCTTTCCCAGTAACCTGTACTGCACTGGTTCCCAATACTAGTCTAGGTGACCCACACACCAGTTTGTGCTTCACCTTCATTGGAGCATTGAAGACTTACTTGATCTGAGTTGATTGAGTTGGTCCAATTGAAAACTGTATTTGCAATTTGTTTCTAGTCACAAGTGTGGGATTTTATTTTACTTAAAAAATACAATGGTCAAAGCTCCAACATGTTTAAGAGCTGGAAACAGTTCAGATTAATCTGATGATTTATTAAGTCAGCGAAGGGTTTGAGTGTGTAACTGAGGCCTTGGCTGGAACAAAACCCAACGGGTGTGTGGGTCACCAGGACGAGGACTGAGAACTACTGCAGCACCAGGTGACCAATGACTTGTGGCGGACTGATCAGGTGACCACATGCGGCAGGTTGCTAACGAATGCAGTGAGAGCGTGATCTGCCATTTTGCTCTCCTGCAGCAATACCAAAAGAAAAAAGGTTTAGAGGCCTGTCGGTGTGCACAAGGAACAAAGGGAAATTAATTACATGAGGAAAAGGTATGAAGAATGAATAGAATAAATGCAATAATTCAGCAGTGGAGTGTTTTCTCACCACTCTAAGTTTCTATCACCAGCTCAACCTCTGTTTGAAAGACTTCTCACCTCTGAAGAATGCTTCACTTAACAAGTTACAGACAGATGCAATTAAAGTGCTTAAGGTTTTTTTACACTGTACAATTTGTTGAACACAAAGAATACACACAAAAACCCATTTGAAATGTTTCACTAGAACTATGTTACTAAAGAATCACAGGAAAAATATATTCACCAGATTTGAAGTTTTTCTTTAGCAAAAGTACATTCTATTCTTTATTTTACTGTGAAAAACTGAAGGTTGTAAAGTTAAAAACCATAACAGAGCACCTGTTACTAATAACTCGCCGATCTTCTCAGTTTCCCATTTTTACAAAAAGACATGAGCTATGAGCGTTAGGGGGGATGGTGATTATGTACAATGTGGTAGACGGTGTAGATACGCATACTGTAAAGGGTAAGTAGGTTACATTTTCTGGGATTGTAGCTCAAGAAGGAAAATCTAGTGGAACTCAAACAATTCAAAACAACAGAATAATAAAATATAATTAAGAGTCCCCTGAAACCTATCTTCACTTAATCACCTAAACAGTTCAAGATGTTCTGAAAGACAACATAATTAAAAAATTGAATGTAGACATAAAAATATAAAACATTCCATGGAAAACAATGGTATCTTCTATCGTTTAACAGGAATAATTCTAAGGTGATGGAAAGAATGTGATTTTTGTCCTCTATTTGCGCACAGTAAAACCTGAATGAGTCCATCACACTACAGAATTAACCTGTAGTAATGCTATAGGTAAATAGCACAAGCATAACTTATATGTTATGCTTATAATGTGAATGTTATTAAGGGATGTTATTAAAATGTTTCTGTCATTTTAATAACATTCATATTGCTTATGATGTATTGTAGGGCTGTGTCTATGTTCTTTTCATAGTACATATTTGGATCTAATCTCACTTGGTATTTTTTAAAATCTCATGTTTTTTGTATAACATGAAAAATCAATTTGCATTACATTATCATTTGTACTTTACCTGAATTTGCATGGGAAATGTTTTGGTCTAACACCATCATCTATATTTTACATATAGTTGCTTTTATTTTGCATTATCTCAAAGTGTTGTACAATAAAACAAAGTATTGTACATACTAGCATGTTAAAAGTGGGTTCTAGCTATATAGCACAGCTGTCATAAAGAAACAGAGAAACTTCCTTTGTAAAATTACTTAGATAATACAACTGGCTGCACAATTATTCATACTCTTGATACAATGCAACGTATTTATTATGCATTCAGTTGTTGCATAATTAAAATTAAAATGTGAAAAATGGAAAAAGTGTTGGAAATCATAAAAACAAACAGTATTCCATTGTTCCTTCTTTGGTTTTGATAACAGAGGATTTTTCCTGTAGCCTTTTAATCGGTTCAGGCATGATACAGTCGAGGTTTTTGACCTTTCTTTAATGCAAAACTTCTCCACACCCTTTAGAATATATGCCTTGTGCATTGCTTTCTACAGTATGTTCTGTTGAAGTGTAGTCTGGAGATGGTAATATCCAATCAGTAACATTGATTGTAATATCTTTGTAATCATTATCATTGTAATATCTCCTGCGGATTTTGTAGTAGATTTGGAGACATCCTTCCGATCATTAAAATCTCAGAAGTTCCTTTTAGGAGAAAGCTTGACCTTCTTAGCAGAAGGAAACAGGTTTTGGTATAGAATATCTTTATATGTTCTGGAATGTCAGGATGCAAAAAAACTACAGATAGTGCAGATCCATTTCAACTCTTCATAGCAGGGATGACATTCTTTTTTAGAATTTTTCATGCTAATTATATTGACGAACTGTCCAAAAACTTAATCTATGCTTCATCCAGCCACATTGTGTGGTCCCCTTTGACTTGGAAATCAATGAACTGCTGTCTGGCAAATTCATGAGTTTTCTTTTTATGTTGTCAGAGAACTGTGCCAGAGACCCAGATTCATGAAGTCCCCCTTGATCACTCCCAAACTACTATTTTAACAGTAATACAGATGAAACGTTCTTATATTCTCTCAGGTGGGGCTGCAGATATTTCTTTAAACTTGACTGTCTTGTGGATGGGCAGCACAGTTGATTCTGGGATATCTCAAAAGAATTTCTTATGGCCATTACTAGAGTTTTTGAGGGTGATAATCTTTAAAGTAACACAATTCTCTTACTATTCCCATGTTGAAGTTATTTTAAGGTTCTGCTTGTGTTCAGCCTCATTTAATACCGAGTAGCAATGATGACTTCCAGATACTTACGTAAACTTTCTGAGTCTTTGTTTAAGGTTACTAATTAACATTAGATGCTTAAATTTACATTTAATGTCAATTTATCTACAGGGTATGAATAACTTAGAACATGAATGGAAGAACAATATGTGATTATTTTGAACAGATGTATCTTTGTTTCTTTCAATACATTTCATTTTGCAGTTATTCCTGCCTTAGGTTATGTACAAAATATAGAATATGTACTTCAAAAAATCACTTTTCAGTAACATTACACGGTTAAATTCAAAGCCGATCACATTTTCATTTTGCAGAAGGAGAACGTTTGCCTTGCTTTAGAGATAAAAATGCATTTCTGAAGTCACAAGAAATCAGCTTATCCATGCAGATATAGAATTAACCTACTGAGTGAATATTTAAGTGGAATGGTGGGTATCTGATGAAGTCATCCAAAGTGCTGAGCAAGTTGGCTCTTTTGGTATATACTGAATGCTTGAGGACCTGAGGTTAGATCTCAGAATAGAATTTGGCTGTGTTTTATAGCTGGCATGAAAACAGGGACCCTGCTAAGATGTACTCTAGCTGTGGGTTTGAGTACAGATCCAGAGAACCTCCGCACATTGTGACAGAGGAACAATTTGCTCTGCAAGGCTGTCTATGTGTCACTTAAGAAAATGCATTACAAGGTAAATGGAAATTACAGCATCCCATATTTGTATCACGTGTTCATCTTGTAACATAAACTGAGTTTCCAATATGTTTTCTGTCTTTACCTGAACCACACATACAGTGTCCTGACTCGCAACAAAACAAGGTAGTTTGCCCAAATGGTCTTGACTTTCTTACAACCTTTCTTTGATTAGACTCTATGCTATCATGACAATGATGACCCATGCAATGTTTCAGTTCCAGCTCTGAGGCTGTTTTGAAATTTGTTCTCTACCTGGTAATCAAGACCAAATACCGAGAAACATTCTCAGAAGCATAAGGCTAGTTCTTACAGAGACAAGCAGTTCATTTCACATTGAAGTCCTGATGAGTTTGACTTGACCAGCAGCAAACTCCATGTGTCGAATAAGGTTAGATTTCTGTGAGTGGTGTGTTGACAGCATAGGGTTCACAAGGAATAAGATAAGAAAATGCATTAGTAATATGTACAAAGAAGTCAGACATTGTCTTGAAGGGCTTGGCTGAGGGAGGAGGTAGGAGGGGTGGCTGGAGATGTGGCAGAGAAGGGCTGCAGAAGTCCTCAGCATGATATTTATAGATTTTTCAGGAAGTGAAAAGTTGTTACAAACCCCTTTAGGGCTGCCAACTGGAAAGCTGCGGTTTCAAATCCCTGGTGGAGCAGTGCTGTTGTACCCTTGAATGGGGTACTTCACTCAGATTACCCCACTGTCTAAATGGGTAACTGCTGAAATTGTTATAAATGCAAATTTGATTTCAATGGACCTGTAGACCATTTAATTAAAGATTAAAAAAACAGTAACAGACATTTAACAAAAACAGCCGAACAGCATGTGTCCCTTTCCAGCACAGACCTCTCTCCACAGGATCTACACACATGCTGCTTAATAAGTCACTTCCTTTAAAAAGGAATTAATTATTCTTGAGCTTTAAAAGCCATTAAAAAAAACTTTGGAATAAGTTGGCAAGCTTTGAGGGTAAATAGTATGTCATCTGAGTTTTAAAAGAGCAGAAAAGTGCAGTAGTTTTTTTTGTTGTTGTGTGCTCCTTAGGAGGAAAATTTGTGTTTGTAAATAACATTTACTGTTTGGTATAGCGGAGATTTTACACAGCTTGGGGTGGACGTTTTGGGACCTGTCCCCAAAAGTTTTTGTTCTAACCCTGTATTTGCGTCTCAATTTCACTTTTCCAGGTATGGAAATATTCTTTCAAAAATATTGCTTTTGAACTGTGAATTGAAGTCTGTTGAATTCTGTTCTGCTGTGAGCAAGAATGAGGCAGCATTTTTGCCAGCCATCGTGCCAAAGATAAATCCTTTCTGTAAAGGTCATTTTTTCCCTGCACCTGGTGTTTTGGGAATTGAGAGAAATATCTGTATTTGCAATAGTACATACTTTACAGTTTTGCTGCTAGATGTAACAATCCAGCCCACAATATCCCAGACATCATTACTTATAAACATTGCTTAACCTGAGCCATAAAAAAATTCAAACCTTCAAATATGAAATGACCAACAAACTGCACAAATAGTGAAAAAAAAGGTAACTGAGACCTTTATTTTTTGAGGGTAGACAAGTAAACATCTTCAAGTTTGTCACTTGAGTAACATTTTTCAGTGCTGCTTTCCTGTTTCTACCCTGCTTGATATATTGTAGTTTGTTAGAAACTGATAATTTCTTACAGTGATTCTTCCCCATCTTCTTTACAGTTTCTCAATTGCTTACACAAGTCTCAGAACTATTCACCAATATCACAAAATCTTTGACACTGTCGCCAATACACAAATAACCACATCTGCAAAATCTAACACATAGTGAAAAATAAACACATAATGGCTGAAAAACTACATACATGGCCCTCAAAACCAAACTATCAGGTCTGAATGCCACACACTTATGTCATGTGTAACTCTCACAAAGCAACAATAAAACAGTGTCAAAAAAAGTAAATTCTCTGATCAAAAGGGGAAATGCATGTAGGAACGCAATAAATTGAACAAAACCATTTGGAAAAAAAACCTCACTGTAATAAATGTTTAGACGGTTCATTTTTACACAAATTACAATAAAATAAATATGCTTTCTGTAAATGAAGAAAAACTTGGTAAACTGCCAAACACAACTATTGTGTGAAAGCAACAAAAGAATGCTGCATTCAGAAACTGTCCTGTCTGTCTTGTGGATCTGGCCACAGGTTTTCACCTACATCACAGTTGATATTTTCCAGGGCCAAGCAGCAGCATGACGAATCCAGCAAGCATCTGCACGAACATCACAGGCCTCTTCCATTGCCTGGAGCAGACTGACTTGCTCTTAAGGCCTACTGTCATGCCCCACACTCTATCTTGGAAACACTGTTCCATCCCTGTCACACCCCACATTCTCCCTTGCAAACGACGTTGCATTCCCAGAACCACTGTTTCACAATCTCATCCCCGATTGAACCCATCACATTCTCACATGCACCAGATTCCTCAAATTCTCACTCCCTAACCAATTATCCAACCACACCCCTTTCCTTTCAGTATTTAAACTCCCCTCACACTTTCCCACGCTCACTATTGAGAAGCCTCTTCTAGTATTCTCCAGTGCACGTTTCCTAGCCTTTTGACTGATCTCCCATTACGAATCTTTTGCTTCCGCCTTTTGACCTCGCCTTCTGGATTTTGACTTCCGGATATCTCCCATTACCGGACCCTTTGCCTCCCTTATCGACCTAGCCTTTGGATTTTGTCTTTTGGATCGTCCCTTTCCTACTCTGCGTTCTGTGGGATTCCGGTCATGCATAAGGATCCTCCAATTCTACCTATAGCTTCCCTGACACCTACGGTCATAAACCTTCCATCGCCATGCAGAAAAAAAAATTCTCAATGGGACTGAGGAATGGAGAATATGGTGGAAGGAAGACTTGGATTTGAGGGTGGTTGGTGAACCATTCCCTGACTACCACTGCATGTTGGAAGCTTACATTGTCCCGAATGGCAAAATACATGTACAGTAAGTCATGTCTGGAGCCCCGAGTTGGAACAATCAGTCATGCAGCGCAGCGCAGCGGAATGCCAGCAGATGTGTTGAGTTGTAAGGCCCAAGAGTTGCATGCTGATGGATAACCACATGGTGACTGATTGCAGCACAATGGGTGACGTTCCCACCCCTTTGGCCTGAGACCTCCACCATTGCTCTCGGCCCTGTGATGTTTCTTCCCCATCGCTGCCTTGTAGACAGATTGAACCCTTCCTCATCAACATGGATTAACTCATTCGGGCAGCATTTGCTTCAAGCTCCAAGATTCTCTGAATAAAGACATAATCATGAAGGTACAGTGATGAGGATATTGTGCATTTCTCTTATAGTACTGTATACTGTAACACTACTTCCCTACGCCTTTGTGCAAGACAAGTGCACACTACTTTACTACTGGATGGAGAATTTATAGCTTACCTGCACATATAAGTAGCACATCTTTCACATGATCACCATTTCTCTCAAATGGCACACGATATATTTGCTTCATAGACATCCTGTGCCTTCTCAGCACGCGATCAGTGGTGTATATGGATATACGTCTGTTGTGAAACATTCCAATGTCCTCTAGTATGTGGCGTTGGATTTCTTGAGTCTTAGGGCATTATTTGCCATTACTGTTCACTATTTCAGCCTCTTGTTGGGAGGTAAGCAGTTGGTTTTGCCCACCAGCCTCTGGTCTTCTCTGAATTCTTCATACAAACTACACCAAGTCACGCTGTTATGTGTGTTGCTATGAGAGCCAAATATCCCACAAGTTACTTTAAAGTTTTACCCACTCACCTGTTCTCAGTCCTAAAGGTTCAGATGATTCCAGCTACAGTGAACCGGCTCAGATTGGGCTTCACTCTCCATCCTGCTTCCCGCATACTCATTCCGTGGTTGTTCCCATTATCAATTAGAACGGCTCTTATTTCATTTGAAATTTGTTGTCTTCCTCTTCCTCTCTTTCTTCCGCTACCTCTTGCTCTACATGCTCTTTGTTGCTCCATTGTTTTCTGTACTGACCACTTCTGCGCCCTTTTTATTTTGGAAGTGTCCTAGAGAAGGCTTGGGAAAGCCTTGTTGAGAGTATCCTGACATTTAATATGACAGTTTGCCACGGACATCTGGGGGTGGAAGATAAAATCAATCTGTCTAGCATTGTGAGAATGGCAGGGAAGAGAACTGGGAAACAGCAGGCCCAGCGTGGTGATTTGTGCCAGAGTTCAGCTCTCAGAAGGGCGAGGATTTTCACTGGTCTCTCCCCTCCACTCTGTCCTCAGTGTGCACCTCTCCCGTCAGGTAGTGTTAACGCCACGCCCCCAGAGGACTCGTCGTTCCACCTCGCATTCCAGCACGGTTCCCAGTTAGCCCATTTCACACAACAGCCCTTTTTATTTTGGAGAACTGAGTGAAACTATTTGACTGATTGTGTTTGTTCAGGTGAGGGCTGTTGTAGTTCATTGTCACTTTGAGTGTGACCAGGTGATTCACGGATTAGGAGTCATGGCCCAAGTGCTCTTACAATGACTATTGGGCTTATACATGGAGGATTGTGTGAAGTGTTTTGCAACATGAGTCAACCTGAATTGCAAATTGAGTTGAAACAAGTAGAATGTGCGTTCAGTTCTGCAGAGCTGGTGCATTGTTCCGGGAATTTTGTATTGATATCAGATCGCTCTATGTGTGCATTTGGTCACAGTGCATTAGCAACTGGGAAGAACTGTAAGACACCTTCTTCATGTGAGCCCTCTTTGCCTTCTGCCCTTTTTTTCTTTCATGTAGTGGAAATGTGAAGTTGATTAGTTTCCAAAATGTTGTTATGCTTCATTTTGTGCTACATTTGAAACTGATCCAGAATGCAAAAATAACGCAGGTGGCAGATGTTCTGAATAAAAATGACAAAAGCTGTACTTAAAAAAAACATATCTTCCTCTTAACGCAAAAGGTGCATCCTATCTATAATGTGGATTAGCTGTAGCTGATATTTCTCAGAATAATGCATTATTGGGCAGATCCCTAATTGTTACACTATCATGCTGTAATAGTTTTTGTAATGTATAATTATAGACGTTAGATGTTAAAGGTCTTCTGAAAGGAACGTACGAACGTACAGTATATAGCACATAAAAGTGATTTTTTTATGGTGTTCCCAAGACGTTTCCTGACTCAAAGAGCAGTTGTTTTCTTGACAGATTATTGTTTTATCACTTGGAATTCCCTGAACTGGCCAAAGTGGTTCCATATGATTCATCGTCATTTTCAATAGCTGTTTCATTTGTGTATTTCTTTTTTAAACAACTCCTCTCTGAGGAGCATTGGAGGTTCCTAAACCTCAACCAATTCCAGGACTTTCACAGTCCTTTTTTTTTCCAGTAATTACAACAGTGCAGGAGTGCAGTTCTGAGATCTTCACAGGCTTTCTTTATTCCAGTAAATACAGCCCTGTGTAACAATCCAGTTCTGAGATATTCCCAGACTGGCTTTATTCCAGTACAGTAATCCAGACCTGTGCAAGGATTTCAGTTAAGTAAACACAATTCAATTTCCTAGCACTAATTAATAATAAAATGAGTAATGTTTGATAGCGCAGGTCTGCAATTCAAAAGTAATTAAACACTAAGTAATGTGTGATTTCCTGTTTTTCCATAACAAAGGCATATGAAGTATATTTATGGTATAAAATAAACTGCACTCAATTCACATTTGCTTTTCAAACTAAAAAACATTAATGGCATCACTCATTTTTTATAACCTGATAACCAGGTTTGTAAAAGCATCATCTGAAATAAAGTCATTTTAAACCACAACTTTCAAAAAGGTGATGGTGACAACAAAGGCTGCTCAAGGTATCCAAGTATAACTCAAAGCAGAATAGAAAGAATTTTCATGGGGAGAAGCAGGGGTTAGTAAAGTACAGAAAACTAACACCTGGACTGTGCTGGGAACTGAGTAATCTTTTTGGGTTGGCTGACTTGGCAGCGTCCAGGGCATGAAATCATGAACACCCCTGACTTGCAGAGAGTCGCTGCCTCGTGACTGTGGGCCCTGCCCTCAGGGGTAGAGGAAGAAGAGGAAGCTTCCCCCTGACTCCCGGAGAGTCACTTTGAGAGGCGCTGCCTCACGGCTGGGTTAGGCCCTCAGGGGATAGAGAAGAGGAGACAGACCCCCTGCCAGTCGTGCTTTTATGCTAGAAATAATTATTTTTTGGATTCACATTAGTTGTATGGTTTCATTTGTTGAAAGGGCAAGGAGACACAAAGAATCACCTTTAGGGGAGCGAATTTACCTTGAGTTTATCAGTACCTGGTGCCAATCCAGTGCAATGGAAATAAATGTGACCAAAACTGAAGAGCATCTTATCAGTGTTGAAACTGTCTGTGGGCAACCTGTTCAACCAATAATACTTCATTGTCAGTCTGCAGAGACTGTGGAGCATTTTGAATATCTGGGAACACACGTTGATCACGTTACACTGAGAATACAGATTACAGATAATATTTTTAGAAAGCAAATCGGAGGTTGGTTTTAATTCAAAGGCTGAAGACTTTTAATGTTAGTCAAAGTGTCCTAGAGAAGGCTTGTGAAAGCCTTGTTGAGAGTATCCTGACATTTAATATGACAGTTTGCCACGGACATCTGGGGGTGGAAGATAAAATCAATGTCTAGCATTGTGAGAGTGACAGGGAAGAGAACTGGGAAACAGCAGGCCCAGCCTGGTGATTTGTGCCAGAGTTCAGCTCTCAGAAGGGCGAGGATTTTCACTGGTCTCTCCCCTCCACTCTGTCCTCAATGTGCACCTCTCCCGTCAGGTAGTGTTAACGCCACGCCCCCAGAGGACTCGTCGTTCCACCTCGCATTCCAGCACGGTTCCCAGTTAGCCCATTTCACACACTCCTCAGTGCTCAGTATAAGGGTTTTCTTGGCTTGAGCTGCTATCTCTTTTGCTGGGACTTCCTACTTGGTAAATGGCTTCCTGACCCTGGTTTGTTCCCCGACTACGTCTCCTGGTTTTGCTTTTGGCACTTTACTGATCGCTCTGGCTGTGACTCTTGGCTTCCTTGCGGCTTAAGGCTCTGCTTCCCGTTCTGTACTTTTGCCCGGCTTGTTTACCTACGGCTTTCGGACCTCGGATTGCTCTCTTGACTACTCCTTTGGATGTCGTTCAGGTTTTCTGCATAGGGTCCTCAATACTATCCCCTAACAGGGAGAGGGTTCAGGGCACCAAAGTCAAGCAAAAGCATTTATAAGAAGTCCCCTGTGCAATAAAGCTGTGTAGTGAAGGTAATTAAAGATAAGATCACTTTATTAGCCCTATACAATGTCTAGCATTAGATATTTGTCTTTTTCATATACTCCAGCTTGCTCTCCATGAGACACACAGACAGGGAGAGAGAAGCCTGGGGTCAGAGCGCAGGGTCAGCTATTGTACAGCAGCCCTGAAGCAATTGGGGTTAAGGGCCTTGCTCAGTGGCCCAACGGAGTAGGAGTCCTCTGCCAACCTTGGGATTTGAACCAGCAACCTTCCAGCCACAGCTGTAGATCATTAGCCACAGTGCCATTGCTCTGCCCGGTGGGGAGCATTCCCTCCCACTTTCAATTAACTAATCTGTCATGTACTGTTTTGATTTTATGTACCTGTATCTGATTTTATATGACCTAAGTGATTTTTATGTTTAGCTTTCTGTACATGTTTGATGTACTTCTCATGGAAGGAGCCAAAGACAAATTTCCACAGTTGTGGACAATAAAGTATCTACCTAATATGCTTGCTGCTGAAGGCTATAGTTTGTATGCATCTATACTATGCAAAAGGGGCATATGGAGGAGTCATCTGTTTCTGCTAGTGAGAAAATATGCCTGAAGCAGCACGTTTAAGATTTTCCTATATGTTTGCCTAACCCAGTGAGAACGTGTCACGCCCAGACTGGTGGCAGCACACAGCCCACGGCTGCCACGAGAGACTGCAGCAATCCCATGAGCGAGCACATTTCTCCTGGAGTTCCCTTCTGTTCAACCTTCCCCCTGCCCAGCCAGCACCCTATCATCCATTCAATTTAATCTGGGTGCCCTGTTTGATTCCCGAAACACCACTGGAAAGGTGCTCTGTCATTCAGCTCCTGATACACTCAGCTCTGACATTTAGTCTCGCTACCGGTGAACCTGAATCACAAGAAGCCCCAGACCTCAAACCTGTATGGAATCCCGTCTTGCCAGCTCCTTTCCCTGGGATTTGTTCTGTCCTGTTCCTGCCCTGTTTTCCAGATCCTGTCTATCTTCTGCCAGTCAGCCATTTCTCTCTTCTCCTCTGCAAACCATCAGCCTATGGAAAACATCGAGTTCCAGCTTGTCTGAAAGACATTTTGGTATTTTGGTGAGGTATCACATTCATTAATTCCCCTATATAATAATGGTCTGGTGGTCTGCTTTAGATGATCTTGTTGGACTAGCTACATAATGTAAACACCATGAAAATGAATATGGGTAGAAATAATTTACATTTGCAGGAAAGATCACCAAAGAACATCTGCTTTGAAATGAAGCTATACACCAACTGCTTGTGTATTAGAGAAACGTTATATGACATTTTTTTCCTCTCAAGATCTCAAATGTTTTTATTCCAGGTAATTTATATATGAATGCACTGCTTGCATAAAAATAAAAAGAATCTGAAATCTCACTACAATTAATTACTGCAGTTTGTGGTATTTTAAATTTAGAATTTTTCGTATGTGGTATGTTGTTTTAAAGAATTATTGTCTAATAAAGTAGTATGTGTGAATTGCTAGACTTTGTGTTTGTCACATACTTGAGTCAAAGTCATTGAAGAATGTGAATACTTTTTGTGCAAATTAATGAGCATCCAAGGGGCGTTAGTCTTAAATAGTTCTTTGAATGAACTAGATGTGTGCAAAGGAGGAGAATTCAGGAGTTAACATGGAAATCATCAGTTTAGACTGTCTGTAGTTTTCCTTTTAACCAGCTGTGCTAAATAATGCAAGAAACATCAGGGGCTTTATAGACTGACTTACAAAAGGACTACGGATTACGATTTACGGTTTGCGGCTTGGATACGGAGTGGATTTGTGTGTATATATACAGACCTAGGAATTTGGATTGTTTAAGGACAGAGAGAACGGATTACGGATTGGGTTCGGCAAATAATCGGACAAAAGTAACGGAGAAGAGCCGTGTGGTGTGAGTAACATCTTGTTTACTACTTTTCCCCCGGTGACACCACACTACTAATGCATGATCACACTTTCTGAACTAACGGTGCTCTTCCTAGTCCAACTCTTCTAGAGCATTTACATATATTTTATTCCCCTTTTCGTTATCTGCTCTGGTAATATGCTAGTCAGCATGTGCGAGAGTCCTATTTTATATTCCCCTTGGGTGAATCACTTCACAAGCCATAGGCTCATAAGAACTCCACCCCTATCTCATTGCCTGCCTTGCTTGCTTTTCAAAATATGCCACTGGGATCATCTTGTGTTTTCTGCAGTTATTGTGAAATGTTTGAAATTTGATGGTCATTTATTTTATGTGCATGATAAATTAAAAGCATATGCTCTCCCACGCATGTGCTCCCTTCTGCAACCTGACTTTTGAGTCACACTTACATGTTTAAAACTTCTGAAATACAAGTAATTCAGACAACAAACTGACAGAATCATTGTCACCAGACCATTCAATATTATGTGAGCGTCTGTTTAAGGGGGGCTAGTGTTCAATATTATGATGTTTTGTTATGCTTTATTACTATTTTAATAATTCTTCTAATTATGCAATTTTGTAAAGTTGTCAGTTGGGTGTTTATTGATGCTTTCTCTGATCTCTTGGTTTTCATTCCCAGAGTGATCTTCTCTTTACTAATATCTGTGCGAAATTACATTTTCAACACTCTTGCATGGTGTCTAATCATAACATATGAAGTTTGAGTTTTGCAGGTAGGAAGACTTGATTATCTGGCAATGGGTTTTCTGGTGGTCCTGCTGATGAGTTAAAGCCTTGATGAGAACAGTGTCCTGGGGTCTTCCTGTGCTGTGACCTGTCAGTTAAGTCTTCTATAGTCTGTTGTCATGTACCCCACATTTCTGGCTTTTTTCCAGTATATATTTTTTAGAGATTTTCTGAGTGCAGTATGGTGGTTAGTGTTGCCAGTGTTACAGCTTTGTGGATCAATGCTATGATTCTGACCTTGGGCATTTGAACGGAGTTTGTATGTTCCTCTTGCCTTGACATGGGTTTTGACCTGCTGCTTCGTGCTGGTTAGGTATATATATTGGTATCCTGTGAAGAGGAAGAACAGAGATGTCTTCTCAGTCCTGCTTTCCACCTTGTGTTTAAGGAATAAAACATTTGGTTTAATGTAGCTGGCAACAGGATAAGTATCTTCCTGATCATGAAAGAGTAGATTTTCTATCTTTGTCTTCTATCACTTACAGTAATATCAGGGGTCTCTTTTTGTTGAAATAATGTACTGCCTGGCAATTATGTGACTGAACATATGTGTTTAGTTCTTTGAGTAGATACACATTCTGTAGTTCATCCTGTGTGCACCACCCAAGCATATTTGATAAGTTGTTATTATGAATATTGAACTGTTACTTCAAAAGTGACAATTTAAATCTCAAGATCTCAAACTGTGAGTTTTCTGGAGGCTGCTCAAGGTTAGAGATGGTGCAGTCCTGATGTTTTTAGGTGTCTTGTTTCGTCAGACGAGAGCGTCAGTCTTAAATGCCATGGAGGATGTTAAGCAAATCTTTTGATCTGCTGGTAGGATTTCAGGATTTGTACAAGTTTGATGTTGACGTCATGAAGCAAAGTGATGTTTCAGACACAAACCTTTTTTAAACGCATCCTTCCTTAAATCCTTGTTTTTAGAAGATCATGATTTTTATTTCTTATTTATTACTGAAGCTCAAAGAATTACAAGAAAAGATGTGTAAATAAAGCGTAGTAGATGAGATCAGTGTGACATTCCTGGATGCGGAGGAGTGAAGAGTCCCCTGTGTGAGCATCATGCCTGCTGGAATCTTGTTTTTAGAGACTGAACTCTTTTTGAGCTTTACCACCTTTCCTTCCGAGAGGACTCCCCCGGGATGTAGCCATTTGTCAGCAACATCTTTTCTGCCTGTTAGTCTCAAACAGGAATAGGCCACAATGGGTAATCCCTTAAAGAAGTTTTTCTCAGTCCATCCGTCTTCCAAGCCAATCTGCAGTCCGTTCTCTCAATCCTTATTCAATCCGAGTTCCAAAATCCGTAAAGTACCACAAATCTGTGTCATATCCAAATCACCAACCTTAAATTGTAATCCTTTATCTCTTCCGTTAATCCATTATTCTTCAAGCCGCACAAACACTAACCTGATTCCTCTATCTCCTCCAAAACGCATTCACCTACTGGCTTCAGCCCTGGTTCATTGTTTCCGGGGCACATACTGTATATTTTGTTTCCTGACGAGACTCACCTGTGTCTCATTGTTTTTCAGAATATGCCCTTTCCATCTGTGGGTCAGCAGGTTTATCTTGGCAGCCATCTTGCTCAGGTCTAACTCAAGTATATTAAATAGGTCGTTCCTGAAATACCTGTCCTGGATGATCCTTCCCCTGGTCATCTCAATACAAAAACATTTGAACAATTACCAACAGATGTCTATAAAATGACATATCTGCAGTGTAAATTCTCACATTTTGAAATCTTCATGTTCTCATCATTGCACACATTTGAAAAACAAGCAAAGGCATCCTAAAAGTTTATCCTGCACAAGTGTATGAGGAAAAAAAACAGCTTAGGAAAGCCTCTGGCACACTGAGTGGCGTCATCAGAGGAGCTGTCTCAAATTTCAGCCCTGAAAAGGATTTGAAAAGCCGACGGCACTCTTTTTTTCATAGCAGGGCAGTGCGTGTGTGAACCACTGTAAATACTCTCTTCACTCCAGTTGTATTCTCACTCAGTCATCTCAGTGGGAAGATGTTGTGCCAGGAGAACTTAGCACAGGGCTACAGCTGGTTTTTGATTTTTTTTGGGATGGGCTATATGTTCCGGCAGAGATCTGCACGGACTCCTTATGGGCGCTATGCTGTGCCCTCAAAGGACACCCGGAAAATTCCTGCTAGAGTAGCCTGGTTCTTCCAAGAGCTGCCATCATTCCTTGTTCCTCTTCTTCTGTACTATGCAGCACATGGGCCATGCACAACAGGCAGGAACCTTCTCCTCTTGATGTTCTGTGGGCACTACTTTCACAGGTATGGATTCACATTCTCTGCAAGCTGAGCACCTTGGGGCTCAGTGAAGTGTGCTTCATTCAGATGTCTCTCATCTTCAGTGGGGTCTGTTCTGTGAAGAGTTGGTGAATGGGCACTGCCATGGGCTCTAAAGCACATAAAAATACCATTGTAGATTGTAGATTGTGCAGCCTCATTTTCCTAGTTTCCCTAGTTTTAGTAAAGCTGAACCTGAAAGTCCAACAGATACCACTAATCAAGAAATGTGCAGGAAAATATATTTATTTTAGAATGTTTTTCCAGTTACATTCGTCTAGGTCTACAAGGTAATATTACTGACTAGGAAAGTCGGGTCATTTGCCAAAACCGCTTTATACAATACAGTGACGCGGGGACTTGGAAAGTATGAAGATTGAAAGCACAGATTGAAAGAATAGCTGCATTTATTTATTTGGAAAAATACTTTCCCTTCATACTGCGAGTGTGAAAACATGATTTCATAAAATACATGAAGGCTGCAAATGGAAGGAAGAAGCAGTTTGCTTTTCACATTTTTTTCATTGTAACGCCAAATTAAAATCTTGTACATAGTTCTTAAATAAAAACTTAAATCAGACATTTTGGATTCTGCATTCTACATTATGTACATGTCCACATTTTATATGTGGTGCATGGGAGACTGCAGCTGAATGCAAACTGGAGGAAGCAGTTAGCACTCAATCCTTTTAACCATGGTGCCAAATTAAGGAGCTCACAAGAAGAGCACAGCTCTACTAAGAAATTGGCAACACTGCCCCTTACTCCCACCCAACCACAATTTAGTCTTCTTAATAAAACCAGTGTCACTTTCAGCATAAATGGGTGACCTTTAAAAAAAGCCAAGGTTCTGTGTGAGATTGCTGTTTCTGAAAAGAAGACAGAAACAACACTGTGAGAGAACATAATGGTTGGACATGCTTGAGTGATCCAGCAACACGATAACATTTATGATAAACACAAAGACCAAAGACTGTCTCACCTCCTTAAAACCAAACAAAGACCATTTGAAACATCCCAGCCAGTTTCCTCATTGTTGTGTTTGTGTAAGATAAATGCACTCTGGGGCTTACAGCAGTTTTATAACATAATTGAGTCACTCTATACACAATTCTTAGCACAAGCGTATTAAATTCTTACTGCAAGGGGATGATTATTATGTTTCACTGATTCTGATTGTTCTGTTAAACATTTCTTCCTAATGCTAATGCATGCTTCTTAGTTTGTCTGAGTAAAGGTTCTTAACTTTAAAACTGTAAGCTGCACCTGTACCCAGGTTCCACCTGCACCCAGCTTACAGTTTACTTGTGCCAAGACCAGCCTGCCCTTTATCTACCGAAAGATATTTAATCATACTAGCTATTGCCTTTAAGTATTAACCCTCTTCAAGAGATTTGTGTTTAAGTGACAGTTTCAGAAAAGAGTTTCTGATACACGTTTGATACTCCCTCCTGTTTTCCCTGGTTCGTTTCAGTCTTGCCTCTCCGTGTCTGTGCATTTAATACCATCTTCTCCAGAGGTGCTCTAAGAGGGATAGCTTAACAATTTCATACCAGTTGGTTTAGTCCGTGTTAAAGATGACTAAAACTGTTTGGCCACCTGGATTGTCTGTTGGCCATTGTGAATCCTCAAATGAGACAATTAGATAATAATTAACCCATGAACTTTTATAGCGCTTTTCTGGAAAGCCCACTGGCACTTTACAGGTAATGGGGACTTTTCTCCACCTGGATAAAGCGACAGCAGCCCAGGTGCACCAGTACGCTCACCACACATCAGCTATTAGTGGGGAGGAGTGATGAAGCCAATTCATAGGTGGGGATTATTAGGAGGCCATGATTGATAAAAGCCAGGGGGAGATTTGGAGTAACACCCCAACTCTTTTTAAGAAATGGCCATGTGATTTTAAATGACCACTGAGATTCAGGACCTTGGTTTTATGTTTCATTCAAAGGACAGCATCTTTTTACAGTATAGTGTCCCCATCACTATACTAGTAAAATACTATAAAATGACATATCTGCAGTGTAAATTCTCACATTTTGAAATCTTCATGTTCTCATCATTGCACACATTTGAAAAACAAGCAAAGGCATCCTAAAAGTTTATCCTGCACAAGTGTATGAGGAAAAAAAACAGCTTAGGAAAGCCTCTGGCACACTGAGTGGCGTCATCAGAGGAGCTGTCTCAAATTTCAGCCCTGAAAAGGATTTGAAAAGCCGACGGCACTCTTTTTTTCATAGCAGGGCAGTGCGTGTGTGAACCACTGTAAATACTCTCTTCACTCCAGTTGTATTCTCACTCAGTCATCTCAGTGGGAAGATGTTCTGCCAGGAGAACTTAGCACAGGGCTACAGCTGGTTTTTGATTTTCTTTGGGATG
Organism: Atractosteus spatula; assembly: GCF_055471065.1. NCBI lineage: Eukaryota > Metazoa > Chordata > Actinopteri > Semionotiformes > Lepisosteidae > Atractosteus > Atractosteus spatula. Next base: position 10,170,790 of record NC_142720.1, read on the forward strand.
GGCTATATGTTCCGGCAGAGATCTGCACGGACTCCTTATGGGCGCTATGCTGTGCCCTCAAAGGACACCCGGAAAATTCCTGCTAGAGTAGCCTGGTTCTTCCAAGAGCTGCCATCATTCCTTGTTCCTCTTCTTCTATACTAGTGCATTAGGATCCACACAGACTGCAGGGTGAGCACCCATTACTGGCCCCTCTAATACCTCTTCCAGCAGCAACCTTAGCTTTCCCAGGAGGTCTCCCATCCAGGTACTGACCAGGCTCACACCTGCTGAGCTTCAGTGAGCTGCCAGTTGTGCATTGCAGGGAGATACAGCTGAGACAAGAGAGTATTGTAATTTTCATGGGAAAACAAAGTCCTTATCTTCCCCCTCATGTAATAATATTTACGATTGATCCAAAACTTGTCTTTGAGTGACCTGGCAACACGATACACTTTGCGAGGGTCGATCACTCCAGGATAAGAGCAGTTACTGTATGTGTAAGCAATTGTATTTATGTATTTTATAGAATTGGAAGCTGTACTAATGTACAAATGTCACATGTCTCCTTCTGAAAACCTATTTAGCGACAAATAAAAAGCCTGGCTTTGAAACAGGGTTCTTGAGAGGGTTACTCAAGATTGGACCCATATCTCTTACATAAAAGGTTGCTCAAGTTTCCTTTTCTGTTACTGGCCCTGTTCTTTAACCACTTCTCCATAAATTCAGTATCTGAATTGCATGGTTCAGACTAGGAGTAAGAATGTTTTGTTGCCAAAGCCTGTTTGTTTCTTATAGCTTAATCTTAATTTTTGGAGGCATTGGATTTAGCTACAAACAAACAGTTTCCCAAGCCCCTGGGCGGTATGGCAGGTATGTAAAGCAATCTGGGGCTCGTAAGTCAGTTTCAGCCAGGGTTGCCTGGCTTTTGCAGGAGTTTCCAGCTTTTTTTGTGCCTTTACTGCTATGGTACACTGCAGGATACGAGACTTCTGCAATAGGGAAAGCACTGCTGCTCTCTCTCTTCTGCGGACACTATTTTCAAAGGTATGAGCTTCTGGATTGAAATTCTTAACCTGTGTATTAAGAGGAGGAATGACTGTGGTCATCTGTGTGAGCATGTTTCTGTGTGGGTTTGTCCAAGTGTTCTGCTTTCCTTCCACAATACAGAGACATCCTGTCAAGGTTAATTGGCATCTCTAAATTTCCCTGTGATGGACTGGCATCTCACCCAAGATGTAGTTCCAACTCAGTTTACAGTTACTGCCTAAGTATAAAGTTCTTACTGAAAATGAATGGATAGATGTAAGGAGTAGAGATATTACTAATGTTTTTATTTTTTATTTTACGCTACTGTATGAATAAAAATAGCATTTCCCTTTCTTGCTCTTTCCTAACAATGTGTATTCACTGTGTGTGCAAATAAGTGTACCAGACTTAATTTTTTTTCTTAGCTGAAACCATATGTGCATATTTGTGGTGCATAATGCATATTTACACCCTCTATAAATATAGAGTAGTTTACTTATGAGAAATTATTTTAAGTAGGCTTAATGTTTGCTAAGTTGTGTAATCATTCCAGACTGTATTAGTATAACTGAGTGCCGTTTAAGAGCCCCTTTGTTTGCATGTGGGATGTTAACACAGAAACAAAACGCGGAGCGTCACATCATAATGGGGGAAGACAGAATATTGTCCAGATATCCAAGGTAAATGATATACAAGCTCAACCGTTCTGGAGAAGGCCATTCAAAATTAAGAAGATCCAGTGCCAGTTTCATTTGGCTGTGCATCATCATGAAGTTCAAAGCTGATGGCATTACTGCTGTCCCTCCAGATGTCAACAAGCTTTACCAAAATGTGTAGTTGGAGAACAAATTTGGGAATTAAAAGGCAATACTGGGAATCCTAGGAAAACTCTGGCATCATCAGAATATGATGTTTTGAAGTATAACATCCAAGACTGACCTCATGAATCTGGTGTCTGTGGCCAAGGACCATTGCCAAACAGTAACTAGTTGACTCCTAAGACAAAAAGGAACCAAGTTCCAAACTTTACCAGTATATTTTAACCAAAAATCTAGTGACTTCTGTCGGGAAGCTTAAGCTTTGGTCTTTACTGAGGGATAATACAAAGCTTTATATGGCTCAATGACCAAATGTCTGAGAAAATCTTTGTTTCTGTTTTTACTCCTGCTAGGACTTTCATCTATGCTTTGCTCAACAAAGGTCAACCCTTTCCACTCCACATCATGATATCAGCAGTGATATTCTGCACTGTGAATGGCTTCTTCCAGGGCCACTACATGCTGTACTGTGCACAGTATGATGATGCCTGGCTCACTGACATCAGACTTATCCTTGGTGAGCGTGTATGGAGATGAGACAGTGAAAGACTTAAGTGTTAAAATGAATCTGCTCTTTCAATCTGAGTACTAGAAATTCAAACCAATGTGTAAAATAAATGCTCAGGGGTTTAATTGTCCCAACTATAAATGTAGTAATTTTTGGACTTTCTCAGGGATTGAAAATGGCCAACCTACTTTGTTGAAAATGTCTGAGAAACCCTAAAAGAAGTGTATTATAGCTCTTAGTCATTGTTGTTGAAATGAAATCTTTAGAAATTTAATTGAGTTTTTATGTTCTTCTCTACCAAATCTATCATAATAATGATTAGTAATCAAAAATGTATTTTTAAGAATGTGGTCTTAATTATAGTCTTTTGAATTTTTTAGGTTTAATTTTGTTTGGCCTGGGCATGGCTATAAATATTCACAGTGACCATATTCTGCGCAATTTGAGGAAACCGGGAGAAGACCATTATAAGATTCCAAGAGGTAACAGCTTAGCAGTTTAATCCCTGGGCACCTGCTGCATGTGGACATATGTGGACTCTGCTATATTTATATCATTGCAGTTCTGTGCTGCTCTTGGGCTGCATTTCAGGAAACCTAAGGTTTTTTCTCTTTACCGTGTTTGTTAAAAAATACAAATGTGCAAACACTAGTATATCTGGAGCAGATAATAACTGTGGCAAAACTTTGTACATACACTTTGGACACACAAGATCTAGTGCTTCTAAAATGCCAATTCTGATTTAAGCACTGAACATTGCAAAGCATCATTACAAGACAAAACCAGTATAGCCATTGCAGAATCTATATTCAGCTGATGCACTATATGCTCCAAAGTATTCTATCCATCTGAAGTGGAATGCTGTTTTTTTGTCTCTGTAGAGGGGATTTCGGTGATATGCTGTACGTTTGCGTTTGCATTTCAACAGTGTGGGTTGATTTTATCAGCATCAGCATCGCAAGCTGTGCAATGTCTCTTCTTGTGCCAAAAACAGATAAGCTCTGTCCTCATTTTTTTTTAAGGTGGCTTGTTTGAGTATGTCTCAGGCGCCAACTTCTTTGGTGAGATTTTAGAGTGGTTTGGCTATGCCATAGCGACCTGGTCTCTGCCAGCCTTTTCTTTTGCCTTCTTCACCACCTGCTCCATTGGGCCCCGTGCCTACCACCACCACAGGTACGTACCCCAGGACAAAGTCATCCGTCCAATCTCCGACTAGTTGAGAGACGAGACGACACGCTTCGTGTACTGTGTTTTAGATGTTATCTGCTGTCAGAATTCCAGAGGAGTAAAGCAGTACTTAATACTGCGTGTCCTTTCGGTGGAACTCCTGGCTCTTCCTTCCTGCTCGTTATCTGTTCATCTGGCAACATTCTGTGGAGCACGCTGAGATGAGGTTACAGCTGAGTTACATTACAAGGCTTTTAAACCTGTTCTTGCTTGTCACACAGACAAAAACATTAGGTGCCAACATTGCTTTGAAAGAAATAGCTGAGAAAAAGTTTCATACTTGTTTGCTTCGTCTGGAATTCTGCTAGCCCTGTTTTTCTTTGCCCCTGCACCTTGATTTGAGATATGAATGTATGAGTACAAACAAGACAGGACTGTTTGGCCCATCTTACTTATTTGGCATCAAGCATATTGCTTTTATCTGGGAGCTGTAGTGCTGATGTGGAATACATTACCTTTGACGGTGCCTACACTGAAAAAGTCTTGTACTGAGGGGGGAGGGGGTGGAGAATATATTGTAATATCTGTGACATAATAAAGCGTTACCTTAGCTTTTCTTAGAGGGTTGTTGTGTACAAATTCAGTGCAACAGAATAGTCATGCACGAGAACACAAACACATTTTTTCTGGAGCTTTAGCTTTCAGCAGCCTGAGTAGAATACAGTATAATGGGCAAAGCAGGCTGGTAAAGCTATTGACCCTTCAATGGACATGAATGGGGCAGGCCATAGAAGCGAATGGTGGGAGAATGCATACAGTTTACAAACCTGCAAACTGGATTAAGAAATGCACTATTTTTTCCAAACACTGAAGTTCAAATTCTGCAAGCTCACACTACTCCAGGCCCCGATTCTCATTTTTGTGACTCATGTTGTGTCAAAAACTACCTTTCAGTCATTTCCACCCTAGTATGCCGTGATCTTTCTTTAGTTGTGTGTCACCGTTGAGTCCCTAAGTTTGAGGCCTTCTGGTATTTTTTCCTCTCACCTCCAGGTTCTACTTACAGAAATTCAGAGATTATCCAAAGACAAGGAAAGCTCTGATACCCTTTATTTTCTAAGAAGTTAGATGCTCCTCTGGTCATTTGCAAAGGAGGAGAGTTCCAAGACGAAGCTTCACTGGCAGATGAAGAAAATATGGACACAAAGTTGAACACAATCTGTCTGAAAAACAGTTTGTGTTCTGAGAATAACGAAGACATGAGACGGATCAATATGTTCTGTTACTGTAAAGAATCTTCATGTTTCCTGTTTTCATAAGGAAGGTAAACAGGAGGTTCCTGAGGCTTATATATATATATAAATTTATAATAGTTAAATAAGATTCCAATCAAAGAAATTTGTGTGTGGGTTATACTATGAGCTGTTTACTCGTTTCCTTTGTAAGGGGTTAAAAGCGTAAGCCTCAATTCTCACCTCAAACCTCAAAGGTTTAACTTTACAGGAATTTTACAGATTCCTGTCAAGGTGACTCCTTGGGTGTACAATACTTATCAGGCACTTACTGATTCTTTGTTTTGTCAAACTTCAGGAATTCAATCAAAATATTAACAGATCAATTTTCATCTTACTTAGAATATTTTAAATATTGTAGAACTTTGCTCCCCCTGCCCAATGTTGTACTGCATTACTGCAGTCTCAGCCTTGACACCACCTGCCTCTGCTTCCTGTGGGTTACCCTAGAGAAGGGGGTACCCCATCTTCTCTTTCACCACATGTCCTGCTAACTGAGAGTGCAGTTATCTTCTCTCTCTATCCCCCTCTCTTTCTCTCCCCTGGTGACTAGCACTCTGGCTGTACTAGAAAAACACAATAAAACCCCTTTTATTGGAGATGAGTTTCTCTGTCTCCAGCCTCTTCTGTGCCGCTGTCCAGCTGCCAAACTGGAGTGTGTGGTCGTTTACTGCAGCATCTACTAGAATAAAATTTTAGTAGACAGAAATAGATTAAAACAAACACAAACCAGAAAAAAAACTGATAAAGATTACTCGGCACTTACGTTTTAATATAATATTTATTTTTACTGAATATTCTAGTTATTTTCTCTGTATCTTACCACTTGTTGAACTATTTATGAAACATCGGTAGTTCTATCAAACCCAAATTAATATGAAGAAGAGGGGTGATTCAAACAGCAGACTTCATTGGGGTAACCCATCCTGTTGAGGAGAACGACAACCCATCTGAAAGGATCTATTCCTGAAAATCTGTGTAAAACTCCATTTTTAATATTCAATAATTGAATTATGCCAGATAATCTGTTATTCGTTTGGTGTTTTCACATAAAACACTATTTTGTTACTAATTACCTTGGTCTTTAGTGGTTATTCACCAACAAGCAATGAAGCCAGAAAAACGTTTTGAAGTAGTCACTTAATAATGCTACTCATTGTCCAATGGCTTGAGCACTTCTCTAACTGCTGTAGTCAAACTGTGACTGTGAGGAGCATCCATAATAAAAAAAAAAAACAGGAATTAGCCTAAATCATGAAGTGTTAAAAGATTATACGATTTTTAAGGGTGAATTTTGGTTTTAACTAAATGGTATATTTTAAAGGGCGATGTATTTTAATTTGCATTTGCCAATCTTCCCAATCGGAAAAATAAACATTACTGATTACTTTTGCATTTTTTATTAACAGATAGCAAAACTATAGTCTGTTGTGGCTGGGTGAATACATATTACACACAACACTGACACTGTATAATAAATATTATACACAAAACCAGACTGGATCAGGTAATGTTGACAAGTTAAATAAGTGCACATTTGCTAGCATTTTCACACGCAACTCTTGTGAAGATATTGGAGGGTAAACCAGACAAAAGACCGAAATATAATTTTAAAACCCACTCTTTAGTGGAAGAATTAATCTTTTTCATGTAATAATACATCATTGTGGTACAGGGGCTAGATGTTCATATTATTTTACTATGATATTCAGGTCTGAATCACTAAGTACATAGCGTCAAACCTAGACATATTAGATAACATCAATAGGATTGTTTTCTTAAACCAGTTAGTGCCTTGCTTTCGTTGTCATTTCGTGCAAAGAAAGTTTATCATTAGTATCTGAAAAACACTGAAACCAAGATACCCACATGCGGGTACTAATTCATTGCACTTAACCTTTTAAATAATGTGAATAAATAAGGTTTCCATCTGCCTATTTATGGATCTTAGAACATTTATTCCATCCCAAGTGGGAAACTATACTAGTTGATTTAAAAGGCCAGGCATTAATTTGTGAAACCGGACAATTTACAATTTTTATGTTTTAAAATCTATTCTACATCTTTAAAACGCATTACGTTTGGTTGATATCGTGTTCATCGACACAACAATAAAAGCAAAGTAAATATGTGGGAATGTTTTACAAACAAAATTCTTTCAAGACTTAAACTCTTTGGTCTCATGAACACAATGAAGCGACGCACGGTAAGCCACAAAAATGTGTCTTTATTTACAAACTGCCACGGTTCACCCAGTCTGCTCCTTTGAAAATGCTCACAAATTCAAATGTACAGTACCATTCTTCCAACAGCTGGGGGTGATGATGCCACCTGGTGGGGAAACCCAGTAATTACGAAAAGTAACTCTCCATCTGTGCCATTATAGAAACTTGACAAGTTTTCACTTCTAGTGGGGAAAATATAAGTATGGTCTATTTTTTAATTTTCCTGCTTTTACGCACTTTTAGGATCAGCTTAAATGCTGTGACATACAACCATAAAAACGTTAATTGACGTCTTGTATGACGTACTTGAGATCCAGGATGAGGTTGGCCGTCTCAACGGCTACCTGCAAAGCGTTGAGCTTTGCCGGAAAGGAGTCTAGCACGAGGTGTTGAGCACAGCTCTCTGCTGGCAGGGTGGGAGAGAACGAAGGGCCCTTCCCGCCAAGAATGACCCACTGCAGACCTTCTTGTCGGTCCAGCCGTCCACAGCCACACAGGCTGACCACGTCCTTCCACGGAACATCGGGGGCAGCGCCGCCGGGGCCGGACCAGCGATGGCCACAGCACAGATCCACGAGGGATTCCCCTCCGTCGTGCTCCAGGGATCGGCCCACTGACTCCAGGGCTCGGCAGAAGCTGTCAGCCGCCATCTGGAACTGGGTGGGTGAACAGCCAAGCCCCAGTAACGTACCATCAACACCACTGCTGCACTGTAAGAGACATTAGGGAACCTATTTCAAAATGAGCTCTTTTCTCCCTGCGAGTTTTTCACGATGCATGCATTTATCAGACATATCACATTTCCGTCCTGATGGCAAAAATGTAAAGTACCTAGTCCCGGCTTTTTTTAAAATAAGGTTCTCCATAATAAGCCGAGACTGTGTTTATTTAACCAGTCTCCAAAACACAGCTGGTCTAAAGACCATTAAAAAACAACCGAGTCCACTGCTTTAAACAAAAAGAAATGGGGGAATCGCATCCAACTCCCCAGCCACACTGCTCACATTTCAAGCTCATTTTGAAGACTGCTAAATCTTTCCAACATCAACAGAGGTTTCTTGAGCTAGCTGAAATTGAACAAGGCACAACGCAACATCCCATGTGAGAGAACAATCAGACACTCAGATGGCTGTACATTTTTAATTATCGAGCATCACAACAATGTTTTTCCCCCAGATACAAACCTTGTTTCTGATGTAGGCAGCCAAATGTGTTTCTGTACACCCTCCACCAAAAAGCACAAAGGGACTCTTCAGTGATAGCCTCAAGACATGTTCTGCATTTTGGCACGTCAACTGGAATAAAAAGCCATTTAGATATAAGAGCCCAGAATTAAAAATATTAATGAGTTTAAAGTAAGGGAACTGCTGTAAAATGCTAGATTTAAAGAAATCTAAAATGCGCTTTTGAGTTTAATATATGTATAATGCATATAATAAATGCATTTTGAGAATGTAAGCAAAGCAACAGTTTCTGTTATCAGTAACATGTAATCTTTGCTGCTGTACATCCTGCTGTACTGACTGTACCAGTTACTGTACTCCAATATACAAAAACATGGAGATATCATGTCATGAATGGCAGAATTTATATTATCTTAACAAATACGGCTTTTGATTGTAATATGATGTATGTAGCATGATAAAAGGTAGAAAGCCATTGCCATTCCTTTCATTCAAAGTCTTCTCAAAAGCATTACAAGCAGGTAGAGTAAGCAACAGATTATACAGAAATGTCTATTTTAAAACACCTGAGTTGTGATTTATTGCCTACTGTAGCTCATTCAAACCTACCGTGAATTCTTCATAGTCTTGACAGATACCAAAATGTCTTCAAGTAAAAAAAGAAGTGTTTTGGAACAATTAGTGTACACATCTTCTGTTCTTAAAATAATCTAATACAGCCTACCTTGAGCTCATTAAGGGTAGTCTCATTTCTGTTGCACAGCCCCAGACTGCAGACTGTTGAATCTCCAGCTGGGATTAAATTAAGCATCTGTCTAGACCCAAAGCTCTTCACAAGGATATTGCTCAGCTGTCCATAGCACTTGGATGGAACAGGAGACTGAAAACTAGCAATAGGTAGGGCACCTATTTCACAAGAACAAAGGTTAAAAATCATTAAGAGCCAGTCATATTCAATATTTTAAAAGTTAAAAACAATATCCATCATATTTGAGAAAAAAATACTCTGCAAATCAACAAAAAATGCAACTATCAATTCTACAAACTTTAAATAATACTCTACACAAGCAACTGGGCTATTTCCATGTTCTCCTCTTTATAATCTGAGTTACCTACAAGTGAATTACACACCTGTCATTTGACTTAGTGGTTCCATGAGTGAAATCCCCAACCTCTCTATGACGATCACATGATGCTCCTTCAGGTACTGCTTCAAGACAGGATGTACCACCTTCTGACATGCCAGCAGCGCTACGCTGTCACTGACTATCTGCTTCCCCATCCTCAGCAGCAGCTCCAGGACGGCTGCTTCTGGGCTAAGGCCACAACTAACTTCCAGCGTTCCGTCCCCCGTCTCCGAAAGGTCACCTGAGAGCGAAGTGTTGAACAGCGCCAGAGTGACGGCTCTTTGATCTAGCCTCTTCAGGTCAGAAGGAGACAGCATCTCTGGCATTTCTACCAGCAGGCCAGGAAACAGAGCTGAATCCATCGCTCTGTGGCCTTCGACAGAAACGAAGACCACCTTCCCTAAACAAACATATTCCTCAGCCTCACAGGGAACAGTCTGCAAGAACGCCTGCACCACCAGTGAGCTGACGTGTTGCACTTCTTTGTAAGTCAACATGCAGGCCGGTTTGCTAGCTATGACACTACGTGCCAGGGACAGCAGAGACTGACTGTTGCCAAAATCAATTCTTACTCTACAGCCACACTCCTCTTGGTTCAGATAGTCATTACACAGGCATAGGAGATGCCTGTACACTTTGAGGGTAATGCCTGTTTCAATATTTAATCTTTGTGCATTTTCGATAAGGGCACAGGAAAGGATAGCTGCAAACAAACCACAATCGCCAAAGCAAGAAATATGGTTCAGAACAGATGCAGTTAGTAGCTTGAGGACAGGGTGTGATGTGAAAACTCCTTTCAGAAGCACTGCTGACGTAGATGTAGTCTGGACATGCCCTCCCACATTGTTATGTATTTGCTTGAGTCTGCCGGTAGGACCAAAACACGATGTGAAGATCTGCCTGAACACTGCCAGTTTCTGACACACTTTATCATCTGATAAAGGTTCAGAAGTACAGAGCGAGGTCTTTTTATTTGACAGACGAGACATCTTTGCTTTAGCCTATCAGAGAAACTAAAGACTTTGATTTTTTTTTTAAGTCAAAGCCATTTTATTGCACATGGATAATTTACAGAAAGGCCATGCAGATTTATTTATGTCTGACCTCATTTATAGTCCCATTTCAAAGTACAACCTTTTTAATTTAAACTTAAATAGTAAGGAACAGCACATAATGGTCTAGTTGGGCTCTTCTGATTGTGGCATCATTACTTGACATCCTTCTGTTTCAATGCAAGATCCGAACGAGTCGAGCTTTTCACAATCTTTTGCATTAGATATGTCCCAAGGTGAATACCAAGAAAAGAAAGTCCTCCCACAAGCAGCCAGTTCTTCTGCAACCAACTTCTATTGCTCATGTTAGCAGTCTTTTACGAGGGATCTTTTTGTCATTATTTGGAGATTAATTTCTGCCTGAAATGAAAGGGAAAATTACACATATTGTTAGACTAAGAAATACAATAGAGAACTTCCAGATTTAATAGATTTTTTTCAAAATAGCTTCTCCAGGTAGGTCATTGCCTGAGTTAAAGCGATTCTATTTTGTGCCATTACGTTTTCTATAATATTCACTACGAGATTGCAGATGAACATCAATTCTATTAACCTACAGCACGAGAAATGGCTGGCACAGGCCAAACTTCAGAATTTTCATTTGAGCCACAGAGCTCAAAAATGACCGCTCAATACCTGTGATCAGTATTCTACTGCTTTCCTTTTGGGTGACTTTGCTGTTGTGAGACATAGGACACCACGCCGGGCTCTGGCATGTAACTGTCCTCCTTCTTGTGGAAGATAGGATTTGACTTGATGCTGTACCAACCCCAGTGTATCAGTCCAAGACCCGTACCCATAACAATAAGCACTTTGTAGTTCTTCCACACACTTCTTAGTCCCATAGTAACGCTGGAACCTATAAATTAAAACACAGTTTAAAGAAACCAAACAAAAATAAAACAAAATATAAAAAAACATCTCCATGCAAATGGGGAGGTCAAAATTAACATTTTTTTTAAAAGAAAGAACCATTTAATTTGTGACGTTAGCTACATGACTCTTTACCCTATGATCACTTGCATAATGAATGATTTCATAGAAAGATTAAAGAGTGAACTATAGCTACGGTTGATAACTGAAAAAATCAACATTCAAAAAGTCCGTAGTAAACAAGTATTATTAAACCAAAACCTAGTAAAATATTTTAAATATTTGTAAGGACTTACAAATACAAGTGACAAAAAAGACTCACCTTCAGCAGCTTACAGTTAGAAACACGGCGGCCATTTTGGGTCCTTTCATTTGCGAATTTCCACATATATGCCTGTCAAATATTTACTTCAGACATGTTTCAGCGCCAAACACTGCACTATAAGAGACGGTAATATAATGTAACGAATAATAAGATACAAGCTATGAACATGTATTAAGTACTCATTGTTTGTCATTGAAATACATATCCAATTCAAAAACTAGTCGCATCTAATGACACTTCACACTCTGTGTAAACGTCTTTTTCTTCCGTTTTTGTTCTTTTAGTTACCATAACGAGCAAACGTCTTCAAGTATATTCAAATTCTGCAGTTTCAGCGATCGTTTCTATGGCATCAAGGACGCCTATGGGGGTCCTTCTGTCACCCCAACGTGACCTGTATTCAAACCTGATGGCGGAAAGAGAACGTGGAAACGTTTGTGCTGCTTTCGGTACGTAGCGGCTTCGATAAAAAAATTAAAATAACGCAGTTTCCATGTAAGGAAAAACAGAAGCTATGCATTATAAAACATTGTTAAAATAAAATTGCTTGTCTGTTTCTTACAGAAAAGGGGCTTGTATTGTTACTGTAGTGATAGTTCACAGCTGTTTCCACACATTTCTATGCACTGTAATCTTGTTGACATTTTACGATGGAATCCCTGTAACCATGAAGTGTAGTATTGCAGCTGTACTTGCTCGTTTTACTTAATACAACTGGGTTGTCGGCCCCACACGTCCCGAAGAGCCTTAATATTCATTACTGTTTTAAAATTTAGTTTGGAAGCAATGCTTTTTAAAAAATAAATTTAACTTGAACATGGAATGTTGTATGTACAATTACATTTTAACACATAAACGTATTTAGCAGGAATACCGAGGATTTATTGGCGTTAGACGTTTTTTTTAAAAGCAAACCCTTCTCATAACATGTATTTATTGTTCACAATAACTGTTTTCATACGTGCGCTCTCAAGTTGCTTTTTGACGGTGCAGTGTTTTAAGACACATTGGGCTGTGACGGAAGGATTTATATCGGTAATAGCATTTTTAAATTATTTTGAGACCGGAGCTGTGCACACATCACTATTGTCATTGCAAAAGTTGTGTTATCAAATATTAAACTATAAGACCATAAGCAAAATGCAAATAATCTGAAATGTATCTCATGATTTACTTAATAGGACGTGTGTGTGTATCCTTTAAGTTGCAGTGTTGACGGTGCAGCACTTTTCCACAGTAGGTTTTTATTTGAAAGATAAATACAGCCTACCTTGGAATCTTAGATCTTAGGAAAGACACGTGTCAGTAGCGTACGAGAGCCCAAAGCTACGTGTGATATGCTCTGGGGTTTTTATTTCCGCTAGCTTTTTGTTTTTAAAGAAGGCTGCATCAGTCACCAAATGATAACTGTGAACTACCTTCATATTTTATTCTTTAGTTTTCTTTATAAGACTTGGGCAACAGTGTGGAGTTCTTGTACAATACATTGTTGTACAATCATCTTTGCCCCTGCTGATTTTGAACAGCTGTTGTGTTTGACAGCTGTGGGACGGATGCAGAATAACATTCTGCAATCTATCAGATTTTCCCCACAACCATTAAATACCAGAACCACAAGGTAATTAAGGTCTGGATTGCTGTGTATCACTTTGAGCGATGACTCAGTGACAGGTTTTGCAATTTAGGCATGTTTCTTTTATGATATCATCCATAAAATATTTTTAAAGAAAGTGCTGGGAGGAATTGCTTAGTGCATGAATATGTTTTATAATTCTGAGATAAATGTTGCTATCAGGCGTCATAGAAGGTGACGACATTGCTGAGTGTGGGAAAATGACCTTTGGGCACAATCAGAAAGTCATTTGTCAAAATGTAATTTTTTGCATACCCTGCTCATAGCAATGTAAAAGTAAAGGTGTTCAATTTATATTTTGATGTTTATGTTTTATTTATTTGCTATTTTTCAGGTTGTCACTGAATGTCATGCAAAAAATGTCCCCAAACAAGTTTGTAGTGAAGGTATGTAAATGAAAGAATTTATAATATTTTTATATTTTTATGTTTTTAACTTTTTATCTGTTTTTGTATGTATATGTCATTTAGTCTGGATTTGTTTTGTTAAGAAAATGCCAAAATGAAAACAAAAAATTAATAATTGTTAAAGGTTGGGACATGGAACATTATTGTTATCTTGTAATTTTTTGTAATTTATCAGTTTTAACAAATGGCTGCTGTCACAAAACAAATCTTGTCCATTTGTCCTCAGTGAGATACGTCTTATAATTTTCTATTTCTATTGCATCAGCAATGTATCTACCATTATCTTTGATTTTGGCTGAAGTGTAAAAGCAATATAGCAGTACAGCAAAATTGTACAAAAAAGGAAAAAAAGAGTTATGGGATACTTTTGTTTTCCCTAAGGTTCAAAACTTTTCTTCATGTGTGCCAATTTAGGCTCTGCCATTCCAGTTTGTGATGTGAATGCAGTCCAACATAAACAAGTCTGGAAATTGCTGAGGAAATATTATTCTGAGCGTTACCCTTTTCAGTGCTGAAGACTTCATAATGGCTTTATGTGATCAAAGAGATTGTGCAGCCTGCTTTTGTTTAGTTGTTTCTGAAAATGTACTGGCTAAGAGACAAAGGTGTCTGTGATGAATGAATCTTTGGTTTTCATGGTTTGGGAAAGTTTTTTAAGTTTATCAATAAAAATAAAAAAATATATAAGGAAATCTCCTCTGAAAATGTTTTTTTTTTACAATCTGTAGTTGTTGCCTGACTGTTGATAATAAAAATAGGCAGTATTGCTGAGATGTTGCCGATATAAAAACAATCAGTTCTGAGGAAATTAGCAGTGGCTTATTAGATGGTAGCTGCTTATTATTTCTGTTGTGGCTTTGTACTTCACGTATTTAAAAACTGGATTGCAATATAAGGGAGCATTCTTAGGTGTATTTTATTTTCAATCTCTGTGTTAATATAAGAAAATGCCTATTAGGCATCACTCTACATTATAGCGTGCCAGCAGCTTTTACAGAAATTGTGAAGAAGTGGAGACCGGATGAAATCATGGACGGTAAAGGCTGCATAGTGCAGTTTCCTCACCGGACGTCTGGCAGGGGGATTCCCTGAGCAGGAGTGGCTGAGCTCGGGACCGGAAGCTGCTGTCTGTTCCCGAGGGGGGATGAGGGCAGTCAGGGGGAACGGGACTTCACTTGGTAGCCTCCAGCAGGGGGCAGAGGCGTGTTCGCGCTACAATTCCTCTGGGCTCCCGTGCGCTTGAATTCTCACTGCGTTTGGGCTGGGCTCCCCACGTGAATAATCAGGGGCATAAGTAAGTCAGCTTATATCTTATATTTGTTGTTTTTATCAGTTGAAACTGGCCTATTGTAACTTTTATGTAAAAAAACAAGCACACACTTGGTTCTAGGTTCTTCTTATGAATGCATGATGTGTAAACATCTTGTTCCATTATTGTAATAGCGATGTGACCAGCAGAATTTCAGCAACACCAGAGCCACAGTTAATGTGTGCATGTTAATGCACCACCTGTCCAGGTGTTTGCGCTGGCTTTTATTGAGCACTGAGCAATGATGGCCATACTGTAGTTACTGTGGTCTGTATGTTTTACCTTGACTTAGAAGGATACTTTTCTGTATTTCTACCATCTAACAGCAACCTCTTGCAAATTCTGTGTGGGATTAATTTCTGTCCTTTACTTTAAGCAAAATGCTCCATGTGGGTGTTCTCTGTCTCATAAAGTTTAACTGTACATTTCTGTGATATTTTAGGTTGAAGATTGTCTTACATGACCCATTAAATCAGAATCACTGAGAAAGGCCAGACTCCCATTTTGTTCAAAGGCTTCTCATCTTAATTGTTGATTAGAGTCAAGTAAAATTAAACATATCCCTTCAATTTTAAACTGGAATGCAAGCATGAGATTTCTTTGGAGGATGCAGTACAGAACAATTAACAGACTACTTGGCAGATTGCCTTGAATGTGCAAATTAAAAGTGGTTAGAAATGTTTTATATTCACAGAGAATCAGCTGTGGGCCATCTAGTCATCTAGAATCTGAGCTCTTCCATCATAACTTCTTTGCCTGTTTTTGATTAGCCCTGAAGCGCCCAACAGTCCTCTTGTTGTTTCACCAGCAGGGGGAAGTGTTGATTGAATTTGATTAAACAGTTGTGTTCTGTAAGTTCAAAAGAAATGTTTTGTGCATAAAAAATTTTATGTTGAAATTTTTATTATTTCAATTTATATACAGATTTGCTACAACAGTGTTCCTTGTCTTTTTTGTAATTTCTTTGCATTTTAATAAATATGATCACCTGGCCTCATGGGCCTTTCAGTATATGAATATAATTATTGTAATCTATAATTACATCTGTTGCAAACAACCTTTATTTTATATAGCACCTTTCATGGTACATCATCTCATGGCATTGTATAATAAAACCAAAGAGACAGGTATACCCAAATGAAAGCTGTAAATGACACAGATTTAAAAAGGCATGAAAGTTTTAAGACAGCCTTTGAAAGTACGAGTCTTATAGGAGTAGAGAGATCATTCCACAGTCTTGGAGCAACAGAACATGAAGCAGGATCTGCAGTGTGTTCTGAGTCTCGTGTTAGGAACTGAAAGAAGGCTGGAATCCAAAGAGCAGAAACAACATGCAGGTGTAGGGTGGGTTAGCAGTCCACTGATGCAGCCAGGAGCTGAATCACGCTAGCCCTTGAAGGTCAGCAGCAGTATTTCGAGTCTTATCCTAAAGTCCACCGCTAGTCAGTACAAGAAAGCTAAAACAGGTGTTGCCGCTCTGATTTTAACCAAAACTAAAATGCATGAACATACATTATGTATTCTGAACGCACTGCAACTGCATCTGGTTAAGAATTGTATTTGGATGCACCGGCAAGCGTGACATTACATATAATGAAGCTTGGAAAATGCAAAAGCAGATTGCTATTAATATTTCTCTATTGAAACAGATTTCTGTTGACCTTGCAACAGAGCAGGCGCAGATAAAATCCAAATCCGAATCTCAAACATCCTGCTATCAGGGATCTCCAAGCTCAGCATCTGGACGTGGGGTTCCAGTGGGCAGAAGAGAGCCTCAATCCCCCTCCATCTAACGCTGGGCAGGGAGTGGAGGCTTTGATAATTAATGCTTTATCATCAGCACGTGGCGATATTTGTCTCATGTTACTTCAAATTAAATGCTAAAAAATGTACCAAGAAAAGGACTTTTGTCCCCCTGAGGATGAGGGATGTATGCTATTAATGAGGAGCTCGGAGAGATGAGCGGGCAGTAGTGCAATTTCGTTAATGCAATTTTAGAGGCATCCCCAAACTTGTATTATTGCTTCCGCTGAATTACTGCAGTACCTTTTCATTATAGTGTAATTAAAAGTTTGTTTGAGAGGTCATATTCTGGATGAAGGGAAAGTGGAGTCACGTCTCATAAATCAAGAGCTTATTTGCCGCCAGTTACAGCTTAAGCTGAAAGACATGGCTTGGGATTTCTTCTCAAGTAGATTTTCTCAAGACTAGATGAAATACCACTTTTAAGAGAGAACCCTTTAAATAGTATGCAGAGAACAAGTTCCCATGCAGTATCTCACAATATTCACAAAACATCACTGTTAAGCATGAAATGATCTGTGATCTATATACCTGAGGAACAATGAAATCCAAGTTCAGTGCCCCTTAATACTTATACTTTCATCTATGGCTGTGTATTAAGCTGGATTTTATTTCATACAGTATGACTTACGAAGTTTAGTATTGAGTAGTCACTGTTGCGGTGTATTCCTTAAGGAGATATGTTATTGAAATGAAATAGGTGAAGTAGTCAATGTAAGACCAATTAAACTAAAAATAAAAAATGAGAATACAATTCCCTGTGTTTTTGAAGTGCTTTTTCAATTTGCAGCTTAATACATACTGTGGGGTGGTCAGATATACAGCGCCTGAAGATTGTTTTATGAGTTTGGATTTTGAGATTCTTTTGCTCTGGTGGTTTATTACATTCTGTAATAAGAGCAGGTGTTAGTATCTTGTTGCTTGAGTCATCTGGTTATGCTGAGCAGTACATATTAGATGAACTTCAAACAAGCTGTGAGGATATTTACTCTAGATACTGATGGAAGTTCCGTTCTGTGTTTTCTTAAGTAAATTTGACAGTGACATTCATTTAACTGTCTGGTAAATGAATCTGTTGGTCAGAATCTTTCTGTTGAAGAATTTAAAGTACTAAAAAACGTTTGCATGCTGCTTCTCTTCATTTTCCTTCATATAGAAACACAATTATGCCAGACCACACACTGGGAATGTTTTTAGGCTGCTTATCCATGTAAACAGCCTGCCTTTCATGTAAAGTGGACATTTTCAATGGGTCTGTTTTCATGCTCGGGATTTGATAACCTTTTTAATCAGCATACAGATGCCTAGGGATCATAATTTCTTGACTATACAGTATCTGTTATTCCAAATAGGCAAATATTTATTTGTCTGTCAAGGTTTTGTTTGTCAAAAGCTGCCACAAGTGATTAGATCTTTTGCATTATATGTGTCCACCAAAGAAGCAAACAACTTTACCGATAACAACTTTCAGCTAGGATAATAAGTGTCGATCTTCAACTTCTTGTCTTTTTGCTCTTTCGTTGTCCTAGGGCTACATAAATAGTCTTTTCTGGACTTCCATTTGTTTTAGCAATTCAGCTACATTGTTATGTCCACTATCCTTTGTAGTAATATTTGATTGCAAGATCAGTGAGCTATTTGTCTGTCAGTTTACAAAAACTGGAATAAAAAAGACTTTATGCTAAAACCTTCAAAAAAGTATACATGCAGTTTGAAATGTTTTTATGAAAATGTTTTTGTATAAATTAGGAGCTGTTAACCTTTATCTGTATCAGTTTTTGCTTTTTCAGACAAAAAATACTGTGGGAAATCTTTTAAAACTAAGATCTAAGAACAGTACAGAAATGTAACTGTCATCCATAACATTTAAAACAGCGACACCCACAGACATAAACAGATCATCCTGACAGACGTAAATCAAGCACCCAAACCTGGAACCCAGTGGAGAGAAGCAAGACCCTGGTTTTATGGAGTTAGACAGCATCTGCCACTTTTATTTTCCCACTGTAAACATCTGTGGCTGGTTAATGTTAGCCTTGTAGCTAAGTACTCTTGCACTGAACTGGGTCTGGTTCCTATACGACCTCAGCCAAAAACTTTAAACTTCTGATAGCAGTGGCAAAGGGCAGGGAGGTACTGAGCAGCACGCCTCATCTGCAGACTAGCTCTCCTGGCCGTAAAAACACAAGCTGACAGTGGGAAGCTGGGAGAGAGATAAGGGAAGGTAGAGAGTCACTTGGGAACTGAGAGTGATGGAGACCAGAGCCATTGTTGGGCAGAAAGGGAAAAGAGCCCCTGTCTCGAAATTGCTTCAGTATTTATTTACTTACTGATTAGCCAGTAAAAATAGAAAGTGCTGTCTTACACAAACCTGAAAACACTCAGTGGTAGAGAACAGTCGTGATTTTCAGTTTTGGCAGGTCATGCTAACCGGATACTCACTGAGGAAAAATGGAAGAGATCCTGCCGATGTACTTTGCAAACTGAGAGGCTCATTCACAAGGCACCAGGGAACAAAGGCATTACAATAAAAGGACGGGGATTCTGTAGCAGTTATTCTCTCTTATCTGCACACACACCCTTTATACAGTATTTTCTCTCTAAGGGACTTGGAATAAAACCACATTGGCCCATTTACTGTATGTCTCTGTGAAACACGAACTTCCATTAATATTGCTTTCAAAGTTGGAGGTGTGAAACTGTAGATGGTCTCTCTCAATAGCAGGTTTCTTACCTCCAAGCACATAATGAGTTGCGTGTCAGCAAGTTTTTTTTCTTTGGAAGGAAAGAACGCACACTGCATCAGAAATCGTACTCTTCTGATCTAGTTCTCTCTGCCAGACACTCCCACTGCTCCACTCCTTCTTACCTTCCAAAGAGTGAGACTGGATTCCAGACTCATGCAAGGAAATAAGTGTGTGGTTAGCTCAGCGGCTTAAATCGGATATTTCTGAAACGCCAAGAGCTCAGAGAGTTCTGTGAGTCACAGTACTCTTAAGAGGAACATTGGTTTTGTGATCATCAACAGCCGAGTTCAGGGAAAAAGCCATTTCCATACTGTGTGCCACCGAATACAAAGACATTGAATTTAGGCATCTTGAGCCTGTGCTAATTGTGACGAGTTGTCTACTAGTAGGCTACACAAACCATCTAGCGCTGGTTCCAAAAATCCTGACATTAAGCATGAAGATTGACACATTAAAGTGTCAATCAAGCCAGTGACAATGAAAATGTAGACTAGAAGTAGTTATGTATATATTTTGTTTTTTTTAAGATGAGTTTGCTGTCTCATATTGAGTATTCTTTGGGTCTGAGGTTCTTGGTTTATAGTTGGAAACCAATGTTGTCCTGCTCAGTTCTGAAAAAGCTCCCAACTAGAGACCATTAGACCATTAGTCAATATGTAGATCTTGGTTGATACAAGCATCTTATGGAACTGAATAAAGTCCTTTTGATTTTTTTTTTATTTTAAACTTTTGAGTCTGAGACTGGCTGAATAATGTGATGTGGGCTAGTGTAAATAGTGTAAAATTGTTGTTTCTGTTGTTTTTATCTTGGCAGCGCTGAAATTTCCTTCAGCTTTGTTAACATGGCAATAAAGTATTGAGTCCTTGAATCCCCCAGAATGGCCACCCAAAGTGATGTGGGTATAGCCAAAGGCAAAGCTCTTGAGTAATGCAGAGAAGAGCACTGCCTTGTGGAGGTCAGTGGTTTGTAATATATGACCTCAGGGACTGAATGATAGACACCTTCTGGCTAGTCTGAAGGCAAACCATGTTTCAGAGCTGATGAGGGTCAAGACAGAAAACTATATCATTCCTGCCTTATCTGCCAAATGTGTCTCCAAGCACTCTATCGCACTAGTTGCCAAGTCAGGATGAAGTTCTATTTCAGGACATCGTTTCAAGCAATATATTTTAATCAGGTGATAGTTCTACAGAATTGATGGTGTTATTTATGTAAAGGCAAAAAAGAGGTTCCGTTGACCCCCATATTTTGCATTGTATATTTTATTTTCATTGGCTGTTGGGATACTTTCTAAATAGGAAAAAAATATGAATGCCAATAGACACAGTCTATAATATAGTATATGCTTTTACATGCTGTGTTCATTTACATTATCACCAATTCCTAGAACCACGCTGCACTGTGTGAACAAACAATTATATGTTTTGTAACATATATAAACTATACTATATACTAAATATATATGTATGTATATACAGTATACTAAACTATATCAATATAAGCATTATAGTTAAAATTAGTTATTTAAAAAGTTATTCATTAAAAAGCCCAACTGTCAGTTTTCAGTAACAGTGAAAACTGTTATAAAAGATGCTAATACTGATTATTAATAATAATGTTAATAGTAAGACCTAATAACTAATGCTATTAATTACATTTAATCAATTACCCTGTTAAAGAATGGGTACAAATACTACTTTTGCAGCTGTGTGCTTAGCATGGTGACTCATTCATTGGTCAGCTCCAATTCATTGAGTGTGGCCCTAGACTGACAATACTATTTAGTGATGTGTGAGTTCACATAAAATCATTTCCACTTTTTGGGTATTAGGACTGTATCTATCCATAGCTTGCTTCAGAATAAAGTGCTGATCTTATTGTTTTCATCTAGTCCTAAAAAATAAATAGTTCTGTAATTTCAAAGTTTATTTTTACAAAAACATTAGAAAGAACCTCTCCTGAAAAAGGAAACCGAATTACACACCGTGTGTGAACAGGCCATCATGTAGTGCTACAGCTTGTGTATAAATTTTAGACTTCCCCGTCGCTGTGAGGATGTGAGAAAAAGAATCATTTCCAACAGTTGCTGTTTGGATCCTTCCCAAATAATAAATTGAATCAATAGACATGTTCTAGAGATTTCATCAGCCTACAGGTTAGCTCCTGTAATGAGTTGGATCTGTTCAGTTCAAACAAAGCTAGTGCAATTTTGCTGACACTGTTTGCACCTTTTCAGTCTAGTAGCAACATGCATCATTGCTACTGAAAATCAGACAGTGAGCTATTGTATACCAGGATATTTAAATACTTTTGATCCTATTTTATTTCCACATCCTGACTTCAGAATCCACTAAACAGAATAGCACCAGACATATTAACCCATTTCTTTAAAACCGCATTCAGTTTAACAGGGTTCCTTTGAAAAAATGCATGTTTGTTGTTCCCTTTTGCAACTTACAGAATCAGGGAACTTTTTTACATCTTTAGATTATTAGAATAAAACCTTATTTTAAAAAATAAACGTAATTATGCTGTAGACACAAAGCCAGAAGCATTACGGAACCCGATTGTCAGCATTTCACAGATTGACTGACAGGCTAAGTCACTCTCCATTCTCCTTTCCCACGACATTGTAATTTTCAGAACCACTCAACTGAAACAACTGGTCAGCAGCAGATAGCCATGAGACATCTGACATGACAAAGATAAGGGAGAACAAGCGAGCTGAAAAAATCTCTTCATTGAGAGATTTAACAATACATTGTACTACCGAAACACACACATCTGGAAGGCCTATTTTTCAGATTTTTAGGAAATTGAAAAATTAAAAGAATTATCTAGCTATTGCTTTCAACCATTCAGTAGTCCATGATTATCACTGAATTGGGGTTTCCTGAATAATGAGTGTTTGAAAAGGATGCAATTCTGCATGACCTGAAGTTGTGGGTCTTGACCACAAGGGGGAGCTGTGCATGTGTGGAATTGTCTGTGCTGTGGAAGGGAATGGTGAATTCGGAATGGAAGCAAATACAGCCGTTTATAGAGATGTGTTTATAGTTAGGAAAAACAAACATTTTCACACATTTATCTTTCAACATAATGATCTAATGGATTAATGCGTCCGTGAGCTTGTCCTCTAGAGCACAAAGTTGGCATACACCATCTTATGCTTTAGACCTGAAGACGTGAGAATTTTGGGAAGCTTTCTGCTTGGAGGAATTCCCCCACCCCCCCCCAACAGCCGCCTACATAGGATAAAGGTGTTGTTTTTCATGGTTTAGTCATCAGAAATTTAAAGGCCAGCTTCCCAGCCAGTAGAGTATGTTTAATGAGACAGGCTGCACACTACTTTTGCTGGACTTAAGCACCACAGTTTTTTTTTGGTGGGTTCTGGAAGTTCATGTGTTTTAATGATTGATTTTTTTTCTTTCTTTCATGTTCCATGAAAATATAATCATACTGAGGGGGAGGGTGGTCATAGTATCGGCTATGTTTTGAAACAAATTATTTGTGAACTGAAAGAGGTAATGTAAGGCACAACTGTGATGTATTACTATGGATTTCCTTCCCATTAAAGCCTTTGTAATTGATTGGATTGGATTTCTGCTTCATTGTAATGAAAGAAAAATAATTCTCTCTACTGCATCTTTTGCATGGTATTGAAAACCAGTGGAACTACAAAAACTAAAGATATTAGAAGGACAAGAACGTAGGTTTTTGGTTGTCCTTCCTTGTTGTCCTGCTATGTTATAAAAGTGTACTGCTTTTTAACAAAAACAAAATGACTTTGTTGACACTCAGTGATCTCACCTGCTCCATGAATACACATTTCTTCATACTGTTAAACCTACTGTATAATTCTTGTATTCATGCAAATCATAGATTTTTTCAACAACTGTAATGACAACACACTTGCGATTGAAGATGGAGGTATCACAATATATAAACTGAATGAATAACATCAATGGCTGTGACAATATTGGCATCTGTTCTTCGTGTCACTTAGTGTTGGTGACTCAGTGATACAGGTCTTCAGGAATTTTAACTTGTGATAATGTATTCTACCCTGAAGAAATATATATTTAATAAAATACATACAGTGTTATTTATAAAGTGCTCCTCCATTACAATGCAGCATATTGTACTGTGTAGCTATACATACATATATATACATTTGAGGTCATGTCTTTTCAAATACAATTCACGTCTAGTGTGAGAAAGAGCACTTACTATAGCAGATTTCAGTTGTTATGGAGTGTGATTGTAGGTTTATAGTATGCCTCTGTGATACGTATTGTGTAGAATAGACTTGCATATCACACACTACCTGGGTATTGTGTGTGAGTATCCAATACCACCTGTTAGCTTTTATTTTCTCTAGGATACACTCCATCTTATTTTCAAACAGCCTTTGGAAGGGAGAAAGATTAAAATAATCTGACTGTCTTTTCTGAAAGTTTTTTTTTGGAAGCAAGGAGCTGTCTGAATCTGTTATGAAAAGTGACATTTAATTCTTTCATACAGTCTTCAGGTTAGACTAAGAAACACATTTCTTACTGGTACAGGTTGAAGTGCAGTTCAGTTACTTTGACACCTTGGCAAGATATTTGATCTCATTATGTTACAGTAATGGTATAAAAGTATTCCTGCCTCCCCTCCTTTCCTCCTAACCTCCCCACAAAAAGAAGAGAGAAACGTGGTTTTGACTGTGCACTAATCTGGAAAATTTTGCTTTGTGTAAGATTTGTGTGTAGGATATTGTGTCTACACAAGCATATTCGGTGCTCAGTAACAGAAAGAAAAAGCTGATTTATTCACCACTTAACAGTGGAGTTTGGAGAAGTCTGACTCCAGAATGTTAGTTGTGGTTTATATCCTCCCTTTTGATGACATTTTGTTCTGAGTCATGATGAATCTCTTGGTTTACCGTGACATGCCTGTCCTCAGTGCAGCCTGCAGAAAGAGGGGTGAGGAGGACAGGACTGCTGCTCTGGGTTAATGCGATGCTGTGAAGGCCGGGGCCTAGAGCGGCTCACTCATGGTGATTTCCTTTATTGTCTGCAGGCCGTGCGCTTCACAACAACCTGTGGCTGTCCTTTTTTGTTTTGCAGTGTGGGAATTTCGTTGTGCTGGTGGATCTTCATATTCTGCCCCTGGGCTCCAGCGAAGACACCAGCTGGTTTGCTGAGCAGCACAAGGAGGTACAACAAAAAAGTGCTGCCAACTTCAAAAGCTCTTAGCTGCAGGGAGGAATCAAGACTACAATGACGTACTTGGATCTCTGTTTTCATTGTTGCGAAGAGCCTAACTATAATCTCACCCCCCTTCACCTCACCCCCAGCTCTTAACAATTCAAATGGGACTTTTATAGGACCCGTGATTTGTTCCATTTTTCCCAGGTCACTTTATGTTTGCCTTTTGTATGAGCCTGTTTTAAATATTACCAGGGCCTTATGTCACCCTGTGTGTCTTTACTGCCTAATTAGACACAGTTTAGTAAAAGGCTGATATCTGTCTGCTTTGAGATGGGAATTTGAGTTGTGGCATAATTTATACCAGAGGGCTGTGTCTCATTCATGCAAAAGCAGGTTCTAAAATATTTGAAAACTTTCATATCATACTGTAGATCGGTGGATAAAAATAAAATGTGGTTCAACAAGCAGGATAAGCATGATGATTATATCTACTTTAGTGAACTGTAATTTGGAGATCTGAGAGAACCTTTTGCAAATTGTGTATTCGTTTATTTTTGTAATAATTCTTCAGGAGGTCAGTGTGCTTCTCAAAGACGCAGTTGATCAGAGAGTCAAGCAGTACTTGGAAGCCAGACGTCTGCAGGGGCAGCCCAAGCCAAGAAAGGAATTAACACAAGCCAGACCACTGTGCATTAAAGGTAAGGCAGTTCATTTGTTCTGCCCTTGGGGGCAGGCCTAGTGTAAGTCAGAGCTCCTCTCCAGCTTCAGCAAATAAACCTGTTTTGCGAAGGGTGTGCTAGCGGAGTGGCTGCAGTCATTCACAGCACTTTGTCACACAAATAGACTCTGCTCCACTTTTTCAATTTGCAATCACCCAGAAGTAATCCCTCGCACGCACTTTTACTTTTCTCCTAGAAAAAAACCCCTCATTAAACACAGAAGCCATATTTCCTCAAAGACATTAAATATATGAAGAATATGTGAAACAGGGGAGATGGGTACACCCTAGTAACTTATTTCTTTTATCATTTTTAAAACTACGCTTTACACCCTCTTTGCGTTTTGGCTTCATTGCGTCACTGTGTCAGGTGTTTTAAGCAAATAGAAATTTGATTTTACCAGTCTCTGTTAGGAAACAGCATAACCGATAACCTCAATTTTTATTGGTATGAAGTGAGAAATTAGATTCCTGTTTTTGCTACTATTTATTGTGTCTTAAGTTTTCCAGCTCTGTTTCTGGAAGGCTTGGTGTCAATCTGGATTATTTTTATATTGGTTTTGCATTATAGCCTTTTTTGGATTTGAGTCAATTTATGTGAATACCTGAGTAGGTGTATTAGCCTTTGCATTTAAATCGCTCATCATCACTCATTTCCCACAGGAAACTGATTAACTGCAGTGTCTCATAAAAATGTAGAAGTCAGTTTTTTTGGTGATTTTGTTTTTTTGTGACGAACTGCTTTTTATGAAGTGTTGCAATAAATTAGTAGTAACCATGAATAATCCCCAGTTCTGATGCTAAAACCTTGGGCCTGACTGTGTGTTAATGTTGGTGTCTTCCAGTTGTGTGACTGCTGTTGCCCTGTTTGATCGGCTGTCAGTCATCATTACATTTGTAATTTTCTCCTCAAACTAAGTGGACAGAAATGTCTGGGGATTGCATTTACTTACTGAATATTAACACCTGTGCTGGAAATTATTTTGTTGGAGATAGATATTAGTTTAGTGCCAAGGGTGGCTAATATTGTCAGTCACCTCCTAAAGGAACCATTACATTAAAGCAGGATTACCTTATTGCAGTCTTACAGAATAATCAGCTAGAGCACAGATAAGTTTAGAGAGAGGAAGCTCTTGACGCAGGTGCTACTTAGCTACAATTAAACATTACACACACTGACAGCTTAAGAACATTATTGCAAGTATAGGATTACAGGGCAAGTAATGATTCCCACCCTGTAGTTTTTTTTGTACATGTCTAAATAACTGAGCACTCTGCTTTTTTAAAAAAGAATGCAGCTTGGAGCTTGGACTGTAGCATTCCTTCTTTAGCTCTAATACATTAAAATTAATATCTTTGAAAGCTGTCATTTAAAACTTGTTTCCAGTTATCAGAAGCAAATCAGTTTAGTGTGATCCTTGTTTTATGGGAACTTTAGCATACACGTTTGGTGTCCTTAAGGTACAAACTGGTGTAATTTTCTCTTCTGCTGTCACCTAAACTCCTGGAAGGAATCCATTACCTTTCAGCAATAGTTACTGTAATCAAAATGCTCAGGACTATGTAGCAGTCTCGTACAGCGTATTAAGGTTGCGTGCAGATGTGATTGTGCATTTAAGAAGATGTTTGCTTTGTAACAGCCTCAGGAACCAGTGATGCCTACAGGCAATTGAAAAGTCAGAGAAACCCTGAAACTGCTTACTAAACTATGCACTATGTACTTTTAACTTGAACTATGATGTATTTTTGTTCGCTACGACATATGTATTCTTCTCTACCATGTATTTATTATTCTGGTTGTTTATTGACTGTAAATACTATCACTATTTATTATGTCCTGTTTCGTGATGTACTGTCTACATTGTGTGGTGCTGTCTGTCGTACTGTGTCATCTGCTGTACTGTGCAAGTCCTGATAGAACGGTATAAATAAGAATTCCTATGTACATGTACACATGGCAATCAACTCCCACATATCCTCTCTCCTCTCCTGAATGGCAGCTTGAATGAATGAAGCTTGCATTAGAATAGCTTTCAAGATGTTTTATTTGCCCCCTTATCTGTCTGATGTCTTTCCATCTGTGAGATTAAGACGGAAAGGCTCTCTTAGGTTACAAAAGCTTTACTGATATTTACTTTGACATCTGTTAAGGATCGACAAGTTTGTAGAAGGAAAATAAAGATAGTGGCTCATTGAAAAGCAGTGAGCAGAACCAAAACCATGGATGGAATCTACTTTCCCAAAAGTGTAGATAGGATTTGTAGGCTAAACTCCTTCTTAATGAAATAAAATAGTTACTTGGTAGGTTATTCCTATTGTAACAGGGTTTTTCACTGGCTGTGACAACTCGTATCCAGACTGAGTAAAACTGATGCTTGTGGTCATAATTTTGCACTTGTGAGGCTATTTAAGTTAGTTGCCAAAGCTCCTCTCCCAGAATTAAAAAAATGAGCCTCCTGGTATTCCTGGTAAAATTGTTACTGATGGGAAATCCTGTTATACTCAACCACAGGGTGCTTTATGTTTTTAAGAACTTACCAGCAAATACTGCAGTATTCATACTGAGAGTCCTTATGTATTGTAATGTATAACAAGCATTTCAGTGCATATGTTGTCTTTGAAACAAATTATTTGTTTAATTTTTTGAAAGTTATGCATGTCCTGAAAAATTTGTTTTTGCATTGCATTCTTCACAATTGGAGTCCCCGATCGAGAATATATATAAATATTTTAATGTATAGAGGTATATTATTGTGTAGATTAACCTTTCAAATTTCGATTTCTGAATTTCATAGTGAACTGCTAGAAGTAATTAGGATCTGAGAGTGTAGAAAACATGTATCACTCAGTGATATGGACTATATAAGCAAGAATGAATACCTTAAATATTTTTATATATAATCAATTATATACCTTTATTGCATGATTCCTGTAATACAGTTGCACATATCTGGAAAGCACTGACTCATTAATAATACTGCAACTAAATATATAGCTTTTTTATAAGTATATACATTTACATATATAAATTATATATATAAATCGAAATGGATCAATACAACTGCTGAAATACTTGTTTTATAAATCTGGGATGCCAGACGGATTGTGATTCAACACGTCTGTATGAGAAAGTAATTCTCATTGCTTTAATTCAATCAGTTGTGTCTTTTTAAATTAAGAAATGTGTTTGTTCCATGTTATTTCTAGTCTTTGTTGGTGAAAATGGTTAGTCTGAACCAAACTGCAAATGACCCAATAAGAAAAAAAGTGACTTTCTCACAGATAATTGCAGGAATTGAAGTTAATTGCATCCAGAAGTTTGACCTGGATGTGTAATGTTTTGACCCTTTTTTTCTGGTTTCCTACGTTTGTTTAAACATTCAGCACAAACTGTGGTGGCACCACATTCCACACAAGGAGAAGGGCGAATGTACAGTACATTAACAACTACATTGCTGACAAGAAAATGATAGCTTTCACCTCCTTCAGCTAAAACACTCTGTGTAAGGTTTCTTCTCAGAGGGTTACCATGGCAAGAGTTAATATAAGTAAAGCACCTTATCAGACATCTGCAACCAGCTGTATATTTTGAAACTGTTCGTTACAGGACGAAGTGTGTGCTGTCTAATAAATTTTCATGAGCACATGTCCTTTATTTTTGCATGTAATTTAAAGCGATGTGTTATGAGCCTTCATGGGGTTTTTCTTTCTCCTTCTTGGAACGAATATCTTGATTAGAAAACGGTAGCTGATCTCTTAAGAATCAATTCTGTAGGCTTACCATTTGCAGCAACCAGAAGATGTGGAAACAATATTTAGGGAGAAGAAACACTCATTTGACAATCTGAAATGAAATTTTATTTTTTTACTAGGATTCCCAGTGGTAAATGACATGCGCATATTATAAGCAGGTACTGTGTGTGTTTAAATGTGTAGAATTTACACTCACACAGGCAAGACCTATGGCTGGACATCTTCAGCAGAGTCCTGATATAGAGGTGATTTTTTATTGTTTTTACTTACATGATTACATGTAATCATTCTATGATTTGTCTAAGTTATTTTTTAAATGAGTACAACTTTTGTCAATGAATATAAATTCGATTAAATGTATGCAAATATATGTTGATATATAGTGTTTTAATAACATTGTATGAGGAGATATTTATTGAGCCAACCCTTTAAGAAGTGTATTCATTAGCATTTTTGTCGCATTATAAGTACAGTAATTCTCCTTTTGCAATATCCAACTCGGAGGAAGAAAGTTAAAATGTACTGTCAGATACTTCATATTGAAGCATGTAGGACCCTTTTAAATATTCCAAGTTCTCTTCCTGCTGCATTTTTACCTTGCCATAAAAAGTCAGTGGAGGCTTAGCTCTTGAGTACTTAGAGTGCAGCTCATGAATTCTGCATTCAGGTCAAAGTGTAGCCTGATCTCTAATCTGTGGACTATAACTGGGTATAGAAGGACTTTAAAATAAAGCTGGATCTCTGATGGATGAGAGGGAACCTGCAGACACTCTGAGACACTCATGTGAATGGGGTGGATAAGGAGACAGTAATTAGTTTGGCTGCTGTTGGTTCAAACGAATAGTCAGCAGCTTTTAACAATCTTTGGCATTTCAGTACATATGTGAATTTGTGCTAAAATTGCAGGTAATAATAAGTACAAAGAAGTTAAAGTTATCTGAAAACGAAACCAAAGTAAACTAGTCTGAATTGCAGAGTCCTTTATTTCTCCTTTTAAATGCAGAACTATTTGAGAACTATTTGTTTTTGTTATTAGTCATCACTGTGTTTTTATTTATCTGAATGGAACAGAAAAGGCAAATCCTGTCTTCCTGTTAAATGTCATTGAGTAGCTGGAAGTCTATGGGTGTGTATATTCTGGAAAAAACTGGTGTCCCCTTGAAGAACAGATCATTTAAATTACTACAGCAGCGGCTATGTCCTGCATACCCTGACTTACCATGTTCAGCATATTTATTCCTCCATTGAAAAAAGGATCTCATGCTTAAGTGCCACGCTATGACAGTAAACAGAGTGAGAGTACGGTGACTGGTGTGGCCTTATTCCAGATGGAATAGAAAGGTAGTGCATTCTACAGGGCAACGGTGAGTAAATAACAGATACAATTTCTGTGCAGTCATTAGTAGGTTTACCTGCAGCTTCTGTAGGAAACATTTCAGCAAACAATTGTTTTATAGTCTGCCCGGCTCAGATTGCCTTGGAGGACTGCACTCTGACTTTAAAGCACATTTATCCCTGTAGTTACATACCAGGATGTCTAACTCACAGAAGAGTCAAAATAATTAAGATCTTAGTTTTCTTGTTCCGGTCCAAGTAGGATCTAGGCTGGAAAAGAAACATACGTGTAAAGTACTTTTTTCTCTATTTTTTTTCTTTCCTTGTAAAAGTACCATTGTGTATTTTTACATCTTTTTTTAAATGTAGAATATAAAAATAAGACATGCATTTTGTCTGTTTGGAGAAGGCTTCTGATGTAGCTTGAAAACTTAGAAATTTTGGATATAAGACTCATGTTTGAACAACTTAATCACGATTGGAAAAAGCAAAAAAAGTAGCTTTCGTATTCACACCTCCACAGGATTTAAAAAGAGACCGCACTGTTTGCAAGTTTCAGATTGATTTCTACCTGGTTCCCCGCAAACACTGCCTGCAGCCAGGTGCCCCACACCGCTGTCCTGGCGGGTGGGGTGATGTGTCTTGTCCAAAAACGTCTCTGGTTGCGCAGTACTGTGCAGGTGCCAGAGTTCAGTGGGAAGAGAACACCTGCCAGGCTGTTCCAGATAACTCTGCGACTCGAAGGCATTTTCCCAGGCTCCTAGATGAATGGTCACTAATAGCCGTGGGAGAAGGCTTTCCAGTATTGCACAGTGTACCACAGACTCCACTTGGCAGTCTTCTGAAGACTTAAGTCTGCTTGGCTGTGACTCTAGTGGAAAACAAGTGTTGCTGGATAGCTTTACTGTATAAAATGTGTTTATAAGATTTGTTTCCTTGAAGTATGCTGAGGATGTGCAGCACAAAAATGAGAAATTCTTTCCAACATCCTTAATTAAGTAATTAGTCTCACATCATTGCAGCCTAAACATTTTTAGAATCTTAGCATATTTCCTAATTTGCTAATTAACCATCGGTCCCCATTGGGTCCAATTTCAAAGTTTTTGGAGCCATAGCAAAGCCTAAAATTATTAGAGAAATGCCCTTGGTTCTGCTGGTATGCTGCTTTTAAAAAAAAAAGAATCACTTTTAAGGAGGAAAATGCTGTACAGTAGGTGTATGTTCATGTGGCCCCTTTCAATCTATTTATGTAGTCCCAGCAGGAGGCCAGACTAATGTAAGGATAGAAGCTGCTGTTTGCTGTTCTATCATATTTAGAAACTGGTCCTGAGACAGATCTCCAGTTTTTGCTTTTAATCCTGATGCTGCTTACTGCTGGGTTGTAAATGGAGAGCATGCAACCGAATTACCTGCCTCGTAGCTGTAGCAGGGGCACACAGATTAAGAGCAAAGAAATGCTCTTAATGGCAGTAACCCTTGGCAGTAACAAAATCAGAGTCATGAGCTCCTGTTAAAAATACCCAGGCCCAGCCCCCCACTCTTCAGCCTCCCCATTTCCCAGTGCTGCCTATCCTGAAACCCCTTGCTTTGTTTTGCTGCTGTTTCTTTTGTAAATCCAGCCATAAGACTCACTTTTTGGCTCTGCAGCAGGACAGCAGAACTCCCCCCCCCGCTGACTAACTTCTCCAGCTGCAAGTTCCCAGCTGACCCACAGCTGCTGAACTTGTGTTGATTTTGCAAGGAACACAGAGTCCTTCAGACTCAACTCATGCTCAGTATTTATGGGCACAACTCTGTTTTAAATTATAATTGTTATAATTGTTGTTAACTGCAACTTTATAATTGCTCTGAATATTTTGAAACCTGAAGGGCAACCTTGTTTGCAATTTGTTGATTTTAGCCTTCTGAAAGGACCTTAATTAGTGGCACTGTTCATCTGTTTTAGCAGTTTATTCTTTTTTACCAAGAGTATACTGAATTTAACAATTTCCAGCTCTGTGTCCTGAATAATTTAAATAAAATTACAGATATGGCTAAAATACCTTAGTTACTAGCTATTCTACTGTTTTTCCTCTAGTGCAATGAAGAAGTGAATGCTTCTTTAATCAGATTGCTCAAATCAGTTGTCTGTGAAATAAAATAACAAATGTGTAATGTATTGAACTAGGTAATGTGTTTTTTCTCAACTATACATTGGATAGAAAACACAAATGTTGTATGTGAAAACAGACAAGTAATCTCTTCTTTATAGCTTGAGAACTGTTCCTTTAAAATACACACATTGTGCCTGAGGGTCAGAAAACTGGCCCTTAGGACCAAACCATAACATGGACCGCCACTGTCACACCACACAGTTTATATATAATTAAGACAGCAAAAATGGTAACATAAGCACTAACGTATTCATACAACAGTTTCTCTCACCACATTTTGGTAAGGGCAAACATCTTATGCTTACTTGAACCCGGGTTAACTATTTAACTTGACCATGCACTTACTGTAGAAGCTGGTCAATTATTTTTAAAGACCTGAATTGTTTTTATTTCACTTTTTGGGAAAGGAGCACTCAAGAGCAAACTCTGCATACTTTTAAGAACTGTCACATTTCCGTAACAAATTTTATTTGCAGATCTACAGTAACTCTAAAATGAACATTTTTGCTTTATTTTTACAGGGGCATCAAAGAGATGCAGTGTTTGAGATACAAAGTTCATAATGTAATGGGAAATGTAAAACACTATAGCTTCTATCTACAGTATATGTAAACCACTCAGCCCACTTGAAGTCTCCTTAGAGCTGGACAGTCTTTTTGGTCAGGCACATCATTCAACTGCATTATTATTATTATTATTATTATTATTATTATTGCAAGTGGTTGTTTGCTTGCTTTAATTTGCATAGCCAGGTAAGGTGTCAGACGTAGAGGTGTGTTTCTTAAGTTCTTGCTAAATAAAGCCAGATCTCTTCTTTGCCTATTCCGTGCAGGCTTATTAACATACATCCGAATGGCTTTAAAGGAAAACGTCTGGAGTCAATGAGACCTTGATCCCAGATTCTAAGGACCAATGCATCCAGGCAGCACATTAATCAGTTCCCAAAACTGGTCCTTAGTTCTAATCCTCACATCATTAATCTAACATTTTGAGGAGTGGTTTCCCTCTGAACTTTTTGTACATGGGAAAAATGTAGAATTTTTTTCTTTTTCTTAATGCAATTAGGGGTGAAGAATGCCATACTGGTCCTGATTTTGGACTAAACAACTGAACCAAAATAGTAAAGGGGTGTCACAACAGAATTTCCCAATGCAACATGTATAAATATGTGTTGTAGCTGATGATGAAAATATATATAATGATCTCTAATATGTAAGTACATATTAGGAAACATTATATTGATGAGGGTGGACTGAGAATTGTATACTATGCAAAGAACCTGGAAAAAATTGCATCCTTATTCCCCAAACTAAATAGTGCAGCATTTTTTTTTGTAATCAGCAATTTTTTTAGAAATAAATTCTGTAAAGGGGACAGATTGTTTGGTTAGTGCCTTTCAGAACAGATCATCTCAATTTATCCTAATGAATAGTAGTGGGCCATTTAGAAGACAATGACTGATTTGGTGTGTTTTTATGCATCACAGTGCCAAGAATAAGTTTATTTTTATGTTCACTGTAC
This sequence comes from Atractosteus spatula, assembly GCF_055471065.1. NCBI lineage: Eukaryota > Metazoa > Chordata > Actinopteri > Semionotiformes > Lepisosteidae > Atractosteus > Atractosteus spatula. Next base: position 10,204,944 of record NC_142720.1, read on the forward strand.
ATAGCCAAGCTGCCACTTGGTCCATGACAATAAAATTGTCATTTAAACATTACATCACAACAGATGCCTCAGGGTACCAATTTGTCTCTACAGATGTCTCTACAGATATTATCTTGCTTTTGGTTACTGGGTTTTGTTAAAATGTAATATACCATATATATGGTATATGTCCATTGTTCAAATGGCAAAGGGCAAAAGAACCTGGATTGGTGTTCCTATTAAAATAATCACTTTTCTGATTTCTAAGAATGTTTATATAAACAATCCAATTGAATGCGGATTTGAACTTTTGTTTGAACCTTGTGAATGAGGTAAGATTGCTTTACTAAGACCATTACCGGTTTAGACAGTAGTACAGTCCTTTACCAAAATATAATTCACTTATTTTTTTAGCACTGTATTGAAGTCCTGGTTTGTGGTAGTATATGAGGTATTTCTTCCTTTGTTCACTGACTCATTCTGAGCAAACACCTCACCTGGTGTCAAGTCCAGGTGTGCTGTCTGTGCTAGCTTACTAACTCACTGATTTGCTTGTGTGCGCAGGCTGAGCGGCTTGTTCATCTGTGTCGTAAGCACTTTCTCACCTAAAGCAGATTATGCTGTCACTTTTTTTTTATTTTCATTGCTCTCCTATTCTCTGATGCCACACTGCTGTAGTTCTTAACAATGTGGCAAGTGACAAGTGATCACTCAAATAAGAAATCAAATGCACAGGAGCACATATTACTTCAGGTGGACACAGCACAATGATAGTACCCTTACTGATAATTACAGTGTGAAGTCAAAAAAGTGCCATTATACACCTTAAAGTGCTTCACGCCAGCATGACTCCCAGTCAGTGATGAAGCTAGTCTGCATGTGATTCATCTCTTGCTCACAGGGCCAATAAAGACAGCTGGATACCTAACAATAGGTCGCAGTGTTATCATCTGACAACTCACCTGAACTCTGATTCATAACAAGTGGGAATAGTTAATTAATATATGGAAAACAAATATGATAATGTTTGTGTAAGTTCCCAAAGATAGCCTTTTTTGTACTATAGGAAACTCAACTTAGATAAGTTACCTACCCTTTTCTCAGTTTATGGACTCTCACCTATAAAGGGTTGTTAAAAAATGTAATGCAAAACAAATAGAAATATTAATGTCCCAAATAATGTGAAGTGAAGAATTACAACAATTTATTTTAGAAGTGTGCTGTTTTGAGTCTGTGTACCCCTGAGCAAGGTACTGTGCCTAGTAATAGTGCCCTATTGTACAAAGGGGTCTACAAGTCATCATTGTAAGGGAGAATTTGTTCTCAGTTGATTCACTGGTAAAATCAAGTAATAAAAATGAGGTGGCACCCAGGATAATTGTACTGATCTACTTCTTTCCTTTTTTAATAAGAGAATGTCTTTCGGCAAAATTATGATTTGATGATACATAATTAGTTTTTATAGTTAAAGACACTCATCGTTCCCAGAAAGATCCCCTTCCCAGTGTGGTCCTGTTTATAGAGCTAAATTTGTTCTTGCAAAGTAGTGCTTCATTTACTACCTGTCTGGCTTGTTGTCTAGATTAAATAGAACAGGAATGCTTTGAACATGGAATTGTTCAGAAAGAGCACTGTAAGTGTTTGAATGGCTTTTAATCTTTTTTTATAATGATGTGACACACAGACATATAACAAAAGGCCCGTTTGCTGCCAAATTGGGGCTAACAAAGTTTGTGGAATAGAAATGTACTGCTTAGTAATGGCCCTAGGATCTGTGCCAAAAGCAACTCCAAACTGCACAGTACTTTTAAGGTTTGAAGAACAGCTGATGTCTTAACTTGTGCTTCAGTAGTTCCCAACTTCATGTCCAGACATCTCATGAAGCCTTATCCTGGGAATTGGCAAGATCAAGTCACTAGGGAAGAAAACACAAATACTTCTACACTTTATGCAGGACGTTCTTTGGGTCCAATGGGCTAAATCGAAGCTTTAAAAACACACAAACTTGTCTGCAATGAAAGATGCTCATACCACATTCTACTCTGTCGCCAGAAATGGGTAGAAAAAAGAATAGATAGATACAAATCTGGATTCTTTAACGTGAAAGTATTTACTGACGTAAATCAGCAAACAAGTAATTCCATGACTCCTGTCAGTCATTGTATTTATAAAACAGCCTAATATTTTTCTTGCCGAGTTTTTTTTTCTTTTTTCCAGCTCTGAATGTTTTAGTTCCCACTGTAACCTTAAACGGTTATGGTTTTAAAGTTTATTGCAGTCTTATAATTAACTGTTTCTTCCTTGAAAAATCAGGCATTCGTGGGTGATAAGAACTGATTTTAAAAGCTTCAATAAACTGAATTTGATCCCCCTTAAGTCTGGAGTTGTATTGGAAAATTCACAAGGCATTCACCCCCAAAAACACAAAACAACCACTGTAAACCTTGCTGAGGACTGGCAGCAGTCAGTAATTCCTGTAGTAGTTTTGCAATCCATGCTTTCTTAGGAAAGATTCCATTTTATTATTTGTGGGCTTTTTTTATTACAAAACCCTGCACACTCAGATTTTATTGTATCTTTATGTTAAAAATACAGATATAAATAATTCTGTGGTATTGATACAGAAACCAAACTGTGTACTTTACAGTGGGGAAGTGCCATTTTCTGCAGTATCTTAACTTTTAGCAAATGCACTTTTATTATTTTTTTCCTTCCTTGGTTACCTTAAAGACTTTTCCTTGGGTAGACAAAATTGCATATGAAAGTAGTGACTTTTTTATCCAGAAATCTATGCATTTTGATGTGTGGCATTCAGGTCTGAAAAATCACTGACATAACTGGCTCGAGAAAGGGCAGTCAGTGTGAAAAACACATATTTTGCCTACAGTATAGCAAAGATCTGCAATCTGCAAAATATCAGTTTTTCTATTTTATGATAATTAAAACATTAAATAATTTGTCAGATTTCCAATCAGAATAAAGGAATCAACCACGATCTCTCATGTAGTTCCAAGTGATTCAAAGCTCCTTGATTTGTTGTGATAATTAGATTCGTTTCTGCAGTAATGAGAAAGAAGAAAAGAGGAATGGGAAGATGGGAGAAGAGCTGTCAATCATTTGCCAAAGGCTTAACTGTGTACCTGCAATGAATTTGTGGTTAGCAGAAACCGTAATAACATGTCATTAGTTAAGGAATTGTGACATGTTTCTTTTTTAAATAAATTCTAATAAGCTGTAATTGGCATTATGCTAAAATAACCCTAGCAAGCATGGGAAATCAACAAAGCCTTTGAACTTGTACATAACATTGCAGTTCCCCAGATGTTGAAATTGTGTGCACATACTGTATGCAGACAACCATGACGAAAACACAAATTTATTTTATTTCTAGTTACCTATCTGTCTGCACTATCAAAGCAGCTATATACATTAATAATCTGGCTATAGTTAATACTAATGTAGTGATCCATGTTCTCAGTATATATTTGTGCTCCATTATGTCCCTCTAAACTTACTGTTGGTCAAGTGTTTTGCTTCAGCAGTCTCTCAAGCTAAGTTTATATGTGAAGAAACAGGTAAAGGTTTATTCTATGCTGAAAAGAAAAGAGACACAACGTTTCGGCTGTGGAGCCTTCTTCTGGTAACAGCCAAAACGTTGTCTGTTTTCTTTTCAGCATGGAATAAACCTTTACCTGTTCCTTTGCAGCGTATGCAAGCTGATGGAGCCACCTGCTTAAGTTTATATGTGAAGCTAATCACTAATATCAGAACCCAATTAACTTACATTTCAGGCCTTCAGTTTGCTTACTGCTACATGTTTATATGGTTGTGTATTGAACTAGATATCTCAACAAAATTGTTCTCAACAGATTGGAGATATACTGTATGTACTGTAGTTTACAATAACCATAACTACATTTTAAGTAGACCCAGAGAAAATGGCTAAGTTCTGCTAAATTGGAAATGAGAGAAGATAAAGTGAATTCTAGTTGTCTTTTTGAAGGTAGGTACTTCATTGTAAAATGAACAAAGGGAAAGTAGGTCACTATAAATCCGCAATAAATCATTAGCATAATTTCATTGCTACCAGGTTATTGACTCCGTTAAATACAATTTTTATATATTCCAACCCCTAATCTAAAGTGTTAGGAAAATGAGTATATGCAGTATATACTTTTTTAATTGTGAGATTCAGACCCTATTTGGTTCAAGAAAAAATGGTAGAGAAAATGAAAAAAAAATGGAATGAAAATGAAAAAGTAGGATGAAAACTGAGAGTTTTTTCATCCTAGAAGGAAGATATGAATTGTATGTTTAAACTTGTTTCTTTTAGAATTATTAGCCAGTATTCCTAATACTTTTTGCCCAAGAGCTATTTATACTGTATGTTAAAAGTTCTGAGTGAAAATTACAGCTGTGTCAAATGAGCTCAGGGTGGGTTCTGATGAAATGAAGAAACAGAGTTTACAATACGATTACGGTTTCAATATCAGCTTGAGGGGAGCTGTCAAACAGATGGAAATTCCAAAAACCTAGGAAACAGAATTAGAGCTGGAGGCTTTTCATGATCTTGTGTAGATATTTAGAAAGTATTACTAAGTATGAACCATAGCATGTTAGAAGGCCCCATCCTATCTCATGTACAAATTCCTAACAGATTGGGAAGTGCTGGTCTGCTCTCACCAAGCTGAGTGTACATTCCTTGGACAATGACAACCAGGCCTTATTGTTTTTTTTTCCTCTTGGTTGCTAAATAAAAACAGACAAAACACATACAAATAAAGAACAATCATGGAACAAGAGAAGGCCTAAAAGAAGACAAAATGAGATGCAGGTTCAGATTTCAGCATGGTTATATCATTCATTCTTTCACTGAAAGCTATGTACTTACTATAGTTTATTGCAAACAATGCATTTACTGTAAAATGTGAAAAAAAAAAACATTATTTCTGCTTTTAGATCACAGAGTTCCATTTTGCAATTGCCACTTCATTTCAGAAACGTCAATCTTAACCAAATCCAAGAACTGTCCTAATCATTCTCTAAACAAGTAGTTTTATTGTCTTTTCCCATAGGAATTATGAACATAAACAGGTCATATTTAATAACAGAGATTTGAAAATGCTTCTTAAAAAATTAAAGAAGGGAAGGGCAGAATATTTAATCTTTTAATAACCCAAACTTCTCACTGGAAAATACTGAAATGATACCATGAATTACCTGGAATTGCAGGTTTTCATCACGGATGATGATGACTAAAGTATAATAATAATAATGTGTACAGAAGTAATTGTAGACAGTTCTGTTAAATATAGTAAGCAATTAAATACGAGATTCTTCAAACATTTGATATCAATTAGGCTTTTGGGTTTTGAGATGTGCCATGAGCGAGTGTTTTATTCTGAGACTGTCAGGGTGTGTTCCCCCAGGATCATGACACTGTGTTTGATTTCTGCTGCTGGGATGTCACAAAATGTGTTAAAACAATAGTATCCTTGTTAAGCTAATTGGCATGCTTGTTGAATTATATTACTTATTGTGTCTCCCTCTCCTTTTTTTATTCTGCAACAGTGAGGCATGTTTGAAATTTTAAGCATCGTTCGAATGCTATGGGATGTTTTTGTATTAATCTGATATTCTTTGTTTTATTCCTGTTTTTGCTGTTAGTACTATCAGTCATCTCTTTGTCATGTCTATGGGAAGATGCTAATATTGGGTGGTTCATTAACCAGTAGCAATCTCTTGGTAACCTATATGTTTGTAGTATCTTACATCTTTAAAATTATGCAGTAATAAGCACTAATGTTCCTCTTCTTCCAGCTTAGAAAGCTGTCACTCTTTATGTCCCGCAGTCAGTTCTTATCTTATATTGTTTTGTTTGGCAGGGGAACATTTTTGCCTTGCAGCTTACATTGTGAAAAGGCATGTCAATCTGAGGTGCATCGTGAAGCGCCAGTACCGAGGTATGTAATTAAACGACACTGCATGCACATGCATTGCAAAAAAAGAAGACTTTTATTGCTATGAGGGACATCAGTGAACAAAGATGTCTGCTATTCCTAGTAATTCTTTTCCTTTTTTTTCTCCATTGTCTTCATAAATCATTATAAGCTCTATGACTGGCACACAGCTGTTTAGTTTTTTTGTAATAAGACTTTATGAATTTGTAGTGATGTGTCTTTTATTTGTTTAAGGGGAGCTTAGTTGAACAAAGTTGTCAGTCAATTGACATAAAGTTATTATTTAAAAATGTGGTTTTCTTCTTTAAATGGATTTGTCATTTATATTTTTGTACCACTTGTTCACACCTTCGCTCACTGCTGTGACCCTTGTGTCATCACTGGAGTGATGAGTCCTGTAACAGTATGTAAGATGATGGATGGTAACTCTTAGGATGTGGTCTGCTTTCCTACCCTTTTCATTTTCTGTACTTCATCAACATGGGGAATACATAAGTAGATGAGCTATAAAGAGCTATATAAATAGAGTTTCTGACATAACTAGATGAGCTATAAATTGTACCTTTTAGCTGACATAACGCTTGTAAAACTTTCCCTGATTCTGTGTTTGTTTATGCATGTACTAGTATTACATACCTTCCCTTATCTTCATTTCAGTAGTTGTATTTGATTTATCTACATACTGTATGTATGCGCATTTAAAACTTCTGCACCCAACATCTTTACCTAACAAAGTAGTCATTGAAATGTGTGCATGTTTGGTATTGTTGCAAATCTGCTATGGAGAAAGACACTCCAGAACGTGTCCTTCTTTGTAAAAGTATATGAAGAGCTTGTTGAATTTTCCACTCAGTCACTTGTATGCAGATGGTTTAATAAAATTAACCTCGCATACTTTCTTTCTATTCTCTTTATGTTTACATAAAACCACAGCCTGCTCCACTATCTTGTTTGACATAACAGTCTTCTAAATACTGTTAATCAGACTGAACACTTACTGTATACTGTATTTGCAGACTTTGCCCTTTCAGTCTGTCAGCTTCATTAAAAAGATCTTGACTGAAGAAGTATTCATATACTGTACACATAAGGCTATATACTATTAGATACATACTGTACAATTAGATACACAAATGACATATATGTATCTATGTGTTGAATTTCTTGTCCTTCTTTATCCTCCCAAAACTTATTTTTAAGACCATGACTTCTGTAACTAATGGGCGATGGAAGGTTTTAATTAGCTTTTTGCCACAAGTTCTTTGATTACTCAAGTTTTTTAACAAAAAATGCTGTGTGCCACTCATTTAAATTGGGCTGTTTTAAAATAAAAAATCTTGTTCCAAGAACTGGCCAATTAAGGATGAAGAAAAGCTGACTAACTGTTTGCTTTATATTCACAACATTCAATAATATACTAGAACCCTGTTGTGATAAACATTAGTCTTATATAAAAGTGTGGTTTATTTTGCTCCTATCTGAAGTCATTATGGTGTCGTGTTTAAATTTAATTAAATTTAAATTAGAAACTTCTAATTTGGAAAACATCTATAATAAAACAGTATATTTTGGCAACTGAACAGGAATTCTGTTATTGTCCTGAATTATTTTTACCAAGCTTAAGAAATTCTATGATCAAATGGGGGGGAAAAACTTGAAAAAGTTTTCAAATGATAAAGAACTAATAATGTACGAGTACTGATTTTGTTATTATTATTGATCTTATATTTTAAATGAAGAGCTACGTGTTTTTCCTGAGCGCTTCGTAGTGTGTGTGAGTCCTCCGGAAGAGGTACCAGAGCACAGAGGAAATCAGAGCCCTGTGGTGGTAAGAACTGTTTACATTCTATGTTTCCTTTTCCAGTCTCTTGGCAAAATGTAGTAAGCGCTATTTATTATTACAGCGCAGTACAGCCAAGTTGTATTTTGTTTTGTTACTTGGTGGTATTTAGACAAGGTGGCCCTGGAGCCTGGATGGTCATTTCCGGACCCTTCTGCCTGTTTGGGATGGGAAAGGGAAATTTCTATGTGGACAAACGACCAAGGCGCCAGGGGTCATTCCACCCCGATCGGATCTCTGGAACGGGCTTTGGGATTTTTCTAAATTCAGAAATGCACATGGGAGCCTTCAGTTTTGGTCTCTTTTTTATTTGCTTTTTTGCTGTCCTAGCATCTCAAACATCCTCTCTTGCTCTTCTGTGAATGCTGTGTTGGTCTCACCAGGCAAGCTTAGAAAAAGTGAAGGCTGGAGAACTCAGACAGCACGGATCATTATGGTTTATTGCAGACAGCATTTGATGATAGAATCGCAGGGTGGCATGTGCTTTTAAGCCAATGTGTGAATGTCATCTTCTGCAATGAACCTACAGCATTTAAATATGTAAAAATATGCTCTTAAATGGATGGGGTTGTTATTTCCAATTATTAGCAGCTGTTTGGACTGTTCACTTACTAATAACACTTTGGAAAATGTTATGACAGCTTTTAATAGTTTTATCTGCTGCGGGTTTTTTTAACAAAACACACAGCGTTTCACTTACTCTTACAAAGGCAGTGTGACTCTTAGTCAGTCTTGGGCTAAACCACTTCTGAATGTTAGAGAAAGTATTAGGTTATTGTAATTGCTTACAATGATATGAGAATCACAACATTGATCAAACATTGACTGAGTGTCTTGTAATGAGCTAATACATGGAGCCAAGCTTCCTTGAACAAACCCTTTCTCCTTTGGAGTCCTTGTGCTGAACCTGCTCCCGGTGTGTATGCTCTGTTACATAATAAGAACCACCCTTCACATGATGACATGATAAGTCACTTCCTGTTTAGGGTATGGTTGGTGAGCTTGGTTGGGTAATCAAATGTTGCTTCCTTTGGTATTGTATTGGGTACAATCCACTGCTCAGAACTAGGGCACGGAGGAGCACATGTGGAGGAGACCTTTGCATCTTATACCACTTTTGTAAAATGTTACCATGAAGGCAAACAATACAATATGTCTATGGCAGACTGCCTTTTCTATAACACCCCTTTTCTTTTGCAAGTCATGAGATACTACTTGTTTTGAAACCAGGCACCTCGACATGCAAAATCCACAGAGCGTGATCCGACTCTGTTTTTTCTAGTTTTATTTGTGTCCTGGTTTTGCCCTTCCAAGTATCCTACTTCATTACATTGGTTTCATCGACTGTTCAGCTGAACTTACCAGCCCTCCTAAGGGATTGGTGGGAAACACTAAGAAGCCTTTTACCTTGGCATAGACATAAAGGAAGAGACCTCTGAGTATCCCATGATCGTTGCTGGTACTTTTAATGGAAGCTTTTACTATTGTTTTCTTTGAATGATGTTTTTTTTTCTACTTTGGCTTTCAATGAAAGCAACAATTGTAATATTTTTAGAGCAATGCAATCGTCAGTGAAAAGTTCAGATTGTGTAACCAATTTTCCAGTTGAGGGAACCATAGCTTTCGTTAACTTTCCCATTTTCAGGATGTGGTTTTCTTGTCTTGTGTGAGCAGGGGGTGGTGGGGCTTGTGGTGTAGTTCTTACTAGCTTATCCTCTCTGGTGATTTGTTGAGGAAAGACACCAGACAAGCAAGCTTTTTTTTTCACATGACAAAACAGTTGTTTATCTCCCTCATTTATTTCATATTTGTCTCATGGTTTTGTATTTTTTATTAAATGATATGTTATTAATATAATATTTTTCTTACACAAAATATTTTTTAAACATCTGCTGTTGGATAAACTTTTACCGTTATTGTTTGCAAATTTCATAAGCTTAGCTTGTCACTTCATGCAAATTAAATCCAAAAGCCATTGAAAATAGCTATCATTTCAGTGTGGGTTTAAAACTGGCCAGTTTCAATGAATAACGCAGTTCTTTACATACTTTTTCATTGACATATATTTACAGCACAGTTCCGTTTCACTTTTCACAGCTGAAGAGGAATAATGCTGGTTTACAGTACGTATGAATTAAGCCACTCCTTCTTAGAAGGGAGAGCCAACCTGTAGATGGACAAAGTACAGCTGATCCGACTGTGCTAATTAAATAAGGTGTACTACTGAATACAATATTATTTTCTTCACTGTATAAGTCTGTAATCAGGTAAACAGGGAAGGCCAAAGAACATGAAGTGATGTATTTCTAAAATAACAACTGTAAAACTGAAAATCTGAACATCACTTTCCCATACTTATTTGTTTCTGGTCTCCAATGTAGTGGGCAGAAGCATTACTCATATCCTGAACTGTGGTTTGCAAAAGAGGGACTTTTGAGCAATTTCATTTATGTAGTAATCAAAACGGCGTAAAGTGTCTTTTGGGAGGTAAATTAATTATGAAAATAACAACAACAAAAACAAATACATTAATAAATGAAGGCGAATTAGCTGTTTCCAATGCCAAACCACAAACTTTACTTTGTCAAAATCGTGCTAAAACTAACCACATCCAAAAATAAATAAAAATTTCCCACAGAGAACCGGCTTTTTCATGTAGGATCATGTCCTAAGCTTCGGTGAGTCCAGGCCTCGGTGACTGGATTTGTTTGAAATGGCTTTAACTTTGTGCAGCTCAGCATTTCTGTACACACAGTGGTGTGTTAAAGTGTTGACCTCTCATTCCAGAGGGTCACAAGTTGAGCTCACTCCCTTTTGGTCAAGCAGAGGGGAGTAGTTGAGACAGAGGGCATTTTCAGGCCTGACCGTGGGTCCTGGGAGCAAAGTTCACTGAATATTGTTAATCTGCAGTCCCACAGGGGAAAAAGTCAGGGAAAACCAATTTTTTTATAAGTGAGATTGTTTTATAGAAAAAAAATCGCACTTTGTTTTTTAGACTGATATTGTTTCCATCTTTTCTAATCAAATAACTCTGCAGAACTTATAACTAAGTCAAAAGAGACAGATCACTGCTTAATCAAAGAGGTTCACTAACAAACTTTGTTCAACGAACCTCCACTCCACCCTTTTATTCTTCCAGTAAAATCTTCCACTAAGCATCAGATAAAATATTAGATTTTACAGATTTCAAGATGGATATGAGCCAGTTAGGAGTCTCTTGTGTATCCCTCCCTAAATAAAAAAAAAAAATGTAGATCTTAAGGTCTAAACTTTTAAGTTTTAAGGTTAAGGTCTTAAGGTCTAAACTGATTTTGGAAGGGAATTACATTTATTATGGGTTATAAAAGCAAAACAGAATGGCTAAAGGGTGAAGAGTTCACTTTTTGATGGGGAAATCTAGCATTACAACTTTTTAAAAGCAAATAAGAAAGTCAAACAGATCTTTCCTTTCTTACTTCAAAACAAATAAAGACAACACAAACATTTACTGTATACAGAGCTGTGTTTAAATACAGGATCTTGTCTTAATGTCTTCCTTACCTGGTGAAGCCAATTCCACATTGCTTGTGTGAGTCATGCACTGAGGAGTAGATCCTGCTTATGAGATTCTCCCGACCTGGGAATGTTCAGCTGTCTCAGTACGAATTAAGAAACCTCACAAAGTTTGGAAGCTTGATTGCACCCTACATCTGTTTACGAGACATAAAAACAAGTGAACAATGTAGTGCAAGAGCTGCAGCACATTATCTGGGTCTTTCTAGACTTAGACTAAGACATAGTCAAGAGAGGAAGATAAGAATTGGGTAAGAGAGTTAGATTCCACATCCTAAGCACTCAAGTTAAAGACACGAAACTTGACATACTGACTCTGATACCTGCCTTCAAGCAGACGTCCAGAGCTAACTTCTGATTGTATGCACCAGTCACCTATCTATCGGTACAGTTCTTTCTGTTGCTATCAATGGCAACAGGACAGGCAGTGATGTCATTCTTTCTTCAGGATTGTTTCCTTAGCCCAGCAGGGAAAGGCTGCGTGCTGATTGAGCAAAGGCATTGGCAGACTGAGCCAAGGACGCTGGCATCTGCAGCCTTCTCCCTTCTCCCAGTCAGGGCTTGTTTTGCGTTGGGGGCAAATGCTTTAGTTTTAGGCTGGATGTCTGACATGAAATGATTATGCAAAATGATAATGATAATAAAAATGCGCCATGGGGATTGAGCGGTCTCAGCCCCCAAGACTGGCACAAAGAGAACCTGAGGCACAGTAGTTAATGTTTAAAGACCTGGGTTTATATTAATCATTTAAAATTGTGGTGTGCCTGCACTTACAAACACAATGTTTGTTCTGGCGACTTAATGTGTTTGTTATATATCTGTACGCAGACAAGAAATCAGTGCACTAGAGGGTATAAACTTTGTACATAATGACATCTGAAGGGAAATCAGTCTTCTTCACTTGGTCTTCACAGTAATTTGTATACCTTTACTGAACATAGTGATGTCAGTGAGCATTAAAGCAGGTAGCCCTTGGTCTATGGTGGATTGCCAGTGCACACACCATTCAGTATACATTTTATAGCGGAGGCATACGAAACCTTCGTCTTTCAGAAATAGCATCTAATAAAGAGATGCTTAAGTTAGAAGTAAGGTTAAGGTTAATTTCAGGTTTATTTTGTATTGCTCTTCCATAAGCTGTTCTACAGTTGTGAAAAATGTGTAAATATTGTCAAAGTTACAGATAAAATTCCAAAAGCAATTGAGTTGATATGGAATTTACCGATATAAAATTCATGTCTGCATTAAAAGCAAATAAAAGGTGGTCCTGAAATACTTCATGTGAGTGGATTTTTCAAGACAAAGTGTGTCTTGTCAGAGAACTGGCATGGATTTGTGTAGAAAAAAGCAAAAATAAATCCAGAAAGATCCTAAAGTATGTGTGGTTCTGGAGCATGGGGGGCTTCATTAATTGTTCCCTTTAGTAACTATCAGAAAAGAACTGACAGGAGCTTAATATAAGCCTGGGCTATTTGTCTTGGTCTTCCCTTCAGTGATCAGAGCTTTTCTCAGAGGAGGGACACACCCGTGGTGAAGAGTAACTGACTTGATGACTTGCACATCCAGGCTGCACTTCTTCAAATCATAAACTTAACTGGGAGTAAACATAGGATGAAATTGATTTGTTAACAAAGGAAAGAAAGGAAGAAATTGATAAGTTTATAAAAGCACTATAACAGTGAGAGAGTCATATAATTAGAGGTCATTGAAGTACAGAGAAAGTGTGGCATTTCTGGATGGATTTTGTTCTCAGACTTTGTTCAATAACCTGCGTGATAAACATTTTGGATCACAAGCGGCTACCGAGTGATATTCCTTCTAATTTCTAGCCCCCATCTCTCAGAAATAAAAAAGCAAGTTAACGTTTGCAGTTTAAATCTTCCAGTGTCTTTGATGTTCCACCAGATTCCTTGATTTGAAACCGAAGATTCATTTTGTCTGGCATAGACGGAAGGAAGTTTATTGGGCATGACGAGCACAAATTAAAAACAAAATTATATTTCTCTTTCATTCTTTATTGTAATGCCTTCTAGTCAGACAGCATGACTTTACGTTGTTTTATGGCCTCTGTGTTTTTTGATGTGCGATCAGCTTTCAATAGAAACAATGTGTGTGTGTAGAGATGTTTAAAAGGAGTTACACAAGACTTAAATTGTTCACAAAAATGACTAGACAACAAGACAAAGTTGCCTTTAATTTTTAACAACACTTTTGCACAGACTTAGTGGCATTTGCAATGGTTATTGTTTTTTTTTATTTATGGCCCTTTCAGGCCTCCCATTGTGGACTTTTTCCAGCCTTAGGGAGTTTACATCATTCCTCACAGCTAAGGCTTCTTGGTTCCCACAGAGTTTTCAAAGTCTGAGTCATACTCTTTATGTTAATTGTTCAGTTTTCAAAATACAGTTCTTTTTGCAGGGTGTGGCTCCAAGGAAAGAAACTACTGTACTTCTTAGGATATGTCACAGAGATTTTCACATGTATTTTTTTGTCAGGCTTGGTTTTTAAAAACCTTAAAGATGTTAGCCATGCAACACTTTTGGTCTTTCTTTTCCTTTATTAAAGAAATGCGCTGCCTTTCTGGGAGAGTTGTGAGACAGGCCCCAACCACCCTCAGACATGAGTAACCCACTTGGGCATGAACACATTAAAAACAAAAGAAAACTTGTAAAAGACTTCCCTTCTGCTGGGTTTTCTAAGAGACGCATACAGTGAATTCCAGTGTTTGTGGGCATGCTTTAGTGTGCTCTGAGGTCAGAAGATGTGTCTCTGTGGAATCTTTTTTTTTTTCATTCATCCCTCCAAACCACAAGGCTGTCGTAAGGTTACAAAAGCCTGTGCTATGTTTTACAGTTACCGCTTAACCAACGGAACTAAAATGTAGCCAGCTCATCCTTTACAATTTTGAAAACGATATATGTCGTATTTTTCATTTGTGATAAGATTGTGCATTTCTTATTTTTGCCTTAAAATCCAAAAAGCAATAAAATAGACATTATATTGTATTTTCTAATTTATTTGAATGAAGAACTTGTAACCTTTCTTATGTAAAACCACAGTCTTGTGAAAGCATTTGGTGTTTTTTTATGATGCTAACCACCTGCTATATTGAATGATGCACTGTCGGGAAGAAAAACAGTGAATTAACAGCTAAAAAAAACTACAACAGTGGACAGTGAAAGATTTGCTGTAACGCTGTCACAATCAGTACACTCATTTCAATGTGAATAGCAAGAAGCCACCTGACTTCTTGGGAGTATTTCTGCATTAAAGAATAACAAAAGATTGGTGTTATTATGAGTTTTTTTTTCTACAAAACAGAACACAATAAAAGACTATATTTGTAAATTGCGCACAGTGTGAGGGTTCAATTTTCCCTTACACACTTAAATCAAATTTTATGGCTTTGCACCGGAATTATAAGTTTTTCAAGTTTAACTACTTTTCAATTAATCTCCTCAACTGTTCTCACAAATGCACGCTCTGTTATTGCTCAGTGAAAGACTTCACTGTCAACTGAGCTTCACTGTCAGTTGTTGAAGGTATAGATTATGAGTTCAACAACCTTACCCATTTGTTATGTCTGAAATGTTCTCCACCTGGGTTCATAAATGGTACTTTGGACTTCAAAGTGTTCTTTTCATCAGACAGAATTGTTAAGTGGAGCCTTCCGTAATATGTTCATTTACTTGTAGAAGGCCCAGCTAGTTAATTTACTGTTAATGAATGTGCACTAAGGGTTGCGTTCATTAAGCTAGAGGCTACTTATCCTGGGATCAAGGAATTAAGTAAAAAGTATTACAGAAGTCAAGATGTAAAGTATGACAGCCATGAATCAAAGCTTTTGCAGTCAGCACAGGCCTGTGACCTCAGGTGTTAAAATGGGCTTTTTGTACGATAAGTAATAGATTTTGACACTGCAGGGCAGAAACCTATCAGACAGCATCAGTAATTAGATTCGGGCTGATGTTTAACTCTTTTAGAAAGGAAAAAAACCTTTTCTTTTAGGAAAGGAAAAATAGCTTATCAGAGGTTTTATTATTGCATTTAGTTCCTACATTGTAGATATGTACTGTACCAAAAGAAAATGGACTGAAAATATGGTCCTGGGAAACCCCATTCTGATTCTTAAATTCAGCTTCCGAACAAAGAATCTGAGAAGGATAAGCATGATAACATGATATATAAGCTGCAATTGTGCCTAAATTGGACCTGTAATACTGATATCTTGACCAATATCAATTTCCATGTATTAGATTAATGAATCTTCTGTTGTTTTTTATTTCTCCAAAAAACAATAACATCAGTTATTGTAGAACTACTTACGTTCATTTCTGATTTCAAGGCTGTTGTGCCTACTGTTTCCCTAAGAAACCAAAGATACCTGCCACTTACACAAGTGTTATATGTCTTCTCAAGATGGGCTACGATGATGCAAAAACTTCAGCCTATTTTCCCATCACCTGTGAAACTGAAGATCCATTAAACAGCCCCAAGATATTAAAGAGGGACACCCTGAAGAAAATGTGAGTAAGGCTCCTACATTAAACAGCAAGAAGTATAAAAAACGTATATTATTCTTTGCTTCACTGTTTATTGTTTAACGTTTCTCAGGGCAAAACAAGCAAACACCAAGGCAGATCCCTCAGCCAAGATGGAGAGAAATGAGGAGCTGGGAGAGGAGCCACCCATGGTCGTCATAGAAACAGGGAAAGGGCTGGGGAAGGATGTGTTCCAGAGCTCTTGGAATGCCAGACCCAGAGTTCAGGACATCGGCACAGGAGGACTGGAGAAGTGCAGGAGAACAAACAGAGTTCAAAGCAGCTCCCAGCTTCCTTCTTCTGTGCTGGGAAGCAGTTCTGGTGAAAGGCAGCCAGATGAAGCCGACAGCCAGAAACAACCTCGTCTCATGGAGCAGCTGAGCGCAGGGCCACAGTGCGGGGTCCCAGCTCCGAGCAGTGAGTCAGCATCGCCACAACCTAAACAGAGTCGGGAAAGGAGCAAGAGGCGAAGGCACTGCTCTCGGGAAGAGGGAGAGGGTGCCAAGAAAGTATGCTTTGGAGAGGCTCCAGTATCCCCCAGTGAGGTAATAATGAAAACAGATTCTGCTGAGTCTTTAATACAAACATCTATGAAGAAGTCTCCATTGGTATCCAAGTCATGCTCCGCTCAAGAATCAGCTAAAACCACACTGGATGAGGAGTTGCTTACTTTGGGAAAATCTGCCCTGAAACCTCTCTTCACAAAAAATAACACAGAGCAGACAAACCAAAACAGGCTGACCACAAGCATAAAAGACTTATCTGTCAAGCCTGTATCCTCTCATTCATATATTAGCTCCAGATCCTCAGACAGAAAGGAGGAGGTAGAAAATGTGCCCAGAAAATCAAGATTACGACGGCTGAAGAAGTCCTGAGGGAAGAGACAGTAGGGATAACGCCTCTTGCTGTAATGTTTTGCATGACAAAATAACCTTTAACATCGTTTTAAATTCAGATCCATCATGTTTTAATAATTATGACCTTGGCCACAGTTCTCCTAAAACCATGAAAAATCTTTTCTATGAAGTGTTTTTAAGTGAAATTCCACAGTACAATTTCCATAGTGAGACAGACAATATTTTAAATGGTCTTTTTCCAGTGACAAAAGGGATAGGCCTTTACAACAGCTCACCCGTTCTGATGAATTCTTGTGCAAATATACATGTGTGTCAGAACAGGAAATAATGCCAAAGGTGGGGACTGATGGCTGGGGAAGAAGGCTTCATCAGTTTGCTGTAACAACCCTAAAAAAGCTCATTTTATTAAATGCATTCACTCTTAAAAGGGCTATTTCCAACTGGCGTACCACTTGACTGAAAAGAACACAAGTTCACGTGTGCTTGCTCCACTGTCTCTCTTGTGATAAATGTCTTTTGAGGCAGGAACAATTCTTGAGGTTTTGCTTTGGCAAAGGATGGAGGAAGCGAGGTCGTTCCCATCACTGACAATCTGAGGATTCCTGTGTGAATAATGCATAGTTGATGTCGAACTGAGGTAATCAGGCAACTTCCAGAGTGCAGTGTGGACCACCCAGAAAGGTCTCGGAAATACAAGATGCCAAAGGCGGGGTTGTTCCTTAAACTCCCAAAGCTGATCCAAATGGAAATGGACTCTGAGGTCTGTGAGATTGTTTGAAAGAGCTGTTTTAAAAAGCTCCATGTGCACACACCCCTTCTGTAGGGTGTATTATGAAAATATCCCATGCTTTTAATAATCACATTTTAGCAAAAGCAGCTACTTAAATGTTATGGATGATTACTAATATGATACTCACACTTTATTAAATAAAATATTGAGATTATTAGAAACTGAAATATTAAATTGAATTTTTTAAATTATTTTATTGCATTGTATTGTATACTAATTAATTTTAATTAAAGATGATTGGTATCATCGAATGGGATCTTTGTATAATGAAAAGAGTAAAAGCCACTTAGGTTAGATTCTCTCATTGCTGCTTGATGTGAAAATAGAAGTGTCTGTAGTTAATCCACCAGAGAATTATAGGCCAGGGTAATTAAATGGAATAACAATGTTATGACAAAATGTTGAGAACAAACATAGATAATCTTTAAATTAATAAGGAATTTCAAAAAGGTTAAATTATATGTAACAAACCTAAGTAATGCCAACATATCTATTTCAGAATTTTTATTATCAATTTTAAAACAGTGAATCCAGGGTAATGTGCAGATTATTTACTAGTTAATAAACAGAAAATGGTGAGTTATAAGAAGTGGAAAAGTGTATTGGGCTGAGGTAATTTGTGAAGTGCCACAGGAATCTGTTCTAGGTCCTCTGTTCTTTGATTTCTATACATGATCTAGATTCTGCTATAGTCAGCAAATGTGAGCTGGAAGAAATATCTGTTTGAAAAGATCTTATGTGTTTTGTGGACTCCTTGCAGTCTTTATCCAGACAATATGGTGTCTAGACATTGTCCAGAATGCCAACAAAAATCTAGAATATATTGTGAAAATTATAGAATTCATGTCTAGGGAAATTGTCAAATTTGTAGAATGCTTTGGTAAGACTACTTTAAAATATTGTGAACAATTGTTTTTCTCTCCCACATAAAACAGGAGTAGGAAAACAGGTTAATTTCTTAAATGAATTTTCTTCAAAACTCTGTCCTTTTTGTCCAATATTTATCTTTTCTTATTGAAACTTCACATTCTTCTAATTACTGGATTGTTCACATTTTGTGCAAATGAGCTAAATGCTCAGAATTTTAATTACATTGATTTTAAAATTCCAACATGAAAACCAATTTTTATTTTGCCCTGCAATGCATATCGGTTTTTGGAAGAGCTTCATTTTATCACAAATCTTGTCAGGTTCTGGTGGTTTGAATCTGTTGCAGACCTTCATAGGTTCTTTTCTTTAGAGCTCATCTTCGTTTATTGTTGTGCTTAGAAATATTACGGCAGAAGGGAGAATTAAAGACAACTTAAGAAAGCAAATAACCCAACCCAGTCTTAATCTGTGTCTAGTCCCACGCTGATGAAGGTAAGGTTGTGTGTATACTGCACTTTTATTTACACCTCACATTTAATTAAAGGTGATATGATAGGTTTAAGTATAGCTTAATTGCTGGTTGATTAACCGATCCTGATGACAGAAATGTGGTTGGCAAGATCGGCAAATACCGAAAGAGTAAAGGAAATGACAACATCCAAAATTCCAGCAGTTAAGCTTTTAAACAACAGGTACCATATCATGAAAGGTGAGCTGATTTCAAACTGGGTGGCACGGAGGTGTGGCAGCTAGCATTGGCGCTTCCTAGCTCCTGGATCCTGGGTTCAAATCTGGCCTTGTGAGCCTTCTGTGTGTATAATCGGTGCATTATCCTTAAAGGTTTTCTCCGTCTCCTTCAGTTTCCTTCCACAGCACAAACATCTAGTCTAAGTTTGAGATTAATTGTGGTCTCTAATTGTGTACCTCATAGTCATGTGTTTGTGGCCTCTGATGGACTGATATCTTGACCAGGGTATCTTTCCTTAGGCTTCCAGGTGATCCTAAACTTAAAAAACAAACTTGCTCAAGGTAACAACAGCGGTGAGAGAGTGGAATTTGAACCCACAACCTTCCAGTTAAAAGTCCAGAGTCCCGACTTCCACTTCACCCTGTTGCTACCTGACAGCGAGTAGTTAAGATCCAGTACTGTGGCAGCACTAGACAGACTTGACAATCTCAGTCATCTGTCTAGTTAATTCTGTTCCTTTGGAATATTTATAATACTTTAGCATAAAGAGCTTTGATGAGACCTGTGCTGTTGTGATATTCAGAAGCCCAACAAAATAAAATTAATAGAGGTCATGACAATGTTGTATTCTAAAGAATAATAAAATTCTGTAATACAGGAAAGTTATTTTTGAAGGACATTGCTCAAGTGTACAAACAGTAGTGTCCTACACAGAATTTGAACCCACAAACCTCGAGTCATTAGTCCAGACTACTCCTCCACACTGTTGTGGATTTCAGTAATGGCTGTCTCAGTCCCACCCAATACATCATTTACTCATCCACTTGTGCACTGTATGTAAGGCATCACATGCATGGATATTTAGTGTTGGCTAATGGCACAGTCCAAAAGTCAACCTCTGAACCTCTGGACTAGATCTGAACATGTCTCAAGTTGGTGAACCATTCAGGAACCCTTTACTTTCATATTTTTAAGATTCTTCTAAGCAATGGAAAGTTTCTATGATTAACTCATTAATTCACAGCTCATAAATCAGAAAATGTTGCACTAGAGCACTTAAATATAGTTTTGAGCTACTGAGTTAATACCATTGTAAATACTAGAGGTAATGTCACTAAATATTACAAGATTGTGTACAAGTTTTGAAACACTGACACTGTTTGTCTATAAAGGCAACATAAAGTTCCCATGCCAGTTGTGCTATGTGTAGCTCTTTTAAATGTTCTTGCACGTTTGCATAGATTCGAGCTCGAAGAAAAGACTGATTGAACAAAGTTTCTACTGTCATGCAATTCACGTGGCCTGTCAGCTGTTTGTCTACTGCATATATTAATCGTGACCTTCCCCATAAATAAATCCACTGAAAACAAAGCTTAATTCTCTTTTCGTACAAAATATTTAATAAATATTACTTTCAAAAAAATTCACTGCCAGGAACAACACCTCAAAAAAAATCATTCTCAAGTTCTTAACACTAATGTCAATGTACACAAAATATCTCCAGGATCTGAAGGGTTAACGAATGAGATTAACATGACTGAAGAGCCTCTTAAGAAAAGGAAAGAAATGCACAGCAAAAGCACCGATTCCTCAGTTAGGCAAGGCCGTTTGTGTGGTTGCAGTTCTAAAATGTTTCCATTGGATGTTCTACTGTTCAAGTATTCACTGTCTAGCTTATTACATTTTGCTAATAAAAGCAGAAAGTAATTACAAAAATAGATGTACATATGGTTCATTATATAATGAGGAAAAACAGGATTTTACAAGAATGTACTTTTTTCCTTTCCAAACACCTTGCACTTTTGTGTTTTTAACATGCAACAGATCAGCTACACTATTTTGTTCCCTTAAAATGTTTTCTTTATGGCAAACTGTGTCTGTCACTACCTTTTTCTAAAACCCAAAGCAGCAAAACTATATTCATTCTCCTTTTCTCCTTTTTTTTCTCACATGCCTTAGGTACTTTACAAAAAGATGTCCTGGCAAAATTGATACTATATAAATCGTTTCAAACATCTGACGTACAAAACCCTTTTTTTTTTCCGGGCAAAAAAAATGCCCATCCTATTGTTAAAAAATAAACTATTCTTTCTAGAACACTTCAAATTTTGGCATTTAGGCAACATGAAACAAATTTTCATCAAAAATAAAGAAGCTGTAAGCTTACAAAGCTATCAAAACCTTCAAATCTAAACAATACATATAAATAAAAAGGAATGATATTTTAAGGCTCTTGATTATTAAGTTAATAAATCAAATATACACAGTGATTAATTAAAAAAATATTTACATCTATACAACGTTCTAAATTGACACTTTAAATTCTTCATATTTGCAGCAACTGCTGACATTTCGAACCCCCCCCACCCCCACCCCACCCCCCAACAAAAAATATAATAAAAAATAAATAAACTTTTTTGATGGTTGCTGTGGTATGGAGCTGCAAAGGCACTTTCAAATACAGAACTAGTTGTACACCAACCATAAAAAGCCCACGTCAATATGGAAAATGCTAAATGCTATTTATTTTCTGGTAAAAGCAACAGGACTACGTGTGGACTGTGTTGAATACAGTACCGGAGAAGGACTTTTCTACTGTCGATCACGGTTTAAACCGTTTCAGTTCTGCATCTGTCCCCATTTCAGTTAAGCCATTGCCTTTGCTGGGAATTGTCTCTAGTTGCTTACAGGAGGCATAGTTCCCCAAGTTGATTACCGAGTTTTCCAGTATGCTCCACGGGAGCAATCCAGTCCAAACCAGCAAGAGTTTTACACAAAGCCGACAGGCAGTCTGAAGCTGCGACAGCTTTACTTAAATGACTGTAACTCAGTAAGAAACCTAATGTTTTGTGCTTTTGTTTTCACCTTTTCCTTTTTTTCCTCGCTCAGGTTTAGCTTTCCTAGGAGTTAAGAAGCAGATACGTGTCCTCATGTCTTCTAGGCGCAGTGTGCGTAGTGTGTGCGAGCCTCTGTGCAGAGGAGACAGGAGACTCCAGGCCAGAGAGGGGGAGTTACGCAGGGCAGCCGAGGAGTGTTTAAAACTAGGGAACTAGGCGGGGAGGGGGAACAGGAAACTCACAATAGGCCAATTCTGGAGGGAGCAGGAAAGCCCAGGGCAGCAGTAAGAACAAACGTAAAACAAAGAACATCCATTTTTATACCTCCATAGCACAAGCGTAAGAAATGGAATGCAAGGACTTGAGGCCTATGCATTAAACCATATGTATGGCTGGGGAGGGGGGGTTGATGGGGATTAACACAATATTTCTCCATATTTTTTTAAAGCAGAAGGCAGAACACAAGGGCTGGGAGGGGTGGGACTGTACGTCAGAATTATCCTGCGAGGTAGAGAATTGAAGCAAGAGTGTACATGCACTTTAGAATCAATATGTGGGTTAAACAGGAAATGCACATTTTAAGGGTTTATCAACAGGCATGTGCTATAAACCACATAATGCCGACATTTTTAAGCAGCTGTAATGTGACAGAGCCAACAGGAAACTGACCATATTTACTAAATATCATAATAAATATTGATACTTAATTAAAACCAGAGCCTTTAATGCCAGTATAGAGCTGGAAGAAGCTAAGCATTAAGGGGGTTGCATGTTTATGTAGATTCTTCTAGTATAATCCTCATCAAAACACAGTAGAGAATCAATATAGAGAACTAACCATGGTCTGGGAAGAGATGTAAGCCCATGGAATTTAAGCTCCATAATTTGAGAGCACTAGTAAGACCTCATTTGGAGCAGTGTGTTCCTTTTTGGTCACTATATACCACAAAACTGATATTATAACCTCAGAGAGAATTCAGAGAACAGGAACAATTGCTGGACTCAGAAGACAATCTCCTGTGAGACTAAAGAAATGTAGCTCTTTTAACCTGCCAGCATATTAAGATTAAGAGATTTGACCTAAAAGTATAAAATCCTAAGGGGCATGGACTGTGTCCACCAAAAGGACTATTTTACTCTTGTCAGCAAAACCAGTACATGGGGCTGCCAGTGGAAACCAAAAAGGGAATCCATTTAAGACTGAGAATATTTCTTTCCACAAAGAGTTGTAGGGGTCTAAGGGCTTCCCAGTCAAGTGGCTGAGGCCTAGTCTCCGGGCTCTTCTAAGAAAACAGGTAGGTTTTAAACCCAAAACAAATTTAGGTTTACGTAGCTGCAAAACTACCATATGGAACGTCCTGTCATCTGCGACCCTTCTAATGTTCAATCGCTTTGCAAAACGTTTTTAAGCCAAGGGATGGGCCGATCAGCTCCCGAATGCTCTTGACTGTACCCCCACTCACACACCTGCAGCTCGATTTTCGAAAAGGGCACTAGGAACTAGTTTTGCATAGATGTGAAATGCAGCACTTGGGATTCCAGCCAACCACAGCAACTATCATTGCCAGTGTAAGCCAGCTTGTCAAAACTTAAATTAACACAGGGATTCTATGTAAATAATAACCTTAGACTCAAATATGACACAACAGTTTAAGAACTACAAACTGAGCATCACCTACAGTGAGTGTTGATGCATCGGCAGCAGTGCCGTCTGCTATACAATGTACTCCATTCGGTTTAAGCTCTGAGCAGTTTCTAAGTCTCTGTTGTCCTGTTTGTTTGTCCAGTTAGGGTTTTTTGTGGGAGTGGTGTGAGGAGATCTGTCTTCTCTGTCGACCAGTGTGTACGCTGGCTGCTTGGCAAACCTGGCCTTCTGCAGGTGTTTGTCAGTATCGTCTTCCTCCATCTCCGAGTTGTGCGTCCTAATTTTGGCAATTATCGAATTCTTGCTTTCGTAATCTTTGATGGGGATGGTGCCGGCAGCGTGCTTCTCTATGGGGTTTTTGATCTGGTTGAGCTGCTCGCGCACGTTGTTGGTGGTGTTGTCCTCCTGGGCAGTGTGAGTGTGGCTGCTCTGCTTCCTCCGGCGTCGCACACACCACAGGAAGGCCGTGACCAGAGCCAGGATCCACAGGACGATGAAGATGGAGCTCAGCAAGGGCACCAGGTAATCTGGAGCGGGGGGGGGGGGGGGGGAGGGGGAGAGCAAACCGCAAACTAAATAAAAATGGCTCCTCCCTAACTCATGGGAGTATGTTCACACACATCATCGTCTGAAATTCGGAGCGCCACAGGCATGAGTGTGTCATCCGTGCATGACCCTAATTAATCTCCAACTGCTCTAAGGAGATTTGTGCTTGAATAAAAGAGAAGGCTTACATACATTTACAGCTGTTGCAAACTGCAACAGAAATAGCGTAATGTACATATTTTGTTTGCATTCCTAACATCAAAAAAGGCCAAGTTTTCACCAGTCAAAGTTTAGCATAATCATTTATTTCCCATATACAACCTGCTACCTTTCAACCAAGTAAATGCTTTTCCATAATGTAGTGTCTGAGGCAACTGCAAGTTCCATCCTGGTGCACAAGGATCCTAGGGAGTATTAAATACTAGGGCATCTTTTGAAAGACTTTTTAAATTTTTATTACATCCAAGCACAATGCTCATTATCTTATATCTTCAAAATCCATTTCAATTAACCTCTATAAAAAAACACCTTTCTTACCTTGTTTGTTGTCCTTATCTTGTATGCGCACCTCTCCTATCGCATTAATTATGGTGTTGTTCCCCTCACGCTTGCTGTCCAGGTCAGTTATTCTATTAGTTATCTCTTTAATTGGACTCTTGTCTTTTCGTAGGTCATCTGTGGACTGTAAGAAAAAAATACATTTGAGCTCATTTGCACGTCTTAAACCTTTGCCAGTTTTTTCCAGGTTTTGCAAAGGCAAAGAACTGCAGACATCTGCAATGTAACGGGTGTACTTTTGTATGAATTCCAAGCAGGTAATCATTATAGTAAAAATAAATGTACACTTACTACGCTGACATGTATCTCATTATTGGCAGAAAGTGAAGGTTCGCAGGTCATGTAGACGGAGAACTCAGATGAAAGATTCTTCATAACGTACAATTTCCTCAGCTCAACACAGATGCGTTCTGTAGTCAGTCCCTAAAACAGGAAGAATGTGAGATTAACCAGAACAATCCCAATGATAAAAGATGTTCCCGTCTAGTTCAGCGGGTTTTGCTCAAATTTATTTTAACCATCTTTGATCCACCTCACAAACTCAGTAAAATATTTACATTTACCTTACAGAATCGCAGTTCTGCAGTTTTAAAATTACAGCTTTGGTTAAAAGTTTTTTCAGGTATCATCTAGCATCAGATATGTACATTATTCACGTGGAAAACAACCTTTATTCCTATTACACAAACATTTTTAATATTTGTTGAGTAAAGCTGGATTCTAAATTTAATATAAGTCCTTATAATCATCTGCCTTTTCTATGTCAACAAAATTCATCAAAGATGCTCTGCAATGGGAGTAAGCAAACCATATTTAATGATCAAATAAATTACATCTCCTAAGCGCACAGAACTATTTCTGATTGAGCTCCTCAGTGCCAAAAAATTAACCGTGAAAAAGAATTTGAAAACAATCATTTGACATATTCTGACATGCAGTCATGTGTTAACAGTCCTGGCTCTGAAATCCCTATAAACCCTACTGGGTCAGGAGCCCATAAAATCCCATCTTTGCCCACATGACTTACCGGTTCCATTTTCTCCTTGTTAAAGGTGAAAATGATGTTGATGCAGCTGTTATCCAGGAACTGTGAGCTGGAATGACATTTGGGTTTAGCTGGTTCCTGTCCGGAAGGCCAGCATTGCCCCTGTTCAGCACAAGGTGGCACAAAGCAGTGATCAGCTTTTACGGGGACACAGGTCTGACCAGCGGAGCACTCAGTGCGGCCTTTAGCATGAACTCTGCAGGGCTTGGGGCCACACCACATCTGCAAAAATAGATCAGCGAGCATTAAACACCCGCCGGATTATCTCATCATTTCAGAAGAGTTTTATGTTCATCCAGGAAAACAAAATCGGTACCTTTGTGCAGGAGACTCTTCCATTTTGGCACCGGCAAGTGTTGCAGTCTTCAACCCACTTGGTCCCATCATACATAACCCGACCACTGGCAATACAGGGCCTTCTGATTACTGTAATGTAAAGAGGTTGTTTCTGAATCCTTGGTGTGTGGCAAGCAAAGTGTCTTCTGAGGGTGGAATAACTATTTGCCAGCAAATCTGTTTCTATTTAAGCAAATCTCCAAGTTTACCTAGTCGAGAACTCTAATAAACACTATGACTTTTAAGATGCATGATACAATGACAGCTTACCTTCTTGACATCTGGGTCCAGAGCGATCAGGCGGACAGAGGCACTGGTAACCATTGATCTCATCCACACATGTGGCTCCAAAAGCACATGGGGAAGATTGGCATTCATTGATATCTGTCAACACACAATGTACAGAAACAGATTGATTTCCAGTGACAAGGCTTCTTGTACACAGTAATGCAGAAGCTCTTCCTTGCAATGTTGTTCTGAGCTGCTAGCCCAAAACAAGTCCAACTTGTATTGTTTCCCACTGAAATAAGATACAGGGTACAGTGGACCCTCCAGTAACAATCTGATTAAAAATGCTGACAGCACTTAGCGTTTCACATTACATCTTACCAGGGGCAAATTCTAACCAAATATTCAACATCACGCAAAATATTTTCTTTGACAAAAATGTAATTGAAAGGCAAAGCTGTACAGATAATCTTCCCCCATCTAGGGCTGTAATAGCTCAGGGTGAATTGGAAACTTTTACCACTCAAACAGCGTATTTTTATCTAGAATGTCTAAGAGGTTGAAATTTGACCTATTTTAGAGCGTGTTGGAAAATGCAGTGCAATTAACAGCTATGCGGAAAGAAAAAAATAAATTTGACGTTTTCCAATCTCGTGGGAATTTTGGAATAGTTTGTCAGATTCCATGAGCAATGTCACAACAGTTCAAGGACCATACTGTCCATACAGCTTCATGGAAATAATGTCCATAAGAAAAAATCTCTCTTGTGGTTAAGGATTCATCTCAAACTTTAACTGTGCAATAATTGCACAACCAATTTGGAGTGTTTTGGCACAGTTCACTACTTTTATAAACCACTTTCTCAATATGCTATTTTCAGGATGCTTTCTGAAACAGAGGTAAGTACAGGTCCCACGGTTTTAAAACTAGTTTCCATGTTCTGGATGACTGTCAACAAGAAGCACAAGACTGGAATAACAGTGGTACGCTGTAGACCGGGTTATCTAGAACACGTAAGGGCTCTCTCATAACTCTTGGTACCATTTGCAGACAGAGGCAACCTTTGTAACATACTACTGGGGATCAGGGGTGCAGATCAGGGGCACTTATAAGAGCTTACATGAGATTGCGGTTATGTAAGTGCTCTGTTCTCAGGATCACTCATCAGGTAAAAAAAAAAAAAACAACTTTCAATTTATAAGTACATTTATAATGTAAATTAAACTTTCAAGACACCTGCACCCTACAGTGATGCTAGTTTAGGTCACTACACACGCGCTGGTATTTTAAATGAGCAATAAAAAGGATGGGACTGTGGTCTAAACTTTGATACTTACTGATCCTACAGTCTGGACCTGCAAAACCCGGGGCACATTCACATCGGTACCAATTGTCACCGTCCACACATGTTCCGCTGTTGTAACTGAAAGAGACATCGGAAGAGAGAGGTGAATCTCAAAAGGTCAGGCACAGTTCAGGCTCAGGCAGTTTATATGGAAGACAACTATTTGCACTGGACTTCAAAGTCCAAGCTCTCTTACAGTAGTGTCTTGAAGAGACAAGCTTAGATGATGATGGAGTCCTCAGACAGGGTGAGCTATCTTTTAAGAATTCAAAGCTATGACAACAACTTGCACATCATAATACAAATGCTGAATTTGAATGACTTGTTCTCTCACCACAAGCACTTTTTTTTTTACAAATATGAGTCTACCATGCAATATTTTCATATAACCAATGTGTGTGTGTGTGTTTAGTAGCCCTTTAATATTGCTGAAAAACAGATTTTGTGTACTTTTAGCAATCCACAATTGTGTACTTAATGTTAGCTAAGAACTATTAGCTGAGAGACCAGAGAGACTTGTTTACCAGAGTTAATTTCTTAAAAGTATGTTTTGGAATTACTTACCAGGGGTGTGGACTGCAGTCATTGGTGTCTGCAAAAGAGAAAGTTATTATTTAACACATGTAAAGCAATCAGAAACAAAGACAAGTTGCGTCTTGCATGCACAGGGTGACTCCAATGGGGTGAACCACTGGCACTTTTAATGATGCCAAAGTTGTAGTTCCTGATTATTCCACATTATTAACTGTTTGCAAAATGCGGTGTTTGCCCTCTTAAAAAAATTGCTTCCAGGTTCTCCTTCATAAAATTTTCAGAATACATTTTTAAACACATGTACACAGGAAGAAATCCTTGTAAAGCAAGTAACAGGAAGACATGAGTGGAAGCAGACATGTCGCCGTTAGGCCAAGAATGCGCAGAAAGCAAGATAACATCTGTCTCCACTTATCTAATTTGCAACTTTCTCATGGCCAGGTCCAGACTGTATCACACAGAGTGCCTCGAAGACATGGGCTCACTTGATGGCTAAATCCTCAGGAAAACCAGTTCAGCTTCTGATTCTAATTTGCTAACTCGGAGGGTGACAGGATGAGCTAGCCTTTCTCTCTCTCTCTTTCTCTAGAAGGAAGGCCAACCAGCTCTGAGGCAGCCCCGAAGAACACACTTACTCTGTGTGCATGTAGTCCCTTCCCAGCCTTCTTTGCAGACACAGGTGAACGAATCCCCGCTCACCACACAGGTGCCGCCATTCTCGCAGGGGTTGGGCAGGCAGCTACTGTTTTTGGCTGCAATGCGGGAAAAATCTCATCATCATCATCAGGATACGAGACTAACACCAGCAGAAGAAGAAAAAAAAAACACCGCCCATTCCTATTTGGCTGAATGACACCAAAACGACTTATCTGAACAGACTAGATAAAAGATTAATGAGTTTTTCTGCAGAAGCAGCAGCTGGTTATTGCAAGGAGAATCCAATTCATGTACTTTTGATAACAGGGTTAGGATTATATAATGCGATATAACCAATACAAGTTTCAGCCATCAACCCAGCCCCTAAAAAACAATGTTTTTTTCCACCAGCAGGCATTATATATATATACATATGTAGTTATATAGTGTACCTATATTGCAGGTAGCTCCTTCCCACCCCAGTGAGCACATGCACTTGAAGGTGTCTCCTTCGTCGTAACACGTCCCTCCGTTGTTGCACGTTGCCTCGTCGCACTGGCTCTCGCCTGGAAGAAACGAGCTACGGTCAGCCCCGTCTCCTCGCGCCCGCGCCGGCGGACAAGACGAGAGAGGCCGCGGAGGAGGACGGGCGCTTACGGGAGTGGCAGGTTTTTCCTTTCCACCCATTCTTGCACTCGCAGTAGAAATCGTTCACCAAGTCCCGACAGGTCCCTCCATTGTGGCAAGGGTTTGTCCTGCAGTCGTTAATGTCTACAAGCGAAACGTGGAGGGGGAGGGGGGGGGGGAACAAATTTGTGAAGGTGCTTTGAATTATTTCCAGGAAAACACAAAAAAAAAAGGTGGAGGTTTGTGGCATGTTGCTAAGGTCATTGTCGACTGCCGTGGGGCGTTTCAATCGAAACGGCGGCCTTTTCAGAAGCAAAGGACGTGCAAGATCCTCTTAAGGACTTTAAAACCCACGGTGAAAGATTTATGTACACCTGGATTACATATTTCAAATGGGATAAAAACTCACTGGTCTCACAGTGGACGCCTTCCCAGCCATCGCTGCAGATGCACTGATAGATGCTCACTTTATCGATGCACGTCCCTCCGTTTCTGCAGGGGTTGCTCTCACAGTCGTTGATATCTGCAAGAGATGGGGATGTGTTTAGGTGCCTGCCTTAGATTGACAAGAGAGCCACTGCAGTAGATGAGTGTACGTCTTTGGCCCCAATAGGTATCCGAGTTTAAATTTGTGGCTTGTACCTGATCTAAAAGAAGTAAAGGAAGAAAAAAAACACCTCCTCAACTGCATGTGTTCCGTAAAAGCAGAAGTAAAGCTCACTAGAAAATCTACATCCCATTAATTCATTACACAATCTCAACAATACACTGTAGTATGTGTCATTTTCTGAACAAAACTCTTGTATGGGTTTCATGGATAAGCAAAACTGTAATTCCTGTGTTCAACCTGTCATTTTCAGTACTGCCTTTAACGGTGACTGATAATCAACTCTCACCACCACCACCTCCTCCTCCTCCTTCAACCCCACAAAAGTCAAATGCACTTCAGATCGTCACCAAAACCACAGAAAAAACTGCAAGTGGAAAGGCAGACTTCTTGGCGCAGTCAGAACCCATTAGCCAACTTTCACACTGACAGGCTTGGGAAGTTATTAATCTCAAGGCTGACACAAGCTCCCCTGCGTGAAAAACAAGCTGCACCGGCTCATCCCAGATTTACCAGCTGCTCACCAGGTCTCTTCAGCGAAGAAATCAAACCCTGCGTGTTGTGTACTAAACTGGGTGGTGTCCCAGTCAGGGACTGAGAGATTAGAAAAAGATTAAATCGAGGCCAAGGCAATACCAAAGTGCCCTACTCAAGGTAAGAGTTCCATAACCCACAGCACACTTGAAGGTTCTGAAGCTGAAGGGCGCCAGATATCACCATGTGTGAAGCCTAACCTGCACATCCATGCCACTGCCTTGGGGTGTGGAAAAAACAGAATTAAGGGGCTTTCTTACTCTCATGGCAGTAGGTTCCTGTGAAGCCCTCCTTGCACTCGCAGGTAAATTTGCCTCCAGCTTGACTCTTGCATCTCCCATGGGGCCCACAAACATTGGAGGAGATGTAGCGCACACCTTCAGGGGTGCTGTTTGAGGCGACCGCGACTGTGCAGCTATCAATCACTACCAATCACAATCCGGAAAAGAAAAACACAGCGTTAGGTGGCAAATCCATGAAGTTTAAAACACACACATCGACATCTGTACTGAGAAAGGTCTTCTCTAGGTTCAGTAAAATATAAAAAAATCCATTTGCTTGGCAAATCTAGATAGAACAAGGGTCCATAAGAAATTATTTAATTCTAGAAATTGGTGTTTAATCCCAAAATGAACTGCAGTTCTCTTTTTATAAATAATAATAAATAAGATTTTATTTACGATCGTTTTTCAAGCACTGAAAACTTTTGACAGTATTAACCATCAACCTCAGCCAAGTTCTGAGCAGTGCAGTCGTTATCTGGCTCTGTGGTTGGTCTGACCTCTAGTCTGTCGCTCACATAACACAGAAAGGGAAGCCCACCAAGCCATTATAAGGAAGAACACACACAGAGCTGTTAAGCATTCGCAAGATTTTGAGGATTTTGACGAAACAAAAAAAAAAAACTCTTTTGGTACTGAAGGTATTGCTCAAGAGGGGGCTGACAGAGACTGGCACTGCAGCTTAAAAAGTGAAATCGTAGATGAACCCTTTCTCTAGTAACAAGCCCCGTGAGGGATGTTATAAATTAGCGTAACAGCGAGACAGTCCATTACTCAGATTCACACAATGGCAGACAGTGGAATGGGCAGGACCTCCTGTTCAGATATTATCTTACAGTAAATTAAAAAAAAAAGTTAAAGTTTAGGACTTTGCAGAACCACAGAGAAGGATAGATACCTTCACAGGGTGTCGTACGACAGTGGTCTTTTAAATGCGAACAGTTCTTTCCCTCATAGTCTTCAGGGCATTTACAGAAGTAGTCAGTGGCGAGGTTGTAGCACTGCGCTCCATTCTGACACGGGTTTGGTTCACAGTAATCAATATCCAGCTAGGAAAAACAAAAAAGGGTATTAAAGTTGGCAAACATTATACACTGCTATTACAAACACAAAACTGGAGCATTATGCTTTTTAACCAGGAACAATTAGAGAGGAGTAAACAGCCATCCCCCCAAAAAACTGTTGTTCTGCAGTCATCATGCAAGGAACAGAGCACAAATGAGTTTTTTTTTTTTCCTGGGCAGCATTTCAGCATAATAACAGAAATACAAACCTCTCTAGTTTGGGAAATTTGTGGAACAACAGTGTGCGATTTTTACGAAAAAGAAAAAAAAAACAGGGAAGCGTTCAGCGATATCTAGGGCACAAATGTCCCCACTGCCTACCTGACAGAGGTTGCCTGAGTAACCGGCAAGACACAGGCACTGGAATCCATTCACTTCATCCTGGCAGCGGCCGCCATTCAGGCAGGGACTGCTTGCGCATTCATTGATGTCCCTCTCACAGTGCTCGCCTGCATAGCCGGCTGGACAGACACAACGATAACCATTAACCAAATCCTGAAAGAGAAAACAAAAATGGGGTGGGGGGGGGGGGAG
Organism: Atractosteus spatula; assembly: GCF_055471065.1. Taxonomy (NCBI): domain Eukaryota; kingdom Metazoa; phylum Chordata; class Actinopteri; order Semionotiformes; family Lepisosteidae; genus Atractosteus; species Atractosteus spatula. The sequence continues at coordinate 10,237,378 of NC_142720.1, forward strand.
GTTAAGGATTATAAAGAACAAAAATAACAGTTCCAAAATAATTAAGAAAGATTTTCCTGGCAAGGCCTCGGGACAGGAATGTTTATGGTAATTTAATCTACCGCAGCAAGGCTACGCTCGCCCCCCACTCACGCGTGCGCGCACCCACATACATATCCCGGCTCTCCTTTCCATACTTTCAGGGAACGCCACTACGACTTCATTATGTTCAGAGCGTTTCCAAAGGTAACAAGAGATGCTGTTTCCATGCCTTAACGGTCTCTATTTTTAAACAGGCTGCAAATGGACCAGGCCAAGAAAACAAAAAATGCAACCGGAAAACAAAAACGGCACCTACCTTGCAGGTGCCTCCGTTCTGACACTGCCCCTTGCAGTCGTTCACGTCTGCAACCAGAAACAATTCATTTCAGCGGGAAGCAGGCAATACATTTTTCAGCGATGTACACAAGGATTTGAAGGGACTCTCGAGGTCCAGCGAGATAAACTTTTAGACAGATTTCCTGCTTGCTTTCTTTTCAGATAAGCTTATTATAAAGGGTGGGAAACTTGAGCAATTCTTGCGACGCTGGTTACTGGAACTTCACATGATTGTTTCGGCCACGTTATCAGAGCCTAGCTGCACAGCGGACTAATGATTCTGATAAAATTGTATATTTTCATTCTAGACTGACCACTCCCTTTCGGAAAACATCAACTCCTTGGCTCAGCGCTTTAGTTAGACATTAACCTGTGCCACAGCAATAGCAGCGACGGCACCCTGTGTCCCCGAGAGCTGGGAAGACTTACTGATGTCACAGTTTTGTCCAGTCCACCCTGGGATACACTCGCAGAAGTATCCACCAATCAGGTTGCGACAGCTGTTGGCATTTACACAAGGCTGGCCGTCACATTCATTGGCATCTTAAAAAAAACAGGAAAATGGGGATGCTTCAGATTGAGAGAAAATGAGAAAAAAAATGTAGCTTTAATTGAAACTTTAGCCTTATTCTTTTCTACCCAAGGTTCTTTGACCATAACAAGCTGGAAATGCTGAGGGGGAGGAAGAATTAAGCAATAAAAGCTCTGGTTCTGGGATTGAGTGGAAGGTGGGCGGGGGTGCACATCTTAAATTTGAACTCAGCTGGTTTCTCGAGTGAGAAGCAGTTTATGTTAATATTAAAACAAACAAAAACATTTTAGTCCAGAGGGATGGGGAAGGGAGGGGGGTGGATGGGGATTACCGGATTAAAGTGTGAAAGGAATCAGTCAAGCTTCTCCAACAAGCTCTGTGACTCGGGTGCCCTATCCGCGGTCATTCAGATTAAAAAGGCAACTGCAAGAATGCGGACAACTCATTCCTCATGAGATCGGAGATTTGGGAGTCCAGCTGTACACTCCTTGTTCTGGAGGAGTGAATGCGAAGGGGTCCTATCTTTCCCACAGGATCCCCAAGCGGAATATGTTCCTTAAATTCCACAGCAACACGTGTTTGTTTGTATGGCCTGAGCCGACTGGCTGTGCGCGATGTTTCTGAACAGTTCCGCTGTGGCACTCCATTTGTTAGTAATTACGCTACATCGTAGTAAAAAGCTTAAACAAATGAAATCGTATAGGTATTTATGTCGCGGGCAAAACCACAAAGGGTAAACAGAGACCGTTTTAAAAATAAACCGGAAAACAAAACCGAAGAGCTTACCAATCAAGCATGTTTTTCCTGTCCACTGTGGTGGGCAACTGCACTTAAATCCATTAACCAGGTCTTGGCAGGTACCTCCATGATTGCACGGATTAGTGGCACAGTCATCGACATCTGAAGGGGGAGGGGGAAAGGTTTAAAACTCTGCCAAAGCTTAAAAAAAATACAAGCAGTTGAACATGAAGGCTGCATGTTTTTATTATCAAGCAAAAGCCTTACTAGTCATGCAGGATGGTCCACTCCATCCAGGAGCACACTGGCACTCGAACCCAGAGCTCGTCTCGACACAACTTCCTCCATTGAAGCAGGGATCGGACAGGCAAGCACGCTCCGCTGCAAGAGAGGAAAAAGAAAAGGCTCGCTTTGAGGCCCTGGCCTGTCTTTTTCTCCCCCACTTCAAACGCCACGCTCAGCTCCGAGCACAAGGCTACAGCCACGGCCTGTTCAGATCAGCCTCCGGCCCCACCTCCCGTTACCAGGGAAGAGCCAAGCGCTTATCCCATCGCCTTCTCATCAGCCGTCCGCAAGTTCACACAGGCAGGAAATTGTCTTTCATGCTAAGATGACCTTGCCAATGCGCCATGACTTACTTTACACTTGCCTGAGGGTTGGGAGGATTCGTCTTTGGGAAGGGGTGGAAAAAAAAAATCTCATTACTCTCCTCGGCTACAATGGGAGCCCTTAACAAAAAGCAATTCATTTATTAATAATTTAGGTAACTGGAAGTTTTTGTATGAGGGACAGAGATTGCGGGGCAGGTGTCCCTGCTAGTGTGAAAGATATGACCCCAGGAGAAACTTTAAACCCACAAGCAACCCTGCGCAGTGGTTCACTGACAAAGGGCCTTAATACTCCTGAGAGTATTACTCCTCAAAGCTCCCAGTGCAGTAAGGGCAGCTCCACTCTGATTTCAGGCTTGAGTGTCTCTCCAGCAATAAAACCGTCAGCGCCACAGGACTTTTGTTTTCATAAGAATACAATCATTGCAGTCCAAAAAATTGTATGCCTCAATATGGGCAAATTCCAAGTCTTAACAGCACACTCATTACATGAAATTGGCATGTTGATATAAATGAACAACAATAACAAGAAATGTATCCTAAGAGCAAACAAAATGAATCTGAAACAGAACAGGTGCAAGTCACCATTGGTCTTGGTGTCCATGACTTAGATCTAGTTACAATTCCTGTTCAGATTTTTTTTTTATGATCATAATGAGGTAACTCTCCTTCCTCAACAAATTCAAATGGATCCCTCCACTCCCTCAGTGCCTGCGACAAATGGGACCTTGGTTGCTGGTCTTAAATGTCCATGGATTCGTTCATGGGGCTCAAAAGAAACTCTGGCCAGACCACTGCTTTTATCCAGCACTGTCTGCGTATGCGACAGGTACTGTATGTCAAGAGCTGCAGTCAAGACCCTAGCAAATACTCAAATCCGTGAGATAATCAATATAAGGCCATGTTTAGCAAAAGTGCTTCTATCTTTAACAGTTTTTGGTGATCCGAAGAGACGTACCCCTTTCACAGTTGACTCCCGAGTACCCCTCAGGACAGGAACACTGGTATTTGTCTGGCCCAGTATTACTGCATGTTCCTCCGTTCAAACAAGGCTGGTGCGTCCCACAGTAGTTCAGATCTGAGAAATAAACGAAAACAGGTCATTTTTAAAACTTACTTTCACTCTATGTATATGGTAAAAAAAAAGGATTGCCTACTTTCAAATACGTCTCATAAAAATCCAAATCTGGGCAAAAGAGAATCAGAGAGGATTAATACCTTTGTCACAGAGCTGACCACCCCAGTTGGTTTCACAAAGGCACTGCCAAGGTTCGATGCAAGTGCCATGAACGCATCCTGGGTGCGGAATGCACTTATCGCATATATCTCCCTGCCAGCCGTACAGACATCTGCAAGGAAACAAAGTTTGGCATGGCTTTGACACTTGGACGTCCACCACACATTTCCTGCATCTTCCTGCCTTCCGATCTTTTTTAAAAATGAAGTTTCATACAGCTCGATTTTCTAAAAGAACACTAAAACACCTTTGTCAAAGGTCCCAGATCGATCTTTTGACAAAAGACTGCCTGTGTTCACAAAAGGGGTGGAAGTGCACAAAAAATATACATATTCTTCTGAACTACAATGAGTACCGGCTCTCCGGTTATTCACGATAGACCCCCCCCCCCCCAGAAGACAAAAAAAAAAGACTGGTCAACCTGATGAAAAGCTTGCAAGGTGGCTCTTGATGAAGCAAAAAATAAACTATAAATCAATACTGTTGTGAATAAGCAGCGGCAAATACATTCCACAGCTTCTTTTAGAACAAAAGGCCTATTCGCATAAACTGCAGAAGAACTAAGCCTGACAAATCAAAGTTCCATAGAAGTTAACTATTTTGGAGATTTGTCAAATCTATACAAAATTTTGTATTCTTCATCTACACAAAATACTTCAGTTTGAAGTTAAGGCTGAAAAAAATACTTCATGGTACACGATAACAAAACAACATTTAGAGTCCTTCCAGAAATGGTCTCATCTGTATTTGCATGTGGTCTCGCCGTTTTTAATGTGTCACAATGCAGGCTTAACAGCAACCTCAATGTGTCCCATAAGACATCCAAAATATGCACAATTTGCAAACATTAAGAAACTATTCAGAACTGCATTTTTATCACGCAAGTTATGGTCACCCTTATATTATAATATTTATGAATGCTTCTCAGATTTCATTAGCTTTAAGAACTCCAAGATATGTGATTTTTTGTACACATCATCTCCCCCACCACCCTTTATAGTCCAACCACTGATGATATTGATCCCCCAGAAATACCTCATAGAACAGGTTTGTGTTAAATACTGTTAAGCAAGAACATCTTAATCACTGAACCATGATCACTCTTTTTTTACTGGCCTATAATTCTCATTTCCACACTGAGGTGAAGAGAAAATGAGAAAACCTAACTGGAAAACGTAGCCAGGGATTTACTTCTATTACAGACACCGTTTTAAAAGTATAGTAACCCTTGTTAGGAGAATTTTGATTTCAATACTTTCCGGTCAGTACTTAATATAAACCTTCTGCTGAAAACACTGGGCAATAAATGCTCCAATAAAGCCAGGGAGGAATGTGAACAGGCTCTTTCAAATCAGCCTCTACTTGTTTTCTATAACATCATAAGACAATCCTCAATGCATGAAACTAGAAGAGTTCTCAGTATTCTAAAATTCCCTGCATTAAAGGTTTTGCTAAAATATTTCAGACGGCTATAAATATTAAATCCTTTGGTATATTTGGATAAGAGCCAAACATATAAAAATACAAAAGGTCCAGCACTATCCACGGACCTTAATCCTGGTCATTCGTACAATAAAGTCACAACACATCTTCCATAAAAGCTTCCTTCAACCTGATTTTTCTTTTCCTGAATGTCCGACCAAGTTCCCAGTTAAACAAACTGCAGGAAATTATGCACGGTTTCAGAAAGAAAACAACCTTAAAATAAGACAACAGTCCAGAACAGCAATCCCATACAAGCCAGTCCAGTTATTCAATAACATCACAAGTGTGTTTTCTCATGAGAAATTTAACTGCTGCACTTTGGTGATGAATCATATGCAATTCTGGTCTTGTCGGCAGAAACTGGCTTTGAAAGGGGCCAACAAACTTTTTGGCACTTTGGCCAGTGATGAAATGCTGTGTCATGTGAGCCTTGAAAGCATGTTGCTTCTCTCTGCGATAAACACTGTGCAGTTAAGCTCAATACAAAGACGCTCGTGTACGACACAACTGTATAGTTTACTTTCTATATGCTCCAAACACTGATGATGGCCACTAAACATGTAGTGGCTATGTGTTGTGGTTCCTGTTACTGTAACTCCTTCAGGAAGCCATGTACGTGCAGTGTGGGAAAGCTGCATCTTAAGTAAATAAATGCACTAGAGCTTGTCTGAACAGCAAGTATTAGGTGTGCACCTAAAAAACTGCTAACAAAGCCAGTTGTTCTGAGCATGAGGTAGCTACACCTACAAGGATTGTTTATACTAACTGCAGAGGTAAAAATTAGTGTTACAGGACTCCACTGATAATCTCAGCATTGTGCTAATGAACTACTTTAGGAAGCACTTAAGAACACTCTGGTACATTAACACTTAATAAAGTAAAATTTTAAAGTGATCAACGGGACTGGTTTAGGGGAAAATGTACTCAAATTTCAAACTTCTGACTCTGTTTTGCTCCCTTTTCTGTGGAGCCAGCTCTCGAGAGAAACATACCAGAAACCATTTTCTGAGCAGTAATTCCGAGCTCCATGATGCTAATTGTTAAATTGCTTGGGGTATATGACAGAGCTCTGGTTTCCATTGTTTCATGGCCAGAATGGAAACAACATCAAAGCACGACAGAAAAACTCCGAATTCATCAGTGTCTACTGACAAGATTCCATCCCCACTATTAACCTCTCAGCACTCAAAGCCTGGCTAACAAAAGAAAAGGAACCGAGAGATCTCACTAATCCCGTTTTGAAAAATGTTTGAGTTCTGCCCCTGGACTGAATGTGAAGAGAAAGGTGGTGTGTAATGGGGGGGGGGGGGGTTATAATAATATGGACTTTACATGCAGAGCTCTACAAGTCTGGGCTGCACAACTGGGTAAGAGAATTACTCCTAGATCAAGGGCAAAGACAGGCTTGGAAAATGACTTGCAATGTTTAATGATTAAAGAAAAGTGCCTGGAGAACGGTCAATTATAACAGACCATTACTCACTTGCTTACTAGGAAATAGCCAGCTGCAGGGAAAAAAAACACTCTAAATGTTGAAATGAATGAACACGCGTCTATCTCCTGTTAATCCCTGGACACCCCCATTAAAATCTGTTCATTATCCGTCGGGTTAGGAGCTGTTTACCTGCACTGTCCGGGTAACTTACAGGAGCCATGCTCACTGCTGCAGCCCTGACGGCAGATCGCTGGAAACGAAGAGAGACAAACACAGCGAGAGTCAGCATGCTGTCATTTCCCCACATCTCCTAACTCGTGGGAATGTTTTAATCTCTAACCAGCACAGTAATCCTACAAAATCCAAGATTGATCTGAGCTCTGCTATCATTCTGGTGGAAACTAACTGGGGTAGGTGGTGCCTTGCGACAGCAAATCCACCAATTCATCTTCTAACAATAGACCTCCACACTATAAATAGGCAACGGGCATGAAATATGCTGGTCTAAGACCCAGTGTCAAAAGGGAAGTAGTTAAAATACCCTGGGTGCTTTAAAAACTTTGACATCATTCCTTTTTGTGCCAGGCCTGTTCATTTAATACTGTGCTTTTAATTTATATTTAAAAATCACTGCACCAGTGCTTCACTTTTTTTCTACCATGCAGAGCGAGACCAAAAAAATGCTGGTCGCAGCTTCAGGAAACCGGGGTGATGCTTTCAGCAGGCATGACATCGGTGTACCTTTGTTGCACTCGGGTCCTGACCACCCTTCCAGGCAGGTCTTGTTGCCATTGTGATCGCAAGTGTAGTGCCCAAAGAATTCGTCCCTCGGCCGGCAAAACTTATTGCAGCCGAAGCCGTAGTAGTGCTCGTCGCAGGTGACGCGGATCTGGTACTCGAACTGGGCCACAGCGCCGTTGTGTTTCAGCGTTTGCCACTGACGGTTGGGGTTGATCATGCCAGAGTGCACAGCCTTTTCGATCAGCTCTCCCCCAGGGTCTGGAACAAAAAAGCAGGGAAAAAAACAGAATGAGCCACTGGATGTTCGAAAGAGAGGAATCTGCTTGTGTGCGAAGACATAAACAATTTGAAAACTGGAATCAGAGTAAGGAAATAGAAAAAAAAAACAAACTGATTCTTACTAAAGGCTGTAAGAAGGCTTCAGCTCATTAAACATTCAGGTTGCATCAAAGAATGCTGTTTACAGTTGCTAGTATTACCGTTTTCAAAGGCTAAGCTTTTCAACTGCTAAATTCAAGACTGGACCACAATGACCAATAATTACAGAGCAGCAACACCAGGCCACTCTTTTGACTGCCAGATTACTGCAGGATTCTAGCAGTTTGCATGGTTTTTTTTTACACACCAGTGAGCACCAAGATGTCAATTGCCTGCAGCTTCTGAGGAAAAAATGTCAAAACACTGTTGCTTACTCTTCACCAATAAATACATGTCTGCTGTTCCACACCAAAGAATAACAGATCCACATATAAAAACTCCAAGAACCAGGAGGTGAGCTAAGTGGGGTGAACAGCTCCAAAAAAGGTCCTTCTAAAGGCTAATAAATGACTGGGATCTAAGCAAATCTATCAAATGCAATTAGATCCTCACTGTATCTTCCTTAGTTGCTCTTTAAATGGGTTTTTGACAGTTTTCTGCCTGGTCCACTTTGTATGCAGGACAAAATACAGCAGAAGAGAAGCTATTTATAACTTCCTTAAAAGGAGAAAGTTTAAATTATGAACCAAATTGATATTTCACTTTAGTCTAGAATCCTGTACACATCTGTGGTATTTCACTGAAGGGCTGCAACCTGCGACTGAAGCGAACTAGCGCTTTCTTCTTACCCTCTGCCAGAAGCACTTGACTGTAGGGTGAAGATGTATCATAAAACATCCAAAATATTCCAGCCCCTCTAGTAAAAGAATGAATCTGTGAGCAAACTGTTATACTTTATATTAAACTGTCCTGAAACATTGAGAAATGTTGGACCTTCATTTGATATCTGGCTAGCACTCGGGAGGAATCTTTCAAATAAACTTGTCTATATAATAATATCTAAAACTTTGTTCTTTATATGAGGACTTTAATTGAATTTTAATGTTCCCAGAATGTTCCAAAACAGACAAAGTTTCTGCTAATCATTTGGGGTTTTTAACATCACCATCTATGCGAACATCCCGCAAGTCAAATCCTAAGACTGTGATTAGAAAGGTTTTCATTAAATTCCAACATTTCAACACACTACCTCATTAAAATAAGAGTCAATATTGTATTGGCTAGTCATTATACAGTATCTGTCAAATATTGACTAGCGAAGTCAATATTTGACAGAGCTACATAAAAGGCATTTATCTGTGCTAATCTTTCAAGACACCTTGTATATTTAAAAAAACACTCTTGCAAGAACTTCAGCCTTATTAAATCTGTTCCTATTCTAGGGCTTTATCTTTGCCTGCATCTAAAGTATAGTGTGATCATAAAGCACTAAACCTCTAAGCCCAAGCTGCAACACTCCTGAACTGTGCTCCTCCCCAGCAACTGGCTCCTAGCTTTTCACATGTAGGGCTTAATGGCTCTTCAAGAGAGGTAAAATACAAAAAAACACTCTACGCAAACACACACATCAGTTTCACACTAATTCGATAATTTTCCCTTTAAACAATTACCGTTTTTTTTAACCATCAGCTTTCAGAATGGATCAAATCATTATATTACACCATAAAAGGCCCAGGGAACCTGAGAAGGAGATCTTAAACAGGCCACAAAGCCGTAGAAGGAAAAAAAAAGCTTCATTTCCCTTTAGCGCCTCTGTTTAAAAACGGCCTCAGCTTTTGAAACACTTGGTGGAGTCAATAATTTGGGAGTGCATGTAACGCAGCACGCTGGACGTTAAACCGAAAGGCAACAGGGCTCAAGGCCGGACACAGTATACAGCTGTGCCCAGGGGTTGTTGCAGGGGCTGTATAATTGCATGGCCCTGGCCAGCACCTGCCATTATTCATCAACCGTATAAAAACATTTTTCAGAATCATGCGAGACGCACACCCCTCCTCCCCTCCTCCCCTCCATCGTGCTCTCTCTCTCTCTCTCCCCCCTTTCGGGCCCACCTGTCAACACGCTCTCTTTAACACAGCCAAGAGGCAGAACTAGGGCAAGACAGGAAAAGGAGGACTTCCATCCTGGCCCGGACCAGAAACTGCTTGGGGGTTAATAATGTGTGTTCCCAGGCCGCGGGCCGCAGAAAAATGCAACTGATCCTGGAAAGATTCACTTCAGAGAACCTGTAGGGAGCATGGAATCGGTGCCCCCCCCCCCCCCCATCACAACACACTTTCTTTCAGGATAGAGCTCTTCACAGGAACCCATTCACCAGTGAAACAAAAAAATAGAATTCCAAATAACCCAGAAGTTTTTTTTTTTGCATAAAAAAGGACTTACTGTTATTAGTAGTGTCATTATTGAAGTCCAAGGCTTCCACTATCAGTGTGTAGGATCTCTGAAGAAAGAGAGAAAAAAAAAGGGGCAGGTCAACAGCTGAGTGACTGGAAGAGATAAAGTCCACCAGACTGTATGTACAGTCATTTTCTATGGAAGAACAAGGCAGACATCAGGCTCCAAAAGAAATCTCTTCAGATTCCAGCAGAAAGCAGTCTGCTTTTATAACATTTTATTGCGTCAATACTGCACTATTGGAGTCAATCTCCATATAGATTAAACCACAAGGTGCGATATATGCAACACTTCCACCTCTCAGGAAGATAAGGGAGTGAAGGTTCCCACATTCGAAAACGTGAATACTAAGGCATGCCTAGGATTTTTTAATTTGAAGCTTATTTTGAGGCAACTTAATGTCTTTTTCCCCTGTTGTAAAGACAAATCTGGAAATGGGGTAAGAAAAAAAAATCTTTATTACCTGGACTTTATAAGCAAATAAAGATGTTGGAAACTATTTCCTGTGGAAAAAAAGGGCACTGCAGATGTATTCTGAGGGCACAGATTATAGTTTAGCTGCTTGTGATCCTCTTGCCTCTCAAGTCCCCTTATCCAGGCAGACTAAACAGACATCTCACTTATTTCAACTCCCTTAAATGCCTGCTTATACTTCTCAGGTACCTAATCCGGAAATACCACACACCAAAATATAAACACGTATCCGTACAGATGCCGAGTTCTATTCCGAGAAGAAGTGGAACTGCGGCTATTTCACTTCACCTAGCGTTCACTATTTTCTTTTATTGCTGTTCCATTTCAAAACAAAGTACTGCTGCTTGGCTTGAAAACTAATAAAACAGGAGTTTTGTTTCCCCCTCTCACACACATGAATGCAAAGAAATGCCTGAAGAAGGCTGCACAGAAGTGGTCTGTGAGGACACCTTGGAAGGGCCATCTCAGGAGGGTCTCTTTATTTCAGCACCTCTTTGAAACGCTGGGTCTATCTTAAGGCTGTCATTGCTCTCACAAGTATCAGGTAACAGACAAAAGAACTTTGTCAAATCTGCCCTAGAGCAGAGGAGGTCTCTGTAAGACCGGGACTCTTCAGCATGGAGGACCCACTTGCACACCTACTTGTCACATTCACACAACATGCTGGTCTCACAAAGGGCTCAAAGGAATTCCAAAAATAATAAGGAAGACTCCACTGCTCTCTGCTCCCCATTCCAACTTGGAAAGCTGCCAGCTGTTCCTGCAGCCCGTATTTTCCCTCCTTCCTCAATCTGAACAAACAGAAGCTACCTATAGCAAGTTTCATCATCTTGTCTCCACATCGGTTTCCCTCTTCATGTGGCACGTAGCTGCCCCCTGATCTTTTTTTTCCTCCTTCACCGAGCTCGTAGTTCTGCTAAATCAAGACCACGCGGTTACCTAGTCTTGCTGCTGTTTCAATGAGGGTCACAAACGAGGGTACTAGTGTTCCCATTAAGGGGTGCAGTGCTAAATGTTTGGTTTAACACCCTTGTATGTTTTGCACATTTTCGGCAGGAAAGCTTAACTTTTCTTATTTATCGGTAATGCTGCTGAGCTTATTACAAGCTTGATACCACAAACATCACAGCTGTTTACCTTATAATGAAAAGCTTTTATGGGCAAATCACAACGTCTTGCTTGTAAATCAACAAGAACTATTTTTAGTGTCCCGAATATGGTACAAGGTTGACAACATCTACCCTCTTTTGAAATGAAGCCTAAATACAAGTTTCACATTCTGTTGATTGGATCTATGGTTTCACTTACTGATAGCTGTGGGAAAATACTTCAAAAGATAAAGTAAGCGTGGACAAGCCTGGACACGTTTCTAGTGTCTACTGTCAAGGGGACACCAGTAAGTTAGCTGGAAGATAGCTCAGGAACACGACTATTGGAAAAAGGGCTTTCACCTGAGTATTGATCTTGAATAAAAGAATTAATTATACCTTTAACACACTAACATGGAATCTGCTTTCTAAATCGACCACGCAGTTCAAATCTAAAACTGCGGTCAGTGGAAAAAAAAAAAGTAGTTAACACTACCTGACAGGCTACTCTGTTAGTAGAGGAGAGAAACAGACAAGTGTTCAAGTTTCCCCCCCCCCCCCCCCCCCAATCAATCTCACTTCATAATTCACTATCTGGTTATCAGCTCTGAATACCTGTGGCCTCCAGGTTCATTTTTTCCCATGCCCAGCACTGACCCTGCTTTCTCCTTTGATTTAAAGGAAAAAACATTTTATCAGACATTGTCTGACTGATAAAAGAACTGAACATCTCACCCCTAAAGAAGGTAAGAAGTGGACATTTATATCTGTATTGGAAAGAAAATCTCCAGAATAACCAAAAAGCCCAGGTTAAATGCTATAGATCTTCCAGATTCTCTTGCAAAGAAGCCAAATAACGCAAACTTTCTATTGCAATAAGTATTTCACTTGCCCAGAAAATAAAAACCCATACCTCCTATCAAGGTAATCCCTGCACATCCTTCTTATAGTAGCTCCTGCTTCGATCTCAATGAATATGGCAGACTCAATGGTACTAAGCTGCTCTGACTATCCTTTGCACTTCCTGACATGACCATACTCTCAGGTACGCAGTTTGCAGTAGCTGCTGGCCAGAATACCCGGCCTTTGACAGACTAGCTCTTTCAGCTAATTCAGATGGTGTCATTTCAGATGTTGGTAATGGGAATGAAGGCTTTCCTGGTAGTGATGCCTCTCCTGTATGAAAGCAATTTATTTATATGACCGTTTAAGCCAATAAATGTGCAGGTTACTCTGGTGATGGAACTGCCAAGTCTATCTCTCTTTTCTAATTACTATGGCAAGGAGCTGCAGTATCGACTGCAAACTTTTCAGATTTATTTAGGCACACATTTTACCAATGTGTAAATACACATTATGATTACTAGGGATCAAGGGTAAAACAGGTTCAATTCAAATGAAATTGTGAATTAAGGCAAGAAACAAATTGCCTTTTTACGTACGGTTGAAAGTTTATCATCTTTAGTCCCTGCAAATGCAGTAACAGGCTGATATAATAATTTTGGAAAACTGTTCAAATTATAGAGTTCTCATGTGCCTAGTTATTTAAAAAGGAAAAGCTACCTCATTCATCATGTCTTTAAAATGCTCTTCAGAATAAGAAATATTTTAAATGAAATTAAATTAATTTACCCTGTGGCTTAATAAAATTATGGAGACTACTACTGCACCTCTGCATATTTTTTTTAATTAAAAGAAAATACCACATTTTTACATTGAGTGCAACAGATTACACTTTATTGCCACATTAAGGATGGCCTGTGAAACCAAAGCTATCATTGCTGCCAAAATCCTTTTCTTCAAGGCTTTGTCCCCGACACAGAACCAAGTCTGGTCAGCCCTAAATTTCAGAGGTCTTGCTCTTGTAGAATGGCAAAAACCACAAAAAAATACCACTGCACAAACTCTGAGTGTGTAGCATTGAATACACGGGGCTGAAGTCTGACCAGGCAGGCCTTTTGGAATAATGAGTATTCTGTGAATATGTAATATGCTGAATTTGCCATTATGTGAAGTAAGGTCATGGTTTGTCTGAGAGCCGATCTCTGCTGAGTCTACTGCTGCTTCCTGTTGCTTGTCCTGTAGTAGCATTATTTCTGGATGGGGCCCATTATGTTCTGTAATCCTCACTGCAGTCAGTTTGGGTATGCTATTGTTCTTGGTTAATATCAGCTGTGACTGCTTCTGTCTGGGTGGCCAGACCGTAATGTGCTCCAAACTCCAAATGTACGGGCCATAAATGCACAAAAATCAAAACCTATCAAGCTCTGATTTGATCTGCAACATAAAGATGCTGATGGTTATTCTTTGTGTTCAGATGCTATTTTATGGGGTGCCAAAGAATATGTTAACCTGAACAAGAATAATCCTCTGTTGCCAACAGACCTATTTTCTAGGTATCAGGGGTTGCCTGGTTGCTCTATTACTTTTACCTATTCAGAGAACCCATTGATAGCTTCATTTAATACACCAGTTACAATAGGCACTAAGGTTAAAAGATGGCATACCTGGTGTTCAGTCAAGCACAACACCCACAAAGAGCAAGTGTGAACAAGAGGCCATTCTACTGACTAATTCAGGCTGAGCTGGAAAGGATTGTAAAACCTTTGAAACCAACGTGAACCGTTTCTTATTCTTCCTGAATAACATTTTTTCTTAAAGTGTTAAGCATTTATAGAGTTCGCTGTTGAAATCAGTTGTGTATAAGACATAGGAAAACATCTTCAGGATATGTGCAAAAAGCTGTCAGCAGGCAAACCTAACTGTAACTGAGTAATTCATTGAAAATGCAAGTGAGGTGCACAGAGCTAATACAAATGACTGGCATATCAGCAAATATTTTGAACTAGACAAACTCAGACACAAACTCCTCTGTCATTTTAAATTATCTTCAAGACAGGCTGCAAGTAAAAGCTTCTGTACAACATTACTTGACATAGTGCCTTTACATAATGATCAATATCTACAAAGTCAGATAGTGACTACTATCTACACTTTATTCAAATTTCATTACATAATGCCAGTACTGTGACCAAAAAAAGGTTTAGGTTTCATACCTAAAAAAATTCAGATAGTTTCCAATACACAAATGAAGAAGCTATTAACCACTGATAGCTTACTGATAGAGAAAACTGAGAAACAAGAGAAGCTGTTACCAAATTAGTATTGAGAGAAGATATCTGTCTTTTAGTTGATTTAAAATACAAACCAATGAGAAACCTCACAGTGTGCTGTCTGAACATGGCTGCATTTTAAGGTTAAGCAGTTACAGCTAAATCTTATCATCACTGTTATACAGACTGTACTGTATTAAACCCTAAAACAAAATGGGTAAGGAGAGGACAGATTGACTGAGTTACCAGCTTTCCCAGGGAAATTTAGACCCACCCACCCAAAGCCACAAAACAGACCTACAATTTTGCTAATTTGCTCGATTGCTCTATAAAAAAAAACATCCTTTAACTCTTTAAACATTGAGATAAAAAAATCCGTTTTCGTGCAATTAGATTTCCCCAGCATCAACATTATAAGACAAGTCCTATTTTTAAACAGGTAATCCCACCTGAACCTCATCCGCCACTAATTACATGCAATTTGCAAGGCGCACAATGTCGTGTTCCAGCGGCGCTTTCTAAAATTCTGATTAAAATAAACGCGACATGAATCCAGAGGTGCTCGCGTCTGGAGCTGCACAGAACGCACAAAATTTCACCGACTTGTGAGTTAGCTTTTTTTTCCCCCCCACTACAACCCTTTATTTCCAATATCAATTCATAGACTTAAAAAAAAAACCCTCCCCCTTCCCCTTTTATTCTCTTTCTTTCTTCTTTGAGGAAACAAGCAGTAGAGTTTTGGTTCCTTTTAGAACTTGGTTCCTTGAAATCAATCCAGTCATTGCAGGTGCACTCAGTTGCTTTTCCATGCTCGTCTGTTACCTAGCAACTTATTCAAGCCTTCAATCATTTTAGCCCATTTACTGCCCACCGCCGCCCCATACATCATTCACGACTAGGGCACTCACAATCCCATACGGCAGAATAGGTACAGCAACTTTAAAAATCACATGCAAACAAGCATTTACAAAATAGCTGTTTTTTTACGCCATTCTCAAAAGTGCGATATTTGTTTGCTATGCTCCCCAAATCCACTCTAGTTTCCAATTAGACAATTAAACGGCAATCCCAGTGTTGCCTATTATGACCCAAATTGCTAGGTAAAAGTCCTGTGGAAAAGGAAGTATGCAAGATGACAATGTCTAATTAGTCTCCTCAATAAAGGAATATTGGAGCAGGTCTGAAAAAAGGGGGGTATTAAAAAAAAAGTTGCCAGGGAAACAGGCCTTTTTATAACAATATGATCTCATTGCCAGGAATGCATCTTTTCAACAGCTAATCCTCCTCCAGCCGCAATAGTAAATTAATGTTGGGAATAATTTCCTCATTAAAGTTACCCCCTGATAGATTTGATGATAAATACTCTCCCTTCCCCCCCCCCTCCAAAAAAAAACGCAGTTTCATCTCCAAGCAGCATTATTGTACCAGCATAAACCTTACAACGGCACACAGCACTTATAATTTTTTTGCAATATGGAAAACCATTCCCTTACTACAGACGCGCTCCTTTTAACGGTGGGCTTTTTTTTATTGCTTGTGCTTCTATTACATACCAGCTGAGCGGGTAGCACGTTGGTGCGACTGACCTGTACAATATAGCATTACAAACGTGTTTTGACACAGCGAGGAAGTTATGGTCTATGGAAAATTCGATACTCTGTTTAAGTCATGCTTGGGGTGGCAATGAAAAGTATCTTTTCCGCGTTTTTGATTCAGGTGAACAGCAGGACTTAAGTGAAGAATGCAACGCGCTCCGCGATAATACTCCGATCTGACCAAAGCAATTTGTGTGCGCACTAATTCATGAACTCACACGGAGTCTACAACTGCAATAAGCCGCCCGTAGGTCGGCGAGAAGCTCTCGTTTAGACTCACAGGGGACAGCACTCTTTCTCTCTATGAAAATCTCAGGTCTTGGAGGTAAATTCTATTTAAACCCAGTTTACAGCTTCTAAGGCTTAAGTGTTGCTTCCTCCTTCTGTATTGTATGCTCAACTTCAGACCAGATAACCCAGGTGTTTTTATAACCCAGTACTAAAGGCGTTTCAAAACACCTTACGCCATTGTTTGAGCAGTTAACTTCTTCTGCACGAAAGGCAAACATCCCTGAACACCACTTCCTCAGCGAGTCCACCAGTCCGGGGCCTGAACTGAAAGAAATAACCGCTTCGCACCACCAGACCCCACATTTCATTAACACTGCAAAACACAGGGGGCGGGTGAAAATAAATCCGGCAAACCCTGCTTGTTAAACATTTGCAACAACGTAAAATTATAGGAAAATTTTAGTTACAGCAAACGGTCACGCCAAAGTCTAGAATTCCCTTTTATTTATTTTTTTTACGATTAGTAAGTAACACGCTGTGTATTTTTCAGACAGAATGATTATGCAGGGATATTTTTGCGAAATCTAGAGTCCTAACGTTTCCTTTAGGTTTCCCCCTGTTCAGCAAAAGCTGAAAGTCACTAACAGGACCGAAAACTCGCGTTTTAAATAAACTCGGTGCCTTTCAAAGTTTTTAAATAATGAATGCCAAGCTTAAATGGCAAAAATACGTTAACTTTGTAACTGCTTCTAACTGTACCTCATCAGCTCTGTTCTGCTATGTCATTAGTTAGTCGGGCCACCAATGACTTGACCCTCCGCAGTTCAGAGCTGACTAATTCACATGTTCTGACCACTCATTGTAAAGAAATTCCTCATTAACCAACCGGCAGAGGAACCTCGACATGGTTAAAAATACAAATCTAAAATATAAAAGCATGACTGGGTGAGAACCGCAGTACCTTGTTCTGTCTTCACGCGGCTTTGACTTCAAAATGCAGCTTTTCTTTTTCTGTGATATCATAAAAATATCGCGAACACATAGTCCTTGAGACCAGGGTTTGCGGGGGGTGTATAAATAAGCTGCCTAGGTGAGAAAAGTACAAGATCTCACCGTAGTGCACGACCTTACAGCACACGTATTGTATTGCCAACCTATGGCTGGTGATGTTGGGGCTCCGGCTCACTAGCTACCTGGCGATCGCAAGCAGTCCGACCTCCCTCAACACACACATCAGCCCCACAAAACGTCCTGACAGCGTCACGAATTCACAACTTTGGTTTCACACAAGCAAAGCGTTGACTTTTCAACCAGTCGATTGGTCATAGGTGTAAAAAAAAAAGATCATCCCCGCAACTCGAACGCGGGCTATGTACCAGCAAGAGAGAAAAAAAAAAACGAACTGCAGCGTTTACCCCCCCCCGATCCCCAATGAACTGGGGAGTTGGTAAAGCGCTCGACACCCATAACCCATTAGCTAAGGCATTATCAGAAATAAGAAATATGGGTACACCAATCCACTCACCGGCCAAGCAAAAGTGAAAGGCAATACTATCCTGGATTTCTCATTCCGCTTGATGTTCTTCAAAGAAAATGTATTTCCCCCGATGACAGACGTAGATCCAGATCCGAAGCTGCATGCCCCCTCAGCAGAAACCCTGGACTGGTATTCCTTCAAGCAGACTTTGAAATAAGTATCACATTCATCTCTCATGCATTTTCGGTCTGCTGCATTCCTAGTGCCATCGCAACACATCCCGTTTTGTAACTCGCCATTCACATTCTGCATCGATAAGATCTGTAGCTCGAACGACCCTGATGCCAGCGACACCTGTTAAAAAAAGAAAAAAGATTTAAAAAAGCAGGTTAGACATACGTTCTTGGTGCGAGAACTGCGTTACGTCTAAATAAGCAACACAACTATAAGCGAAACGTTTTTTTTTTAACAACTGAGCACTGCTTCTTGCCGCATGATTTAGAAGTTATCCGAATCGTTCTCAGACGGAGCCCCTTAAAAGTCTTCCCTAAAGAAAAATATCCCCAAAAAGAGCCATCCGAGTTTAAATGTCCGCCGATACAAGTTGTTTAGAATACAATCAGGTGACAGCGCAAAGTGAAATCTCGGTCTTCAGTCAAAAAAAAGGACTTTCCGAGCCAGACATGAGGGGAAAAAAAAATAAAAGAAAAATGCTAAGCGTGAATCCCGTACACAGAAATGCAACCAGCTTTGACAAGGAAACTTTCCACGTACCTTGGCTCGCAAGCAAAATAAAACGGCGTGCAAAGAAAGAGCAGCAAGGAATGAACTCCGTTTTAAAATCATGCCTCTTCTCTCTGGTGTTGCTGCTTGCTTTGAAACTAAAACTCCGGCCGACTCACGGCTCTAATATACTCCTCCGATTTGAACATGCACGAGTGGAGAACAACACTTTTTTTTTCAGTAAAGCACGGATTTCAAATGCAAAACAGCCTGCCTCCTTTTATCACTTTATCCTTCTGCAGCCTTTATTATTATTGTTCTTATTCTTTTTTTTGCTAATCAGCTGCAACACAATACACACGAGCTAAGAAAACGCCGTCTGCGAGTGACTGTTCCATCTATACAGCAAGTCCGGGGAGTGAGGGGGGGTGAGGACGCATGCGTCTCGTGAATATTCAAGAGACGGGGAGGTCGGACGATGCAAACCCCACCCTGTCTTTAAGTCCCCTTGTCTTGCACTGGAGTATAGCTCATAAATTAGATAAGCCGCATCCGAGATAAGGAAAACCCGGAATACTTCCAAGACTGAGTGTTATTGTGCTGCAGCGCGGTGGATATTTCGGCCCCGGGTCCTGCCCCCGTTTCAGGGAAAAAAAAAATGATTGCACAATACCAAGAAATACAGTCGAATCTGAGAGGAAAGACCACAATCTCTACTTTCAATTAAACGAGTGAAGGAAATCGTTAAAGACTCCGCGGTACCGTGCACGTCGTATATTAAAATCAAAATCGCCTGCTGCTGCTACTGCTGCAAAAAAAAAGGCGCACTTTAACTTAAGCAACACAGGGTCTCAGGTTGCTGAGAAATAAAATGGGATAAAAAATAATCTTATCAAATCATTTCTAACCCTTCCAGAATGCTCTCGCTTTTGAGTCCTCTATAGTCAATTCTCAAACCTGACGTTTTGGTAGTGATATAAAATATGTCTGCGAAAAGTGATAATGTTTTATAGGCTGTTCCTCTCGAGGCGGTTTTAGGATCAATTTGGAATAGACGGTAATGCTTTCTCTGTTTATTGGCTTAAATTCCTCAAAATCAGAACAAAGCGAGAACAGGACAGTAGAACACAAGAGCCTCCACACCAATTCCTATAGTCATCGTCACAGCCTCCTCCACCTTTCCCCTTAGAAGATCCCGAATAGCGTGTGATACAGGCACTATTGCAGCATGTGTACGGCCGTTTCAGCTGCCGTGCTCCACGCCTAAACCGCAACACCTCCTCCTCCTCCCTGGACCTGAGAAGTTCACAGCTCCTTATAAATAATGTCAAGATAGGACAGCGTCCAGTAATGCCAGGAGACAGAATGCGGGGGTTCCCAAACCAGCGCCGAAGGTTTATTTCCAGTTTTTTTTTCCAGACTAAACTCGTTTCTGCTCGCTATTTAGAAAGAAAAGTCTTCGGGGAGAGAAAGCAATATCCTTGTTTTGCAAAGCGAACACAGAGGAAGAAATCTGTTCGCCAAAGCACAACCACACCAGGATATGACTAACACAGGTGTGAAATGGTGCCCACAGAATGGCAGGATGTACACCAACGGGCTCGGAACAAGCCTCATGAGAGCTTCTATAAGGGGTCAAGTACAGTATGGTCGGTGGAGAAAATTCAGATGAATCATTCAATGTTTAGGATCTTTGGATGTTTAATTTATTTCACCAAAATGCTGTGCCTGCACCTCACTTCAACTTTATCATGCAAATCCCAGCTCCAATTAACTGCTGCTGAAAGTGTCGGTGGACCAGTAGGTGGTGCTTTTCCTTCTGGAGGAGAATTTCCAAAAACCAATGTCCCCAGTACAGTGACTGGAGGACAATGTGCTGTAGAAGGTGCCACCCTTCACATGAGGTGTTAAAAAGATCCTAACTAGTGGGTTATTAGAGATCACATGGCACTATTCAGGAAAGTAGAGTTTCCTTACTCCATTCCCCCTGCTTCGCAAAAGTTCCCCTTATTCAACTGGTGAAGCAATGTCTCAATTCTGTAGCTGATCTGCAAAGTACTGGGGCTCCTGGAGAACTGCAATTGTGGATTAAGCAGGTCTCCTCCTACACATTAAGCACTTTGGGATCTTTTTGGGACTAAAAGCAGTATGTACGTAAATATGGTGGGTAGCTGCGTCAGCATGCGTAGGCTGCAAAGGAACAAGTAATAGGTTTATTCCATGCTGAAAAAAAGAAGAAAGAGAACACAACGTTTCGGCCGTGGAGCCTTCTTCAGGTGTGTCACACACCTTCAGGTGTGTCACACATTGACACACCTGAAGAAGGCTCCACGGCCGAAACGTTGTGTTCTCTTTCTTCTTTTTTTCAGCATGGAATAAACCTATTACTTGTTCGTATGTAAATATGGCCAATTGTCCTTATTGCTCCAAATACTGACAGTTGCAGGCTACAATGTCTGAGGGGAACAGAAGTTAGCTCTCATCTTAAAAGCATAGAGTGAATGATGAGACTACATCCTGGGATAGGACACCTATCCTTCACATGACACACATACACCCAAAGTTTAGAGACTCCAGTTAACCCAGCCAGCTTGCCTTTAGAATGCAGAAGGAAAGCAGTGGACTCTGAGTAAACCCAAACTAAAACTGCAGAGAACATGCAAACTTCACATGGAAGTTGCCTCATGCTGTAATCAAACCAGGAACCTAAAGAGCTGTGAGGTGGCCCTTGATAATTATGAACTTTTTAAATTTCTCATGTTTATGACACTATTATTGGTGTCAAGTTTGCTTCAAGCCTTTTTAAATGTGAATGTCGAAAACATATTCCAGAAATTCAGGAAACACCAGTTTTTGAAGTCTTCAATTATTATTTTGTAACAGAGAAAAAAAGGTAATGGCTCTTATCTCCATTTCATGAACTCAAGGTGTCTGAAACAGGACCCAATAGCTTTATTATTATTTATTATTCAATTATCAGAATTCTGTATGTCTTATACACCAGATTTTGGGTCAGCATATGACTTAATATCTTAGGATGTGGTGTAGTTGACTGGAAAATTAGAGAGCTTCTGTTCTATATTCTAGTGTTCTTTACAAAAACTCAGTTTGTGTAGAAAAAAAGGCTTTGAAAATACTTGGTATTCTCGCTCCCTAAATGCACAATACCAATATGTTAACATCACATCTTTGGTTGTTAAGCATTCATTAAAGAAAGAACTAAAAGGAGCTAAATGCATAGACCAGGTGTGTTCAGTTCTAGCATGATTTGAATTGGAAAACATATTGTGAAATATTTATAGTTAACTATAAAAGTATAGAAATAGTTTTGCCACAAAATGACAGTATTTTCATAAGGTTACATAAAAAACTTCCCCTGATCTGATCTGAACTGAACTTCCCCTGAACTGATCTGAAGTAAATGTATCAAAGTACGCTACTGGTTTTTGCCAACCTCACAAAATCTACAGTACAGTATATATTGCATTCCAGTCATTCAATTTTTGCATCATCCTTCTTATATGTGTATTATTGTAATGTCTGGCCGACTCAACTGAAACTAAATTGTTTTGATATCAAATCACATACTAGTATGTACTTTCTCTTATTAATTTGGATATTTGCAATAGTCATGCTTGTAAATCCAGCTAATTAAAGCAAACTGTTAAAGGCACTGTTATGGTGTTACATAAAGCACAATATTTCTATATAAATTCTAAACAGTTGTATTTCAAGCCACAAAAATTTGCTTTTGCAACACTCGTAAAAGTATATAGCAGTATCCAGTCTTGCAAAGGCAGTAATATGTTTACCAACGGCAGTATATTTCGGTCACTACTGATGCAGAAAGTAAATCTTAAGTACTAAGTAATATTTGTAGTTTTGGTAACAGTGAAACGGCAGTCAAAACTATATAGTATTTCATGTAACCAATTAAGTCAACTAAGTCTTCAGACCACCAATTTAAAAATTCCTGTTTAGGTAGACTGTTACCAAAAGCACCATTAAACCATACAAAGATACTTGCAAACTGTAGTAGCACGTATTCATCTTAACTTATGTTGGATGAAGGTTCAATGAATATTTGTTAATGTCTTTGTTATCATTTAATTCAAATGCAGTATTTGCTTATCTAGATGCCCTATAGCGCTTTCCGAACCCCATTGCTATGTGCAGTGTAATTTGTAGAGATGTGAGGATGTGAGATTTGTGGGTGTGTTCCTGTAGGAGTCCCATCGAGCTCTATTTTTTTCAGTACGACGTGCTTTGTAAATACATGACACCACAAACACTAAATATCCTGTGTCTCGCTTTGATAACGCTTTGAGGTCACTGGGACAGAGTTTGCATCTACTAAGTCAATGAATCACACGCCGATGTACCTAATACGGTACGGTGGTGCAGTGGGATATATTATATACATATTCATTAAAGTAAAACATACAGTTAAAACCCATTGATATTGGAATGTTTGAAAAAAATGTTGTCTAGACTTTTTTTTAAGCAAGTTTTTGTCTTGTAGGTTTTGCTTTAAGGTGATACGATATTTGCTTGTGATAACTGAGTCCACATACATTCATATAGATTTTAGAGATGTTAACCCCGATAACCTCCTGGTTTTTAGGTAAGGAATAGGAAGATAACTAGACGGAGCACTCACCGGCTGTCTCTACAGCTATTTTTATACTTACTCGAAAAAAGTATTTCCACAAGAACGAGAAAACAATTTATTAGGTAATATCTAGGACATTTGAAAATTAAAACAATTATCAACTTTTGAAAGGACTGATTGCTAACTCTTCCAAAACAGAGAAACGCAGAGATCTTTGTAAGGATAGGGCACGGATCCCTTTTAGACCCTTTCCAACGCACCCGTAATCCGATTTAAAATGCCTGGGTTCCTCTTATTGGGAACATGCGTTCAAAACCATTGTTCTCGGTATTATAATAATCACTAAGACCAGGTATTGAGGGCGAGAGGCAGGGCTCCGACAATGCACACGTTTCGCTCAGGTCTTAGACCCAGCTGTTGTACGACCAGCATTTAAATCAATGAAACAAATTGCAATTGAAAAGCGGCAGAAGGGTTCGGAGCTTAAGATCCATCTATCTTGGTGCAACTCTTTCAAGGGTCGATCTTCGTCTCTAATGTGAGTTTCAAAAGAATCGGAAAAAAAAGGAAAAGGGGGGTAGTTCTTTATGGAAGGGAGACCCGAAGGAACAAAGACGATGGTCTTTATTCTCAAATTAGAGCAGCTGCTGTCTACCAATCGTGCTCCATTGAAAGCCATCAACTTTTGAAAGAAACATGGGCATTTGAAACTGTTGCTACAATAATTGTTCGACATTCAGTTTTAGCCACAGAAGGAGGTTTAATGAGGGAAAAGTAGGGCTCAAGTTCAAACAGATTAAGTCAATAATTTTGAGAGAACAGATTGTCCGGGCTACTAACTTGAAAGTACTTAGGACTGTTACTCCTGCAGTCAGGGCATTTCTATTTAATAGCGGGTGTTTTAAAGAAACTATTTCAAAAGACAATATTGGCCGACTTCATTTCCAGATAGGAAGCTGAATAACACAGTAATATGGTTCCAGGCTTTCTTTGCAAAAGATGTAGCAAAGCAACAGACAGCTCACAGGTTATATCTTTTGATAAACTGAGAGCGTTTGTTAGATTGCCATATGCTATACAGTACAAAAAGGTGGTTTCCTAAAATATATGTGTTGTTGTGTATAGATCTGAAAATATCCACATTTTGTGCTTCACAGGAATGCAAATTATTTAATAGTTATATATTATTATTATTCAAAATATGAAAGGACAATGTTACAGAAATACACGTAAAGCCTGGCATATCATATTTTTAGAGTTTTGATCAATTCTGCTCATTATTTATTCACATAACTTACAAGACAAATTAGTGCAGCTACCTTTTCTTCATGTATGGCCAAACTATGAACTTGCTAAGTTCACCCTTCTGTGAGCTCTGTAAGGTAGACATTTCCTTTGTCCAGTGGCAATGTGAAGACCACCATTCATATGCAAGATGAAAAAATATTTTATAAAATCTCTAAAGGGAATTTCCAGAAGTTCTGCACAGATGGAATACGACTGTGACATTATTTTGGAAAATATATGTTGCTCTTCCAAACATTACCCTGTTAAAGTTTATTGCTTTACATACTGCTATTCCTAATTAAATTGTAGAAGGCCATCTCTTCTCAGGCTGTCTGCAGACATTCTGGTAAATATTCCCTGCTGTCTTCATAATAAAATGATGCTATACAGTAATTCTCTTTATCAAATATTTTTATTCTGAACAAAGTAATAATTAATTGAACAGCTTGGTCTGTGGAATGATAAAGTAAAATACGTTTTACTACTCGGTGAGTGTAATTGATTCAGCCAAGAGAGGGTTTACAGTATAAGAGTTTTCCCCTGTCTAACCCTAATGAAAGACAAACAGATTATCTCGTCACCTCCATATGGTTCTCTCAAAGTGTATCTGACTGTTGAGGTTTGTTACCACAGTTACTTTAATTAGCTAATTGAAAGGAGGAAGGGTCTCACAATCGCATAAGCAGACAATAGAATTTTACCAGGGCCCCTGGTGGAAAGGGATTTGATTAACTGTTAAATAGCCCCTGCCCTCCATACCTACATTGCCCTCTAGTGGTTGTGGCGCAATAACTTGTTGATCCAGGGATTCTCAAGTCCTGGGATAAAGGTAATTAGCAACCCTTATAATATTTCGCCATCAGTTAATGATTTATTTCAATTATACTGCTGCTTGGTCATACAGTGAAATGGTATTAGTGTATTAGTCATGAAAACAGGGCAAAATTGTATTTTCTGTTGTCAGTTGTCGTGAAGTGACGTTTTTTCCTTGTTATCACCTTTAAGTTACTGTATAACAGTTCTGCAAATTTCCATTTTGTTCAGTAGCCATCCATTTTTCTATGTTAATCCTGTTTCTGATCTGAGGGGTTGATTTCTGCTGGAGAAGAGGTATAAAAATGACCTTATGCTATGGAGCCTGTTGGCTTTTTATCTGAATGGAAAAAAAAACAGGAGACCCTAGTAAATGCTTCTCTTTTACTATAGTAGCTATGGTACTGAGCTAGGTGTGTATTTGACAATGAGAAGCAAATTTCTTCAGAGAAAATGGATGGTAATTTTGTATACTTTACAAGAATATTGACTCTAGATTGGCACTAGTGTTTACTTTTAAGTGCCAAGAGCTTTGGTTATGGACATCTAAACAAACACATTGTGTCATAGTTATTTTGGTTTATTCACTAGATTTTATGAAAGCACTTATAACAGTGTTGTTACAGTATGAGCCTGTTACAGCGATGTAGCCCTCTGTCTTTTGGGAGGTGTCTGTCAATGAACCACACACCTCTCATTAAACTGTGTGCATCTTTTTAAGATTTTATTTCTGTTATTGTGCCTTTTTACTTATTATGCAAAACAATCAAACAAGACAAACTGGATAAACAGTGCAATATCTCTTCAGATACAGACCCTAATGTTGCATGGATTACATCTCATTATATCGGGTGGGTTTATTGAACTGTAAACAGTTACAATTCAAAATTGTAAAAAATTGGGAAAAAAATGCATTTTTGGTAGAAAATGCAAGTCTCATCTCCCTTTGAATCAAGGACTTTAAACAAATGGACAAAATGTAATCTATATGTTGTGTGTATATATATATAAAATTATATAAACAAGAATACTCAACTAAAATGTGCAGACATTTGTGAATTAAAGTACTTCAGAGCCATGCTTTAACTGTGTACCCTCCTACTACATTATAGATACCTTTCAAATAGCACAGAAGGACCCGATCTTTCATGTCTTAGGAGGTTAAAATTAAAAGACTCACCCCCTATTGTTTTTCCTTTTCTTCCTCCACATGCTTCAAACCATTTTGAGCTCAAAGGCATCTCATATTACTTTGTGCGTTCAAATGTCCATTCTCTGCAAAATTAGGGTCAATTAGGGTTAAATTTTAAACCTCTTGAGACCCCGCACGCGATTGTTCATCGAGCAACTCCTGAATTATATGCTCATTTACATTTCTCAGTAAAAACAGAATTCTTCAGTCCATCAAATCTGATAGAAGACACTTGTACCACAGTCTGCTGCTGCATCTGTTCCTCTAATCATATCTAACAGCCAAACCAGTGCTGTTTGCCAGGGCACCTTCTTCTGAGCAATGCATGAACACACTCATCTACAATTTGTAAGTCTATGGTTTTGATGGCCTCCCATTGACTAATTTTTGTAATTTGCTATTTTCTACTCCATCAACCTGAAAATCAGGTTTCAGGTTGAAAATCACTGATTTAAATAAAGAAGACTTTTTTTGGTTTATAAAAAAAAAACACCACTTTGGTCCTTACAAATATACTAATACCTGAGCTGTATGCTTACAGAAGCAAAGAGCTTGATGTTTTCTAGGTGGGGGGAAATCTCATTGTTTTATTTTTTATTGTGGTCAAAGGAGTTACTGGACAGGTGAATGTAGAGGTTGAATTTGAAGAAGTGGTTATTTACTGTAGTTATGCTTTGTGCTGGGAATTTAGCAGGGATACAGTGGTTTACATTACGGATGACATTTTTGAAAGGCTGCCTGGGCATTTATAAGTAGACAGATCCTCTGGGTACAGAAAGAAAATGTTATAGGAATGTCAAGTGATAGCTGGGAATAGCCTACATTGATGTGCGATGTATTCTGCCAAATGAGGAATATTTGTCTTTATTCCATTGAGGGAATTTTGCTTGGATGCGGGTAGAAAAGTCAAATTGCCAGTTGAGTTAAGCTTACTACACTTACTACTCAGTTAGCCTAAGGTCTCCCATATCTGTATTACTCTCTCTCAAAAATGTTTGAAAATCTCTTGGAATTAAGGATAAATACCCCTCTCCTACCCTGATAAAGAGGGTGTCCTCTTGTCCTCAGCACCTATCTGATTTACTGCTGTCCTACTCCTGGCCTTGCTGATTCTGGTCTCCTGTTCATCTCTCAAGCTCATCTACATTCTATGGGAGACAGGGCCTTCTCTTGCTATGCCCTGGAGCTCTGGAATTCTATCTCCAAAAGATATCAGAGAGTCACCTTCCCTGACAGCATTTCAATCTAGACTCAAAACCTTCTCTTCTTCAGAAAGGTTTTTACATACAGTAATCATTTTGTTTTTGTCTGCTCCTTGCGTCTTCTTCTATATTCTGCACTCCTGATTTTATTTTTTGGCAATTTTGTTACTTTCTTATTGTTAACTTTTTTTTTCCTACTGTTAAAAACTTTGAGAAGTTATTTTTAAAGGTTTATTATTGAAAGTGATTGAAAACTCCCCAGAGTATTTTATAAGTATTTTATACTTTAACTGATTACTGTCAAATAGTGCCTATTTCTTTTATTAATAGGCCTCCTTATACAATGTCAAATTTGTTAAAGACTGTGATCAACTGGTTCACATTATTCTCTTTGCTGTTTGTGTCGTTTCCCTATTGCTGTTATGTCAATAAAAGTGCATATTTTGGTAGCCCACAAAGCCAAGTGTTTAGGCTTTTTTACCTGAAAGGTATTGTTTCTAAAGCTGTGAATTAGCAGCTGGTGAACCATGTTAAACTGTGAAATCTGATATCCTGTTTAGCAAGAGAAACAATCTGGGTTGTTTATCGCTGTGAAATAGTTGTGCTTTATTGACACATTATAAACCTATGAGAACTATTCAAATATGGTTTCTCTGTATTTGCGTAGGACAGGCAGTAAAAAGTGTTTACTGTTTTAAACACTATGGAGAAAAAATAAAAAATAATGACAACATCAAGAACATTATATACTGTATGTTTAATTTATTTCTTCAAAGCTAAGGGAGATTGGCCTGCTCCAATACAAATCTACTCTATGAACAAACCATATTTCCAAAAGTTATGATTGAATGGAAGTTTAATTTAATGAAAATTAAATCTCTTTTACAGATAGAAAGAATTTTGATCAGACAACTCTGAGATCAGTCTTCTTCTTTATACAGGTGAGACAGCTAGTCCTGTATATGCAACATGTCATACCTTCACTGCATTCAGAACTGTAAGCATAGCTATACTGGACCAGTATATATTCTCCTCTTTGTCAGTGAAGTGTATAGACAAATTCAGTCATTTCTAATCTATTCCCCATGATGAAGTGATGTGGCATAGCTAGCTTCATCAAACACTGAATAACATTTCTCTGCATTTGATAATCGTTCACGTTTATATCCACTATTAATGCAACTGGATTTCCAGTTTTCTTGTTTCATGTTTCAGTGCATATTATCTAGGAAACTGGTGCACCTGTGACATGCAATGGGTTTCAACTTTGCGTGAAAATATGGATAACTCCTTAGGACTCTGTCGCCCAAACCAGATGATTGTGGGTTCAAATCACAGGTGGACACACTGCTACTATATGCTTTAGCAATCTACTTGACCCAGATGTCTCAAATATATCATTAGAATCTTTATAAATTAAAACTAATTTTTGTGTATAAATATAGACCAATTTAACCACTGTAAGTCTCCTTAGATAGGTGTGTCAGAGCCAAATAAAATCATAATATTTAAGAATAATTGTGCCACACAAAGTCGATCTCTAAAGTCCTTTAAGGAGCCATATAAAGCTGACTGGATATTCACCGAATCTATGTGACACCACTGTTTTGGGATTCGCCTGGTGTAGATGCAGCTCTTCCAGCATTACCCCTGACTGATGGTCTTGCTGTGAATGGCTGATTTGAAATAACTTGAGCCTGGACAGAAGGGAACAAAAACGCCTACAGAGGACAAAGAACAGTCAGCTTCTGCACTGCAGAAGTCAGCTTCTGCTCACTGCTGCAAAACAGCAGGGCACAAAAAGGAGAAAGTAAAAAAAACAGTATTTACTGCTTCTTACAGGAAAGCTTTATAATAGCCTCATTAAAAAAACAAACTATAATCAATTTTATTACTTATAACATAACTTATATGATAGTGTGATAAGATTGTAATAAAGTACCTTTAAATCACAATCTATGTCCTGCAATACAATGTATCAAATATGCATGCATCTTTATAAATAACTAATAAGCATAAAGGTCTCAACTTATAGAGACCTATAACAACTCAATTTATAGTATTTTTATTAAAGATATTCTGGTTTGATGTAATCAAGGAGTAAAACTATTGAACCAAAAGGAGCAAAATAGTTACTCAGTTTTGTATTCAGTGGTAGATTAGTTATTGTTAAAATGGTTTTCTCTTAACGTGCAGTTTCTATTGGGATGTTCTAATTATTTAAACTTGTGTGACTCAAGCAATTTTCTTTCAGTCTTGTCTTCACGTTTGATCAACAAACAAATAATATGATGTCTGTGCGTTTGCTCAGTTTCTTTTCCAAGACAAACACGATGTTGTGCTTCGAGACAAGGATGCTAGAGGGTTGATAATAGGAATCTTTCAAGGTCAGGTATAGTCAGAGAGAAACTGTTCCTTTTGTTGTGGTTCCAAAACAGATCCTCCTCAGAGGGTTGCTCTGCCTTTTTTTGCATTCTTGTCCAGTCTGAATACATTAAGGAGAGATCTGTCAGATCGCTGTTTTTGCATTGGCTTTGTGATGGGATTTGAAATGAAGGCATTGAGCAGAGGGGGCATATGCATAGAAACCCCTATACTGTTTATTCTGACAGCCATATAAAACCATATAAACTGAAAAGCAAGTGTCTATCTTTACAGTCTAAAATGAAGCAAATATTGACTCAGCCACCTCTGTTGATTTTTTAAATAAACATTTTGTATTACATACTGCATAGCAAGAATAGGACACCTGCAGAGTTCTGAAGGGTGAAACAGAATCCCTCTTTTAACCTTTTGTTTGATGATTAGCTTTCAATTAATTGAAGACAATTATTTCTGATATCCTGCCTGGTTCTCTATTGTGAAGCTTCTGCAGCCCAGACAACTGCAAGATCTCGGCAACACAGCTAAACCAACAGCGAAGAAAAGCTTTGCAACACAACTTCAAGCCAACTCCTAAGGCTTTTAGGCTCTGCTGGTTAAACGTGCTAAATGGCATCCCATTGCATGCCCTCTGAAATTAACTTATTGACAGAACAACATTAAATGTTGTGCACTTAGGAGAGTGCTGTTGTCGTGTATGGAAAGAAATGTGTGTGCATTTCTGCACAAGCAGGGTCTGGAGAGCAGCAGAGTGTCTCATCTTGTGGGAACAGGAGAACAGTGCTGTAATGTGATTATGGTAATGATCAACAAGTCATAGTCGGCTGCTTTTGTTCACTGTAATTAACTTCTTTGAATGGCACAGTCGCTTTCTCTGTGCTCATCAGATGGCCCTGCTTCTGTGTCCCCAGTCTGTCATTCCTCCAGCAGGGACCACAAGCCTTCATGTGCATGACTAAATAAATTCATGCCAGGAACAAAGATTCAATGGCGGAATAGAGATTGATATCTTTTGTTGTCAGACATTCAATACCATATACCAATCCTATTACTTAAGCTGTTTCTATCAGTTTCATTAGCGTTCACTATTGAGGCATGCTCAAATGCTGGATCATTCTCTTTCACAAGAATGTAGTGGAACAGATTAGGTCTTTAATGAGATGGTTCCCCTCAAGGTTGAATCTTTATTCTGTTTTATTTTTTTTTTAAAAAAAGCTAAATCAGAATCATACCTAGGCAAGCGGCTTGAGCCATTGTTGCAAAGCGTGATCAAAGAATACAAAAAGCTCAGATTGTGCACAATCACATGAGGACACTTTTGTGGTTTATAATAAGTGTTTTTTGGCAGGGGCACTATCTAATGTTTCCAATCTGATGAGAAGCCTATGGATGCCTTAGAAGAATTGAGACAGGAAATGGTTTATTGGCATTCACAGTGTGTGGTGTGTGCCTGATTTTACTTTTGAACATTTAGTCCAGTCCAAGGCAGGTCACCCTGTGTTATAGCAGTTTGGTTGATAGAGAGCTGAAAAAATATCAACAAACCAAAGAAACATCTGACATGGATAAGCAATTAAATATGTATTATTTATTTTTACATGCTGCCAGTCAATCTACTAATGACCTAAAACATTAGACCGTCGGGTTACTTAATGGCAATTCAATACATATCAAGCATGTGATAGAGATTATCTGACAGACTCTTGTCTTAAATATTATTTTTAAAAAACATTTTATGAAGTCACTGAAAAAACAACAGAGAAGGTTTAGTCTGCAATAAATTATTGTAAGTGCAACAAGCCTGGTTTCTGTTTTTTAATATTATTGGCTTGCCTGTATTCTTCCAGTATCAGCGTAAAAGGATGTTAAACAGGAAACAAATTCACACCTTTAACATCCATAAATTGTAACTGACCATTTTTTCCAGCACTGAACATAATAAGTGGACACTGTTCATTGTCTTCTGGGTAATTTGGAGTACTGCACTGTGATAATAAGGTATAGAAATTTCAAGAGAATAAAACGGCTTGTTTTTCTGGCATGTTTCACAGCTTATGTCACATTTCTTTTAAAAGCTGCCTTTTTTTAACGAAAATTGTAGGGGACTGATAGGCTTTACAAGTTTTGTCATTATTCCTGGCAGAAGCGTCTGCTGACTGGCTTAGTGGCCAACAACAATAAACACTGGGAAATATAAGTTGCTACATCACTTACTTCACAAACAGTGGCATTAGAAGGAGACAAGAGAAGGATGTAGGATAAGACAGGAATAAGAACTTGTTAGCAGCAGAATGATAAGGGCAAGGCCTGTTAAAAGTGTGGAAAATCTTCAGGAAACTGTACCAAAGCAAACCAGTAAACAGTAGTCCAGATGTGTCACTATGTTGTGTAGCCTAAATTTACAATGTGTTACATTACAAATAGTTCTGCGTGAAGGTCCTAATTAATTCAACAAAAATAAATCTCCCCGGGGGAGGCAACAATAGAGAAGGTCTCGGGGAAGATGAATGAAAATCAATGTCTGGCTCACTCTTGGCCCCATGAGTGATTGGAGAAAGAAAAGAACCTCCCTTAAATATGCCCGCATTTTAAATGGAGAAGGGGGCAAATGTTAATGATGATGGGCTGCACATATATGGGACTAAGCCTAATGTGCCTTATCTACGGTGACTTGGAAGTCTTGCTGAGAAGGGTTTTTCTTTTAAACAGTGCTTGACCAGGATGGTATATTAAACTGAAGGTGGAATTCCAATAAAATAATACAACAATGGTCTCTTTGAAATTAAAGCAGAAGTGAATGCCACCGATCTAGCTGTCAAGAAGACTTCAGTGTTGCTGTTAGGTTCCCTTTTCTTTTAAAAATGCCTATTTGTTCAAGTGTCCTTGGGAAATTTCCTTTCAGGGATTCGATATACAATTCTCTCTGTCCTAAGCAGTTATATATTTATTTATTTTCCCCTCTGTACCGGAAACTCTTTGCAGAGAAATCAAGGCAGTTTAAGAGTGTAAAAACAAAAATGGCTAAAACTTGTCAGTCTGGCTGTTGCAGGTTGTGGCTTTTTAAAGATGACAGATTAGAAATGTGATACAGGAAGGGGATTAATATTGAGCTCTTTTATTGTACCAAATTGGAATCTGTCATTACTGTTGCTGATTTACTAACATGGGTATGGTTTAGTGCTAGTAATAAACCACAAATATGTGAAAATGGAGCCCAAACTTTCAAAACAAAAAACAAAAGAACCTTTTTCAGGTGAAGCTGACTGAGCAGTCAAAACATTGAATTTTTGTCTTTCTTTCTGTTCGTTACCATGTAATGAATTCTTATTTGTTCTTTAGCAGCCTGCATGCTGACACAACTACACAGCTGTGTAAGAATGCATATTGCACTGAAGGAGATGCTCACCATATTGGACACACATCTAATAAAGACAGTTTAGTTAGGCATCATTCAAATTAAAACACTGTGTGGAGAATGGGCTATAAAAACCATTGTATATCATATTTAATTATGGTCTAAGACCTGTCCTCTGTGACGAGGCAGAAAACACCAAAGTACTTCCAACCGCACATTTTAAAGCTGTGTTTTGGGCAGTTTAACTTCTGTGCCTTTTGGCAAAAGTTTATCTTCTTATGGGAAAGAACAAAGACATTTATGAGGTCATTTGGGGTTAAATGAACATGTCTGCTGCAGTCTTTGAGGAGAAAGGACACAGTAGCTTTGTTTGTATCCCAGTCTTCTGCTGTGAGGTCAGGAGATAATGTTATATAAATGGTCTTAAATTTAGACCTAATTTGATGCCTTTTACATTCTGTTAGTCTGGGAGAACAGAGTTACATACCAGGGTGGGTTGCTTCAGTTGTGTGCTTGACTTCATGTTACTGCAGCTCAAATGCTGAGGGTTTCCTTTCCAAAATCTTTGATATTCCAATTCTGTAAACAAGTCCTTGGTGGGAACAGGGTCAGATAGTGTGAAGTGAAGGATATCCTTGGGGTGCCTAAATTTAGAATGTGAGACAAGACTGCAGCTTTAAGGTATTCAAAAAGCAAGGTACCTGTAAATTGTCACGTTTTGTTGATGCAAATTCCAGCTGAGAACTGTGTTCTGTGAAAGGATGAATACCCAAGCATTATATGGCAAAAACAATATTGCAGGTTATATGTGATGTACCATTCTTATTAATAGTTTTTTTGTTGTTTAAAAGGAAATGGATATTATACTGATGTACTATTATCTCAATGCAACAAATCTAAGCAATATATACAAACATTACATATGCAGTATTAAGTACCTTAAAAAACCAAAACAAAACGGAGAGTATACAGAATAAACATTTCCAAAGTAATCATCATGTCATCAACAATTTTGAGAAGGAGAAACTGTGAATGAGGCCTGGCTTAGCGTCATGTTGTCCCTTTTAATCCTTTTTTGGTGTCAGTTCAATTTCGTCCATGGGCTTTCTGACCAATTATCTACAATTGACTGTAAATGCAGTCATGTCCAAAGTTGTTTAATGATTCTTTAGGTGGAATATTTCTAAGGAATCTACAGATTGTAGGGATGCGTGATAGTGGGAGCTAGCTGAATATATTTGTTATGGAAGATGGGGTGTGCAAGGTTACATTTCTTCCCTGGTAAACTTCAATGACATCAAAAATATTGATAACTTTCTGGTTTTGAAACATTGCTTGAATTCTGTACATTTGTGTCAAGAACAACCCTGTATATTTTTTTTTTTGTCATAACTGTGGTATCAGTGCTTGTTTCCTTGCTCATCTTAGAAAGGTTCTATTTCTCGGATACTAATTCCACAGTTGCAGTGTTATTTCTTTTCCCAGGGTTAGTCAGCAAAAGCATCTCCCAGCCGGGGCCAAAGAAATGTTAACTTAATAGAGAAAAAAATCAAATGACATACTGTTTCCCTTGGGATGAGCAGCTATTTCAATGCATATATTCACTTCATCAAGATAAGTGCTATCTTTGTGTGCTCTGGCAAACCGTGAATAATTATATTAATAAAGCTGTGTGGGAAACCAGCTTTGCTGTTAATTCATGTCCCTTGCTTTTGCTCATGATTCAAAGGGCAAAAAATCTCAGAAAGACAATTTACGTAAAAAACAACACGATAGCAGAAGTAGAGTTAATAGTTTTTTAAAAATGCGGCTGAGACTGTTCTCATAGTACACATCCATATAGCTTTGAGCTCTAAGATCTGTAGAACGCAGAAAAAACCATTACTGCACTTTATCATAAAACAACAAAGACCTCATTGGCCCTGCTGATGGGAAAGGCAGTAACTCTTTTCTGAATCTCTGCGCTTTGTTTGCAATGTGTGACAGATGCCAGTGAAGTGTAAAAGTGTCCTTCTCTCAGCTGGAAGTAGGCTGCCTCTTAGAAAGCGGTTTGGAGGTTCTTCATTGGCGGTAGAACTTGGCTTCATTTCCTTTGACTTTTCACTCTAGACCATATTTAATAATGCTTAAAAGCCCTGCAGGGTGGAGTCCTCCAGCCTACGAGGGAGGCCTAGCTGTGTCAATGAAGGAGACATAAAGGGAAGCCACCACACCATCACAGAGCTTTGATTTATTATCCATCCAATTCACTGTCATGAGTGTATAAGGGTTCAGAAAGGCAACATGACATGTGATAGGGACCCACATTTCTACTACATTGCTACACTGCTGAAAGAATTTATGGAGTTGTCGATACCCAACATTTGCTTATAAAACTGATCTCACTGGTGTGAAAAGCAAAGATTCATTTTTAAAGGAGGAACAGTGGATTGGCTTTCCGTTGAGCACTGTTGAAATGAAAAGATGAAAATCTTCACGATTACCTAGGAGGTCCATTAAGGACTGTTCATTGGTGGGCTGTCTGTTGCCATGTCCAGTCAACGATCGCCAGGGGAAATGTTCGGCGCTTTTCACCCTCAGGGAAGTGGTTTGTGCCGTCAGGACAGCCTACGTACAGCAGCTGTGGGAAACGTGAGAAACTGGCTGTGAAATGTCAAACAAACGAGTCCCCTTCCCCCCTTTCCTTGCAGCTAAATAGCCCTCAGCGATGGAAGAGTACTTGAAGTCTAAAATTATCCTTTCTGTAATAAGAGTCTTTGATATTTCTATTTCATTTTTAGCATTCCTACATTATTTAACTAAGACATACAGGCATGTTATAAAGAAAACATTCAGCATATAGGCTAGATTACATATTTGAAGTTCTTTCCAGCACGGGTTTAATTCACAGCTACGTTTGTTTCCTGAAGGTTTCAAAAAAGCACATCCAAATATCAACAGAACTGCTGTCTTGTACTAAACGTGTTGTTCTCTTGGCAGTGCTTAAGGTTTTTATTAAAAGGATAATGCAGGCAAAAGTGTGTGTGAATCACCTTTCTTTGTGCTATGCTAAGGGATGTATCACCGAAAGAATGTCTATAGCCTGCAAGAGAGCTTAAATATGTTGTCAAGTGAAACACATTATGAGCTTTGCATGAAAATATTGATACTGGCAACATATGAATCTCTTGCAGTTCATGACGTAGCGGTTTTTCCATGACACTTCGATGATTGTTTCCAAATGCTCCTGTCAGTTTTAATAATATCATATGCAGCCCTCCACTTTGTTGTAAAGTAAACAGAATTCTCTAGCTTGATTCAACCTACACAGCATATGTGGATAACATATTTCAAGGAGACTCTTTATCCTGTAGCATTTTGTCTAAATGGCAATAAAAGTGATTACAATCCACGTTCTTTGAAGCAGGAATCAGATTCTGTTTTTTGTTTGTGTTTCTTCAAGGATGTTCATCAAGGGTTCTGCCATAAGGATTTCTCTTTTTTCCTTAACTTTGAATTTTGTTCAAAGTGATTCACAAACACACTAAATATCTAAAAACTACACTTATTTAAAAAGGTGAAATGTCTCCTGGGGAGAAGGTCACAAGGTCACTTGAGTACATCTTTCACTGTTTTGCAGTTTGACTCTTGATTGTCACAACTAACACAAAAAAACCTTAATGTGTCAGACTTTCGACTTATTGCTTTTCTGTATACAGGTATATATTCAGTATTTTGACACACACTGACTTTATCCTGAATATTTTTTTCTATGTGATGATCCTTGTACTTGCTTGCTTCCACACTAAAGGCAAATATTAAGTTATTACAAGTAAGATGTTTGCTTAATTTACCTTGCCTCTCTGTTGAAGCTTAACCATTCGATTCGGGTGCACCTTCTCAGTTATGTTCAAGCTGAATTTATATTATTCTACTTCTCTGCAAGTAAATCATTAACAATATGAAGAGCTTTCTTCTTTCGGATTGAATTGTGTAATTAAAAACATTGCTTCTTTTGTATTTGCAAAAGGATATTTGCTGAAT
Organism: Atractosteus spatula; assembly: GCF_055471065.1. Classification (NCBI taxonomy): domain Eukaryota; kingdom Metazoa; phylum Chordata; class Actinopteri; order Semionotiformes; family Lepisosteidae; genus Atractosteus; species Atractosteus spatula. Next base: position 10,274,790 of record NC_142720.1, read on the forward strand.
AGTATGTTCACGAGATTCGCTGTCAAGGGTCACAGGCTTGAGACCACCCTTATGTTATTATTATTGCAAACGTCAGGTTCACAGGGCAAGCTAATCAAGTGCAAACATACCATCTTTGTAGTAGTACATTAAAGTTAAACATTTCCCCAGAACTGAATCCATTCAGATGTGACAAATAAACTGGTTTTTAATGATCAACAAATGAGCCAGTTTTTCTGCTTCAAGTAACACTAATCTTATAAAAACTGTGGGGTTTATAAAACTGCACTACACTTCAGTCTTCATAAATCTCTCTTTATTACATTGAGTTATGCAACAGTTTGATATTACTTCAAAAACAACATAAGAAGATAAGATTACGTTGAGACGTATTCCAATACCTAATGTTAAAGTTTCTATTATCATTGAGGAATAAATAACAAAACTGTAGGTCGCTCTTTGTTTTGGGAGGTAATAAGGAATAATTTTTACTTGTATTTCATTGTGGAAAAAAGTATCCTTTTATGTATTGTTATTACTGATACTTTAATAATAGTGCATTTATCAAATATATGATGAGATGCCAAGTAAAAAACAATACTTTATTCAGGGATGACATTCACTTACTATACTTTCAACAGTGGATTTCTCTTTAAAAACAGCAATAAAAGCAGTGTAATTTGCCAGGATAAAAAAATGTATGCCCCTAATTACATATAAAACATTTCAGTCAATAGCACATTGACATAATTGCTTAATATGGACAAACTACAGACTGCCCCTGTCCTATTTTTTGGAACCATCTTAAAATAAATAGTCATCAGTTTAATTAAAAATGAGATGGGAGGTATGGCTGATTCTCCTGCTTTGTTCCTTTTTTAGTCTGATCTGTAACAGAATTGTCTAAGAACCACGCTACAGTACGTTTGCATTTGATAAGAGCCATTTCATTAGACTTCATGATTAAACCTCATTGAAATCTCCAGTAAAGCCATGAATCTAAGAAGTAGTTGAATATTTCTGCCCTCAATCTAGTTTTCTCATGCTTTTCCATGATGATGATGATGATGATGATGATGACGATGACAATGATGGAGATAAGGATGTTTAATAAATAGTAGACAAAGAGTGACCTTGCAAGCTTAGCTGTTCATAGGTGTCTATATTTTAAATAGAGTTAATATCGAAAGTATGGGAAGAAACGAACAACCTCACCACCGCACACAATCACATGTTACCACATAACTATAAATACAACTCAGGCTTACTGTACCTACCCACTGTGATCACTGCTCAGCAGACCTGTACCTCCTTCCCTTTCACAACGATTACCATGTTTGTTTAGCCAGGTATCACCCCTTTGGCCAAGCAGGTTAAAGTAAAAGACCTTCTAACATCAATTATTCAATCCAGGCTTGTCTAAAGCTACTGAAATGTTGATTTTAAATCTTCTGCTCTTAATGGATAGGACCATCCAGCCGTGAGAATGGTATTTGCTGCTGTTAAAAAAAAACAACAACAATCACCCAATGAAGAAGAATTTTGTATTTTCGAGCCTTCTTAAAAATATCCATGAAACATTTTTTTTTTATGACAGAATGTTAAAAAGTGCAGAAAATGTGGACGTCACACATGATTAGTGCACAGAATTCCATAACAGGGTAGCATTGCAGCTGCTTCCCAGAAACATCTGAACGCTAAGACTGTAACATTACCTGTGTTCTATGGTGTTAGCAGAATAATGAGATCTCATTCTGTTGCTTCTAATCTGTCTCTTTAATGTACATGTGCTGTATAGAATATCGAAGAATTATGGTTTACCACTGGTAGTGTGTTGTGTTTCTGCCTTGTCCTTCCACTTGAGTTTTGATTGCAGTTAGATTGTGTAGACAAGTAATTACAGACCCAGCAGGATGTAAAAACAGGACTTTCTCAGGGCAACTTAAAAGCACAGCCGTAATGTCAGGCTGTAATTGAGTGTTTAAAACATTTTCGTGGTGCTCCTTTAAAACAAAACAGCACCTCCATAAAAAGTAGGCGTTGTGGTTTCATCAAGCTTCTACCTGCCTCCTGATCAAGACTATTATTTCACCCCCAGAAACGTCTATGTTGAATCAGGAGTGTTACATGTTATTGCATTTATATGTGGTTTTTTTTAATGATAATGTTTTAATTAAACCGATAATTTTAATTTGAGAAAACTAAAATGGTTACCATTTTATACTAAAAATTATGCATGATTTCAAAACAAAAGTATGGTGTAAAAATACTGTAAATCTTAATTCACACACCCAGTTTGAAGTTCGCTCACAGTTTGAAGTTTAATTAGATAATTATTCAGTGAAAAGTCTACTGGCATCTTGGAACTCTCTCTATCATGGGAAATAACATAACCACCTCTAGTTCTGTGTCGAAAGCATGATCTAAAAATACTTTTGTGTAAAATTACACACAAACCCTTATTTTATATCTTATACAGTACACACAAAAGCTCTGAAAATAATAATCAGTGCCAATGGCCTTGTTTTCTATAAAGGAAGGAGGAATGCATGTTACATTCACATCACTGTTCTGTCCTGCTGTGTGATTTGACCCATCCTGTGTCATAGTCTTGTTCCTTTGGCAACAGCATGCTCAAATAATCATCCCAGCAAAAGAGCACTACAGGTTGTTTGTGAGAGTCCTACTAAGCACAGTCATTATCTGAAAAAAACTGAAAAATTCTTAATCTCTGGTTATACAGTAGCCTCCCTGAACTTGGGTCACTAAAAACAGGTGGAATATTCTTATACCTGTCAAGGGTCAAGAAAATATTCCTTTAAGAAATTCTGGCATTTTTCTTATGCTAAGAAAAAAAAAACAGTGGAAGATTAGAAAACGTCTAGTTCTAGTCAAGACAGATTAAAAAAAGGTGCGTCACCAAAATTTTATTATAAATAGGCATTAGTATGTGATTATGAACACCATTCACTCTAGGGCCATACAATCTGAAGTTTTTATTACCTTTTAAAATAATCATTATGGCTTGAAAGCTGGATTATTAATATATTATTTACACATAAATTATTTAATATTTTAATTGTAACTGTGACTTTTATACAGCAGTACTTTATTCCAAGATAATAAGAAATAATGTGCCTTGTGTCTGTCATTTTAAGTTAAATGATAGCAAACAAAAAAGTTAGAAACTTAAGACAAATTGCTGATTGATCTTGCAGTAAGACAGAAAAATGAAGTATAGGATCTAGAAAAGAATTGGGATCAAATCCATGTCAATGTTATGTTTTGATTGCCTTTCACAAAGTTGGCTATAACTTTTATCAAACGAGCAGTACAAGCTTTGGACTGGTTCACATGTAGTCTTTGGCATGCATTGTGTGTTTTATTTTACAGAAAATATTTTAAAATCCAAACCTTACTTAGTACTGTTGTAGAGACCTTAGGGAAACAGGAATTAGGGTGGTGCTGAGAGTAAGATTTTCCTAAATGGGAATGCATTTAGTCCTGCTGCTTTTATTAAATCTGCTGTATGTTTGTCCTAGTATGGAGATGGATGACCTCATGAGTCACAGGTGGGTTTTGTGGTCTTTTTTCCTGAAACATAACCATACCAGCACTGTTATGAAATATAAAACACATAGACAGTCCATCTCGGAAGATGATCCCTTTTTCTCATGAGTAATTGTCGTGTGATGTTTTTGCCTTGTAGAACTTTGAAGAGGCAGTCCCACACACATTCATCAGGATTTCACTGTCTCAGGTTTAGCTAACATTTGAAGGTTCCGATAAGTATAAAGAATTGTTTTGGGCTTTGTCATTTCTTAGAGGAAATGATGTGGAAAAAAACACTTTGGTCTGTGGACTTTGTGTTTTGCCATGAGAAATGAAAAGTAGGAACTAAAATCATCACAATATTCCAGGCTTGATAAGAAGCCAAGAAATTAGTGAGATGAAATATGAGACTAGACTCAGACAGTTAGCCAAACTTTATTTCTGGGAAAGGAATATTCATTTATGAGATCCTGTGGCATTTTCAAAGTGTTTCTCAAAGACATTAAAGCAAGCCAGTGAGATAAAACAGCTTAAGAGTTTCCTGAAAGACTGTAACAAACAAATGCAGGGTAGCTGCCAACCTCAGGACTAGCTGCAGTGATACTCCTGGGTGGGAAGTAAAAAAGAAATACAGAGGATTTGCAAAGTGAGATGATTAGCAACTAATTGAGATAAAATAACACATGGGGTTGAAGGGATATGTAGTGTGAAAATCTGAACATAAGCAGCTGCAATTTTCTCTTTAGTTTAAAAAAGGTTAGGTTTACAGCACAATCAGTTCATTTTTTCTCATCTTTTGTTCCTGAAAAAAGAAATGATTCACAGTGGGACAGAAAGAAGGCCCCAAATCTTATGCTTTTCTAAAGAGGAGGTGAGCATAAAAATGTGAAAGCCTTTTCTAAACTGCCAAAATAACAATGGTATCATACAATCACAACATAAAAAAATCTGGATGCTTTTTGGCTGTTATTCACTTGTATGTTTAATTACAAATCATAGAAAGGCTTTATCTCCATTGTTGTGAGAAGCCTGTCGCCAGATTTCGTTTCCCTTTAGATAAAACTGATTTTCCATTTCAGTTTGTGGGACTTGTTTGTGAATAGTTTCGGAGAGGTCTTGAGGTTGCACAAATTTCTGGGAAGAAACTGTTTTATGTTGCAAAGTTTGAAGGGATACAGTATGCTTCTTAATTTGCTGTTCTCCACCTTAAAAATGTGTCTCAGAACATGCTAGTTCTCCAAACTGAGTCTGAAGCCATGAATTTTGAGAAACCTGTTAGAATTGCACGTTTCAGGTTACATTTCATCACCAGCTGGCTTAAGGCTGTGAGGTACCCTTCCAAATTTTTTAAGTCTACCGGTATACAGTATGTATGCCATTTATTGTGTAGTGGGATAGTGTAAATGAGTTTATTATTTCTCTTATTGCAGTACAGTTAAATGATAAACACTCACTGAAAAACAAAATAGAACTCAACTTTCTTTTTTCATTATTGTGCTCATTAGAAGGAACTGTTTCAATTAATTCTAAGTCTGTTTGCATTCAAAACTAATCATTCTGGTCTAACGATCTGAAGTTGATCATCACAGCTACTTGAAGGATTCTTTTGTGTAACAGGAGAATTGTAAATGACCTTCAGACACAGGGTATATGGCTATGGAGAAGGGTGTGATTCTTTAACCACACAGAGGCTCCAGTAATGATGGATTGTATTTCAAGTTAAATGTTGGAAGCCGTGCAGAGTGATATGCAGAACTATAAACTCAATAGCTTTGATGATTGAAAGGAGACCCAGAGAATTTAACAAACAATGGCAGTGGTGGTGAAAATAAGTAGGGAATAATCCAAAAGCAATGGCATATTGGATGAGTACTTTGTACTTTAAATGGCCAACTGCGCATGTTTTCAGTAAGCAAGTGTATTCAATGCTTATCCAGTTTTCTTCTGATACTGTGCAATTTTATCATCAGATACTTGATAAATGTGCTGATGATATACAATATGTACTGATATGTTTAGATTGACACATTATGAACGTACTCTTATAATTGAAAAATGTCCACATCCAGCACTTTCCTGTAATTGAAAGAAATAAAAACATAAACTATGATAGCTTGCAAACTAAAGTCCTATCCTTTGATGTTTTTTTCAAATATATTTGATGTATCAGAAGTTCAGTTTACATATGATTTCCCTGAAATAAGTTGTTTTCTTTCTTTTAGTATGCCAACATCATACTTATCACTATTTATGTTTGCATGTTTTGATTGAAATAAAACATATAGATATGAGATTAATTAAATGTTTCTGGCATTAATTTGAATGGTTTATCATTAACATACTACATGTACTGTAAGTGATATACACAATTGTGTACATTAACTCATTATTGAGAGAATTAATTGGGCATAGATGATGAGATGATTTGACCTGCAAATATGAAGCTGGGTGAAAATCAAGAAACAAAATGCCCACTTAATAAGAGAAGAACTTTAGTGCCCATCAGTATGTGGGAAGCTGGAATAAGTCAACTCAGGTGGACTCATCAGCAGTGGTGCCAAGTTCTCTATGAATCAATGTTTTGTGTAAATCACTTTGAAAGACAGAAAGTGTGTAGTGTAGTCCAGACATGATAAATGAAAATTATTGTGTGTAACATACCCATCTATGGGGAGTTCTAAGTGTAATGTTCTGAACAGGAGTATGTAGTTGGTAGAGAGCTCCACTTGTAGGGATTGATGGCAAAGTGATAGTACAGCACTACACTGATCACGTCCTGCGACCGTACCATTGTCCTTCCTGCAAGCACACCTTGATGTGACAATTTCCCAGTGAGGCAATCCATGTCCTCCTGCTCTTCATGTTACAACAATTTGCCATGCGAAACAAGAATGCATTGGTTATTTTGTGGATCCACTAATTGTCAGATTTGAGACCCATTGATCTTTCCCAGGATGAGCTGGGATGATGTGTGACATATGTAGGGCTCAGAGACCTTTGTACAAGTAGATGTTCATCAGGCTCCTTGAGAGGGATCAATTCCTGCAGGAGAGCATCTATAACCTGATGCAGAGAATGCATTGCACCTTTACAGCTTGTATTGCTTCCAGGAGTGATAATCCATGGTACCAGCCTGTAAAATTCACAGCACACACCCTGTTGACCAACCTGGTGATGACAAATGTTAATAAGAATACTGAATTTAACTATGTCATGTCAGCTCAATAAAGCAGGGATTTATTGAGCTGACATGACATGACAACCCTGGTCTTGGAAAGGAACATTCCAGTTAGTCCTATAGGGAACCTGTGTGTAAAGATTAGAAATACCTGTGAGATAATGATCGATTACACAAGTCTTTAAAATTAAGAGAAGGTAAAGGTGCTCTGATTTTGATCACAGATGATCTTACAAATATTTAATATAACAAATGGCCTAATGGTTTGATCACAATCAAATTGCTCCAATTCTTTAAAGACTGGTAATTTAGGTGTGACCTATAAGACCTGCTATACTGGGTCTCTTTAGACCAGTGTTAGAGAACCCTGTAATAAAATGTCTTTGCACTTGCTGCAAAAAAAGATTTCATAATTTTCCTTATAATATCTTTGTGATTTGGTTGCAGTTATAAGTGATAAGTTGATGCTTGGTATAATTCATAGAACTCCAAATCTAATTTAAGATATTTAGAGAATAAATGGTGACATCCCAGGGGTCCCTGCTGTCCAGACTTTTGCATGGTCTGTGCTTGTTTGGACTATCCCACTTGCATTTAGGATGAAAAAGAATCTGCTCTTCATTGTGTTTCTCAGATGTCTGATGCTCACCCTCAGCAAGAATTTCTGTTCAAAGATTTTCTGGTCAGTGTGCTGTGTCAAGTCTTTCAGTCTTGTCCCAGAGGTCTAACAGTGAGGGGCCCATGTGGTCAACCTCATGGCATCCACAGGCATGTGCAGATGGGCCGCTTGTGTAGCCTCAGAGAATGATAATCAGTGGAGGGCAGCTGGCCGTCTGGGTTGGATTCTTTTAGGCTCTTTGTATGGACAACATTTTGTGTTGTGTATCAGAGCCAAGAGACCAATCAGTATGAGACCAAGTGTGACACAAATGCCAGGGAAAAGCAGGACACATTGGCATGCATTCTGGGAGACTAGAAAGCATGGAAGTGTGTGCTATGCATGCTTTTTAGGGGAAATCAGATTGACAACTGGTTGGTGTAGGTCTTTGTGACTAGGATAAGTTAGGTGGGAATTTTTATATACTTGGATCTCAAGGAACACAATAAAATGACTAGTTCCATTTATGGACAGTAGGACAAAAATATACTTGGGATGACTTTGGAGCTTCCTAGTTTGAAGAAGGACAGAGTGCAGTGACATCCTTGTTATTACCCCATATAAGATAGATATAGATACTTTGTATAGATGTTAGGATATATATTTTATACAGGAATATATTGTGGCTGTTTGCGATGGGTAGTAGTCTTGTACATTGCGGAATACATCTTACATCTTTGGTAAACAATACATTTCAACATTTGCAATCTGTCTGGGCTTGTTATACTTCAGATGAAATTGTTATCACGTTATGTTTTAGGCTGATAGGAATGTTATTAAAGTCTATTGCTTTTTTTAACTACTACTGTATTTAACATTGCTTTATTGTTAGATCTACATAAGTGATTTGGAATGTTTGTTAAACTTCTAGTAGCAATCTAATGTTTCTTCAATTACTTCCATCACTTCTATTTTATGATCATTCTATATGATTATAAAAATGTAGGACAATCATTAATGCACTAGAAAATATTAAAGCTTTGAGCATTTTGATAATCAAGATGATTGTTATCTGTTACAATCTAATTAATGGCTCACATAACACTGCTGAGAAAGACTGTTAGCTTGAATGCATGCCTTTGCATGTTTAACATAAAGCTTGTCTTGTATATTTCTCATTTCACACATCATCTAAGACAGTAACACACCAAACCAGGCCAGCAATGCTTTTAACTTCCATCCTGTGGTTAATAAGAGGTTCACCATATCTATAAACAATGTCAGATGGTGGCTCACACATTGCACTTAAGAAACTTTACTCCTGATAGCACCTTGACCTTAGTGGCCCTGCAAACTGGTCAGTTTACTATGACACAGAGCAGAGAAACCACCAAGGAAAAAAGCCAGCTCAGATCTGGACTGCTGACAGTGGAAAAGATAGCCCAGGCAGAGTTCTGGTATGGCTAAAGGGATCATTTAAAACCTTTTGATGGGGCATCAAAAAGATATAGGGACGAGAGGAAATGTGGAATGTATGAGTTTGTTTGCAGGGCTTTACTGCTTATTTTTCTATTAAAGTGTCTTCTGAGGTAGAGCTATTTGCACAGCTGATTCCTGTTTTCTGAACAGTAATACTACTATTGTTTGTTTTTAGAGATAGCGCTATTGTTTTGGTTGAGTTTCAGATTTATTTTATTAAGGGAAAAATGTAAGTACTGAGCCAGGACAATCTTTTTTTTTTTGGGGGGGGGGGTAGACTTTTAATGCGTCATCCAAGAATACAAAAATCCAAGAAACTAGAAAACTGGATTGGCTGTGACCCGCTCAATCTTTAATGAGAAAACCATTTTTCACAATTGTTAACAATATCCTGTGCTTGGAGAAAAATCCCTTATGTTGTGGGGAAACACTGAAGTGGAGTGAAATTTGTCATTTGATTATCTGAGACATTTGCATACAGGCTGACTTTGTGGTGACATGAGAAGGCATGTCTCCTATTAGTTTCATAGCTTTTTGTTCTTCTGAAAAGCAGAAAAATGTCTAGATCAACAGAATTCTGAAAATCAGATATCAATTTGGAAGGACACTATTGAGTAATTTCTTCAATTACTGACAGACAAAGAAAATACAGTTTGCTCTGGCCTCACAAAAGAGAGCCTGGAATCATAAAGGAATGTGTAAAACAGCAACATCAAGCAAAACATTTTAGTTCCCATGTAGGATTTTTTCTTGACCAGTGTTTTGAAGAAGCATGCCTCAAAATGAGCAAACACCAGACAGTTCTTTTTAAACAACATATCTTTACAATATTTGCAATCCAAACAAAAATGTAAAGATTATTCAGGCATCCCACTGATGTTAACATTATAATTTGAAAGTAAAATCTATCTATAAACAGCCCATTGCAGCCTAACAGTGTGCTTTCTCAGCCTAGCTTTACAATATATAAATGCAGTGATAGGGATGGAATTCTGGCATACAATTGTGATTAATCATTCTTAGATTAAATGACAGTCATCTTGTTTTAAAACAAATGAGATATATTTTTAAATTTTTTTCTTATTTTAGGCAAGCGATTTACAGTTGTAGGCCTGCAATTTTTGTCCTATTGATTTTTAGAATTTATTAAACGTTAAAGAAATAAAAGGACAGTTTTAGCCTTATCCAGCACGGACATAAACAATGAAGTAATGTAACTCGGGAATTAGGTGGAGTACCAGACTTATACTGTAATTCTGGCTTTCATGTTAGGAGGTCTGTGCTGAACACCTTCAGTGAAACTTGGAAGGACTAGACTGGCTGCTGGAATTTAAGTAGATGCTTTAGCACACTGATGTCAAAAGAAATGAAAGACACCTATACCATAAAATAACCTTAAAATAAAGGTCACAGACGTTTTCTACAGTGTTTGCAGATTCCAAGACTTCTGTCAGAGCTGCACCAGCTAATAAAACCCTCATACATTGTGAGATGGCATAAATAACCAACTAACCACTAACCTGACACTAATAAAGTTAAATTATTTTAGTCAGGGATAATATTAAAAGCTGCACAGTGCTCAGATTTTCATTTTCAAATGTATATCCATTTTGGCTAAAAAGGCTGCCTGAGATGAAAAAGAAATGTCAGAAATCAAGCTCTGCTAGTGATTAATTTAGTTGATTTCACTCACTGTCTTATTTCTCAAGCCTGGTGTCAATCACAAACCCGCAGGATCTCAAACGGGCTCGCAAAAGAAAATTTGCAGACAATCTTGTCGCCATCTGTCAGCACTGATCTTCGCTTTCTTTCACATGATGAGTGAATTTAATGAAATGTCACCAAAAAGCTAATGAATGCACTTATTATAGTGCATTCGCATTTCCTGATTTTTTTAAAATGAAATAACATTCTGGCTTCACATAATGGATCAATTTGAGAATCAAATGCATGGCAAAAATTGTGAGCACTTCATAGCTGCAGTCGTGAGACTATAAACATATTAACACTTCACAGGCTGTTTTCACCAGTCGTGTGAGCTGCTTGTGGAAGTGGTGTTAAAATCTTAGACAAACACCTCTGATTGACATGCAGAGGCTACAGCACTGAGCTGCTTTAGATTTACAGTGATTGGGACTGTTAGCAAAGAGAGTCTCTTTTTGAAGAGTGTTTTTTTAGAGGTGGAGAAAATTGTGAAGTCACAGCAGTCATGGTCTGGGAGCCATTATTTGGAGCTTGCAACAAAAGAGGACAGCTCAGCCGATTTTATAAAAATAACTGCGCCAATACAAGCTTCTGTTCTCCAGTTGTAGGTGTTCTTCATTGTAGGATGTGCATGTACAGTACAGTCTGCACAATTCCTTTACGTTTAGTTTGTGAAACAAACATATGGTGGTGCTGTCTTTGTGCATTTAAGGCTTTTCATTCACCAGGCAGTAATATGTTTAAAAACAAACATGGCGTGTTTATTTTCCAAACCTGTAGTCTGGGCACCCATCTCATCGGTTCTTCTGGCATCTCGACTGTGTGTGAAAGAATGGCTTGTGCTGCTTGCATAATAATTTAAGGCACTGAAAGGGTCATCTGGTGTCTTTCTTTCCTCTCCTCTTTCACTGTGCGAAGTGGGGAAAAAGGGAGAAGATGTACTGTGTGCGAAGTGATTGTTTCCGTTAAATGAAGAAGAAAAAGTCCAGAGGGACCCAAGATCGGTACAGGCTTGGCTGCATGTCACGAGATTCCCTTGCTGCCCCGATGTGCTGTCTGTGTGCTTATGGTGGGGGTGGAAAATCATATCCCGGAGCCAGGTTTTCCTTACTCCCACTGTGTATATATGTATGAAGGGCGCACACTACTACGCCTTCTTTTGAAACTTTAAAAAAGGGCCACACGTATCAATGAGCCCCCTCGCCGTTGTCAGCGTGCTCATTATAATTTCATTAGGCTCTGGAACCCCAACGGGCCACCGAGTGTAGATAGACTTTATGCTTGCTTTTCTAATTGAATTACAGGGATGCAGGCCATGCGACTGAAGCCCCCTCCCTTGTTTCCCAGGCAGTTGTCTGAATAGAGACTGAGAGACAGACTGTTTGCTGGAGCGACAGGGCCAACACAGGCCTGTCACAGGACAGCTCAAATGATTTATGCACGTTGCAGACAAAACGAGAAGAAGAAAGAAAAAAGTGTGCCACTCGCTAACTCCTAACAGCTGTTTTCCTTGTCCCTTTCTTTGAGATTTTGCTTGAGGAGAGAGAAAGGGCTCAGCTAAATAGCTTCAGGAGTTGCTCATATGTACAGCGTTCACTGTGGAATGGAAGAGTGAAAGCAGTAATTGTCTGGCAAATATTTAGCACATGCACGAAAATTATTTTTCCAGTGTTCGTTCTTTCAAACAAAATAGAAATTGTTAAGACAAGCACTTCTGAAACTTCACTGCCATATTAATCTGTTAGTACATGTTTTGTAACACCTCAGTTTTAAGTTTTTAGCTTAGTGTAAAATTGTAATCGCAAATTGTAATCACACATAACATTACATACTTTGCTGCATGGATTTTTTAACCCGCTTTTGCCATTTGCTTGCTAATGTACATTTGGGTCACAGTACTACTGCTATTTGAAAAATCCAGTATAATAACAATGGCGTTGTCTGTCACCTTGTTCCAAGTGAAATGTTCTTATGTACACATGTACTTGTATACAGGATATTTTTTGATGTGACAGCTTTAGTAGATGTCACCAGAACAACATGCTGTATGATGTTTTTGTCAGATAAATTACTGATGGTGCAAATTTTGAATGAAATAAGATTAAGAACTTTGTGAAACAGAAGTTCTAAAATAAACTACCAAATGCCTGTGTATTTAATACGTTTTAGTTATGGTGATATCTTAGACTACTCTATTAATCAGGTCTAGAGGCTACAGTAGGGGTTCTTATCTGCTGTAACCATGCCTATCAATCTACCTGCTTTAAGCATACTATCATAGACAAAAGTACTGTAGGTACTTTTCTGTGTCACAAAGAATTTGTTTCTGCCCCTGGGATGAAACACTAAGTATTTAATTTGGAATTAGTATTAAGCACTAGGACGTTTGAAATTGGTCCTAATCTGTTTACAAACACAACATAAGGGATTTCAGGGACACCAGCAAATATTGTGTGACAGATGGGCTTGTTCTCAGGTTTACTCAATCCAAAAGGTTAAATGTGAAACTCAAGCCACCCGACATGGAGACTCATTTAGTTTTGTCAAGGTTTGTTTGGTAAATTTTCGGCAGGATTGATGTGAAATAGAAGTGATAGCCACACTCGAAGCTAATGACCCTTCTAAAGCCCATGTCTTTCAGTGATTCTTAGCTTAACACCATTAAAGTGTTTGTGTCATTTCCCCTTTTGATCTTCTCATTGATTGATTTGACAACTGAAATGGAAACTTTAGATTTGTCGAAACCTCATCATCAGGTCTTCTATAGCCCTCACACATGAAACATGATTTCCCTTATTTCTTTTTCAACCAAATGTATGAAAGTCTGCTTCTGGACAGACAACAATTCCACTGCCATTGTGAATATGAAACTCCATTTTAATAACCATCCAAATAATGAATACTTTGCATCTAATTTACATCAAATCGATAACCTGCTATTAACAGAACCCATAATATGTTGATAACATAAATTGATTATCTTTGGAACATCATATTTTGATAACCTGTTATCAAGAGAACCACCTGAAGGACACAGAAACCAATTTTCACAATTTTTGACAAATTATATATAGAACTCAGCTGTTGAAAGTTTTTTTCTTGTGTCCCTCAATACAACAGAATAAAAATGTACAATTCTGTATTGCATGTAGCAAGAAAAGAGCGCAATGGAAATAAATTATATTGAGCTGTTTGTTTAAACTTGGTTATTTTGCCTGAGCATCCAAAATATCTAGACCCCTGAGCATGTTATATATAGTTTGATGAGTCATTATGGTTTCTGGTCGACAAAAAATAATTTTTATATCTGGATCATATCCAGACATTGAAAGAAATATCACAATTCTCTTGACATACATTTAAATTAGAACAATGGAAATCTTAGTTCTTTTGGGTTGTATCTGCTTCCTTCGTAACAAAATGTTGGCCTGTTAACAATTGTGCTATTGATGCAGAAGAGAATAGATGTCAACCTTATGGCTGGCTATAGGGTCACTGCTGAGTGGAAGCTTCCCAAACCACCTACACTACCTCTCATTGCTTTCTTTATTAAAACTCATTTGATTAAATCCTATCACACCAGTTCATCTTAATGTTGAGTGTGTAGGATACACTTGGTGAATGGACAATAGCATTAAATGGTAAAATGGTATTACTACAGTATTTTTCATACATTGTAAACTGCTTTAATACTTCTACTTATTTCATGCGACAATTTAGCAAACATCCATGCTATAGCTGTCAATTACAGCAAAAATCTGTACCTGAATATATACTCAATACAAAAATGAGCATTCTGAAAAAGACTGTGAAAGGCCAGTAGTTCTGTTCCAAAAATGTGAACATTGCTCCAGGGTTAAGTTTGTGGTCCACAGGATTCCTTAAGTCTGAATACGTGGTCAGCCAGTTGGTAATTTAGGTTGGTCTTGATTTATGGACATTTTGATTTGTTTAGAAATGTTTAGTAATCCATTTCTTTAAAAAATGAAGATAAAACTTCTGTCAAACAGACTGTATAAGGATGCAAATATGCATAACCTTCAGTGTTCAATGTTTATACATGAAGTTTTGAATGTCTGCATTAGAAACAGGATCTTGGGTGATTTTGGATAGTTTGCCAGAAAACTTTATTTCTACTTTCAAGGCCAAAAACCTGGAGCACGGCTTGTGTGTCTGGAAACCTCATATACTGTATTTATCTGAACTTTAAGCTAGAAAAAGAAAGAGAAAAAAAGGTTTAAAAGTCAGTGAATGCTAAACATTTTGATTTTGTTTGTTGATCACGATTCCTGACACTTGCCTACAGTACTTATCAGCTTCCTCATGTTTTGCTCCTTATAAAGTCCATCTCACCCTGATGATGCGCTGTATTTATTCCTTGCTTTCTAGTACGTTTAAGACTGACAGGAAAAAACAATATCTTACAACAGTCTAGACACAACATTAAACTATGCAAATTGCTTTTGGTAACAGTGAGCTCTATGGAAAATGGAAACTCATATGCATACTGCACATGCACATACTCAACTTAAACTATGCATTTTATTGATCAGACTTAGAAAAAAATAGTCAAGTACAGTATATTGCACTATGTACAGTATAGAACGTCAGTATTTATATTTATTTTTCCTGAAGATTTACTGGAAATGCTGCCCATTTTTGCTAAAGCACCACTACACCTTCTCAAAATGCTTTTGAAATAGTTTAGAATAGTACTCAAAAGTATCTTTTCAGACAGAGTTACTTTGACCATTTACAGCTTATTATTTCCCAAACAGCAGAGCTCTTTTGCAATTGGCGTTTTTGCAACGAAAGACAGAGAGGAGTGTTTCAGCAGACAATGGAGAATTGAATGTGGTGCGGGCAATCGGACCTTCTAGGGTGGACCTTGGATCACACAATAGAAATTGATACTCCTCTATTTCCCAAACCTATTTAATAGGCTTTCTTTTCCAAAAACACTATTTGTCCTTCTTCCTTTTTATATAGATTATTTACCTCCCCCATAGATACTTATGTTTCCTGAGGATTAACTGTACAGCAGAGCCAAAAATGTTTGTCATTTTTAAAAGGCCCCACGCCTGCTACATTCTGAATTTGCTTAGGTTAGACTTATCATCTAGGAAAGTGTAATGTTTAAACTGTTTGACATAATCTCAGTGATGGAAATGAAATTGCAGTATGCTGAACAATTTTCTAGCCATTACAATAATAAATTGTTTTCCCCTCCTCAGAAGAAAGCCCAATAATATTTATTTCCTGTTGGTTACGTGGCCAAGAGAGGCAATTTTAAAAAGTGTGTTTGGTATTATTATGTCAACATGTTTCTAAAACAATTTAGGTTGACTTGTATTTCTTGGCTTTAATAAAAAATTCAGCCAATGGAAATTCACATCGGGTGTTGCTACAGTATTTTCTCTGAAAGTGATCGCTGGATCATGATCAGGTAATAAATGGCATGTTGTCATACTATGATCTTTGCACTTTAATTTGGGCTTCCCTCTAGTTATGTTTGGTTAAATAGTACATGGGATGTGATTTTATAACAAAATTATTAAGAAAAATGCCATCAGATGAAGAATAAAAGCTTTATTGTAGTTTATTTATTTTAATTTTAAGTGTCTAGTTGTTTTTGATATTCATCTGGTAGGAAAAACTCACTAAACACTTTGCATGCAGATGTAGTGCGTTACCTCGGTATGTCTTTTTTTAAGCTCATTATAGGATTAAAGAAAAATTCACAAGGCATCTCAGCTATATCTGCCATTCAGAAGAGCATGTAGTGACATTCCTGAATGAATCATCTTAGGATTATGGCTGAATTGACCATTTTATCTTTCAAGTTCATTAAAAACGAAGCTCCTTGAGGACCACCACATTTCTATACTGCTCCTAAGTCTGGCTTGCTCATCTAATAGTACAGCATTTGTTGGGGAATGTGCAATTATGGAGCTCAATCCTTTGATCCAGGTTTTCCATCAGAACTAAATTGTCCTCACATTGAGAGCTGCTGTGTATCCTTGGGCACTTTTTACAAGCAGGAGCTCTTTCATGTGTACCCCTTTGGAACTCAAAGCATCTCGACTTGAAAACTGAGCTCACCCGGCCTCTGTAGTTGGAAATAAAAAGGGGATGTCTGGCTCAGGGATTTGTCTGTGTGTGTCTGATTTTTGCCACATGCTCCCCAACTTTAGACTGCATAATAAGCACCTCCATAGGATTACCTAGAGGTTTATGGACTCCTTTTTTTCATGTGGTAAATTTTAAGTGGCAACCATGTTTGTCCATTTGTCCCCACAGCTGCTGCAAGCTTTGCCCGTGAGCTTATCATCTCATTAAAAGTTGCTCTGTTCTTGTGTTCGTCTGCCGGTGTAGATAACTGGTCACCTACAGTATGTGGATCAGGTCCTTACTCTGCTCTTCCTATGTAATAGGGCCCCATCACAGCTTCCTCCACAGGGCTGCATCGCATAATCGTACTGGGATTCATGACACGCAATCTTTCACACAGCTTAGAGTGTGTTCTTTAGTATTATCTGGAAATGAACAGCAGATGTAGCAAGGCTTGATTTGCAAGCAAACAAATAACGCATCTTGATGGGCACAGGCCTGCTAATTCCATTCAGGAAACTTCATCTTTTCGGGTTCAGCAACTGAAAAAGAAGTGAGGCAGTTTATGATAGACAGCACACACGTTTTCCACTCTACGTTGGAACCGTTACATTTTCCTATAGTTAGCTGAAGATATTCGTGAGCAGTGCGTAGTTCATGTTTCAGGTACCTCTTAAGTCTCTTTTTGTATGTTGAAATAAAGCCTTCCCACACACACAGTCAAAATTCTCAAAACTTAAGTCTTTATGTAAATAGAATAAATCCACAGAGGAGTTTGTCATTATTTTAAATTAAAAAATAACACACTACAATCAAGCATAGAAATATGTGATACACCTATGAGTAGTTTCAGTTTAACAAAATTATGGAGTTAATATGGTCCAATAGCTGGAATAGCATAAGACAATCAGACCACTTCCCTTATTTAACTAAAAATGTGCACAGACTTGGGCTTAACCAAATCATTTCCTTGGGCAACTTTCTTCAAACAAAAATCAAAGAAATGCAGTCTTATCTCAGCCAAGACACATAAACCAATCATGGAAAAGCAAGGTATGATATATTTACAGGACGTTCTGAACAATTTTGGCAAGGTGGTGATGGAAAGCATTATCTGTGAGGCAAAAATTAGAAAAAAAGGTTTTCTGTTCGTACATAGCTCAACATATTGTAATATTTATTCATCGACAAACATGTTTACCGGTACATGTGAAAAGATGACAACATTTTTTATAATCAGTCTGTCATGGTAAATAAAGAAAATAATTTCCCAGTGAATTGACTTATCAATTTTTCCTTATACCCTTTTTCTTCCCTTCATTAGTGATCATATTCTTATTAGCATTTAACTGCAATTAAAACTGAAAATTAATATTTGCCATATCTGAATAAAACGTGTTACAGAGGTTCTCAGAGCATAATTTTAGTTAATTTCTCTTTGATGTTTTGGATGTTTTATCCCTGTATAATTAAAAAGTTGTACATATACTGTATTATTAGAGCTGTACTGTATATGTAGAAAAACAATGTTAGGCTAGTATTTGTATTACTATTAGACATAATATGACACAAGTGTTAGTTTACAGTATATCTTAAAAGCTTTCAAACCCGAGATAGCTGTACTTGCCATAATAAACCTCTCCATGTATAATCACATACTCATCTCCTGGACTTTGTAATCTATACAACTATAGCATAAAAAATCATCCATCGTATGGGAATTCAGATACATGCTTCAAAAAGCATTCATTGCATTCTCTTCCTGGTCAGGAAAAGCTTGTGTTCAAAATTTGCAACACTGTTTCTAGCAGACTTGCTGGAGTTGTGCTTGGTTTGGTTATTGGGGATGGTTTTGTGCTAAGAACGTGGCCGCAGGACTGCACGTGAAGGGCTTAAAGGGGCTCGTTCTGTTTATGCACTCATTGTAATAGACAGTAGGAAAACCTAGGTGTCCTGGACTCCCACAGGCACTTACTGTACTAATGCCAAAACAGCTGACCTGCATTGTGAGGCTGTAGCTTCCAGTACAGGCTGCATCACTTCTAAAGCATCGTGCACAGCTGAAGGAGGCCACAGCAGCAAAATGAAACAGCTGAGACAACCACATAACAGGGGGATGGGGGAGTGGATTTTACTAGTACCACAATCTAGCTAAACCTCATCCATAGCTTAAAAGAACAAGAAAATCAACTGCAGTGACAGCACACTCCTCTCCTACCCAGAGCAGCCTGGATAGATTTTGTTTTTAACTGCAGGCGGCAGTTTGAAAATCAGTGTAACAAACCCAAGCTCAGTGTCTTAGCCACTCATAAGACAACAGAGTAGCTGTGTGGTCCTACTGTTTAAATTTGACTGGGGTTACAGGTTCAGAACATCTACAATAAATCAGAGCTCCATGAGGGACTAAAAAAAAGCATATCATCTGGAAAATTATATAATGTAACCCACTATGTGATTTTGATTATTCAAGGGTAAACCTGCTTATTTATTGGTTTACAAATTGCCTGTATGATCTCATGTGGACTGGATTATAATGTCTGGGGATTATTAGTTGTTTTTTTTTACAAAAATACTGAATCATACTTTTACAATAAATATAGCTTAAACTGAAACCTCATATTTGTAAAAAATAGAATAGTTATTGGCCCACTTTCAAAAGGAAATTTTCCCAGCCTTTCAATCAAACCAACAGTACAGAAACTGAGTTGACTCCAAAGTCTTCTGTTGGAAAGTTTCCAAAAATACATATATATACATTGCACACTTTACAAAATGTTGACATTATGAGAACATATAGATTTTCACCTTGCTCTCCTTGAGTGTTTAATTTTTTAGTTAAGTACGCACTATGCTACACTATGGTGCTCTTAAGAAAATGCTGCAAATTCCAATTTTGGGCAAAAAACCTCGGTAAAGTTTCTCTCTTCCCACACACGTATGCTCAGTAGATTGTTGAGACAACTAATCTAAAATGTAAAATGTATGCCACCATCAATATTCCCTCAGATATGTGCACAGCTCATGGGAACACCTGCAATTTCAATCTGCAATGAAACAGCTGTCCTACAGCCCCCAGAAGCTGAATTTATGTGGGCTGTATGTTGCTGCTGACACATTTCATGTACAATGAACAGCATAAGTAATAAAGTTAGACTGACCTGGTGGAGTTGTAGTGGCTCTGCAGACAATAATGTTGAGGAAGATTCTGGATCACTGGTTTTGTATAATTCTTGACTCTGTATAGAAATATATCAAAGAGTATTTTTTGAATTAATGAGTGACGCCAGGGGAGAAACAGTATCTACAGTATCTGCGTATTTCTGTCCCTCCAAATTTATTTTGGCCTCTTTACTAGTCTTTCCATATAGCTTTTTTTATTACTTTTCACAAAGCCTGGTTAAACTCACTGTAACGATTGAATTAAAGTATGGTTATGTGTGTTGTTTTATTTGTAGTAAAGCACAGCCACATTTTCTAAGCTTGGTGACTCAGTGGAAGGAACTGAAGAGGCCAGTACAGCCTGAGTTGGGAGGACTTATAAAGATAATAAATAATTCTGATGACAGAACTTGACTGCCATCTCTGCATTGCTGGCCTCAGCAGTTCTTGGTGTGATGCCCATTAGACCCCAGTGGAATTATCAGTGGATGAGATGTAACACAGACTACCACTGAACCTCTTGCTCTATGGTTTTAGCCAGGCTGCTGTGGGGTTGAGGGATCTGGAGTGGTTGCTTACTACCAAGAGGATGTCACACTAGGCAAATTCAGGATGTTTACAAGTCTGCAGAACTTTAGTGAATTGGCCTCTTTGTGTAGCTCCTATGGGTCAGGCAGGAACCAAAAACTGCTGCTACAGAAATTCAGAGCACAGGACTGACGACTTGTGAAAAACAGAGGCCTTGTCAAAACACCAGAAGTCGTAATTGTCCAGTATTCGTTAAAAAGAAGGAAAGTGGAAGAGGAAATAAGGATGGGCTGTGGTTTTTTTTAAACCAGAATACTGGAAGCCTTAAAAAAGAGGAAAGTATCTTTCTCAGCTTGAAATAACTGGTTTATATAGTCAGAAAACACTTCATCCTATTTTTTTCAGACAAACATTGTTAGGAATATTGTTAGGACATCCAAGTCATTCCTCCACTTCACACCCACACGATCAGGCTTCGAACACGCTCACTTAAAAAGAAGTGCATGCTGATATTTATCATGGGCATAATCACACAGGATACTTCTTCACAGGATTTTGGCTCTCTTTCATGACACTTTTATGAATGCTCCTGCTGGATTATGAGATGTAGCCCTTATTATGTCAGACATATTTGTCAGTCTACTGACATACAGACTTGAACCTTTTCATTATCAATGATTTTTTACTATTGTAATGCATACGGCCTCCATGGCTTGTGAGAGCCGGCTTACCAGCGCGGTGACGTCACCACCCTTCCCTGTGAATAGCAGGGACTGCAGCTGCCGGGCTGACGGGAGACTTCCCTTTGGCTCAAGAGGCTGGGTCCCTGTTGAGTGATGCCGGAGGCCCGGGTTCGAGTCCCCCACGGTGGGGGGCCGACCTGAGGCGGCAGCGGCGAGGGTGTCCACGTGAACCCCGAAGTGTTACACTATATACATTTACAGCAGTACCTGTAAACTCAAGGTATTGAGACCTCCTGGTAACTTCCAAAATCTGCATGGAAGTCAAAGGAGGTTTTGTGCTACTACGCTTATATACTTATATAGTGTTGATCTTATTCAACAATTCTATTTTTTTGCACTTCAAAGACATTTTTTATTTTGCAGTTAACTGTTACCATCAGTCATGGCTACCTTCACATCAATGCCTACTACTGTGATAAATGATGTTTAGGTTTTGGTGCAGATATAGTCTTTTATTCTGACTAAAAGGCAAAGAACTGTAACTTGGTTTCAAACATCTTTCCTAGAATCACAGCATATAGCAGTAATGCTGAAAAGGCAAAGCAAGAGATTAAAAGGGGTAGTTTCTAAGATTTGAAAAAGAAATGGACAAAAGCATGCAGAAACAAAAAAAAATATGAATACAGTTCAGTCCTCACATATTCAAATGTACTGCAAGTTAGTAACAGACCTCCTTCAGTGCGTTTTCCTTCATCAGTACTGTTTACAACTTTTAAAAAACAAACACTTTAGAGAAATTACACTGTAAGCCCTGAGCCATTGTCTCTGCCCTCTAAAATTTCAGACCTTGCCGTTTGAGCGGGCAGAGAAATCAGCGTGGCACTCTTGTGCTTCCTCTGGTCCAAAGTCGGAAATCAATAATAGAACAAAGTGTTGTGGTAAATGTGCAGTATGCACAGGATAATATGCATAAAACTTCCTGTCGCCAACTGTTGAGATTTTCTTTTGATTTGCGTGCCAGTGCTATAAATCAAAAAAAAAAAAAAAAAGAATCTGGCCTTTTCTTCAACTGCTACATCCAAGACAGAAACAGTCCATGCATTGCCAAGTCATACAACTCAAGATCTTCTCAAATGTAACGCATTTTGCACAAAATACCACACCAGCACAGGCGTTAAAGAAAGATGGGCTTTGTGTGAGCATAAATCAGTTTTCGTGTCAATTGCATTCTTCTCCAAAAATGTTAATCTGTTATGAACAGAGGAAATTAAAAGATAAGCAGAAGGTAAGGGGGTGCGGGGGTGCGGGGGGGGGAGTGTC
The DNA here is from genome assembly GCF_055471065.1 of Atractosteus spatula. NCBI lineage: Eukaryota > Metazoa > Chordata > Actinopteri > Semionotiformes > Lepisosteidae > Atractosteus > Atractosteus spatula. Next base: position 10,297,081 of record NC_142720.1, read on the forward strand.
TCTTATCTGCCAGTTTGCAGATATATCAATTTTCCAGTAGAAAAGGGAAACTGAGTGAAACTTAGGAGTAATTAGAGAGGGATTCCCCTGCCAAAAGTGCCCTTAGCAAACGGTATGTGTTTGTTTGTTTTCTTCTTTAAATGAGAATTATGGCTTTAGCAGAATTGCAGATACCAGATAACCTTGCGGACGGAATTGTACTTCTGACATAGGGCATTGAGTGGTTGGATGTCCAGGATCTGATAAACGGACACCCTGAGTATATGGGCGTGGAGTGTTCCTCAGGGCTTATGGTGTGCATAAGACATTCATGGATTGTCACATGACCTTCGGAATTCTTAAACCTCGTATAGCTTTTTTATTACTCAACCCAGACTCCGGGAGTGCTTCAACAGTAAGAAGTTTGTAGTAACAAGATATAGGAATTTCTTTTGCTTCGACCACTTAATACAATACCAGTGCTGGAATGCTTGCACCCATTAAGAGTCAAACAAGGCTGTGGCTTAAAACAACACTCTGCTCTCTTTTTCTTGGATTGTATTTCAGGTCTTTATCTCTGTGGCATGTGAGGCATTTTTATATGATGTTTGATTAATTGTTTTTGTCATCAGCGAAACTGAACAATAAAGAATTTTTCTTTTCTTTTTTTTTTTTTGAGCTCTGGACCCACATCCTGATTGCCCATTTAATAAAGCTTTCGAGGCTCTCATCTTCCCAGTTTTATAAAACTTGTGGAGACAGTGAAGGCACTGAACATTGCAAGGCATGAACTTAGTCTTATGTTTAATCTTCATAAATGTTTAAATTAAACATTTAACCCTGATTCTACCACGTGTGCTCATACAAACGTAGTCTGTTAGACTTCTTGGATGTTTTTATTAACTTTCAGAAGTCCAAGCCCTATAGTATATCTTAGGATTTATTACTGATATCCTGTTTTGTACTCAAAGCGTTGCTTTAAATTATGAACCTTTAAACACACATTAAGAGTATCAGGCTTTTGGAATATGATGTATCTCCTAAAGGATACTGAAATTGAGAGTGTTCTTATGATGTGGACACTTCTTATTAAAACAATATTTTATTATATTTCACAGCCTGCTATTAGGTTTTTGCAGGCTAGTGAGGTGCATGCAGTTAAAACCAGTACACTGAAAACAGCAAAGAAATTGCAAAGTGTAAACAGCAGAATCATGACAAAATGAATCACAGGGAAAAATGGCCTTTTTTAGACCAAGGAGGTCTACTCAGAATTGTGTTTTTAAATACTGTAGATGAATTGGGTGTACTTATGTTCTGTAAAGGGCTGGAAATATCAAATGGAATGTTTTTCAAGTGGTCCCTGCTCTACTGGAGTTCACATGACGAAACCACCCTGTGCTGGCCTGTATCCAGTACAGTTGGCAGCATCTTCTTAGTGGGGGCCTCAGATAAAATGTGAATTAAACATTAATTATCGACACCCAGCGAAGTGTGTGGGGAGGTCTAGAATGATGTTTCCCAGCAGACTGACATGCAGTCTGCTGTTCATTTTCCTCCCTCCATACTCCTAACCTAATCTCTTTATAGGAAAAGAATTGCTGTGAGAAGCTCATGCATAAATATATGGTACAAGGCAGTAAGAGTAGTATATGCGTTCAGTCTTCATCTATATTTTAGCATTAGCCATGCTTGGAAAAGAGCATTTTTTTCATATCCCTATCATGGTTGTTAAAGCGCACTGTAGTACTCTTGATTTTGTTTCCTTATTCAAGGCAAAAATCTACCTTATCCAGATGTAAATTATTAAACAAGCCACGTTTTCAGGGACAGGAAAAAGACGAATAAATAAAGATGAAAAGAAAGAATTAAGAAAATAAGAACGCCAAGTTAGGCCGAGGCCAAAATTTGGTATTCATGAAAACTTTAGAGGGTATAATGTATCAATTAAATGAGTCAGGAATCATGGTGCTACATTTCAACATTTATTTTTAGCATCTGGAATGATTAATGGGCTAATAGATGACTGTGTGACACTCGCATCAGGATTACATTTGGGAATGTGCTTGCTTAGAGACAGTGCTATCCTGAACATCTTTGCTGTTTAAGAAGACTTTGGAAAACCTTAATAGAAAGAGATTTTTTAATGCTTTGTGCTGCATTCCTTCTTGATAAAATGTCTTACCAAAAGACAAAAAAGGCGCTCTAAAAATTAAATAAGCCTGGGATTGGTGCCTAAAAATATTTGGCTGTGTTCCTTCAAAAGCCACACATGAACGTATTTAATTGCCAGACAGACCAGAATAATTGTCTTTCATACTATGAATTTATATAGACATGTTGTTGGAGGATAGTATACTGACAGTGTATCTTGAAAATCCAAATGAAATGCATTTGAAAACTAATGTATGAATTATCACATTAAAGCGGATAATACAGGCATTGTCTCCAGAGGGTCTGTCTTTTCATGGCAAGTTATCAATAATTTATAAGGCTAACTGGCTTCTTTTGAAACCCTGAGCATCATTCCAACACTGGATGAGGAACTTGGTTGTATGCACCCTTGTCAAACCCGTTTTTTTAACGCTGTTGTCTTGTTCAATGTAGATATGCAAGAATTCATTTAATCGCTCCAGTTAATCAGTGAGATGTCTTGTTTGTCTTCTTCAAGGGATTCTGTGCCTGCTTCATTAATTATTTTGGGATATTGGATTGATGCCAGGATTCCTCTTGAATGATTCATATTTACAAAGGTCACACCTCCCAGAGGGAAGCCAGGGTATACTCCTTGACCTCAGTCAGCGTGTCCTAACACATCTGCCACTTTCAACAGGACAAGCCAAGGGGACTGAACTCCTCAAAGATAAGGGACAGCTGGGGTCCTGGCAAGGTACCAGTTGTGTCTGACTGTGAAGGCTGCATCCCTTCACATCACATAGCACCTTTGAAATCCCTTACTCCAACTGATAAACCTGTGGCCATCAATGCTTCACATCGATCTGTGTTCTTTAAGAGGCGTGAGTTGAGATTTAGCCCAAGTTCTTTAAATTTGAAACTGGCCAACTTTAAAATGGCATTGGATAACTCTTTGTATGTTACCATTTTATTTCTGCTGTTATTTATAAGTTATGATGAAACTTTGAGCAATGACTCTACTACATATGTCATGTCATGTCATGTACCAAACCGCTTTATACCGTGCGGTGTCGCAGGAAGCCGGAGCCTACCCGGCAAGCAATGAGCGCAAGGCAGGAAACACCCTGGACCAGGCGCCAGCCCTTCGTTGGGCAAGTGCAAGCCAATCATACATGGGGACAATTTGGAGGCCACGGTAAAGGCCGAGGGGGGAAATTTAGCCCGGACACCGGAATAACTTCCTACTCTTATCGAGAAATTCCCGGGGATCTTTAATGACCACTGAGTCTGCTACATATATTTAGTTTAATTCATGAAAGGCACCTAAATGTTGTCAGAGGCATTTGAATGACTTGGAATTATTTTTTTTCTGCTAAATCTCAGTTGTCTACTTGCAAGCACCATTGGTTTATGATCTATATATACAGTATATGGTAAATTAATGAATTTATGTTTTATAAATGGTAAACTCATAGATACACAAACATAATGTACCTTTGAGTGCTTCAGTTCCCCCCTTGATCTTTTATATGTGGAATTTATATTTTTTCTTTTTTTAGAAACTTTGTTGAATACAGCACATTGCTTTCTATACACATCTTATTCATCACAATAGGATTTATCACTTTGTAAATCTTTGAACAGCAAATTCAATTTCCTAAAATAAAAAGGAAACAGTATTGTTACTTAGAATGAAGTTACAATATTCAATTTTGTTTCACATTAAGGAGTCCTTTCTGGTTTTTCTTGTTTCAGGTTTTAGTTTTTTACATGTTCTTAAATATGATGGGTGTACACATTACAAATTAGCAGGAATATGGGCATATTGCTAGATTAAGGCTATGTTTTGTGTGTGATTTTTATTTTTATTTTAATGTATTCAAGTCAATGACTGCAGTACATATATTGCAGTCAAAAGCTATAAGATGATACAAAAGCTAATGCTCATCAGATTTTCTAAATTTCACCTGAAACTCAAGTGCAATTTATAGCTTCAGAATAAAGTGCATATAACAAGAGCTGTTTGCTTTGAGAAACATTTACATTTACGAGCAAGGAGTTACAGTTACCAAATAATGAGGGATGCTAGACAAATGTTTAGGCTTGTTTTCTTAGAGATCATGTCGATCTCGGGAGAAAATCGGGGCAGGAGACCAACTATAACCACATGCCCCCCAAAAAAGACAACTATGCATATGAATGCAGCGTTGCACATACTGTAAGGTTGTGATATTGCTCCTTAACATCCAGTGTAGGGGTTTCTTTATTCAGAGCCACACAGATTCAGAGGCATCTACTGGTCAGCACACTTGAGACATAAATCACATCAATGAGACTGGTAACATGGCCATCTGCCCCCAAAGGAGCATCTGAATCTGAGCAGAGGTTTCTGCATCACAGATTTAATCTGGGTGCTTCCAGCTGCTCCGGCACTTTGCAGGGTCCAGATGCTCCAGTAGCAGGAAATTATCATTTGTCATGTGTCAATAAAGTTATTTTTAAAACAGCACGAATTTTGTCAGTGTCACTTTAACACAATGAGCAGGAAACAATTGAGGAGTGAGTGAAGAGCTGGGAAAGGCTAAAAAAATTATTTTGATAAAAGGTATGGATATCATTCGCTGAGTTCTGCTTTGGACATTGGCTGACCTTGTTTTTGATATTCTTTGGTATTCTTTTCTTTCATTTCTGATAAACATAAAAACAAAAGATTTTCAAAAATCCTTCTCTTTCTCCTAAAATAAGGTTTCAAATGATAATGATAATAATGGGAAAGTTCAAAAGCCATTCTAAACTACTTGAATTTGAATTGTCTTAAGATGCACCACTACAGGAATCATTATGAAATTCAAGAACATTTTCCTGTTAGTGTTTCATACTGCTGCTGTGCCTTCTCGTTGGATTAGGAACTGAAGGGTGTTGTAAATTATTATGATCTGTTGAACCAAATTTGATGGATAGGTTGCTTTAGGGACACCCCCTGCTATGTTGCTGCACAGAGTGAATAGAGAAATGAAAAATTCTAAATCATCTTTTTGTGGTTTTACAGAAAAAAAAGACCTCCCTACCACCTCCCCTCCAAAATCCTAATTGCCCTGTTGTTTTCTAAATAAATAAAAATTCTTTCCAAACTTACTAATCCGTTTGGGGATCTAACTTTATGAAACTCAGATGTGATTGTCTTCCTCAACAGATTAACATCTGAGGGAAAGAGGAATGCCCTCAGCCACTTAAGCCAAGTGGAAGACACATCTGTGTGTGTGAGATGGTGAGACCCTGCGTTTTCTTTTGCCTTGGGTTAAAAGAAATGACTGGGTTATTACAGAGTCCAGTCAGACACTGCCATTTTAAAATAACCCATTAAAGGCAGGCAACTGTAGTTTACAGCCTCAGTATGATGCCCTTAGAAGAAGCAATTGGGAGCATAATGTAGGCCTAACTTCAAAGAGAGGTTGCTATACATTCTGTGTAATTACAAAGCACTATTGCTTTTAAAAACTGTTTGATCACTGCGAAGATACCTCATGAAGAATTAAATAAAAGTACTGAATTATAATCTGCTAAAGCTAATTAGTCATGTGTTATTGGTTTCTTTATATCTTTCACATACATACATTCTAGTTAAGGTTTATACATCAGCGGATAACATATATAATGCATACAATTGTTTAATATTTTGAAGAATATCTATACCTTTCCCCCTTAAATGAATAAATGAAAAACAAAACATATTACCAGAAATTCAAAACCTCATTCTTAGATGATTTTGAGCTGCAATGGTGGTGTATTGAAAGCAATGATATCTCCTAATCAAAGTGTGATTTCAAAGTATTTTTTTATAGTTTTGTGATTGATTTACTTGATGTTGAAAATTGGCCTATGTATTTATTTATAGAAAGCTATGCTAACCTTTTTCATAAATGAATGTGTTCTGCATACTGTACTTATTACTTGTCCAATTGATATTTATCCAAAAAAGAAATGTAAGTAATTTAATCTGAAATATTTTAATCATAATTTTCTTTTTAATGCTAATGTGTTCATATATATATATAGCTTGTAGAAGTGAACTTGAATCTGTTACATTTATTTAAAGAACGAGGCGTAATAAAATTCATCTAAGAAGAATATATTGTATAGATTAGAGACCTAATCTTCCATATTAGCTTTTGGGCTTTTTAGGGTGATAAATATTCATGGCAAAACCAAGTAATTCATTGCAGAAAGTGGCAGTGCTGGAAAAGATTTTTTGTGTTTTAAAATGTCATTTGCTCACTGCCAGAAGTTTGTTCTCAAATATTCAGGAAACAATTAACTGTGTTGTTTTTCTGCAAATGTTTACAATAATGACTCTGCAAAAAAAATATGATTTAAACTGGTTTTATTTAACGTTTTGCATTTGATTTTATTATACATATATCATTCCATTCTTTGGATGTCATTTCTAAAATTGTACTTCCTCGGTGCTGAATGGTGCCTCTGAAAGCACATGGAGTTCGGAGACAATTGTTTGAACCCACACCCACCACAAATCACAGTTGGGGCTGTTTATGGGAAATACAGGAAACATGCAAATGTGATATTACAAAATCAAATATGGTTCTTGCCAGGTGTTCATTATCATGGTCCTGAATTTTGCCCACAAATTGGTAGGACAGGCAATATCTGCATAAATGCTTAAAACAATTGAAGTCCATAGTTAGAAAGATGCAAGTAAATAACATGGTACTGTATGGCTTTTGGTTTAGATATTTTTTCTTTATGTCTGTGGCTCTTCAAACAAACCTCCAGATGAGGAAAGAAAGCTAGTGTACCGAAACAGATTAAAAAACGAAATGATTTCCAGAAATATAGATGTAGGTGGTAGTAGTTCAGGTGGGTAGCTGCGTCAGCATGCGTAGGCTGCAAAGGAACAAGTAATAGGTTTATTCCATGCTGAAAAAAAGAAGAAAGAGAACACAACGTTTCGGCCGTGGAGCCTTCTTCAGGTGTCAGGTGTAGATGTAGGTGACTGAATTATGTGATATTAGCTCTTTTATCATCAAGTTGAGCAGTGACGGTGGACTCTTGTCATTGGAGTTATGATTAATTTGCTCAAAAGCAAAGAGTACTGCAGTGTGCTGGAATTCATAAAACAAAACAGATGCTATCATTTGATGTCAAGAATTTGATATTTAATCAGAATTCTGGAGTATCAGTTGGTGAATTCTCTGATTTCATCCTTATGGGCTAGAATCTTCTTGCCAAAGGATCTTCAAATGCCTTTAACTTATGCCTTAATATCTGACACATATATTGACTGTTTTAGCTCCCCTGAGTGATATCAATTAATTTCAATTAAATATGTCCCATTATAAATGAATCTCCATTGCCCATAAGTGCAGAGGTTGACATTTTCAGTGGTTTCCAAACATGACTTTGGCTGCACAGTCAGGAAGAGCAGCCAATGTGAGATGAATTATTAATGAAATGTGTTCATTACAATATCCTATTACCTCTGTAGTTAATTTAGAGAGCTACAGGACAATTTGTTTGGAGGTTTCCTGTTATAAGAAGAAAGTTTAATTTTTCAACTAAAATTTTCTGCATGATATTCTGTATGACGACCAGTGAGAGAGCACCAAATTGATAATGAGGTACCCTTTTCCAAAATTAAAATTTGAATAATTCCTGACATAAGTATAGCACATATATCTATATATGCCATCTATCTATTACCATCGATACATATGCCACATATATATTGCACATGGGATAAGTATCGATGGTAATGATGAAAAAATTGAAAGAATAGCACAACAATGGCACTGTGATGCGTGAAAATAAATATAATGTTATGAGAACAAGGGTAACTGCTACTTTCGTTGATCTGAGGCACTGTTACCTACTTGTTACAAAGGAATAACAGATTAGACGTCTACATAGCACTGATGTCATCTTGTTTTCCTGCAGAATTTGATGTACCTTCTACCTTTCTAATGCATAGGTACTGCAGATACCTTCGCTTTCATTTGTGTTTAAAAAGCATGAAAACTAAAAATCTGAAGAGCAGATGAGAAACACAGCCAGTGCTGTGGAAACACTGGTGGTTTGGCTGAAGGTTGCACCTTTTTTTTTTTGCTGCTTGGCAGGAAGTCATCCTCGGAGAGGCACTGCAGTGTAGGGCCTGCCAGGGAATGAAGGTAGAGGCAGGATGGGGTGTGACCAGCGTAGAGAATCTGCTACAAATCTGGGAGGAAAAATGGCAGTAGATTGCACGGACGAGACCAACGAGGTAAGGCGGACATCATTACCTTGTGATCATTCAAGTGCGCTTTCTGATTAATACTGTTGAAGTGCTGTAGGTGACAATCCATTGCCTCTGCTTGTGCAATAAAAAAATCCAATGTGTTTTTAGTTGTGGAACTGGTATCAAATTCTAAATGAGTCCCTTCATGTGTTTTTCACAACCTCTTAACTTTATTCACATTAACCATTCAGGCCTCTGATGTATTGCTAAATCAAAGCATTGCTAAATTCCCAAATTACACTTCAACAGCAACTTTTATTCCCTAAAAGACTAAGGAAAGCTGAATCCATTAAGCAGATGAAGCAGAGGCTGATAGTTGTTTCTGGCAGGAGGTGTGTAATCCAATCTTTGGATAGCAGTAAATAGTGGAGTGGAAATTAAGCAGCTACATGGATGCGGTCAAAGTAAGCAGACTAGCCACAACCTTGCTGAGTAGGCAATGTGCATGGCAGTCAAACAGGCCAGGAAGACAGGCACAAGGACAAGAAAAACATTTTCTAAGCAAAAAAACATTCACCGTTCGTTGGAAGAGGTGGGCTGGAAGGGGGTGTGCACACTTAAGAAATAACTACTTTTTGGCACATTTCAAATTGTTTGACAGGGCTCAGACGTCTGTGATTCATTCCATTTCTTTTCTGAAACGACATTGTCCCATGTCTTGTGTAGTAAATATCCAGAACAATATATCATTTTTTTTGTTTGTGTCCATGTGTGGTGTTGTCGTGCAGCAAACGGAATTTGTCCGTTTCTGAAGCTTGCTCTGAACAGATTGACTTGATGGATTGTGCCCCAAGACAAATCTTATAGATCTTGTTAGGATCCTTTTGCTGGTTCACTTTGAGCTGAGCATCTGTTGAGAAAATTAGGCTAAATTACAGTCGTGGCCTTAAATCCCATTCTGGGCCTAAGTCATAATGGCTAAAATAGAGAAGGGCAAATTGAGTCTTAAACTAAACTGTAGCTTAAATTAGGGGTTGTCATATGTAAGCTATGTTTTGCTGTACACAAGTGTTTATTTCCTGTACATTACAAATGCTGTGAAGAATGACAGGAGTCACACAAACTATTATGCAAGGCAGCAGGTGCAATAAAGCATCTCACTTTACTTACAATTCTAAACGTCAGGCATTTATTTTCATGTATATTTTACCATATAATTGGATATCTTTGTCCTAAGACAGAAGCCGGAGGCCAATAAGGAGATTGTTACTGTAATTCAAAGTTATGGCTATTACTGGATTAACCCACCACCAGAATCTGGTACATTGATGTTCTTCGGGGATATAATGTAACCTAGTTCATTTATCAGTAGAAAGATTATCTCATGGTAAATTTTGCAGTTGCTCAGAGTAAATTCTGTGAGCCAGTCTCCAAAATCTCTTTTGCGTTTTGCCAAGAATCTCACTCGGAGTCAGAACGCACACAGTTGTTTTCTTGTGGCATGAAGGGGTACAAACTGCTGTTAGTGTGGCCATAAGTTCATACTTCTTTGGTGGCTTTTTTTTTCTCTAACAGGCACGTGGGTGACAGATGAGAATTACAGTAGTTATCTGATAAGAAAATTACCAGCATTTTATGAAGTATTTCAGGACCCCCCCTACACAAAAGGCACTGCAAATTAAAAGCATAAGGGAAATAATATGCGTATTTTTATGAATTCATCCAAAACTGGGTTGCTTAAAAAGTTGGCCTGTTCTGAAAAAAAGACTACATGCACAAGAGAGTGTAAAGCTGAAAATAATTTGACAGACATAGCTTTGATCAGCAGAAAGCATAACCTCTTTCTTCTAGAAAAGCATGCTACAATGTAATTTAGACTTTGTTATGTTAAAGGACAGAAATGTCAAACAGCAATTTCAAAATAAGGTAAAGGTCCTGAGAATTTTTTTGTGATAAAAACTATTGGAGTTTTAATGTAAAGATCTAAAGTATTTCACCGCAATCAAAAAAGCATTTCCTCCAATTAGTTCAGAACATAATCAATGACATGTGCATCACTTTGTCTGCTAATTAGGGGAATTCTGTGTGTATTAGAGGAAATGGCAATTAAGTTTGGGCAATTAAGCCACTTGTCTCTGATTCCATCTGGTCTGCTTATATTGTTTCATGTAAAGGTGAGGTTATAGGACAAGCAGCCATGTCATCTAAACATGACTGAATTTTTGCTAATGGCTGGGTTATTTTTTGCTGTCATCCTCTATATTATTAATAGCCTATCCTAAAAAAATCTTTAACTGCTTAAAAAAATACGTTTCAGACAAGAAACACACTCATAGACGAAACGTTTTATCTGCATATCGGTTTCTCACGGTTTGGGCAGCTAAAGTATATTCAAGGAGACACTCTTTCTCTTAATAAAGCAGAAATACTGAAACTCTGTGTGAAATCACCAAATTACATGAAGTGACAAAATCCGTTGCAAAAAAGTCATTTTGCACAAAACAGGGTAAAATAAGAAACAAGAACGATCAAAAAACCTTTCTTAGTGACTAAATATTGTTTACAGTTTAAAGTCTTTAAAAACTCTTCACTGAGAGCTGGAGTTGCAGCACCTTTCAGTCCATGTCATTGTACTGCTTCTCCTCAGTCGCTGTAAGGCAGGGCGAACCTTTTCTAAAATTACAGACCTCTCTTGCGCACTCCTCCACACTGCCACTCCCTAATAAAAAATCCAGTGGATCATTTGGCTTTTTTACAGGTAGGCTTACAACTCATTCTGCTTTTCAGAGGTAGGCTTACAGTTTAATACAGACATGATTTGTGTGTCTCTCTCAAGAATCCAGGAGAGCTTTGCAAAAGCTGAAAGGCCTTTGTGAAAGGTACAACCGCAAGGGCTTTTCAGTTTTTAACTAAATAACCCCTTTCAAACTGTTGCAAATGTCTTACATGAATAATTGGAAGAAGAACTCTGGCTAGGGTATCACATCCAACATGTCCAGGACCTGCTAATGATGTTTTATTTCATCTTTGTATTCGATATCGAACATTGGGTCTGTTTCCAGCTCCTTGCTTTAGAAAGTTATAGTTCATGCAGAACTACTGTGAAAGCTTAGTCTTAGAGCCGACGATCAACACAACACAAACCTGTTTGAAGTTTGGACAAACACATTAATTAGTTGAGTTTCCAGCTCTATGTTACATTTCATGGAGCATATGGGAATGAGTTTGTATTTACTGGTATGTATGTTTATTGGCATTTTACACTACAACACTGTATGTACAGTAAATCCATCTGTTCATTTTCTAACCACATTATGCAAAACAGGGTTGCAGGGGAGCTGGAGCCTATCCCAACATGCAGCAGGAGCCAGGCAGGATACACCCTGGATGGGACACCAGTCCATCGCAGGGCACACGCAGACATAGACACGGACATGCACCACTCACAACATGATTAGTTTTCCCTGAAGCCAATTGACCTACCAGTACTGTATATCTTTGGACTATGAGTGGATACTGGAGCACCTAGTGAGAACATACCAGGAAAATATACAAACACCACACACTCTAGGTCTGGAATTGAACCCAGGGCCCCATTGCTGTAAGGCAGCAATGCTAACCAAGGCGTCACCTTGCCACTCCATATGTATTTATGTATGTTTTTCCCCTAATTTGTACCAAAGGCATTAATGCATCCTGTTAGTTTGTTGTCGTTGACTTAAAAAAGCTTGGAATATATGTGCATCAGAACTAAGCTGGAAACCTTTACTTTTTTATAAAGCTACCACTCTCCATACAGTACCAAAACCATTACAGATAATTCAATAACTGCTGTGTTCTTCTTTTGGACAAAAGCAGTAAATGAATCATGCGCTTTATAATTTTTTTCATTCACATATGAGCAATAATGATGCAAACTGAATGTGAACTATGTAATATATGAAAATGGGTTGTGCAGCTCTGCTCCTCAGCTGATTCTGGAAAACCTCTGTGTTGTCAATGCAAATTTACACCTAAGGGGCTAAATGTTTCTTGTGCAAGTCATAACAGAGCTGGGTGAAGACTTCCTGGCTTATTTTTCCTAACACAAGAGGCAGCTGTTAATCCTCTGTCTCTGACACTCCCCCTTCCCCCACATCAAATATAGGTGCATATCTCTCTGTGTGTCAGCTATTCTCTTCACAGTTGGTCATTGTTTAGAATTCCTGGGCTGTAATCTCATCTAAACGATTCAAAAGGTCCCTTTATACAGTGTAAATGTTCTCAAAATTGATCTTCTTACCTGTTCGTTCCCTTGTTCTGAATCTTTATTGTTTCCAGGCTGTGCTCTGGCAGTTACTCACCAGCAGTGAGCTTTTAAAATCGGATGACTCAAGCTAAAACTACTTCATGGGTGCTGCAGGAGCACAGCTTGCTGCTCTAAAGGTTTACATTGCAATTTTGAGAAGAGAAATGAAACCTGCACATTTCATAAACATTCGTTAAGCCATTCTATTGGATTCAGCATTCAGAAAATAGGGTCTGCAACCCATTAGGATTCATTTTCAGCTATTTTTATTTGTCCGTTCCCCTTTTCTCTATTCACACAGCACAGTACAGTTGATTTCTAGATTTGTTTTGCAAGCCTGATTTGAAAGAGCAATCTTAAAAACACAACACTATGGATTAACTCTATTACTTAACTTTAACTCTATTGTCTAAATGGAGCCTTTCACTGTGTTCTGTAAATGCTTTCCCTTGACTCTACGTCCTGTAAATATAAAAGGGCTTATCTGATTAAGAATACCTTGAGCATCGCAGAGGTGTGAATGGATTAAAGTGAATCCGTCATAGTTGATTGATACAGAAGTTCTGAGGGACCAATGCAATTTTTTTTTGCAGGAAGAAGTAAGCTCCAAGGAAACAAGGCAGAGCGAGTGCTAACTGAGCGTGTAATTAATGTCATGATTTGCTCTGTCTGTTGGGCCCTTAACCACAACATTTCCTGTGTAAGCAGGAGAAAACAAGGTGAGGGGAAAAGTCACTGGAATGAGTGAAACACCTAATTGAAGTCGACATCTGCTCATGGGAATTCAGGTCTTTCTTCTTTCTAGCAGGGAAAATTGTTCACACAGCCATTTCCCAGACAGTGGAAATGGGATACATACTCAGCCCCAGTTGAAGATTTACAGTCTGCAAGAGCATAGCTTCTTAATAAGTTAACACTGGTGACATTAGGGCCCTGGCAGTGCTGGCAGCAATTTTTTCTCTTCTGAAAACAAACCTCCTAAAGCTTCAGGCAATAACTACAGAGCTCTAGACACTGAAAAATGTACACACCTAATGCTGCATTGATCACATTGAAAACATCTGGGGCACTCAAAAAAGTAACATGAAGCAGTTAACTAGACAGATAATGATACAAGGGCAGTAAGAAGGGTCACTGTTTATGTGGTAGTCAAGAAAACTCTAGGGCAAACTTGAAATAAAACAAAGCTGGACAAATCTGACAGGTATAAAGTTTGCAGCATCTGTGACAGGAATATTGCTCAATGTAGTTCTTGATGAAAGTTCAGGGTGAAGACAAACCAACTCCCATCAATCACCTGCTTACTGATGGGAAATTCCTTCCCAGCATTCCTTGTACAAACACCTTCATCGCTGCCCTTATTGAAATCTCATTGGCTCGTCTTGTAGAGCCGCTCAAGCTGTCTCATCTGCATGGCTGGGGTGATGCCCCTCCAAGCCAAGTGAGTTAAGGCCAAAGTATATAGTTAAATCTAGCAGTGTAATTATTAATACTCGTATAAGCATTTCATTTGCTGGGCTGAAGAAGGTCAGGAAATCATGTCAGGTATATTGAAATAAGATGGAAAATAAAATGTACATGCCCCGGTTCTCTTCAGGGTTAAGGTTAGTATACTTCTCATGTTTTGTTTAAATATTTATGCATTAAGTTGCCAGGCAGAATATTGACAAAATGCACCCACACCATATCATTTCGGGCATTATCTTATTGACCCATTTTTCATTTTTTACATGAATCGAATCCAAAATAAGTGCATTTTTTAAATAAAATAATTTGCACTGTCTCTTTGTTGGTGATTGTCGGTAATTTTGTATCTCAAAATTCTCAGTGTTTTCTTCCTCCAGATTTGATTGTATTGGAATGTTTTGGAATGTGATTTATTGTTCTTCAGAGATCTGAAGAAGTACTGCGTGACTGATGTGGTGAACAATACAACAAATGAGATTCAAATGCAATGCTACTAAGATTAAACTTTAAAAACATCACATAGACTGGCTTTCATGTTGCTTTTGGAAGTTTATAAAACCTGATCATTTAATATTTTTACCTTTAAATTTTCTGAGAGACTGTGTTTATTTAATTAAAATTATGCCATAAGCATTCTTCGCAAAAACTGACAGATTAAATTAAATGATCTGGCAAACCTGCAAGCCACTTCAGATTCTCAAGCTGCAGGTGTAGTCATTCCAGTGAACTTGATCTGCCCCGTAATAAACTAATCAACACAAATGAAAGACAGTTAAGGGTATTTTAGAATTGTTATTTCAAGATGAAGATGAACTGCAATAGGCAAATATTTTATATCAGAAAAAAAGGCTGAAGTGGTGCAATGTCATCTCTCCTTTTCTAAAAAGCAAAATGCACAAACACATGAATGGTGGGTACAGAAAACGTCCAATTATATATAATTATAATAATATAATTATAAACAATCAATATATCATCAATTTTAATTTTTCACTTTGAAAGCTGTACAAAGTCGTTTGTAAAATTTTCAGGGGCATGAATACTATAGTGAAATGCTGGAAATGGTCGACACTTTATTTAGCAAATTGTACTGGAGACAGAATTTACCACTGGCTTTTCTTCTCAGTTACATTAAGAGGCCTATAATGACATTCATCACAATTGGTATCTAAATTCAGTGAATTTGGCTTGTAATTACTATATATTGGCCTTGATGACTCTTACTGTTTGTAATGTGGTCGCTATGTGGGTCTACCAAAATATCTCACTCAGTAAAATGCCCTGTTGTATAACAGAGTTACTCAAGAGGCCATCATTGTAAATGACAATGTTTTTACTAAATTAACTTATCCAATTAAATAAATGCTAATTGTTACTACCAATGGTGCTACTACAAACAAGAGGAGGCCATTCAGATAATTTAGCTTGTGTTCTTAATTGTAGTAATTGACCTAAAGTTCTGGAGATTTGTGGATATTGTACCTGTGCTAAAGAAAAAATATTTTACTTGCTAAAGTAAAATATGGATTCATTAAGCAGATGTCTTTTCATTTTTTATTTTTCATCATGGAATTAGGTTCTACTTATTTAATTTATCTAACAATGTCCAGTACATTTATGTAAAAAGATCCTTGTGGTTGCTCTTACACTATGTGTCTGTAGGTGTACGCAGGAAAATTCAAATGTCAAGAGAAATTCCTGAATTTTTACCAAAGTTGCTTAAAAATACATGGTAACTTAAATACTGTATTTATTATCATTGTATTTTGAAACTTCATTTTAGCAACTTAAACCTATAACAAGATTTTATGTGTGGCAGAGCTGAACTACAAAGGATAAATAATGGTAACCATTTAAAGCATTTTTACTATTACTACCAGCATAGCTAATTAATGATTTCTAATTATCTTGCATACTAGACAAACTAAAATGACTTACCCTGTATTTTTGATGGAGGACTAAATGACAGGCCAACAGACAACAAGAAAAAAAAGGTCCCAGTTTTACCCCCAGGGTATTGTTTTTCACACAGTTTCTTCCCCGAATGAGTGCTGTGAAAACAGTGGAGACTGCCCTTTGGAAACATTCTTCATAAAGTGCCAAGGGCTCTTCTGTGTTTTTTTGTTTTCCACTTTATAATGTTTGACTGCATGGAGCGTAACCACAAGGAGACCAATATTATTAGATTATTTTCTTGAAATATTCTTCATTTACGTCACAGTTCCCATGGGCTAATTTAGTTATTATACCAAAACACTACTGGAAAAATAATGGAAACAGACCTCTTCATATGGCATACTCTTCCACTGTAGAGTGAAATTTGTGACCTAAACTCTAAAGAGATTGTGAAATAAATTTAATTGGTTTGGTTTAAAAGGTTTGACTGGCTAATCTCGTGTTAAGGCTCACCCTCACTTCTCTTAAAATCTGTTCTGAGATCTGTAAGGATGTTTGTAGATAAAGAATATAGACAGATAGGTTTAACCAGCAAGGTTAAACCTATCCCAGCTGTATGAGCTCTCCAAATAAGGCTACACAACCTTATTTCTTACTCTCAAAAATGGTGAGAATGTTTTTTTTCTTGACTTCTAATTGACATTTCTCACATTTTAAGTTTTACCACTTCTTCTACCATATGCGTTCTAATACGCTGAAGAATACTAAGTCTAGTGGTTAATTAAAGGATTGAAGCCTTGAGCAGGAATAATGAAATAGGAAGAAATAAGTTAATGTTTTCACTGAGTTGTTTCTGGTAACAATGGATCCATTGTGAAAATGTGCCTACATTCTTGTTTTTATTCCCATTGACCTCATATGTTTGTAATAGAGATCTAATGTATATTTTTCTACCACAGGGCCCTGCTTGTAAACAAATATGAAAACATTTGCTATGCCTTGGGTTGAATCTCTATACTTAAAGAATGTTTCTAATGCCTCAGTATTAAGTGACCTCCTACAGTATATTACACAGTATGGGATTCTGATGATCAAGTCACCTTACCATTCTGTCAGTGGTGGTTATGAGAACAAGCCCACATAAGAGGGTTTCTGGGTAGGGTGAATTGACCACAAGCTCATATTTATCATAAGTGGTTACTGAGCCGCAGTGAAAACTTCTGCCCACAATATGAGGAAAAAAAACAAAGAGCTGCACATTTTGGGGGCTGCTTTTTCTGTACCTGTGCAAAAAAAAGGAGTAGGGTCCAATGACCAATAAAAATGTCATCCTCCATCTATTTT
This sequence comes from Atractosteus spatula, assembly GCF_055471065.1. Taxonomy (NCBI): domain Eukaryota; kingdom Metazoa; phylum Chordata; class Actinopteri; order Semionotiformes; family Lepisosteidae; genus Atractosteus; species Atractosteus spatula. Next base: position 10,314,420 of record NC_142720.1, read on the forward strand.
TAAAGATTTGATTAAATAATTAGTCATCAGTGTCACTTGCCTATCAGGGCAGACTTAGGAAGTTCATATGAAAGCTGCCATAGAGAAACAGAATACATCTTTTTTACTTTAAAAAAAACCCACAATGTGCACTTTGAAACACTGGCCCGTGTACTTTTATTTCATGGTAACTCTTACGTAAAGATTGTTTAGTTTCAGATTAATGTACTTAATTGCCGTATTTCTATTGCTAATGTTAATCTGCAAATTAGTAAGTAATCAATGCAGTGCCTCGAATTGTAGCTCTCATTGTAAAGCCTCCATTCATAAATGTACTAAAGCACACTTGGAATGTTTGATTTCATTTAAAAGGGACAGGAAAGTAAATACACCTATGACGTCAATGAAAAGCTGAAATGTATTTGCCTTTTAAAACTCAACATTTTTGTCTTGAGAGCATTGTTTAAACTCGGTTGCATTTTGAATGCATCTAGAGTAACACCGAACAGCTCTTCACTCTCCTAAGAAAGTAAATGCAGAGCAGCAATCTGCCGTGCTGAAAGAAAGCAATTTATACCACGGACCCCTGGCCCTCTTCAGAACCCCCAGGGGAAATCTTGTCTAATAACTCTGGGATTTGAATTGTGATTTTAATTCAAAGTCTTTTGGATTTGAATACCTAATATTAATTGTATTAAATTATTCATGTCTAAAATTAATTTCCTTTTCTTTACGCTGTCTGGTGCACATATTATAAGATTAAAATACTCCCGTGTTTATGCAGTAACAGAACAATCCCATTAACAGCCAGTAATAAATGGATGGAGGAGAGTTTTCTTTTTGTCTTTGATTGTTAAGTTCCTGCTTGTTTTAGTGGTTTTCAGCTATTATCTTCTACAGAGGTAACATGCAAAGGCTTTTTTTTTTGTTACTGACCTTCGTACAGCTGGATGTGTTTAAGGCTGTTATAACATAACACAGGTTCAAACGATTTCAGTACTTTCTATTTAGCTCTCCTGCCATGGACTATTCACTTGTGTAATAAGCTGCTGCAGAGGCCTGGGTTTCATCAATCCCATATGAGAAGTATGAAGGTGGTGCTAAATGGAAGAGATCAGTGAAAGGAACTGCAATTTAACCGACAGAAAGGAGTACAGTATCTCTGCCCTTTTGTTGAAGCCTGGAGTTTTTTGCTTGCCTTTTTGAGAGGCAACATCGTGTTTGAGGCCGCAGAAAAGGAAAGTTACCAGTTTATTGAAAGCATTTCAGGCTTATCATTAAAATGTAGTAATAAGTAGATATGTTTTATGGAGATGTACATTAGGAAGTGACACTGAAATTAAATCTGCAATGCTTTATTATTATTGTGTTTAACAACATCTTTATTAACCATCTATTAAATACAGGTTGTGAAAGAAACTAGGAGAGGTTCATTCCATAAAAAGAAAGAGTAAAAACAATCATGACATTACAGCTGCGGAGCCTTTTTCAAATGTGCTGTTAAATATGTATAAACCAATCACTGATTAAAAAAACAAATGGCTTCATTCAGCAGATTTGTTGCCTTGGATTCATTGCCACATTACTAAACTCCCCCGGCAGTAAAGCAACATTTATAGATATTATAATGTGCAGTATGGGTCACACCAGGTCGTTTGGGTTTTCCATTGCCATTGTGTCATGTAGTAGAAATGACAAAAGGGAAGCTGTGTGGTATGAGAGAGCCTTGCATTCACCTAGTTGAAAAGCTGAGTTGTACAGTGGTGCTTGAAAACTGTTTCTTTCCTAGCCCAGTGTCATACAGCAAATACGCATGTGGGGGATTTGATACCAATTTCTGGCTCCCAGTTTTTCATTCTAACCACTAATCCAGCAGCTTTCCCGTTATACTGAGGAGCACAGCCAGCTCCCTTTTCAAAATGAGAAAGAAGGCCACCAAAATAGTAATCATGCGTATTTTTTTTACTGTTTATTGGATATGTCAATAGCCAAGGTTAGAGGACTGTGTGATATTAGTACAGTGTTTACATGTTATTTTTATTTAGCCCTAGCTGTTATAATTGAATCTTTTTCCTTTTGAAGACAACATTAAGGCTTGGGCTAGACTTCTTTCTTCTGCTGTAAGTATACACGATATTTAGAAAAGAAAAGACACACAATTATCTTTGAGAATTACCAGTCTAAAATCTGTTCTTGTTGTTGTTCACTTCAGATGTTCTGGAATTAAAGTTTAAAAATGATCACAGACCGGTAATATTCTACAGAGAACAGATCTCTTTTTCTTATCACTTTTACTTTGAACTTTCCTCCTTCTCTCTGACAATGATCTATGTCGCTATTATCCTTTGACAGGTTAGCACTAAAAGAAAAAGTATTTGCATTCTCAGGATTTTCTACTGTCATTTTCTGGGAGAGAGAATAAGAAAGTGCATATTTTTCTTAAAAAAAAAACAAAAAACAAAAATAGCAAAAGCACAGCTGCTACATTTTGTAGGGGATGATCCTCTGTTGTTACAGTACAGATGAGAAGCTACTTCATAAGCTTTATTGTTGGAGATTTGGCTGCACTAGCATGAAAGAGAGGTGCTCCTATGTGCTGATGTAATTATGGGTGGGCCTTTAGCTCACTGTTGTGTGTTTGGTGTCTTTCATTACATGCAGAGCAAACTGAATGAACACTAGTTTACACTAGCCAAGAGAGTCCTGCATTTCTGACAAGAATACAATGGAGACAGGAGAGGAACTCCGTAATGACTAGCCTTCTCATCTTTCAGGGGAAATGAACAAGGGTTCATGGAGATATTCATTCAGGTGTAACTTCTCAATTGACAAGGGAAAAAAAACATCAAACATCTTAAGTAAATTCTTAAATTCTGTTGCTTTCTCCTTTAGAAATTTCCAAAACAATAAAAAAATAAAATCAGTGTTCAGTGTTCTAAAGAAGATAACATTTTCTTTTAACAATACCAGTTTTCATTCTTCAAGGAATAAAATGGCTAAATATCCTAAACTCTTATTGGATTATTTTGATAATTTCAACAAATGGTTGTAATTTTTAACAAGATTTTGATAAGAGTAATGTTTTCAGTTGTTCAAATATATTAGGACACTAATTTGAAAACTAGATTTAGTCTGGTCAGGAAGGGGACTTTATATCGGTAAGACAATTCTGTGTGATTGTAATCAACTGTGAAAGAATTATAAGAAATCACTTCATGATTTAAAGACACTTTATCTAGTATTTTAAAATTCATAAGATGTTTTTAATAAAGTGGCCTGATACTAGTTTTTGCCAAATTAGCATCATGACTTTCCAATGGTTTTGGCTATTTTTTCATTTCTGCAGACTGCCAATAAAAATAAAATTTTTGTCCAGTCCTCTTGTGGGTGATCCACACCTCTCCTGGAGCCGAAATTCATGTCTTTGTGGCTTTGATTGTAGGAGACTCATAAAACACTGGATGAGGCATTTGAAGGATTACTTTGCAAAAAGTCATCACTGGCGATGCTTTTCAGGTGAAAAGGGTGATGTTCAGCTTGAATGTATCTCATTTTGAATTACTTTTAAAGACAGAAATATTACTATAGAGGAATATTTTTATAATCCCCCAACCCGAAAGCTTTTTTCTTCATCCATTTTAAGGGCACAATGGCAATGTCTATTGGCTGTTCCACAAACTAATGACTTCAGCCTTTTTTTTTCCCAGCCCATAAAAGGAATGGGAGTGTAGCTGGGCCAAGAAACGTACAAACTCAAATCACAAGCTTCTCTGGGGAGCCAGAGTGGAGATTATATAATAGGCAGAGGGGTAGGCAGACAGTTATTAAGAGTTTATACCTTGTCACTGAAGTTGGCCACTTGCAGGATCAGGTCTGCTTCTAATTACCTAGTACTTTGTAGTTCTTTTTTAAGAGGATCTATTTAAAACTATTTTCACATGGATGCTAAACAGTTATTACCTGCATTTCTATTTGTTTTGCTTTCATTAATGACTGCTATGCTAGTTTAAATCACAATATCCTGCCTGTGTTTAACTAAATCTCCAGATGTTTTTCCCTTCGCTCAATTTAAATAAATAATTCGAATTTTCCTCTTGGTAACCCATGTAAGATTTTATTGATTACTATCCTTACAGCATATTTCAATATTTATGAGGCTTGTATTGATATGTCATATGCTGTAAACAATGCATGTTGATTTATAATCCAAAATTTAAAAAACATTGAAGGAATGGTGTAATTATTGTTCTGGAAGTCACGTTTATGAATATTATTTTGGTTTTTAATGGATTTAGAATTGCTGTTAGTTTTCGCAGTAGGAGGAAATGGACTCTATCCAGCTTTAAAGATGTAATGTCATAAATATAGAAAACATTTGGACCAGAGATGCCAGAAAGATGGCCTCAGAAGTTACCATTCTTTGAAGTAAAGATACTGGTTAGAGGGCCTGGACTAACTGTACTGGCTTTTGGGAGGTGCCAGAATTAACTACAAACCACCCAGTGCTTCAGGGGAATAATACATTTTGAGAAATGAAAAACTGGTGTTATACTTTATTGTAACATACAGTACCAGAAATTTGCATGTGATTTGAAAGAAATATCTAAAACAAATGTGGTTTTCAAAATCACAAACTTTATTTTAGAAGAAACACTAGAAACACACAGTATTCAGCTTTATAAACATGCATTTAGTATAGCAATATAATTAATAATAATAAACCTTATTTTATATAAGTTCAAGTAGGTAGCTGCATCAGCATGCGTAGGCTGCAAAGGTACAACTAAAGGTTTATTCCAGGCTGAAAAGAGAAGAAAAGAAACACAAGTTTCAGTGGTGGAGTCTTCTTCAGGTGCCACACAGCCGAAACGTTGTGTTTTTGTTCTTCTCTTTTCAAGTAAATAAATGTTTACTTGTTCCTTTATTGTATATAGTGCCTTTAAAATGGCTTCTCAAAGAGCATTACAGTAAGGAATCAAAAAGCACAAAATGAGAGGAGATGGCAGAATTACACAATTACAATAGGGGCTTGGAATAGAATAGGAAAGTAAAGGGGCAGACACAGAACCAATTAAATAAAAGACCTTCTAAAGAAGAAGGTTTTAGGTTCTGATTTGAAAGTGCTCAGAGAAGGTGACAATCTGGCATAGCAAGAGAAGACCCTGTCACCCACAGTATGGGGACAGACAGGAGACCAGAGTCAGTGAAACGAGGTTTGTGAGGTGGAAGGTAGGGCAACAGTGAGTCAGACAGGTACTGAGGTGTAGAGTAGTGCCTTACAGGTAAGGATTTTGAAGTCGACACGAAACCTGATAAGATAACCCAGTGGACTTAGGTGCCACAGTGAGTAAGGCATTACACTACAATAATGAATTTGAAAGAAGACAAAAGTGATGACCAGCTCTTCAGCTACGGTTAGAGACAACATGGGAAGTAGTCTGGAGATACTGCTGAAGTGGAAGAATGATGTAACATACTCAATACTCTACATAGTTCATTTGAAAATCACGAGTTTTCAAGATTGTAAGGATTTAAAAATGCTCATCCTGGCTCTTTCTGTCTTTTCTTATTCACCGTTTTAACTTCACTCAATAAAAAAAAAACCCAACATATTAGGTTGAAGCTGTGACCAGATTGTTTAAATCATTAGAATCAGCCCTTTCTTAGAGGAGACTTCCACATCCTGGTGAATCAATGTGCATGGGAAGGCTAACACACTGAGGAATTGGGAGGAATTCGATATTGATTTCCTAATTAGCAATGGCCATCATGGTCATTTGTCTTTTAGAACTGTTGGGTTTGAAAGAGATGAAAGAAGTTGTCCAATCTTATGGCTGTGTTGATCTTTGCCTTTACTCCTCATTAGCTAACACTGACCTTTTGGTTTTCACAAACAGCAGTCGCAGCTGGTTCACTTCTGAAAATCTGGCTATAATGAAATTTAATAGGAATTTGAATTTCACTTTGTGTTTTATTTTTAATGTTCATTGTTAATTTGCAAATAATTATTTTCAAAGAATTGTCCTTATAGTCTGGCAGAAGGTATACAGTATGTATAAGTTCTGATCCCATTCTAATTTTTTGTTCCTCGCAACATAAAAATAAAAACTATGAAAAACAGAGAGGGTTAAACAGTGCACAGTAGGAATGTTTTATAGCTGAAGATCTGACTTATCAATTCATTCATAATCTTTGTGTAAAGTCTTTGCCATGAAGACACCAGGCCCATTATTGTGGACTGGAAAACAATGGAATAAGGAGCCAAAGAAAATATGTTTTGTCTGCCTTAGGAAAATAAGAACACGGCCGGGTTCTTTGGACAAAACCATGCTTTTAGATATTTTCACAGTCACATGATGGAGGAGGGTTCCTGCAAAGCAGATTCTCATTTCACAGTGGCTGCGGCAGTGTTACTGTGTTTGTCACACACAGTGCAGCTAGTGAGGTATCTGAGGCAGGGAACAGGGGATGTACTGGCTTGACTCCGGTACAGGCACTCCCAGCTCCCTCTTCTATGGAAGACAGCCCTGGCATTACGTCTCACAGATGGGTATATCAGGGAGCTGCTTTCTAGACTTGTTTTCCCTCTCGGACCTGTGCTGAAACAAAGCTGTTCTTGACATTTAGAATGTAATGTATCTTTCATTTCCCATCTTGATAAAAATAAGCCTTGACAAAGCTGCCTCTTTCTATTTTTGTCGGGTTACCCCTGTAGAATTTTCACCACAATTGTTAAATCTTTGCAAAATGTATTGACAATTGGTATACAGGTGATATTCATACAACACAAATGAAATGGCATGATATTGACTACTTTTAGTTCACATTAAAGATCCTTCTCTATTCCTTATCTTAAGTCATAGTCTTAGCTCAAAGACTAGAGGCTAGAGGTTAAGTAATATTGTTCTCTCAGAAACTGTTACCATTTTTCCTTGCATCACTGCGAATGCCCACTGTGTATGCTAATGTGAGCCATATTTACACCATAACATCATGCCATCTTGTCTGATTATATTTCCCATGAAGTAGTTACTACACTCTCCAAACATTAAGATGGTAAAACACACGTCTCTAAAATAAAATAAGAAAGTGACCTTCTTCTAAATCACTGGGCCAAGTGATGAAAAACCAAGCATTACGAGTCACTTTAGAAATATGTAAAACTACAGTGATATCAGCTAAATAAACGTTTGAGGAGTAGCACCATATTTGTCGGTTTTCAGTCCTGATGCTTGTCTGCCATGCAAAGCCCGATGCAGGTGACTTTGCAGGCGTCTTATGTTAATTACAGAGATTCACTGTGAGAAAACTAGAGGATCCCACTAGTTGCATTTTTTTGTGGGAGCAGACATTTTACTGCGGTGGAATAGTTACAACAGCTGTTGTTCACACAACAGTCTTCACTTTAAGAACCTTCAATTACATGCACTCATTCTAAAGTCCCAGACTTGCTTATGGCTTGAAAAGCAAATATCTACCACACCTGAGAACCAAGGAAGCAGAACTGATTTTTTACTGAGCAAGGATGATTTGTTATTTCTGTCCAGGGCATTACATAGAATTTATAATACATTTGTATTTTTTAGCCACCCAGGTAAAACACGCACATAATAGCATAAGCAGGGGTGTTGACTCAGTATTATTATTGTAATACAATCATATACTGTACTGACTCATATTTCTGTCTTTTTGCTTTTGAAATACACGTGAAATCCATTTTTTTGGATAAAAAGTCTCTCTTTCTAGTAGTGTAAGTGCATATTCTTGGAAGTTTGCCCAGGATGAAATCTTCGCTTGCTTGCTTGTTGATCATGTTCGCAGGCTGTTTCAGTTCAACGGAACACCACTTTTGGCTTTTGTCTATGTCTGGAGCAACTCCAATGTATGAGCATAACAGCTGACCAAGAAAGGCAAAACAAAAGAAATACTGCATTCTTTTTGACTGTATGTGCCATTCAGATCAGATCTTCTGCTGCTTTTTACTGAAAAGATGCCATTAAATCCTGTACTTTTCATCTCAGTCTAACATGTTAGGAGTGCATGTGTGTGAATATAGCCAAGTATCGCAGTATACAGTATATACCAACTGAAACTCTTTGCATATTATATTATTAACATATCAAACATGTTCTCTCTTTTTTATTGTATTTTAAGGTCCTTTTAAATCCATCACCCTTAGGTATTGCATAAGATAAGATAAGATCACTTTCTTGGCCATATACTGTACATTTTCTTGTATTAGGAATTTGTCTTTTTCGCATTCCCCAACTTGATCTCCATGAGACACAGACAGAGAGTGAAGCAGGGGGTCAGAGCGCAGGGTCAGTCATTTATACGGCACCCCTGGAGCAGTTGGGGTTAAGGGCCTTGCTGAGGGGCCCAACGGAGTAGAATTCCTCTGCCAGCCATGGGATACGAACCAGCAACCTTCCAGCCACAGGCACAGATCCTTAGCCACAGAGCCACCGCATGATCAAAGAAGCAAAATTCATGTCATCAGTCATTAGCTACATAATATGCTCACGTGCTGCGCAAGATTAATTTGTAAGACCACGCTTTACAACCATAGCCAAAGTCAGCAAAGCCAGAATTCTGTTGCTGGTACACTAACATGTAGCCCTTTGCAAATAACCCATTAATGGATGTTAAGTGACACTGGATCAGATAATTGTCAAGTCGGACCTTGGCTGAAAGCTACAGTATATGTAGTCAGTGAGTCATTACTTTCGATGATGGCAATTATATATTCATTACAGCTGCATAGTTATCTTGTTTTATTGGTTTAGACAAGAATTGTAATACACACTGTGTACGTATTTATATTACTGCTCTTTATGCCTAGATGTTTATTCTTCAGAGAATTCTATTTCAACTCTGGATATGATTTTAAATCTGAAATGTCAAAATTAATTTAATTTCGGAGTTAACTTTAATTCGGGAGCAATGTAATTCTTTTGAAAATACAATGTTATTCTGCTTTGTTCGTTTTGCTTTGTCCCTGAGATTCTTATTTTGTTATTTTTGTATTTGGATTTATTTTAATTGGTTATATGTAATGGTTATTTGTATTGCAGTATCTCTTCTGTGTTATTAGTCCCAGTTGGATCAGGACCTCCTACAATGGTATGGTTCAGTCTGTCTGTTCTGCCCCCTAACATGTGAAATTAATTCCAGTAGAATGCATTTTTAGGCTCTTACTAAGCAACATTCCCTTTTATACAGTGACAGATAAAAATTGTCTACACGTTCTTTTAAAACTTAACTCCAAATGGCTTTGAACTTTATTTTACTTCAATGTTTAATGATCTGTGTGGTCTGAATCCTTAGAAGTTAATTATCCGCAGCTTCTTTAAAAGCACTGTTTGTGTTATTTGAACAACACAAAATTTCGAAAGAATTTAAACCCACTGGACCTGTATAAATATTCCTCACACCCTTGTTGCTGATTGCTTCTGGTGATTTATGTAAAACACGCTTAGACTTGTTTCTTTTTGTACAAAATGGTCTGCAGACTACCTTGGAAAATGCTGCATTTATCATTTTTAGTGTCACCTAGCTTCACTGTTTTCACTCTTTGAAAAAACTGCCTACCCCCAAAATGTATATGCAACCAAACATTCATTGGAAAATATTTTTTCCAGTAAATGTTTTCATTGGAAAAGAATATCCATTCTTTTCAGGATAAGGGTCTGTATGGTTGCAAAATTTAATTTATTTTAATGGACAAGAAAAATGCTATATATGTATCTTATGTAGGAGAAAGAAAAAAAGAATGAAAATGAATTGTTCTATTCAAGGTGAACACATTTTTACACTGTGTGTCTCCTGGAACTCTGTGGGATTGCACTTACACAATGCTAAATAACTATTATGTCTAGTCAACTTATCTGTCTATTAATTATGATTCCACAGCTTTATCTTTTATCTGTGAATCTTAAGAAATTGATGTTGGGAAAAAAAGTGTCATAACAGCCATGCCAACAAACTAATCTAACAGGAGCTATACACTGTATACTGGAAATAGATAGATAAATTATAATTTGGAAAACCAGCTCTACAAAAAACCCCACAAACCTCAGCATATACACCATCTGCATAACAAAAAGCAATCTTCCAAAGATTTTAATCATCGTTGGCGAAGCCATCACCACCACTAGAGCAAAAATGTAAGAAAGGCAATATTTCGGTGAAACTGTAAATCAGCATTTTCATAGTTTATCTCTTACGACGATAGCAGACTGTGTTTTTGTAAAACAAAAGGTAGGGGCTTAATGAAGTTTTCTACAAAGGTGCATTTTGCATTTATCGAGAATTAATTTGATGGATTTCATCCTATGAAAAAAAGTTTGAAAAGCATAACAATCTACCAAAATAATGTGTGTAAAACATGGATATCTTTCTAAAAAGAATTAAAAAATATTAAAGATGCTACTGTATAAATGATTTCATTAGAAGGAATGCAATGTGAAGGAGCACATCTCTTATTTTTAACTAGGCCTTCATTAATAGTAAGAAAAGCTTCTACGTTTTAGGTGCAACGTAGGATAGAGAAATGCTTTGATCATGTAAATTCATTTTTAGAGGAGCGTCTCCACAAATTTAGAAAAGTTGGCATCTATATTTTCAGCTGTGCAGTGAGCCCCCTAAGAGCGAAAACTTTAACAAAGATTAACTGTTCCATAGTGACACTCTTCCACCTTTAATTTTTCACAGCAGTCAAGAAAAAGATTTAATAGACCATCACAGTCTGAGCTTGGGAAAATGCACTGAGCCATGATTAGGTTCATCCTAATGTCTTTTAACAAGGTATAATGTTTGACCAAATGATAACAGTAAAAGAATAAAGCAACTTGAACGAATACATTTCCTTCACCATGGAAGGTTGATCTGTCAAACACTTTTTTAAGCGTGTGTTGGTGGACAAGCTAATCTGATGTACAATGAGAAAATGCATAACGGAAAAAGACTGCAACACATTTGTTATCTGCATGTAGCTCATTGGAATGGTACATTATTTATTTAGTGTAAGGTATTACTTTATCAAAACACATTTGGCTGCTAAGCCATTAGACTTAAGTTTTTGACCTGCAAGGATTTCAGAGGTAATTGGAAACCTGATTTCTGATAACAGCTTTGAACTTTAAAAACTGACATAAACATTTCATGGAGCCTGATTTAAATTGGGAACTTAAAATCCTGGGTTTTGTTTTTGATATGCACAAATTCATTCAGCAGGATTTTTGACAAAACGAGAATGGAGATAAATTTCCTGAACATTTGAATACTACTTTTATGAAAGATACTTTGTACATGTAAAAGATCCCTCAGCACTGAGGCATGTCATGTGAAATAATATTAGTACATACGGTTAAAATCAGAATTAGAACTCTTATCTTTTCCTTAAATTAGAAAATTTAGTTGCAGTGAGTGATACCAAAGTGGAGATTCGCAATTACAGCACACGGATAATGCTGTAGGAAATGGATGTTTACTTCACAATGATGACCATCAAGGATAAGAAGGTTTCCTTTTGATGCTAAAAAAAAGGAAGAAGCTAAACAAGGAGATGCTATTTTAAACACCAGCTGCTTCATCTTGAATATAACCTCACAAAATTGTTTATGTGGATTGCTGTGACTGGATCATAGTTTCCTCTTCACTTTTCCTATATTTGCTTTAGTTTGAATCATAGTAAATAACATTTCTATTGCATCTGAAACAGACGTTATTCTCAGGGGCTTATTTGAAGACATGTCTAGTGCTATATACAAGGACATGTGAGGACTATACATTTTCAATGACTCTTAAGAGTGTCTTACCTTTGGTGGAAGTGAAAAACTGGATCCAGTTGCTTTCATACAATGTTCTACACAGGAGCAAAATAGAGCCAGGAAATCAATTTATGCAACATGTCTTTTATCCACATTTTATCTTTTATCTGTTAGTACTTCTCTTAATCAAAGTGTTGGCTTTATTTTTTTCTTAATACCATACTGTAAAATGCAGACAGTATATTTCATCTGTTAATAATCTATGAAAACAACTAGGAAAATCTGTTAAAATGTAACAATTATTAGTGTTAGTGTGTGTAAAAGGTAAAGTAACATTCTCAGTTTTTCATGGCTCTAAAAAATCCTAGTTTTCAGTTAATGTCTCTATCATTAATTCAAAATCTTTCGCAAAACAGAAAAATCATTTCAGTTCAGTCTTGACTAATTTTTTGGAGCAACTGTTGAATTTTCATTTCCCGGCTGAAATTATGAGCTAAGAAGTTAATGAGTACTGTACTTCTTTGATGACAAAATATACATAAGAGATAGGTGGATTTTCTGGTTGGTTTGAGATGCAGAAGGTCTGCTTAGCCCAATGTGTTGATTGAACATGAAGTGCTTCTCTCATAAAGTTATGCTTAAAAACAAAAGTATCATGTGTAGAAAGATCCAAACTACTACTTTTCCTTTTTCAGTACAGGGAAAAAATGCTCTTCTGCTCTTGGCTGTAGGGAGAATAGCATAGATAGCTGTTTTGAATAAAGAAAGTTAGCTGTACAGTGATAACACCAACGCTCTTGATCGAGTTATGATCAGTGGCAATTTCCTAATCATTTCAAACACATTTTCTGTTTTAAGTGTCTTTTGTTTTACTGAAGTCACTGATTGCTTTTGCATGTGTACATCATCTGCTGTTTCAGGTGGCACGTTGAGTGGCCATAGGAAGAATCTTGCTTGCCTGCCCTTGCAGTAGACAAAGATTCATATAAAGGCTCTCGACTCATTGGAGACGAGCAGTAAGAGAAGCTGTTAAAGCTGGATTTCCTGTTTCTTTGCTTTCTATCCGATAACTGTCTGTTTGATGTCTCTGTGTGAGGATACTGTGGGATCTCTCTGCCCAGCTCAGCTTTTATTTCCTCTAATCCTTTTGCTCTGGCATCTGTCTGAAGCTATGGCTTTTTTATAGGAGCTGAGTGAGCTGTGGGCCACTGCATAGCTATTAAAATATGGCTGCCTCAATCATAAAACTCACCCAATCTGATCATTTACAGAAAGCAATATAAAATATATTTTTTATTTTAAACATTTTGACTGTGGTGAAACAGATGTATTCTAGTCTGTCATGTTTGAATCAAAGAAATGTTCAACACAGTCTATTTTAACAAAAACTAGCCTTTTTAAATTTGTAGAATTGTACTGCTTAAACTTAAAAGTGAAACTCTTTGGTATACAGTATTTGAATCCATGAAAATGCACAATGCTGTAAAAGAAATTGTTAAAATGCTGAAGGTGTTGTTTGAAAGGAATGGGACTAATGGGATAATGGGCATACTGTAACAACCCAAATCCTATTCCTTAAAACACAGGGTGCAAGACAAGATTGCCACAGGAGGAACTGATGAGTTACATTGATTAAATCTGTGATTTGCATTTACCTTAGTAACCCTTTTTCAAAATGTGCTATATACCAGATAGAGCTGTGATCCTTGTTTCTTCAATATTATTTTTTCTTTTTACACAACAAAAAGTGTTTCCTTAATAGAAACGAACAATCTTTTATTTACTTTTCCATTCGTTTACGACAGAAATCCATTATGCTGTCTATCTCAGGAATTACTGCCCTAGAGATAGACACAAGATGCAAGCAATTACCCAATGTGGGTGAAGATCTATATATGTGTGGCTGATGTTTAATGACTCTGATAACTCTCCCTGTTTTAGTGGTATCAGGAGAACTGGGCCTCTGTCTTAAAAACAAGTTAAATTAATACACTATTTGTCTTGTGTCATTTGGAATAAATGACACAACATCTAGCATAAATAATATTGCACTAATAATGCCAATAAAATATAAAATGCATCAGATCCTGATCTCTCCCACTTCCATTCTCCTCCATATACATATCTTGCCTACTGAACGTCTCTAAGTGTATCTCTCTTGCATCCCTCCCACTATTCCATCTTCACCCTAGCTGCAGCTCCCTAGTTCATTCCTCATAAAAGTGAGGGGGCAGGGGCTTAATTCAATAATTCAATAATTTTTACAGTCAGGTTGCCTTTCCCTCATCTAATCCAGTTACACCAATGATCCTGTAATACATTTTGTCTCTATATCACCCTTTTAGGATCTGACCAAACTACTGAATTGATGTAACTGTATCATTTTAGCCATATATATGTTTTTAATGCAATTTTGTTAATGGACACAGAATCATCAGCATTTTAATTTGGATTGGATAGTTGGAGGGGAGAGGGGAACTGGGGCTCTTTGCCTTCTTATTTTTTTAATGTAATTGCACTGTACAACAATAAAGGTTTTCCAAGCAGTCAAGTGCAAACTGAGAGTGGGAAATCTCCTTGGGAGGCATGGACCTCAGAGTTTACCACACCCTTTCTTTCCTTTCTTCCTATGAAGCTGTGAAAAAATAAGAGTGATTCATATACCCTCACCCCTTCTCTCCCATAGTGATGAATGATTTCTAGAGCAGAATGAACTTGTAGATAGGAATGATTCAGATAGATTCTGTGTACATGAAAGGTTTGGATTCTTTGATTTTTTTTTTGGTCGTGGACCGTTGAGACTTCTGACAGAGTCTTCCTGCCTATTTTCCTGTTTTAGTACAAATTACTTCATTCCTCCAAAATGCTATGTAATATTCTGTTTTTTAGCTAAGACTTGCTCTCAGTCTCTAACTGTGATGTAATGTTGAATGATTTTCTATGTCCATTTGTTTTACTTTCACTATTTCACTTACAACATCCTGACAATATGTGCAAAAATAACATACAATATACAGAAAAAATATATAGTTGGCTACAGAATAAAGACCTTAGAGTTTTTAAATTTCTTTATTCTTTAATCTCTTTCTTTTTCTCAAAAATGACAAATGCATTTTTGTCTCCTACATACTGTAATACAGCTGAGTTGCAATTTCATATAATCTATGTGTTGTTTATAGCTTGATACTGTATTTTGCAAAAGAGAGATCAATAGCTAATTTCAAAGTAAACAGGATTGATTATTCAAAGACATAAGAGATACATCAGCAAATCTTCACTATAGAACTTATACTCCATTGCGTGTGTTTCTGTGTTCTTAATAAATTTGAAATCATCCCAACTTCGACAAAGTGCACAATTATTGGTAAAAAAAGACAGAGAGGTGCCGTTTAAGAAGAGTTATAAAAGCAAATAAATTATCCTTGGGAGGGAAAAATTTATGTTCTAATGGTATTTACTTTAAAAGTATTCTTCAGAAAATTTAGGGCCTATTTAATGATTTCATACAACTGAGGTGCCAACAAAGAAACCACTGAATGTGCACTTTCTGAAGTAAATAAGATTTCCTACTATGAGGCCACATACAAAAAACATTTTTACCAACGTGAAAACTACCAATCAAGTCAAGTGTCAATTGCACCTACACAGATCTTTTTAATGCTCTGAAAACAAAAAGCCAGTAAAATGTTCACTTTGAACGTTTTTTCCATTTTTCCATTTTCACCACAGAGCTGACTTGTTTTAAGAGGTGCAACCTAATATTGCTTTACTCAAAGGCTGAGACCCACCACAAAGATCTCTGGGTAAATTTGAAGGAAGGAAGTGAACAGACAGGAAGACGGGTGTGTGTGGAAAAAAACAGTGCATTTGGCTGCAACACACCCTTAAGTAACAACATATGTTAATGAAGGAATTTAACATTTAAGCACAATCGCCTCAGCCCAGTGCTCTAATCAGACGTGGTCAGAGGCTAGCAGGCTGGCTGGCAGGCAACTTTAATGCAACTGATAAGGGAGAGCGGACATAATTCCATTCTATGTTCTCATCCCTGGCTGGCACTACAATGAGTGTGATTCAGAACTAATTCTGTCAGCTACTGGCTTGGCTTCAGCTTGCAGTGGGAAGAATGTGTCTTTACAATGCATTTCTTTCAGTTACTTGAGACTACGCTTCTGAATCTTCCGAAAACGTAACTCTGTTCCCTTTCGTCTTAGAACAGCATTCGAAAAGAAAAGAAGAGAAAATGAGAGAAGTGGGCCATGCATGGCCCTGTGGTTTGAGCTGTAGACGAGGGCAAGACTTTGACTCCAAAGTTCAAATGCCAGCTTAACCACCGCATGATCATGAGACCGTGGGAAAAAACAACAAGAAAATCATTACTATACCGCAAGGTGCCGTTTCGTAGTGCACACTTCAAATATCAAGGAATGTCAGGGAAATTGTGGTGTGCTCCATCTTGCAAAGCATGCAAGAAAAGTGAGTGATATTGGAACAGTTTTTACTTACTCACATAAATTAAAAACTAAATACATGTTTGAGTAGGTCTTAAGCTGATTTAAGACTGCAGTGATATAATTGCACAAACCAGAGAAAAGAAAATTTACACCCATCCACGATAGCCTAATTGGAGCTCATAACAAGCATTTGGCAGAATTAACTCCCATTCCTGTCAATGACAGGATCCTTAGGGTATAAATAGAAGTCTTTATACCATTATTTCTCAATATTTGTCACATTAACACTTGACAATAACCCTGGCCTACTGCCAGTGTAGCAGCTCTTTGGTTTATCATGGATGGATTCTGAATTCCTTGTCCTTAAGGTCAGGCAGTCTTCCCTCAAAACAATTGGGTTTAAGGCAGAGGCATCTGTAAATGTTTTTTATTGCAGTCACGCTATGTCTGTCTATATCTTCTTTTTGCTTAAGTATGCATTGTTGTTGGTGTTGTTGGTGTTGCTGCTGCAGGGCAGATTGTGACGACCTGCACTTCATGTAGTGTTGTCAAGCAATACTGCAATACTGCATCATCAGCCATTCTGAAGAAAAGAAAAAAGGGAAACAAAATACAGAATTTCTATCCTCTAGCTTTTGCACTCATGAAAGAATTATCTCAATGGAATAAGTGATTATGAATGAAAGGGAATGCAATTTTCAGAAATTTTCTGATTTGAGGCATCAGAACATGCTGTGTAAGGTTCTTTGTTCTTTTGAAAAGACTTTAATAAAATTATTGGCTAGGGAAAAAATGTAAATGAAACATTTTGTTTTGGACATGGACTGGATGAAGGCCAGGCTTTTGACAATTGCAATCAGTGTAAGATCAAAGAATATAATAATCTTTAATTCTCTTTGAATAAATCAATTCATTTAACACAGGATAGAGAGAACTGAAGCTCTGAAGTAGACTTGAGATGGGTTTTCTAATTTGCCTTCCATTCAAAAATCAAGTATTGTGTTTAAGCTAAATGCTGCAGTCCAAAGAGAAAATTACTAATGTAAGATTGTAAGAAAATAGTCATACTACATCCTAAAAACTCCAGTCTCTTTCATACAGAGAGAATAAAATGTGATGTCACATCTGGCACAGTGGAGCCCCTGTCTCTGATATTCTTCGTGGGTTGCTTTAGTGAATAAAAGGCAGACATTACTCAGAATGAGAGTGGAGACTGTCTGTTTTCCAAAGCTAAAGCTTCTTTTATTAACGCATGCTTTGCCAATATTGTTTCTGTAGCCTGCATCCATTATGATAGAGAGAATGAAGTACAATAACTGAGGTCTAACAAGCACTTCATACCTACAGTACAAACACACATCGCATGCTGCATTGTTTTTGCCAGTGTAATCATGAAACTTCCTAATAGATATTTGTGAGGACTACCCAGCGAAGCTCAGCAAAACTGTATTATTTTGCCAAACCACATTAGTCACATTACAAGTTGCAATCAATCTTCGCTGGGCTACGTGGATAGAACAAACCATTTCTTGTGTCGCAGTTTAGACTTTTGGCACTTCTTCCGATGTAATGATAAATGAATTGCTTCATTAAGTCTTTATGACTGTTGACAAAATCCTCAGTCATTTTTATTTTTGTAATTGGCTCAAGAAATATATTCAGATGCTTGCAACATGATTCACATGACGTGTCTCGAGTACTGGTCTCTTCAGGGATGTATCAAAAAGCTCCACTAAGTTAAATAATATTTGAAAGAAATTACCAGCTGGAAATATAAATTGCGTACCCATTCAGGCCATTGTTATTTTTTCCTATACTTCACTGAAAAACAAAACTTTTGAGACATTTTGGGCAGACAATACACTGGCAGCTGAATAAAGAAACCTGTGAAAAAATTGTAAAATATGAGATCCTGGGCAATCTCTCAAATCCGCATAACACACACCCTTTTTTATAAACAATCATATCAGTGCAATACATTTCTGATCAACAAGGGTTTTGAAAAAATGTTTTAATTTTTTTTTTCCTGTATGGATATCTTCACTGTTTTAAAGAAAAAATAAAACCATTTTGTCCCGCTGGCCAAAAACTCCAAGAACAGTGAAACTGTTTTGTTTTTCTCCCTTGCACTTTTCCATATTTTGCTGTTTGAAAAATGTTATAACACTTAAAGACAGTATCTCTTTTGGATTTTCTGAACATGCTGTAGGTTTAATACAGAGTGTGCCTGTGAACTGCTGTTATGGTGGTGCTATGAAAGCATACTGTATGTTCATGTTTATTTTCATGGTACAGTACATCTATTTTATAGTTTAAAATGACTTCCAAAAATTGTAACCCTATACCCTAAACACATCTCTACTTGTATCATCTTGCTCTTACAGTGTTACAATGATGGTTTGAGTGGGAAGCTGTGTCAGCACTCAAACTGCAAAGGAATAGGCAGTGGGTCATTCCATGCTGAAAAGCAGAAAGGAAATATTGAAAAAAAAAACCTTTCGGCTACAAAACCTTCTTCTCCACAGCCAAAAATTGTGTTTTTTTCTTTTTTCTATATTGCAGCATGGAATAAATCTCTGCTTTTTCTGTATTGCCATAATGTCCCCTGTAGAAAACAGGATATAGAGTACCTTTAACCCCAATACAGATAACACTTGTGTTGATGTTACATTCTTAAGATAATAAATAAATTGCCTGAAGTGCTCCATTCCCAGTATAAAATTAGTAATGTCTTCCGTTAACCAACAGGAATAGTAGCACAGCGCTGTCTTTTGCTGCTTTCTTTAGCGATATCTTCTTTGGCAGGGGTGGGAGTTCAGCATTTTTTTCCAGTTCTCGTTTTTGTGGATTAGGAATACATGACTTGTAGTATTCATTCCATCTTTCGAATTGTGTGGCTCCAGTGCTTGGAACCGTTCCCCAAATCCCATGAGAAAGTACACCCTCTATTCGTAACGACTGACTGCAAGCCAATTCTCTCCAATGTTCTTATTTTAGAAGTGTGTCTAGACTAGGACAACCCTTTGATTTGGAATAAACCCACAGAGCATGGTCAATCTCACTAAGTGATCCACTAGAAACCCCTTGATTTATGAGGGCCCCTTTGAAGTTGATTGAAGCAGATCTCGTGTTAGGATCACACCAGGTCTTGTAGGATGCTTAGAAACAAGAGATATAACGTCAAAAAGAATATTATGTCACCAAATGTGTATAATGATGTTTTTTTATTATTCTGGGAAAAGATTAACTGTGCTCATAAAAGATCTATATTAGTATTTTATAGGTTGCCTCTTGTAGCCATAATTGTTCACAGTGTAATAAAAAAGTAGGACTGACAAGCTGCGAATTAAAAGATTTGTAGTAATTTTAGTATATTTTCTATTTTTATATATTAATATAATATCAATGACTTACTTAAAGCACACTATCTGTGAAAAGCAATTTAACATTACTATACCCAGACACACAAGTTAATTCCTTAAAAAACATGAAATGTAAAAAAACGTTATGATGTTATTGTTTTTCACACAAAAAAATCATACACGAAGCATATATATGCTGTATATAAGTCTATGTAAGCATATACTGTATATAACTCTATGTAAGTCTTCTTACATGTTCCTCGTTGCTAAGCAACTAAGCAACTGTAAGCGCACAGCAAAAGCTCCTTGGAATAATAATAGGAGGGTGAGAGGTTCAAGGCTAAGATCTCTCACGCCCCTACCCCTTCAAAACTAAATATAAAAATGTTTTCCATGTTTAGAATACTTTGGGAAGGTGGCGATGATAGCCCTAGAGTTTACTCATTTCCTAGCAAGATTTTGTTTTAAATATACTTCAGGCTAAACAATGCCCTGATTGTTTTGTCTTAAACACAAACAATTAGCCAGAGGGGTAACAGAGGTTATCCATTTGAATGGACTGGTTCTTTAGAGTAACGTCTCTGAGCAGGTTCACAAACACACAACTGGGAACACTACCTCAACTTTCTGGAGGACCTAGTGACAGTTTGCTAAAGTAATTAAGAAAATATACAGTATATAGGTAGAAATTCGATTACATCTTCAGAGGAGCATACATTTCACAAATAAGTGAGTCATTCTTTGGACATTTCAGATAGTGCTGCTGTTCATACAGTACTTCTAATTCTAGTTTTGGTAATGGAAAGACTTTTAAGATAGCCTGTCTTTTAAGTTTTCTTTTTCTTTTATGTGCAAGGCAGTTTTCTGTAATGTCTTGTAATTGTCTCCAAAACAGAAAATTTGTACTGGGCATCTTTCTTTTGTTTTGGGTCTGGTCATGTCCTCACATTAGCTACTACACTTTGCAAAGAGTTCATGACTCTTTTGCCCTGCGTCTCATCTTGCTGGATATGATATCATTTCTGTTGCATCATTTAATGTTTTCAGAGCTTCCTCCGTTTCCTCAGCCTCATGAGTGATTCTCTGATCTCGGCATCCTTCTGGACCCAAAACATCGTCCCCAGTTGGAAATCACTCGGAATAAGGAAGACTTGAGAAGCTAAGAGATTTCCTGTCTAGGGAAGCACCCCAAACACATGCACAAACTACAAAGCAAGCCAGTCTGGCATGCTGGCAAAAAGAGTTTGGAATATGAAGCTGATAGATATCATCATCTTTTCGACATTGTGTACAATAGTGACTTGTTGCACAGTCACAATCATGCTTTTTGATTGTTTCAGCTTCGGTGGAAAACAAGCTGTTACCAACCAGCTACTTTCATTACTGTTTAATCACAATGACACTGGTTTTATTGTTGCGGTTATTGCTGAATGTATTTTTTTTAAATCCTAAATGTCTCTAATTAACTGCTTTTACTGTAACATAGAAAGATGAAAACATTTCCTGCCATGCCACTTATCAATAGATTATACATAATACATGTAATTAGAGAAAACAAGACAGGTGTAAATATACCAGCTAAAAGGTTAAGAGAACAAGAGGACAAAGAGATTCATTTTTGCCTTACCTAATTAAGGGTACCATTTTGCATGGTTGTTCCACTGCAGGACAATAAAGTAATTTGGAATATTGCAAGAGGCAATATTCCACATTACCTGCAGATTAAAGTGGTCGTTTTAAGCTTCCAGAGTACTAATGTACTTTTTCTATGTCACCACCTTTGAGCAGCAACTCAAAGAAGCATAGAGAAGGGAGTTAAAATGGAATTTTGTACAGTAACTCTTCACCAAAGCTCCTGCCTACAGTTCTTGTTATGTTTACCTTGCAGAAGGGTGTGATGTAATTTGCCGGTGGCAAAGTTATCTCACTATGGGCTGGGTATATTTAGGTAAGTTGTGTCTTTAGCGTGTTGAGTCTCCCAGTTTTAAATCATCCCTGGGTAATGTTGGGGCTTGTATTTTCCACTTATTATTGTCGGCACCCTTCTTTCATGCAGAAGGTCTGTTGAATTTTTTCCTGTTACTAATATGAGGTGCATTTTAGTGTGGTCAAAAGGGAATGAGTCATACTCTGATGTATGGAGATGCAGATGTTGAATAAGAATTGCTTAAATGAGAGTTACTTTTCTTTTTGTAGCTGATATCATATAACCAGCTATAAAGTGAAGAAAGAAATAATGATTTATTCTGCAGCTTGATTCTGAATAGTTAATTTGCATTGTTCCCAGAATTGCCAAAGTTGTGTTATGCAGGACACTCATCTTCTGTGAGTTATCAAAATCAAAGCTTTACCATAGTTATCAAAGAATGCTTTATCAAACAGCTTACTTGCTGACAAACCTTCTTATGCATCCTCAATGTAGTGTATTAATCAGCTCTTGGTTGAAGTGTGTTAGATACTGTTGTACCTGCTGTCTCACTTGTCTCTATGGCACTGGATCAATTTATGTTTTGAAGTTACCAGAGATGTTGTTTATTTGTTGCTATACTGTGGCTTTGTAAATAAGATGGCAGAAAGTGTTCAAAATTAAAGAGGGCCTCTAGCAAAGAAGTGTTTTGTAAGTTTACAAGTAAACTTGTTAATACAGATGCAGTTAAAGTAATTTAGCTGGAACCCATGTCTTGTTTTTTTTTGTTCTTCGAGCAAAGCAGACTTGTCACCTATTGTAGGGACAAAGGCACAACATTTCATGTTGATATTTAACACTGAGAAAGTGTTAACTTTCAAAAGTATGTTTAACCGAAAACATTTAATTATTCTGGTAATTTGAAAAAGAATATGCGTGCATATTTTCCAATTTTCCCATCTCTTAACTACTGTATATTGCCTCAAGTCATAAGTGAATATTTTTTAGTATACAGAGAAGCATTTCTTTGTATTAATATCGTATCACAATGCTGTATTAATAAACAATCACTTTCACCTCAGGTTACACTACAGTCCTGGTAGAAAGTTACACAATGAATGATGTTGAAAGTCATATATATCTCCTCTGTTAGTTTATTAAAACGTTTTTCTTGTTTTGTTATGTTTTTTAAAACAATCTGATCATTTCTTTCTTCTGTAATCTTGAGGAAACATATTGTCGTGAACACCCAAGGGCAGCATTTTTTATTCAAGGTTGATCTGATGAAAATTCTCATAAAGGTGCCCAAGCTCCTATAGTAAAACGAAAACAATAAACACATAGAAATATGAGGAAGAAATTACACCCATTAACTACATTGAGACTGACGAATGATATGATGGCTGCCTATTCAAACTGGAAATTTTACACATCATTGAAGCTCTATTGGATCTAATGAAATGGCCTTCCTGAATATTGCACTTGAGTGACTGCATGACCCTGAGCACAATGGCATGTATTATATTTTGGGTCTGAGATCATTTTCATTGTGAGAAGCTATGATACAATATTACAAATTTAAAGTGAGGCTATTGCTGCCCCATAACTAGCTATTGCCTATTCAGATGTAACCATTTTCCATATTCCAAATAATCTGCATCAATTGAAATACCGCACTAGTTCAAATACAGACTCTGGCGAAGAAAGAGTAAACATGTAAATCACTGACGCTTCATTTTTGGGCAATCTTCGGTTGCTGTGTACGTATTTTTCCAGAATTGTTGAGCAGAACATGACTTCTTGTTAGTTACAGTAAATACTGGGAAGGTAAAATAGTACAATTATGCTGAGTTGCACATATGGTAATTCGTTATCATAGGTAATGAGCTATGCTTCCTGCATGTTATCTGAAAAAAACATTTAGCCATTTTTGCACCTGACATAAGGAAAAAGTCATTTAATCTGCCCAAAGAAAATGAACTCCCATAATTTGCTGATGTTCCATGTCCCCTGAATAAATAGATTCTGTATTCAGTTTGACACTCCTTGTTAATGAGAACCGAAAGTTTTTATATAGTCTAATGTTTCATACTAATATTTTTAATTTTATTTTATATAACACTGGATCCTGTTTTCTATTAGTAGTGCAGATCTATAGGATTTAATTGGTCTTTGATTTCTTTTGGCTATTTTTTTGTTAACAAAAATTGTCCAGTGAGATAATTTATAATCCAGCATGGCTTTGAAGAGCTAGGCCCATGCCAAAGGTAGTAGATTGTGACATTAGAAGTGTTAGATGGTGTTTTTTACATGTACAAGATTTACATTAACCTTCATCATAGTTTATTCTACATTCTGTTACAGAATATTTGTACTCTCGGTCTTAAGCCCTTGTATTTAATAGTCTGCTATTTTTTTCTTCTGATCCGGTCACATGTTATAAGCATGTCAGTGGACTTCTAGATGATTCATCTGTATGCCTTTCAGCACATCTGGTCATTCGGGATGTTGTAATTCTATGCCATTTCACACGCTCTTCATTTTTATTCTGACATTCAACAGAGCGTGTTTTCCCCATGTAAGGCAAGTCTTGCCACTCTTGTGAACTTTGGTTTTGCTCCGGTGCAAAATCAGAAACATTGTAGATTTGGATATGGCTGCCATGTGTGCCTATAGCTCCATGAGCTCCAAAAACGTAACTAGCAGGAAAAACAATATCAGGTATAGCATAAGAGATATTGCAAATATATGTTTGCTAATTAGCTGTTAAATTTCAACATCTGAAGGATATTTAAATTAAGTGCATGATACTTTCTGAAGTGAAAACATGGTTTTAAGTTCAGAAAGTATCTCTAGGTAGGCTTCACAGTAAGGCTATCTAAAACAAAATCTATCTGTTACACATCTCAAGATGAGGAAAGAGGGCTATGACAAATTACAAAGGCAGTCTGAAAGATTATGTATACTGTCTAACTGTCATTAGATAAGTAAGTACTAAGTAGAGTATATTATCATTATTGAACATAATGTCTAGACGGTTGATCCTACTCTAAATGAATCATTATCAATGTTAAGGTTCCTGTCAAAATGAGTGGAGGTGTTGCTTAGTGTTTTTTCTGATGTTTATTGTAATTAAAGAGAGCATTGTTATCCATTTCACATTGGTATTTCTTCTTCAGAGCAAAGCAATTAATAATGAATAAAAATATAGTATACATTTTATATTTTGTACTGATGCACAACAACCAAATAGAATACTGAGCTCCTGTCATCTGATTATGAAAAAATGACATGTGCTGCCTTTGGCATTTAATTTAATTGTGGCATTTGGCATTCCCAAAATAAGATAAAAATCTGTATAAAATAGCACTATATTTTTTAAATTTACAATCATCAATCATTATTGTTAACCTCACCCAATCTGGAGTCACCAATTGTGTGTTTTTCATACCTTAACTCTGTAATGCCCTCAGACTGGACACAGAGGGGTATGGTGAAGTGTCCCTTTGAGCCATTATGTATTTTAATACATTACAGGTAACACAAACTCCATACCACAGGACCAACACACATTGGAGAAGAGATGGATACTTCACAGACAGCACTGCACACCAACAGGTGCCCTTATAGTCCACAATGGTCCCCATGTTACTGAAAGCCAAGAGTCCTGGCTTACTAATACCACTCTTGCACCAGCACTTGGGGAATCCCAGTCAAGGTCAGCTAGTGACAAGACCCAGTTTGTACTTAATCTACCTTGGGTGATAGTTTTTACTGGTTCAGCTACTCTGGAAAACACAAAAAGGACATGATTTTAATTATCTTAATTCTAAGAATAGCAAAAGATAAGACCCTGCTTGGATAATGATGACTACCCAGTAGCTATCATAATGAGTTCCCTGAAAAATGATTGGATTTTCCCTGAAAAATGGATTTTCTGCTTCAACAATAAGCAGACTAGTCCAGAAAAAACAGGAAACCAGTTGTGTGAGGGACTGGCCACATCCTGCAAGGCAGAGGGTCACCACACTGGCCAGAACCATCTCATCCATCTGATTCATCTGTGTAATCATCTGTATAATCATTTTAAAACCTTAGAGGATACAGAAACTGTAGCTTGCCATCTGCAGGAAAATGATCTTCGCACCACCCAGGGGTTGAATATTGTCTTTTGTGGGCCGAAGAACATCTGATTTGACAGCACAGACAGGACCAGAGTGTTTTATTCATTGATGAATGCCATTTTGCCCTTGACCGACTCAGTTTTTTCAAATCCTCAAAATAATCCAAAAGAACTGACTTTCTAGCAGGACAGTTCAACACCACACATTGACAATGGCCTGACTTCAATGAAATAATATTGGGGTCTTGCTATGGCCAGCCCTTTCGTCTCCCGGGCTATTAACAGAAGATAACTGCAACCACCCAGTGTTTGTCAGCTAGCTGAAGAAGAGTGCGGGATGACCATCCCATAGCGGTCTGTCCCAGAGGGTGATCAGGTCTATGCATCAATGTTGCCAGGATACTGTGAATACCTATGGCTGGGGGAACTATTGCTAACTTTGCAATGTTTTCAACAAAATGTACAATATCACTTTTCATACAGAAAACGTATCATGATTCTTTGATTCTTGGTATTTTTGTTCTAATGCTCTGCGATTTTGATTGACACGTGTGTTTAAAATGTTTGATCAATACCATTAGTACTGAGTGTTACATTCCTTTAGTTGGTTCACATTGTTACGTCCCAGTGTGTGTTCTGTGTGTGTTTTTTCTGTTATGTCCACACTGTTGACCCTTGATTGTTCTCCCTTCCCCATTGGCCCACCATTACACCACACTTTCAGTTGATGTCATCATCAATTAACTCTCAGCCAATCAGAACACATCTTATTCAGCCTATAACATGGAGGTTTGACTTCGGTCCCATTTGGTTTTGGTTATCGCTTCGCTTCGCTTCGCTTCTGGTTATTGCTTCGGCTTCGTTTGTTGGTTTGTTTTGTTTTGTGTGTGTGTATTTTCGTATAGCTTCGGCTTTGTTGTTTTGTTGGTGTTTTTGTTAGTTTCTTTGTACTTTCGTTTGTTTGTGTGTTCATCCTTGTTTTGCCATTACCTTGCCCCAGTGTTACATGTTCAACTTTTGTGTTCTTTTGTACCCCGCTCCTGTTGATTACTCTTGTTTTCCCTTATTTGTATTCTTGGTTCACTTGTGTGTTTGTATGAACTTTTGTATATAAGGTTAGTTTAGGTTGTTGGGTACACTTACACACTTAGTTGATTTTGTATTAGTACACTAGTTTAGTACGGGTGAGTGCCGTTTGTCTTGTATGGTTTTGGGTAGTCAGTGCAGGTTAGCTCGGGTGTTGAAGACGCCGAAGACCATGTGTTTCGGGTTTTCTTTTGTAGTCAGATTAGCTTTCCCTCGCTGTCCTAGCCAGCTCCATTTTGTTTGTTATTTTCTTTCCTTTGGCACCACTCTAGTTCCTTACCCTTGTTATCACGCTTCCTAGTCCCTCACCAAAACCCACCTGTTTTCAAAAGAATTATCCTAAATGTTACACCCCTTTACCCCTAGACACTTGGGGTCGTAACACACATATTTTTTTAATTTCTGAAATTTCTCTTTTAGTCAATTATTAGATTGGCAAATAAATATGCTTTGATTTCATGATGACAACAAATTGGAGATAGGCTTTAATGTAAAAGCCACAGTGGGACGAGATGCATGAGGAAAGAATCTGGTGTGAGTTAGTCTGTGAAAGAGAGTTCTACTATTGTTTCAAATTAATTACTGTACAAATCAGAGGTGTACTTATCTTGGCATTTTATGTCCAAAATCATTTGGTAAAAACATGGAAAGATTGCCCACTTGGTTTCAGTTACACAATTTATTTTTATGTCTTCATGGTAATTGTACATTATTAATTCATATTGTGCAAGGGAAAACCCTTACTGTGAAATGCAGTCATGTCTAGTCACATTGGAGCTCTTGCTAGGATGTGCTAATATCTTTATGTTGTAAATCACTTTAAAATGTAAACTAACTTCTCGCATGACTATGTGTGATTAATGGTTACAACTGTAAATGCGAGGGATTTTTGTTGATAATATCAACTGGCAAGAAAAAAATGTATTCATATTACAAAGAGCGACCTGGTGCATTTAACGTGTTCCATTTTGTACCATGCTTTTTACCCTTTTAATATACGACTTATGCATTTCTGTTATGTCTGTTTTTTGTTCCAAAATGGTAGGTGTATCCTAGGTAGATTTTAAATATATATATATAGTATGAATCATAACAAAAAAGCGACTAACATTTTGGTTCTTTTCATTTGGGTGGAGTGCAAAAAATAACTATAAAATAGCTGTTAGTTGAACACAATAATTTTCTTTTAAAAAAAAACAGCTTCAGTTCAGTATATGTAAAATATGTAAACTCTGTTTCTTTTGTGCAAAGATAAAGGTTGCATTTTTAGTTTTGTTTAAATTTGCTTTACATTTTATTAAACTTTACATCTTGTCTGCCATCTGTTTCCATTATAAGAATTTTATTTTGTTTTAGTCAGAAGAGCAAAACAAATACAATGCAGTTTCCAAAGAAGCCTTTGTTTAGCCTTAAATGTTAATCTTCGTACATTTAAGAGCTCAATGTTATAACCTTATCTTTCTCACATAAAAATGAA
The DNA here is from genome assembly GCF_055471065.1 of Atractosteus spatula. Classification (NCBI taxonomy): domain Eukaryota; kingdom Metazoa; phylum Chordata; class Actinopteri; order Semionotiformes; family Lepisosteidae; genus Atractosteus; species Atractosteus spatula. Next base: position 10,342,578 of record NC_142720.1, read on the forward strand.
CACTTTTAATGGACAAAATTTTTGTTTAATCACCAGCACTGTTTTTCCACATCTTTTCTACTTAAGTCAAGACCATTTCTTGTCCTGTACTTGAAATAGTTCTTCTTTTGGTCTGCAAATTATTTTTGTTTAAATAAAAAAAACAACCAACATAAAGCTAAGAGAAATAAGAAGTAGCCTTAGCCACATCCACGAGAGAGTATTTCTTACCAAAATGTGTCGCTAAACGCAAAGCCTTCACACACACTCATGGATAAAAGAAGAATTGACTATGAAATCGCTTTTCTATGGATAGACCAGCTTTAAAGATTATACCGTATCCACTGTGTATCTTAGGAAAACCCATGTAAGGAATAACACAAGATGCAGAAATAAAGGGAGAGAGTTGGATCATAATTTTCCAAAATTAAGGGAAGAGAAATGTAGTGTAAAAGGATATTTGGCACAAAGAGTGTATCCCAAGAAATCTGTCAGCCCTACATCATAAATCTATAGCTAGCGTATGAACACGAAAAATAGAAAAGAAATCACAGACAGTCTTTTAGTAATTTAGGCCCAGACGGATTCCTTTTTCATTCTGATCCATTGCACCCCTTTAATATTTAGTATACAGTATTAATGGGTTCAGATATCCATGGTACGATATCCCGTTGTCAGGCTGTCCAGATGAAAATATTTCACGTACTGTATATACAATGCCTCCAGAAACATTCATACCTTGATTACACAAAAAATGAATCCAAAATATGTATACTTAAGGCAGAAGTTACAAAATACATTGTAATTACTTCTTATATTTCTGTACTAGTTATAGTTTAGGTTTGTGTCGTTTTATTATTATTTTTCACAGGGGCTCATTAAGCGTTTATCCATGATAAAGCTCCGAAATATAAAAACAATGCCCTGTTTTCAAATACCAAATTCATGTGAAATTAAGCGGCTTTATTTATCCTGCATCCTTCAGCAAGAAGTCAGTTCCCAATGTGTGCATGTGAGTTTTACATAGCTGTAACCGAATTGTTATGATAAGATTTCTCATGCTTTTAGATCACGGAGATACCTTGCAGACCATGACTCTATTTTACTTGGGTTATGTAGCTGAACGCTCTGTTGAACACTTCATGCCACTTTGGGTCAAATCTGCTAACCCGCAGAAAACAAAGATTTACAGCCACACTCAGTGACTGGCCAGAATGAGCACTCTCTCATTCAACCGTGTCTCTCACAAGCCTGTCACTCCTTCATTATTAATTGCCTGTTCTATTTATTTATGTATTTCCTATACTAAATATTAAATTATCTTCTTTGCATATCAGATTGTACATCTGTGAATTTCCACCCATTTTCCACTGTAGGTTTTTGATGATTTTAATAAATATTTTATACTTTATGGTTGTTTTATTGCCATGCCTGCCATCAGATTTATACAGTGTGCTCCGTCAGCATTACATAATCCATGCATGTGGCAAAGAAAGTGGATGAAGGCTGATGATGACGACAATGATGAAGCTGATGTCTATGATATTGTGAGCCATATTTGGATGATGGCACAGTTAGTCTGCAGGAATGCCAACAAGAGAGGTTTCTGATCAAGCACTTATGAATAGTAATGGGAAATATGGAGCCTCCTGGTGGCAAATACAGACCTCAGGGGTCCATTTAGCATGGATCCATGCATATTTCCCCCGGCTTCTAAAGCATGTTACTGCTGAGGTATTGTAAGGGAGATGGGCATTATGTCAAACTGCCTAGACTATGTTGATTTGCATGATTTGTTTGCATTGACAGGGTGCTGTCATATTTGTTGTATGACTGTCAATACATGTATGATGGTTTTTTTTGTTTAATGCTCATTTTAGTGGTATAAAATCATTCAGTTCTTCTATGGGTCAACAATTAGTTAATTTCAGAGTTATTCTTATACTCAGACTGCACACACGCAGTGTGTCTTGGCTCATACAAGACAGAGCTTCAGGATCAGTATCAATCTCTCCTCTCAGCAGAGATCTACTAGTCTTTCTAGTGTTTCAGATGCTAGAATGAAATTGCAACAACAATGGTTTACAACCCTGGCATTGCATTTGATCTTTTGTCCTGGACTTTCTTTAAATCTTGCCACCCACCAGGCATCATCTTTCTGGCCTTGAAACCGTTAACACTTCATTACATGGTGCTCTGACTGATTATTCTCAGGTGCACAATGTGAAAAGGTTCTAGCATTGTGTTTTTGGTCATTGTGCATACATTCACATCCTTTGTTGTGAAATTAAAGTTTCGCCCCCCCACCCCCACCCCCGCCACACTCAGAGAATAACTTGTAACACAAAACCTGGGATAGCCACATCAAAGAGGGTGCTCCCCCAAATCATCACTTGTTTCTCATCATAGCAAACTTTATTTTTTGTTAGCATTTCAGTGGTATTGCAACTAACCATATTAGAAATGTTATATATATTTTTGCAATGAATATTGTTTTTTTTTCCAAACTTGTTACAGGTCAGCGATATAGAAGGCTTTTTTAATCATACATTGATTGTCTTGACTCCAGCTAAAACAGACTATGAGAATGTCAAACCTATTGTTATGTATTTTCTTTTTGTGGTATATGAAGCTACATATTAGTAATATATTATTTTCCTATGATTAGGTGATGTGACCAGAAAATATGGTACACAAATGTGGCATATTTTTATACCACAACAGGTATTCTGAAGTTTTTTTTTGTACCACACAGTAAATATAGAACTGCACACTCCTTCAGCTCACATCAGGTATTTAATAATAAATGTAATCATTGGAAACGTGTAAGAGGATCTTATTGGTCACATTGCAATATTATTTTCTGGCCCATGTTTGACTCTTTTACAGAAATGAAATGCAGTGCTGAAATGTTCAATTACAATAAGTGTACTTCATCGCAACCTACAACAAGCAGATAAACGAGAAGTAAATTAAAAAGCTGTACTGTATTTGTGTGTCAGTCCTGACAAAACAGAAAGGCAGATGTTATGAGAGACATCCAAAGTTAGTGCCGAAGTCACTTCCAAAAGCTCAATAAAGCAACTTCCAGATCATAGACCACAATGAAAAGAAAAATTAACAAGTAATTAAATAACAACATAATTTATGATCAATAATGAAGTGTTTATTTTTTTAATTTATCAGTGTTTATGCAGCTGTTTTTCCTGTGCCAATCCCTCACTCAAATCAAAACTCACAACTGTGCTTTTGTATTTTAGTTTCTACAGAATAAATTCTACCAAGCTCATCGTGGAACTTGTAAACGTCAGCGTATCTAAATACAGCTGTTCTTCAGATAAATAAAGTCAGGCCTTTTGTGACCTTACAACTTGAAAGCAAACATCATTGGCTGTTTGGTGACATCAAATCCTAAGTTTTTTTCTCTGAGAGAAAAATTCAATTTTGTGGTAGTCCACTTTTGAATGAGTTAAAATATAATAGCTTCATGGTGACAGCTACTGTTAAAAAATTTCAAAAAGAAAGACTTACGTACAGTATTTAATTGTTTGGGGTGTTTTGGAAGATGCTGTTACCAATCTAACACTCTTGTGTGCTAAGGGGATGCACATTTAAGGCTTAAAACCAAAAAGAATTCAAATTGTTTCCTCTTAAACAACTGCTGGAGTCTAGAAAGGAAAACTATATTCTACGATGGAAAAGCATAATTTAGGTAGTTTCACCTGGAAACCTTCAGAAACCTAGTAAAATGCAATACCTGTATGTGAAAATCTATAAAGACTTAAGAAGTGGTTTTGACAAAATGTAGCTTTTGAAATCGTGACAGAGATTCTTTCCACAGAATAATACTACACATTTATAAAAACTATAGTAAATAACAAACAACCCACGCTCAGGAAATGTTTACCTATGGCTTTTTGTGGTTTCTCTGTTTCTGTGTTTTTGTTTTCTCAAATACATTCAGGGTATAGAAACCCCAGGTATGAAGGCCCAGGCTTTTACAGAACCAAGACCTAGCTACTCGTGTCCCTCCATCCACCCTTATATCGATGATAAAGAGATCGCAATAATGTCTGAAAGAGACATTGATTCAGCATGAGAAAAGGGAAAATGACAGTTATCTGGAAATAAACTGTAATAAAGTTTCCTCCCAAGCAAGCTAGCGTCAGGACCTGCTTTTTAACTTGATTTATTTAATTAATTTAAAATTGGCAGCTCATCTCAATGTCATCCTGCATGAGCCCTAATTTGTAAAAATGTATATTACCATAATAATGTGTAATTACCATGCTGAAACATATTTATTCACAGAACAATTGCAGGTGCTTAGGCCATTTCTTATTTATTCATAACTTTGTTTTCCCCACAATATGAATAAAGTGATTTTGGTACATGGATGAAAAACCTTCGCTCACAGCCACAGTATATCTACAGTATGTTATGGTGTAGGCCCACCAGGGACTCTTCAAAACAGCCATAAAACAGGGCTGTGATGGCTTTGCAGTGATCACTTGTGTGAACATGTTTCAGCATTATGCAGTGTCCCACTGTTACATTCCCTGCAGTAGCTCATAAAATACTTCACATTTAGTATTAAAACATCTCTGTTTCTAATTAGCTTTCTATATGCACTTTATAAACCTGGGCTTGCTTTCAAGATGGCTGCTGCCAACAAAGACTGTGGCTTCACAGGAAGAACAAAAGAACCCAGAAGAGTAACTTTTTTCTACCTAATAATGAAGTTGACTCGCTTTAATTTGCAGCTCCAGCACTCCATTTAATTCTGATCTCCTTCCAAGTAAGTTCAAAGAGATAATTATCTTTTAAGGGCTAAAAACTTCAGTAAACCTTCCTGTGTACCAGGGTGAATTACTGGAAATAGAGCCAGGCATGTGCAGCCACAATTTTCCAGTGAACTTCCAAACTTATTGTTGGAGAAAGGTAGAGAAAGAAAAATTAAGATCAGACCATCTGCGTGGTAGTGGTCTACAATTTATGACATGGTGGTTATCTAAGAAATGCTAATCAATATAATAGTACAGCTGTTTTTAGTAAAGTTTTTGCTGGTACACGGGACATTTTGGCTGGTTTACATCTAAGAGGTCTGAGAGCAAAAAAGAGTTCATAGATAACATATGGACAATATTAGCTGCTTAGAGTTCAGTAAATCCGGTGAATATACCATTGGCAGACACATTCCTAGGATTCAATCAAATTCCAGAATTCTGTCATTTACATAGTTTTGACCACTATTTGTAGTTTAAAAATACTTTTGCTTTATGTGTTTAAAAATTTAAAATGCTGCCATATAGCACCTGAATGTCATTGCATACTGCTGACACGATACTTTTCTATTGTTAACACCTCCCAAAACTTTCTGTTCATCTTAAATATTCCTAGATGGCATTATATATGTAAGGTCCTCATCACATCAAGATTTTTTTTTTAATGTTTCCTAGTTGTCATTGCTCATTTACAGCTGACAGACAAATAAATGTTAATTAAAAACGTGTCGTGTAAGAAATGCATCTACAGATTTTTGCTGAGTCACCAGTCTCAGTTAAGTCATCAGTTTCCTTTTTTTATTCGCCATACTGATGTTTGAGATGAACACTGGCTGATAGTTCTTACAAACTTTTATTTTTGCAAATTGTATCTCACAGACTTAAAAGAGACACCAAGAAATACCTTTTTACAGAATATATTATAAGTTGAAGAACAAAATACAAATGCAACACTTAACCTATTCAGATATCTTTAACATTGCCTTTATCTGTAAAGTTAAAGTACTGTATATTGATAGATCAAACAAGAAATCTAGGAGGAGGGATATTCTGAATTCTGGTCCATTTACACATCCATGTTGTTCAGTTACCTGTTTTCTGTTTAGTTCTGTATTAAATTATTCAATGTTGTCATATTAAGCTTTTCAAAATAATCTTTCACTATTTTATTTATATATTTAATTTATGACATCATAATTCAGACCTGAAAACGTTTTGAGTAGGAATCACAAAATCACAAAAAATCCTATTACTTCGAATAACTAACCACTTTCTCTACCTTCCCTTATGCTAAAAAGTGTGTACCACATTGTGCAAGGTAAGAAGAGTCAGAGGCTGTTATTGACTCTGTGATCATCATCACAGCGCATGTCTGATGGACTCTGAAGCTTCAGACCAGTAATACAGATAATAGACAGGAAGGATTAGTGTTGACGCTGCAGATTTGAAACCTGCCAGTGATGTGACTGTGTCTAAAAACAGCAGCACCTAATTAAAAATCACCTCAGGCACGAGCCCCAGAGGTCATAGGTAAAGATACAGTGCAAAGCGGTTTCATTTGGCCATTCTCATGGCTAATTGGGCTGACAGTTCAGTCTGCAGGGGTGACGGTGTTTATTTACTCTTTGTTGCGTGGTGAGCAAGCACAATGATGTGCCTGCTTCAGCCAGTACTGACATTGGTCCAAACACTGTCTGGCTCCAGGCAGAGGGAGCTGCACAATAAAAACTTCCTGTCAACCATCACATTTCACTGTGTCCAGAGGCAAAGCCTGGGGGCAGATTGGGAGGGTAAAAGGTTGCTGTTTTTTTTTTATTTTTATTTTTCTTTGTTTTATAGATGCTGTGCCCCTTTATAATAAAATCATAGTCAGAAGCTGATTTATATCTTCTGTCCCTTTCTTAAAAATTTGTTGGACTGTATCTCCACAACATTTATCACTGTTTGGTTGTCACCATTTTCTGTTGTGTTCCTCCACAGGTTATCGCAATCATGTACTGTATATTACATCTCTGAGGGGAAGTCATTTGTGAGCTGCTTTTACTGTTACCTAGCAGATACCGTACAGTAGGTCTTCACCAACAGTACACTGCCTTTGTGGATTTATCATTGTTGTTTTGGGATTAACTGGGGTTGTCAGTTCTGTACTTTGAGAGTTTTGCGGCAAAATTTGAACAGGAAAAAAAGATTGTGATTGTACAGGGTTTATTAAAAAAAACCTAACCACAAAAAGATATATTTTTTTTTAATGATAAAAAAGGAATGCTGATGACAAGCCACATAAAGGAGTGGTCAGTTTGCTGTTCAAAGTCATGATAGTCATAATAATGTATTAGGTTTGATTGATATTTGATGCAAATACAGAAAAAGAGCATACCACATGCATCTTGTGGAATAATTATTTGGAAGAGTAAGCTTACATTAACATATATCCTTGTCGGAAGAAACAAAGTATTTTTAAGACTTTTAATTTGAATTCTCTGTGTCATTCTTCAATATACTGAACAGCAACAATCACAAGCTGGAAAGAAATAAACACTCAGAGAAGACTTTAAAGCCGCAACATATGGTCATATTTTATGAAATATTGTGTTTTTAAAATTATATGTTTAGTAATACACAATGCATGCTTTGAAAAGTTTGTGACTTCAAAGATTGAAAAAAAGCATTGCTAAATTGCTAAAGTTATAGTTTCCCTATGCATTTACCATATACTGTATAAGCATCTTGTGGTATAGATTTGACCATTTTAGCTTGTTAGAACTGAAAGATTAGTTTGCTAATATTCTTTTCTATATTAACTGTTAAGTGCAGAACACATGGAAAGTAGGGCTAAACTGGGTAATAAAATGTGTGTTCCATTTTGAATTGGCAGTGATATTTCAAATTTAACTGATCAGCTATCAGAATGAAACATACATACTTTCATCTGAAAGGGAGGACTGAATACCCTGATAGCACGTCTGTTATTTTTTTCTGGGTTTTTTCTGTTTAGTGCAGTGTTTAGCAATTCATATTTGAAACTTTTATCACAATATTTAAAAATGCAGATATAATATATGTACAGTATATATACTTATGAGGATAAGTTGTATTCACAGGTCTCTTAGCTTCATGCCAGAAGAACATAATCTCAATGAAATCAACAGTTTGAAAAATAGAAATTGCAGAGTTCCTGAATTTATCGAATCGTGAGGAGAACGCAGTAGCTCCACCCAAAAGAATCATCACCAACTAATCCTGATCCACAACTAATCCTAAAACAATTTATTCCAAACCAAAATACAGTGCAGACACAAGCTGCAGAATTTAATCCTGCAGCCACAAGTGTATCTAATGCGTCTTTGTGACCATAATCCACGGGGTTGTAAAATAAACAAATTCTTCTCAGTTGTGCTGGCCGGGACGACTACAGCTCCGTTCCCCCCTCCCCCCACCCCCCCAGCAAAAAATGAGGGGTCAGGACACCAAGCCAAGGGTGTGAAAATCCGTCTGTTGCTTTAGGGAAGAGGTGGCTTCAGAGAGATCAAGTTGCAATGTAGGTCAAGGAAAGGGAGCCCCCCTAGGAATATAAGTATCCGCTAGGCTCAGCTTGTTACTGCCGTTGGATAGAATGCCCAGGAGATGTCTCTGGAGTGGCCTGGGAAACACCCAGAAAGACCCCTTATACCCCTCACTGTGTAGGTCTTAATGCCTGTCCCATCCAGCTCCATGCATCTCATACCCCCAGAACATGGGGGGCGTTTATTTTTTTACTCAGCTGATATCTCCCCACCTTCAGGGACCTGACTCCTCTTGAGTTCGTGGCACACATGTGAAATCCCCTTCCGGACAGTATTCTTCTTCAGATGATAAATACTCGCCACCAACTCGTCGGGCCATATTTGTCAAATGCATTAATACTGCTATTCACTCTTATATAGCAGTATTAGGTCATCACCACCTAAAACATATCACAAGGAGCAAAGGTTCTGTGCAGGCACCAGAATATGAGAATGAGTGAACTTATTGGGATCGATCATGTACAAAGCACTTTTCTGTGCTCTGAGAATAGCCTTATTGTAAAGAGGGTTGAGACAAAAAGAACTTTCATATACTGTATGTATTTAGTATCAGATGTAGAAAACAAATAAATCCTCTGTGTCCTATAGTGGGATTTACTGGTCTGTTAAACCTATAGAATTCTTTGTCACGGGGTTTTGTACTGTACAGTATATACGTTTATTTGTCTGATGCTTTCATTCAAAGTGACTTACATTTACACCCATTTGTATAACTGTGAATTATACTGGAACAATTCAGGTGAAGTATCATGCTCAAAAGTGTAAATGCAACGGTGTTGCATTTGAGATTTACATCCACAGCCTTCCAGTTACAAACCCAGAGCACTAACCACTGCTGCACTGCTTATATGCATAACTTAAACCAGCTCCAAATCCTCAACACCAACACAATACTTTATTTGATAACGTTTATTATTAATTACAGGCGTTTATTAGTGTGAATGTTGTATTAAGTTTGAACTTGCAATGTTTTTCCAAATGAAAAATATTCATTAGCCCAGAGCTTGGAGATTGCAGCAGTTTTCCTAATGTAAGCCACCAAGTTCTGTGGTTATTGTTAGAAAATGTAGCTGCAAAAAAAAACTTAAAGAGAAGGGAGTACAGGGAGATTCCATAAATAACTTAGAGATTGTAATGTCTGCTCTTTGATTGTAATCTTAGCATAAATTACTCCAGAGTCAGAGCACATTCCTGGTTGTTTGAAAAACCATTTATAGCACATTATGCTCCGGAAATAACATGTGCATTGTGCTGCCCTCTGCTAATTGAGTAATTCATAAGTTTTAAATTACCAGAAACAGTTTGTTCTCAGCCATAATTGCCAGTTCTGTACTGGCAGATAGTGTATTAGTGGGGAGCAGGGATTCATGTAGGTGTTTTTTCATCTCATTTAGAATAGGTCTGTTCCTGTGCTGAAAGACTGTTTCAGGACAGTGATTTACGGTGCAGAAGGTATGGTGAGACATCAATTGTCGTGCAAGTGGTTCTCACGGCTTGTGTTGGCACTGTGTGCCAGCCTGCACATTAACTTCTTTCACTGAACCGTGCCCAGTTTACTCTGCGCTGTCAAGTGTTGGCTTTGTCAATTGTTTCTTCTTAGTCAGTATTATGACAGTTGATAGGCACTTGATGCTAATTCATCCTGCCCGCTGGAAAGAGTAACAGAGAAAAACAACAGTACATATCTAGGCTGGAGCTGCTGTGTGTGCAGCTTTTCATTTGCTTCCTTTTTCTTCCCTTTTTGTACAATAATCTTCATACACCTTTGCAGCTGTTTGCTTGTTCTTGCTTATCAACAGCAGTACAACGCTACCCAATAGATCCCAGCTGGACCACAGCTCTCTGCGTCAGTCGCTCTTCTGTTTGGTTAGGTTATGAAATGTGAAGCACAGGAAGTGAAGTTCAGTAGAGGAAACATTATTCTTTATTATCAAGTAGTGTGGTGTAGAAACACAAACTGCACATCAAATAAGTGGATAAATTCTTGCCATCGGAAGTGTAAGTTTGTTTACTTGCAGCTGGGAAAATTAGTCTTGGGACATGGCAGCACCTGAGACCTTACACTAAGTACTTCTTCAATAATTATGCAGGAAATGACATGCACAGACTAGTAATAATCAGGAACCGTTAGAACAAAACGAAATAGTTAATACTTGTGTTGTATTTTGGCATTGAGGTATTTGTTTCCAGAGAGAATACCACTGCATTTTCACAGAACTTATTCCTGAATTATAAAAGGGGTACTTAATCAAACAGTTGGCATAACTGACCTGGAGACACTACTTTGTTTCTTTATTTTGCACTGTTTTAAGAACAAGCTTTTGTGTGTTTTGGAGGCTAATAACTAAGGCTGACATCATATTGGATGCTTGGGCATTGATATTCTATCGATTCTCTGGCCTGGGGTGTCTGTTTGTGTGGAGTTTGCAAGTTCTCCCCATGAGCACATGGGTTATTGCCTGGTGCTCCGGTGCCCCTCCATTGGCTATACTACATTGTGCCTCTCCCTGACTCCCTGCAATGAGCTGGTATGTCCAGAAGGAGAGCACTTCTGTGCTGTCAGGCTCAGTTTACATCCTTTGCTTCTGAAGCTGAAACCTCTTTGCTCAATCTTGCCAAAACCTTTACAGGACAAGAAATTTCCTGAAAAGGATGGATGGGTGACTGAAGTTAACCTGCTATTAATCTAGTACTATACACTGTATGTTTTTATTTTATGTTCTACCTCTCTGTTATAGAGACCTTACAAAAGATTTTTTGATTTTTCAGAGGTTGATACAGTAAGTGGAGGAGTTAAATTATGTCTTGAAACTGATCGGTAAACGTAATTAAAAAAAGAACATCATAAATTGACAAAGTAATCGCTCTGAGAAAAGTGGTAATTTTCTCCATCAAAACATGTCATTGGAGGTATTGAGTGTTTTTTATAGATTTTTTTTTTCTCCTGAAAAACACACTTTATGGGTTAAATTGGATGGAGGATGTATAAGAATATAAAACAATTATGAGGCATTTTAAGAAAACATATACCCAAGCCTATGAATTATGAAAATCACCTCATTAATGTAACCAAATGTGACTGAAAAACAGTTTTGCTTGGCTAACCCTAAAATAGGTTGTGGTTGCACTTCTTATAAACCACATGTATATATTTCAAGCAGGCACCACAGTAGCTATTGCCTAGTCATAAACTGAACTTTGTCATCATTTTCCCTGCACTTTTATACAGACATATAAATCAAACCAGAAGTACCTGTCAGGTCAATTGTATTCAAACTCATCATCACATATTTCTTTAAGAACCTGGCATTTGTCATTACCATTGTCACTATCTACCTGGCTCTGTTGACTTATCTATGACTTGTTCCAGACATATGAAGAGGAATATTGAACTATTTATTCTTTGGCTTAGAAGATCCACTGCATAGCAGGAATTGCTTATAAAAGAGTGCATATCAATTTAAAGGAAAATAATGTTGTGGTTTTGACAAGCCAAAATAATTTTATTTTTTTAAATTACAGTATATAGCATTTTAAATCCTGTCATGTCTGCCCAGTATTATATATACTGTATTCTTTCCCTTTGAAATAAGCAAACCCACTATTATCTTTCTCACAAAAAGTTGTGATATATTTGTTGGTCTACATTCAATAAATACTGTAAATTCAATCTATTGGCTGTTCTCCACACTACCAGAAAGATCTATTTCAGAAAAGAGCGTTAACCCAAACTGGTCACTCTTTTTCTTTAAATTGGAACAGTCTTATTCCAGGTAATACTGTTCCACCTTGATATCTGCAGAACATCTCCCTGTCTTCCATTCAGTAGTAAAGAAAAAATGTTAAACTTAAATCAAGGTCTTTCATTCAACATACGAGCAATACTTTTCTACCATAGAAAGCAAAGTTTCTTGCACAGCTCTGGGCCATAAATTTCATTTTGCTTACTTTGCCTTTAAAGCCCCATCAATGTCAGTTGTATCTTTTAGGTTCCTCATAAAGCGCTCATATAAAGCAATGCTAACGTAAAAGCAGGGACCACCCCTAGTGGACGTCCACCTGGGATCTTTTTCTTGTAAAACAAATAAAAACATCCAGCAGCAGCATATGGCCACTATCTCAGAGCTTCGCTTTCGTTCCACTGGCTGGCTTGCTTCACTGTGTGCTGAGCAGGTTTAAAGTGGAGTAAAGGCTGTACGTTGAGGTAAAAAATTAGCCATGTTGCTGCCCATTTAGATGAATGTCAAATTCAGACCAAGTTTCCATACAATTTGTCTTTGAAGAGGAATGTCCTGGGCATGATAAACAGCAAAAGCTAAAAAATAAAACCCTGGCCAACCCTCAGCTCAATAATGGGCACCACTGTATTCATGAGCTGGTCCAGAGTGTTGTTGTTCTCAATGCTCGGCTCAATGGCGTTGGGAGGGAGAATTAATTCCATTGTGGACAGTCAAGTGGGTTTTCTGAAAAACTGCTCACTTGGCTGGCTACGTACCGACAGACGGTGTGGCAGTCGGTCAAAGAGGAAGCACTTCACGTGGATGGGGCTTAGGGGGCTATCAACAGCGCGCACCTCATTGTCGGTTCTTTCAAGGCCTCTTGGAAATCACCAAAACGGAGCCTCCACTGCGGCTTCTCATCCCCATTCATGGCCTTCTTTCTCCCATTGTCTCCTTTAAGCCATAGACCTGTTCACAAGCCTCCTCGTGTCAATAAAACCCCAATAAAATCTAATCATTCTATGGTAAATTTGACGAGAAGAAAAGACAGCCAGAAAATAGTTATAGTCTTGGAAAGTTCTTTTGCATTGTAACCATCTGTGCACCAGAGTTGCAATGAATAGGATAATTGAGTACTAAATAACTCCACCCCCCATCCATGGTAGTGATAATAGAGCTCACCCTGATTTGTATTCTTTACAGCAGTGCTGCCCCATCATTTCACACCACATCTGCCCGTTCCATTGATCAATATTGAGCTACCAATCACTTACCACACTCAATTAAGCCTGTATAATTCTCCTCAAATGAGAAGGAAAAAATGTTCAAAGACGTTGCATGAAAAGAGCTGCAAATGAGACTTTAGTGACTGTTTGGGGGTAAACAATTGAGATTGATGGCAATCTCATGCCACCAAGTTCCATTTAAAATAGGTCACCTTTTGAATGGATTGGTCCACTGAGCAGCTGTGCATAATCTGGAGAGGGCCTGCTTTCAGGCTGGCGTGCTCCTTGCAGTGTATGTGGCCCATTGTCCCTTTAATCTGGCTTTTCAAAAAGTATTACAATTAATTTGTTGTGATTTCTATGGGGCTCAGGCGCAAGCATCATTAAAGACCCTTTAAGAAACTAGAGAATGGACCAAATGCCAATAGTGCCATTGTCCTCATTTAAAGTTCCTTTAATACACATTGCAAAAGCCTTGAAACCCATGCTTAAAGGGGATTTAAAAACCCAGAACAAAAATGTGACCATGTGTTCATTGCATGATATCAACCTCTCCAAAACAGACCTCTAACAGCCTAAGTGACAGCAATATTTTTAAACCTTCAGTAAAAATGCTTACTTCTTTCAACAACGAATGAGAATGTCTTACATGGTTACAGTCAGCTCTGTGCAAGTAACCCAGCAATAAAGGTATTATATTTTTACACAAATACAAAGATGTTTTCCTGGTTTAGATAGTTGGCAGAATAGTAAGTTCTTGTCTGCTCATTGATGTCCTTTGTGAAAAGGTGTGATGATATTCAAGGATCTAACAAAAAGTATCTTGGACATTTCTAAACAAAATTTAATGGTCGAGACGTACTGTATGAGAAGCTAATGGTTCGAGTAGGGAGCTGCGTCAGCATGCGTAGGCTGCAAAGGAACAAGTAAAGGTTTATTCCAAGTTGAAAAGAGAAGAGAAGAAACACAATGTTATGGCTGTGGAGAAGAAGGCTCCCGAAGAAGGCTCTACAGCGGAAACGTTGTTTCCTTTCTTCTCTTTTCAGCCTGGCATAAACCTTTACTTGTTCCTGAGAAACTAATAGCTATGCACAATCCCATCAATAATACAAGTAAAAGGAAAAATGATTTTCCTTTTGTTTCATGTTTGTTGAAATTGTCATATTTACTTGAGAAGTTTAAGATTAAGATAAAATTAAAGTTTAACATTTACAAATTTTGCTCCCTAACAATACACACTCACAGTTCTGGTAAGCAATAAATATACATTCTTGTGGGTTTCAATGAAATACCAAATGCTATATTAGAAAACTGGAGTACTGCAACATACATTTACTAAAGACTACTTATGGTCAATATAAGGTTATAAATCTCCAAAATAAAAACTATCATGAAGTAAGTTTTAAGTATGAATTGTACCACTATAACCAATTTTTTCTTAATGGCATATCATATTTTTAAATCTTGGCCAGTAATGCAATTTCTGTTGGGGGTTACATGGTAATTCAACAAAATAAATGGTAAATTAATACTTGTGGACCATCTTCTTCATCATTTGATGTGTTTTGGTGTACGGTACAGAGATAAATTAATATTTGTGGAAATTGAGTTGATTTTAACACGATGTTATATTCACAACAAATATTACTCTCGATTGGAATCTGGATCTGAAATAGTTCTTTTATATGTTTTTCTTCAGTTGTTAAGGAGCAAACTGTTTTCACAAACATGTTAAAGTATTCCGTTCACAGAAGAGAGGTCATATCCTACCAACATTGTGCCACTCATTTGTTTAGATGAATTCTGACAAATTGCAGTATTTTAACAACAAATCCGTGGAAGTGCGCATCATTTGCATGGCCTCTCCGCCCTCTTTGAGCTGGTAATGAGGTAAGCACAATGACCTCTTTCACAACCCGAGAAAGCTCCGACCGTGATGAATACCAAGTAGGTCTTCCAATAGTAGCGTCTACATACTTCAGTCATTTCTGACTTCTTTTTCCTCCTCAGCTGGCCATGCCACAAGCTCACATCTGTTGTGACTAGTTATATAGCTTTCTGGCTGCCCAGTTCCTGCTTGTTAATACCGTGTAGTACAACAAACTTTATAGGTTATTCTGGATTAGATTATTGCATTTTTCAATCCCAAGTGTGTTTTATACAATTGTTAAAATTTTGCTTAGAATTTCCAAAGACAAAGTGTCAAATGTTTTTTTTCATAAAGTACATACAGTACCATGCCTACAAAATCACATTTAGCCTCTAACTAATGTCTAATGACAATTGTAAAACAGGCAACTGAGGCTGCTCCAAGAGTGACAGTATGGCACACATCCTAGATATCAGTAGTTGAAGTTAACACTGATTCTCAACTTTGCAGTTGTTTCATGGAATAAATTTGTTGGGGCTTCATTTGACAGTATACAAAATTGATTGTTTACTTTTATTGGGTAAAGAGTAACTCTGCTTGTGTTTAGCTCATGATAGTAATCAAAACTGATGATACTGTCACACTAAACATTTCTTTTAAAGTATGTTTATGTTGTAAACTATTAAATACTATAGGATCCTAAAGTACCATTACTGTTATTGAAATAAGATACTATTTCAGGATTTGACGCACAGGTCTTGGTGACCAGACACAGCATTCAGAAAATAAACACTGAATTCTCTACCCAGTTTGCTCTATTCATCCACTTTTATTCGGGTGGGAAACTACTGTATTTTTGATGTCATGAAAAAGGGAGTTTTGGTGTGAGATGCTGTAAAAGATCAAGTTTCCTTTTCACAAGTTGTCTGTCGTTTTCCGTAGCACATATAACATTAATTTTGCTGGGAGACTTGGAAGGAGTTGCTTGGAATAAGTAGACTTCAAAGACTTGGGAACCCACATCTTGTAAGGCAGGTTTCCATTTCCCCTTGGTATCCACAAGGAAGGGCAGTGTTAACAGGGCTACTCCGCCTTAACACTTGAGTTTCATCTCAATAAAAAACTAGGCGGATTAAAAGCAGAGCTGTGCTGACGTCTTTGGGACAGCCTGACTTTTTTATTCAATAAGGGGATAAACATGAGCCATTGAAAGCTTGGAGTAACAAGAATATCTAGCCATATAAACTTTTGCTATATGTACATTGCCATCACTGCACTTAAATTCTATTTAGTGAATACCACAATAAAAGACAAATCATTTGGTTGAGTTGAAACCACATTGGGTGTGAGAAACGAACAGCTACTTACCAAAAAATTAACATATATATGCAAGGAAGTGTTCCTTAGCATCAAACTAGAAGTGCATAAAAGTGTTACTAAATGTTCTATTTTAAGTTTATTTAACATAACTTGGGTTCTAAAATAGACTGGTGAATTCTGCAAAAAAAACAAAACACGGTTGTAGTATGATTTTTCACAATCCTTTGTCTCTGTATGCCCATTAGATTTCTCTGCAATCCCATTATTTCTGTCAGTTCTCTCCGCGATTGACAGTAATGTTCTCTCTTAATAAGGCATTTTTCACATTTAAATGGTAACAACAGCAGAAATGATTTAGCTGAGGAAGCACTTACAGCTACTGTACATACAGTTGCACCTTCGAGTCAGCTCAGTAACTACCCTTTCAACTTGAGTACCATGCAGGAAGTCTTTATACTGTACGAGTTTCTGAAAAACTGTATTCAGATAAAATATCTGATGCACCGATCAGCTATTGTGATGCTGTCTGGGGGGTGGGGGGTGGGTGGGACTATTTGAATACACTATAAGCACAGATGTCCTTGATATTCCATTTCCCAGCCTGTGGTCTTTTGCTCTTCTCACCGTAGGGGGCTGATGTCCTTCCTTAGAAGCCTTTTCAAAGGCCCCCAAACTTGTATCTAGCTCTTGCTAGGCAGTGATAATTCATGACTGTTGAGCTAGACTTTAGCGTCATCATTTTTGACTTCCTTTCATGCTGTAACAAATACGCCCCTGCGCATAACAGGGATCTTGGCCGCCCGGGCTGACGAAGGTCTTCTTTAGCTCAGCCGGCAATACCCCTGTTGAGCGACGCCAGACACCCGGGTTCACGCTCATGTGGTGGAGGGACGAACAGGGGCGGGAGTGGCGAGGGCACAAGCCCTAGAACCCAGATCCGTTACAATATAGCAGCAAAGGGTCACTGCTATCAAGACCTCCTGTAATAACCCCTTACACTATCACTAAACTGTACATCCTCTCCCCACAAAAATGAAGCTCAGATCAGAGGTTATTTATAAACCTTGGGGCCTAATTTTATGTCTCATGGACTTTAAAACAATATTTGATCAAAGACTTGTTTTTCTTTTTTCCTTTGGCTAATCTTTGGTGGTCTCCTACTGCCAAGAGTAATTGATTAGGGAATAGAAGTTGTCGTGCTTGAAGGGAAAGTTCAGCCTAGGGCTCCAAGGTCACTCACTGCTCCTTCCCATTAAAACACTTTTCTCAAGATATAATGTATCAGACATCATAGCCTGTCAGATATTTGAAATTATTATTTTTTTACAGAAAACCTGGATACTTATGCAGAAAGTTAGATAATATATTTAATTTTAGACACATTATAAAGCGCTAGGTGAAGGATATACTGTACATAGCAGATGATTAATTAATGTCCATATTCAAACGAACTGGAGTTGTTCATTTCCATGTTCATTTACAGGTATTCGAGATAACATACTGTAAGTCTACAAAAACACCCAAATACTGCTAGCTTTTTTTTAATTTTATTGTAAAGCACTTTGAGATGGTGGATCATGAAAAGTGCTGTACAAAAGAAAGACGATTAGGATTATCATTAAATTCCAATTATTTCTCCTGATTGTAAACTGTGGGTGGCCAATTTTGGTCCTGGTCCAACTGCCATTGTAGGTCACCTTTAAATCACGGTTATTAAGGAAAGACGAAGATCAATTGACCGCTTAGGTAAGGAATTTTTTTAATGAGGCAATTTTGTGATCTCTTGGAATGAAAACATGACCATCCAGGAGCCTTCTGGAACAATGCATATCCTTTCTTTATGTGTTAAATTGATGAGGAATCTACATTTCTTACACGTTCTTAGAACTTGCTTATTAAAGGTGGCCTTCAAAACCCAGATTGTGTTTCTCCAGAATCAGGCATGGGCACCACTATTGTATTCCCATATGATTTGATAGCTAGTTTAATAGCTCATTATCATATTATTTCAATAATAATAAATACTTGCATACAGGTACATGTATATTTATAGCAGGAAAAAATACAGTATAATGCATTTTAAAAACTGCTAAATAAAATATTATTTAAGAGAGAAACAAAATGCAGATTAGTTAAGTTATACCCCTTTAGTCTTAGTATCAAATTATCTGTCATTTGATTCTTTTGGTATAACAATTTGGTTATTAATTTATTTGAACATTAGCAACAATTAGTGGCATATTAACAAGTAATTTATTTAGAAAACATTCAAATGCTTTGGGGAAAAGTCCTCCATTAAGCACAGTATGTTTTAAACTTTAATAGCTGCAGTACCATACCTTCAATAGCTAAGCTTTGTATGGGAAAACCTGTTAACCCAGTAACTGTGAAACAAACATTTACTAATTAAGCATCAAATTGTTGGATGTCGATATCCATAGCAATTGATCATGTGTCTAATACCCATTAAGGGTCAAAAAGTTATCCACCATCTTCTCAGTTCTAATGAGATAGTAATTTGTCTTTGACGCATGTCTAATGATGGATTGTTGGTTGGATGCATTTTCTTGTCCCTGAGCGCTAAGTAGATTTATGAGAACGTAATGTGGAGTACAATAATAATTTTAAATAGTTATTGCAGGAATTGCATGCAAATGGAAACTAGGTCATGAACTATTAATTATAAAAAAATATGCATCTGACAGGGGTGGTGACAGAGGTGGTGACAGAGGTGAGTCACATCAAAGCATTTTCAGATTGTTACATTAAAATGATGTGGCATTTGACATAGATAGATTCATAGGGAGCACAGTAAAGAAATGCAATACAGTAATCAAAAAGAATACAAAAGCCTATTGGCAGGCGTCACACATAGGTAAGAGATATATATTTAAAAGCAACCACAGAAGGCTGGGTTACCACAATTGTGTGTTTAACCATAGATACAGTTATAAAGAGGATGAAATACACTATAAAATTAGTTTTCAGTTGATGCATTGTCTTGATTTTGGCTTGGTTTTTGGTATTATGCCAAATTTCAATATTTTTTTCAGTCACAGTGCAGCAAAGAGGGATTTTACCTGTACTCTGCAGCTGCAACACAACACAATTAGTGCAATTTCTGTTGTGTTTTGGTTTCTGAAGATGCCAAGTGATGACCACACATTTATAACTGTGGCATGTGGGGAACCTGTGACATAGTTAATATTCTCTCAAACACCATTTTCTTACACAGTCTGAGTAAGAGGACCAGTTAAATTGCTCTGTAAATCATTGTCATTAGGCTGAGAGAGCACACAATGATCAAAACAGGAAGAGATGTCACACTTGGAAACTAGTGGTCAGAGGTCATAAACTTACTGCCCATTCATTTCACACTTTGTTTCTCAGGTAAGCAGTTACATTGCAGGTTGGAGCCCTAGTGCAGGTGTTAGGCACTCCTTGTTCTCAAGATTTATTTCTTAAAAATGCTTAGCTTTGCTTTTCAACCCTCTTTCATCAGTATGTACAGTGCCATATAATTATACTAATGATGGTAGCAACAGCATGAATTTTGCAGTTTCAGAATTATGAGTCTGCTTAAATGCTTCCATACTTTTTGGGTGAGTTCAATGGGTCGCGGATGGAGAGAAATTTACTTGAAATTAATTCTGTCACATATGATCCCAAATTCAAATGGACTATAAAGCAAAAACAACAGTTTGACTTGCTGTCCCAGTGCTTTTGGAGGGCACTGCACATCTACCACACATCTTCAATATCAACTTCTTTAAATGCCATCATTAACAAGGTCACGTGTACTAAAACTGTTCCAGAAATTCTGTGAAAACCAGAACTGGAAAAAAAAATATATGCATCAAAACTCCCAGAGGATTTCTTTGGTTGTGTAAGTATATTATTTATGTGGAATAAATAATGGAAGTATAAACTAATGTTTAAGTAGAAAAGTGATATTTTGCAAATATTGAGAAATCATAAAATCTGGTCTTTCCAGACTGTAAAGCTGAATGGCTCATGTGGTTAAATGAAAAGTAATAAAAAGAATCTGAATTGAAGGCTTTCTTATGCCAGTGCTTTACTAAATGCTTGCACTTGGGGACTGACTGTTGCACCATTTCTGTAGCTTTCTAAGAAACACAAATGCCTCTAAAACATTTTTTTTTACCTTGAAACACCCTGCTACCCTGAACTCTAGTGTCATCTAGTGGCTCCACACAGAACTTTAAACTGCTGAAGACATTCAGGCTACCTTCCAGTAACTCTACTATGAGTCAATGTTTCTCATTTGTCTGCAAAGGTCTCAAATTAGAAATATTAAATTACAGATGATTACTAACAATAAATATTTCATTTTCTGAGGTTACCATTATTAAAAAAGATATTTTAAATACTAGGTAATGTGTTGACAAAACACACTACTCTACACACAAATCATGAGAAGGTAGACATGTTACATTTCATTTTAATGTCCATGACAAAGTCCAACATGAGTCTGGTTAATAACCGTGCTCCACACACCAAAGGAATGTTTGTGAGGAGAGTCATTGCACATTTTCTTGTGCTCTGAAAGTGGGATGTTCATTTCTTGCAAAATCTTGTGATTTCCCAACGTCTAGTTTACAGCCAGTTGTTTGACATTGAGTGCATTTACTATTACAGCATCCCACTGTGACCTAATGTAAACCGATATGGGACAGACTTTTCTTTTCCATGTTCACAGCACTAGTTAAAGAATCTAAGGCGTTTCTCTAATGTAAACCAAAATATCGAGCATCAAAGTAGGGCTGGATTCAAAGCATAGCCAAACTGAGTATAAAGGTACTTTCATCAGGATAGCTGATTTCACTTCCTTACTGCTATGCTTTGTTCACATCGAAACTGCGCCTGAGATGATAAAAAACTAATGATGGCATGAGATGAGGAAACATGGGGTGGATTTTCCAGGAAACGTCACAACAGTAATCAAATCTTCAGCACTATTGTACTGAAATGTGATGTGCTACCGTATACTAGGTCCCGTTCAGAACTCTCCTGTCAGACAATCAGCAGTTTCACTCCTTGTAATTAAAACTCCAGTGTTTGAGTTTTAATGGGCTGATGGGCTGATGTCTTTGAATACTTTCCTGACAGGTTCTGTGAATCAATCCCAAGAGTATACCTAGGAAATCAATAAACATCGCTTTTACAGTGTGTTTGGGAGGGACCCTTACCTACTGGACAGAGAAAATTACACCAACATGAACATTTCCCCAAAATGCAACATGCTATTACTTCTAAGTACATTATTTTTAACATTTAATTTTATTATTTACTCCTGAGTTTTATTCAGTGACAGAGCACTTCTTGCATCTATCATTGTATTTACTGAATTGATTCATCAATAACCTGAAAGAAAAATGAATCCACTTTTTCCAGATGAACTGGAAAGTAAGAGAGGTAAAATGCGATGTGTATTAAGTTACCAGCTTATTTCACAGGCTATGCAAATACTTATTAACTGCCAAGAGCACAGTTAACTGACACACACAAATCTGGAAAACATGAAAAAACAGTAGCTGTGTTGCAACTTGTTTGTAACGTCATTTTTTCCCCCAAATGTATTAGTATTGTTATGTTTCTGTTTTTTACTCTGATGAACTGATGGATTGCTCTGAGTCCTTAAAATGAAACCACTTTCCCCTAATAATGAATAATGAATATCCCCTAATGAAACTTAACCGCCATATCTTCAGACTGTTTTCAATCCATCCTTGAAACACTGTCAATCAAAAAGGGAGTAGTATAATAACCATACTTTTTCTAGAAATCTTCTGTAATCATCCATAACATTGGTAATGGATCATCTTTGCAAGATCTCTAAGATAAGAATTTTTTATTTGTTCCTCCCTTAATGATTTATTACTCCATTCCATACAGATACATAATTTGAAATGACCTCTCAAAGCATATTACAGAGATGTGTATAAGGCAAGCGAAGCAGCATTATATAAAGCCTCTTTATATAAAGTACTGTGGTCCAACACTGATATATTTTTGACATCATGACTGGCATTGCTTTATTTGAATGAATTCTGTTCAAGGGGATACTTAGTTGTAATGACAAATAACAATGACATATAAACAGAGCAACTAATGGTAAAAGACTCCAGACATTCCTGAAGAAAGTGAGGGTCTTTGTTTAGCAAGCATATCTGTTTTTCTGCAGTTTTGGAATATGTATTGAAACATGCTAAGTATGACAAAAACGATAACTATTGACAAACCATGCTGATTTTCTAGTTGCAGAAATATGTTTGTTCGTGAGGCCATTATGCATTGGAAACTGGGCTTCACAGCCTATTCAGCCCTGTCCTTTAGTGCTGCAATTAATTGCAAGCCTTTTATTGTCAGAGATAGTAACACTTTTTTCCTTCTCTCCACTGATATCTCCACCCCACTGATACTACTGTTAAATAGCACACAACTCTGATGTTACTGACATCACATCTCTTGCCACTGAGACTCGGACTGAACCAGCAGAATGTGCACACCTAAATACATTTGGGCCAATTTAGTAAAAATTAACTTATTGTACAGTATTAGACAGGACAAGTGCCAATTTGGGAGGTTTAGGTAAACAACAATTTTAGACAAGCTCAGAAATTAGCTACTGAAACTATCTAAACCAGTATTAGTTTGTGTGCATAAAAGTTACCTCTTTGTTTCTTTTTTGGGCCACTGCTCTTACACTAGGTCTTTAAGTGCTCCAGAATTCCTAAAAGCCTCTTATAAACAAAATACATTTGAATATGTCCAAAGTATTTTTTTTCCATAAAAGGCATAGAGACCTTATCAAGTGGTTTTTCAGTTCTGCCCCTAAGTCAGTCTTAACTGGGTAAGATATTGCACAAAAGACTGGTTGCTGTTGCTGTGTTACCTTGAATACCATACCCATTAATTAAAAGTTTCCAATGCTCTTTTTAAAAATGTGTGCACATTCCATTCCACTTGGGTATCCAGACGACAAAAAATGTACAGTCCAGTTTTCATGAGAAGGTCTTACTAAAAGACTCCATCACATGTTTCTTTCTTTTTTCCCTCGCATAGTACGCATTTTACAACATCACAAATTGCTTTATCCTGGAGAAACAAAGCTGTCTTTTAGCTGGGAAGCTAGCTGCGCTCTCTCAGAGTCACAGGGAGAATGAAACAGAGGCTCTGTCTGGGCAGCCAAGTCTGCTGTCCTCCTATTTCCATTCCTCCTGAAGAATGCAGAGAGTCTGGAGGAGCTCAGAATGCACAAAAGGCCAAGAGGCACACACTGTTATCAGGGGGACTGACAGCTAAAAGTGGGCTCGTGGTTTTCCTCTGAATTCATTTGGAGCCCAAAGAGTACAGATGTTCCAATATGCTAGGATAGCAGTGTAACAGATGAAAAAAAGAGATAAGGGTTACAATGTATAATACTCATTTGTTCACGAGTGTTTTCTTAATTGGTTGCATTTCTACATTGTGCATTGCCTGTCCTCATCAAGGGAGACTAAGACTCCTTAATATCACATACTGTACAGTACTGTCTAAAGCTCGTAAGAAGATACTGCGGCATGTGAGGTTTATTTTGTGTACAGTATGTTACAGCCAATTAGATGTCTAAAAATATTTTTAGGATAGCATGTATCATGAGTGTGCATGGCATATGTACCTTGGTACTGTAGAATTCTGAAATGCTTCTTCAGCCTATCAGCTGTAAAAACCAGCCAAGAGGTTCGATTCTCTTGTGAAAAACAGGGCCTAGTCATAAAGGGTCACCACAAATTAAAACAAAAGCTTTTTTTGCAGAAATATGCTAGAAATGTGCTTACTTGCAGATATATCATTCTTGCCATGTTAGTGTTTTTCTTTATCAGTTTTCAAATCATTATGAAGAAGCATTCCCTTTCAACCCCCTGCCTCCCCCTTCGTCTTCCCCAAACAAGCACTCTCTGGAGCCAGTGTCTGCTGTGCTGCACAGATGGCAGGCTCCAATAAGATTGCTGCTTTTTATTGATGGAATTTTTTTATGTATTTTAAGACTTGAACATAATCGATGGAATGAAATGGATGTCAGGAATTTAACATTCCTTGCCAGAAATATCATTCCTGATTATATCCCCGAGGAAACTTTGAAATGGTCTGGTTTCCCAAGCCTTTTATGCTTTTTATGGGCTTCTCTGTGTTTATTGTCAGCATCTTTTGTGTATATGTGTGTGCCAGGTTGCTCCAGGTTACCAACCAATTCTCATCCTTTCCAATGATTATCTATGGTTCATTATAGGTGTCCCGGCAATTTCCCTAACATGTAACAATAAACAACAAATGTATTGCTTTTCAATGAACATAAAGGCTGTCTCTGAAAGTGGGGAATCAGATTAAAGGCATATGCAGTGACTAGCTCCTATTTGCATGTAATGGACCACTTGTTAAGATTCATACAGGACAAGACCTGTTTTGAGAGGAACTGGGTTTTGGTTGCAGTGTGAAAAGTACATGAGGCAATGTGATTACTCATTACCAGTAGAAAGCCAACTTGCAGGGAACCTTTGTCTTAAATCCCACACTCGTGTCAGCTGCAATGTGATTGGCAAGGGAGAGTACTTCACCATGAAATAGCCAAGCTGTGCATAAACAAATGAGTCAACAGTGAGGAGCTTTCACTCAGCAAAATAATATACTTTTCCAAGAAAACAATGAAATGACAGGGGGTGAACTTTGTGTTGTGAGAAAAGAGAATGTTGACTTTTCCCTTTGAGCCACTACAGCATAACCATTAAGTAAAACTGATTAAGTAAAAAACAAATCAAGAAAAGAAGAGCAGAAAAGGACAAAATAGAAAGAACATTTTACTGGGTCTGCTAAATCAAAAGATAGCTACAGTAAATAATGCCAACCAGGGGGTGAGTTCCTGAGTTTATATACATATATTGTATACACTGATATTCAAAATCCTGAAAACTATCATGTGTAGGATTATGTGAATACTAAAGTGATATCCCCCCTTGTAACTTTTGATGCTTTTCAGAGGCCTTTTTACTTTCTGGGATGAGTTCTATGAAATTTAAGGAGCTCAGTGAGTTGACATCCAAATCCATGTCTCACCTTTGAATTGCAAGACATGACGTGACTGTGTAAAACATTATATGTACTCTTGCAGTCTGAAAGGATTCTAAACCATAGGGGAGACATTTTCATTCAAATCAACTTACATTAAATTGTACCCCTTTATAGTAACCTGACTGAAGTGACTTGTTTACGGGTGCACCACATGATTTGGACCCACAACCTTCCAGCAACTCTCACCACTACTACTCCGCACTCTCGCCTGCAACCTGCACTCACTCACTCCTTGCCTTTTGGCATTATAGTAACACACTTTCCTTGATCACTCCTGTTTAGGC
Organism: Atractosteus spatula; assembly: GCF_055471065.1. Taxonomy (NCBI): domain Eukaryota; kingdom Metazoa; phylum Chordata; class Actinopteri; order Semionotiformes; family Lepisosteidae; genus Atractosteus; species Atractosteus spatula. The sequence continues at coordinate 10,368,452 of NC_142720.1, forward strand.
ATTGACCACTTCCTCCCTTCCTTGCAGGTCATAGTGTACATAGATGTGTAACATCAGAACAAAGTAAAGGCTTTCCTATGCCTTTAATCATCAGCCCACATTCATTTTAAAGTTGCACATAGGACTGGGTTATTCATTATGTTCAGAGGTAAGATGTTATTGCCACTGATATAATGCTGAAATGCAGTATATGATTTATTTTAATGTGGACTCACAGAGAACAGGAATAACTTCCATAGGTTAATTGTGTTTTTCAAGTATATTTGTTTGTGTTAATTAGATCTTTTTTTTCTATGAACTTTCTTGGGCTTTTCTGTTAAAAACACAGCTCACAGTTGGCACTGCTCCTGCTTTTTGTATTTGTCTGGTAAATAAACAGCAAATTAGCTATGCGCCTTTGGTTTTCTACTGTATACTACAAGACGGAGAGAATTCCTCATGGAAATGTTCTGCAGTCTAATTAGATGAAAACTGAAGTGTGAATTTAGATGTATATAGACTGTGCTCATTATTAAGTCATTTATTGCCAAATTGAAAATACATCGCTAGATAAGTAACACACAATTTTCTTTCTTGCAAGTTACTATTTATCTTAGTTTATGTGCAATTAAAAATCTTGCTCTTTCTATATATGAAAACATTAATGTAAGTATTTTGTATTAAGCTATCAACATTTGTTTGTTCTTTTGTTCATGAACTGTTTTGCATATGAAAGCCTCTAATTAGAAGCAACATCTATTTCAGGTATTCATCAGATTCAAAGCTCATTATATTTTTTTTCTACCCCACTGCTAAGCAACAGGTAATATTGATGAGCTGTGCATGCAAGGCACACAGGCTCGGCACATTTCAAGACCTACACTATGATGATATAGATGGATATCACCCTGCTGTTGGGATTGTGGATTTTTAGATAAAACCGTAGGACAGAACACTTTTATTTTTGGTGCTTGCAATTCTGAGGTCAATTGGTTTGAACCACCGTAAAACTGTTAAGAAAGAAAAAAACACTTGTTTGCTATGTCAAGAAGGCATTCGATCACCTCTGATGAGCCCAGTGGGCTGTGTTGTCAGCGGTGGTCTTGGAGGGATGGTACGTTAGGCAGAATCTTCTGTTGCTTCTGTCCCAGAACAAGGGGGAGCTCCCCTCCCTATCAGACCAAAAAGCAACTTCAATGTTTCAAGTCTCCCATTCTGGAGAGCGATACGGGCGTGGTTCAAATGAAGCTGGAGACAGATGCTGCCTCTCAAAAGTCAGTTCGGGATCTCGGTACAGAAAATCCCAGCTTCTCTATTACAGAGGACACGGCACTGGAGGAGAAGAGGTCTGTTGGACGCTCTGTGAGTTCAGTGTCTTCCTCCCAGCGGGCCAGGCAGAAGAAGAAGCTCACTCCCTTATCTTCCCTTCCCCTGCAAAAATGTTCTTCCAAGGGTGGCAAGACTAGCCTGTGCAGTGATGAAGAATCTGAGGTCTTATTCTCGAAAGGTGGGGGAAGTCTTCTCACACCTCCCGTGATCAACCTCATCCCACCAACCCCTTCAGATGTGATCGACGACGACCAGTTCTTTGACATCAACTCTGAAGAGGAGAGTGTTACCAACACTTCTGGCTGCGCGTGCATGGACAGTGCTGGACGCCATGTCGCGGGGGACCAGCAGAGCTTAATGGGAGGAACCGATCAGACCCAGGCTTCCCAAGAAGTGGATCCAAAGAGCAAAGGCCCATTTGGGAGCTCCATGTTTATCTTTGAACAGCATGTGGACAGACCCGCAGAAGGTCTGGAAGTGAAGTTGACCTCTGAGCCTGAAACAGACAAGTCAAGCAAACTAAATCTCCTATGGAGCACCTATCAAGTGGCTCCTCTTCCTGAGTATCCAAGAAAAAGTATGTATGATATCTGTCCGTGTTAAGCTCAATGCAGCTCAATGCCTGTGTTATACCGTAGCTAGAACCCATGATAGGTTTAAAGCTAACTTTCTGTTTATATACAATTTGATCTTTATGACTATTGCATTTCTTTACTTTACTATCAACAAAAACAGAAACAAATTCAAGCAACCTGTGTTTTATTGTTTGCTTTTATCACCATTTATTCCAGGAAGCTTCAATGCCGGAATAAATTTGCTCCAGTTCACAGAACAGAATCTTGGTAAGTTGTTTTGTAATGTAGTAGGATTGTATAAAGGCATCTACTACATTCAAACATTTCCTTCTAACCTTGCCATACATTATCACACATATCATAAAGTACTTAAATAGATCTTACAGTACATAGTATTGCAGTATGAGTAGTGTTTTGCATTTCTTGTGCTTATCTTACAACTAAATATATGCCATTAATATATCAATTAGCAAATGTTGCATCTTCACTAGATGCCAATTTAGCAAAACTTATTGATTACCCTTGATTATAGTATAATTCTTTGTATTATTAACCATTATTATTAAAAATGACATACTGTAGATGCAATTTCTGTACTCTACAACGCTAAGGAAAATTCAGTGAACCTCTAAGTTTGTTCATATTCTTGTATTTTTTAGACAAAAGATTATCTGACTGAAGTAACACACAAAGACATTAGATGTATTTAGATTATTTAATCAACAAAATGATTTTACTGTAACTGTCCTGTAACTAGCATCTGGTTCAAGGAATTTTTGCCCATTTTTTCTAGAACTGTTTCAAGTCATGAGAGCATAAGAACGTTTATAACCGTTCAAGGCCGTTCAGTCTGTCTAGCCTGTTTGGTAGTTGTTCTAAGGATCTCATCCAGATGTTACTTGAAAGAAATAAAGATATTGTCTTCAACAATATGGCTTCGTAGCTTGTTACACACTTCCTCTGGTTATTCAGTGTCGTTTGAGGGTTTACTTGCATGAACATTTGGCTTTAGGTCCTGCTATAATATTTCAATGGGGTTTGGTTCTGCACTTCGACTTGGTCAGCCCAAAATGCCTTCCAACAAAAGATATCATCCTAACCACCAAGTGGGGTGGTGGGAGTATTGTGGTTTTGGGCTACTTTGATGCCTCACAACGCGGACAACTTGTCACTGATGGAACTATGACTTTGGTGTTATATCAGCATATTCTGGGGGAGCACGTCAGGCCATCCATTCATCAGCTGAATCTGAGCCGAAAGTGGGTCATGCAGCAAGACAGTGATCCTAAACACACAAGCAGATCTGCAGCAAAGTGGCTGAAGAATTCTGGCATTTTGGTTTGGCAGATACTCAAATACTCAGCTCTGTCACTAGTTTATGTAGAAGCAAATTATCAATAATTTAAAAACTAAAACACTTCCAATCTTCAGGAATTCTGAGTGATGCCAAGTGGTTTCTTTTCTTTTTTTGTGAACTATTTGGCAAAGAAAACCGTCTGTAGTTAAAAAAAAACTATTTATTAACCAAAATGAAACAAACATCACAGAAAAACTACTATTTAGTAACTGCTTTGTTCAGTTGGATCAGGTTTCAGGCCTCAGTCAATACACAGTCAAATATCTGCACTCCTAATTATAAATATTTGGTTAAAACCATACAGTACATATACTGGAAAGGAGACAAATCTTTTTATCTGTGAAAAGTAACAGATTTTTCAAAAAATAAATAATCCTCTGCAGACAAGCTGAAACCAGACTGATGATTAAAAAGGCAACAATTGATTGTATACAAGAATGCACACAAAACATATTAATGTTTTTAAGAAAAATGAAATATTTTCACAAATGTGAAAAATTCAGATCCTTTTCCTAACTTTCAAGTAAGTTATTTGAGCACCAGTAGTCAGATACTGTATCTTATTGGCCTATGTCTGTTAATGGACAATTGAAGTGGTGAAGATACAGTACATTACGTGTAATGCAGTGTCCAGCTTCTTAAAGGGGAACTGCAACCCTATTTTCATATTTTGGGGTTAGAAAGAATCAGCATTGATGAGTGCATTTCAAACCACATTAAAAGTCAAATGTACACAGTAACTTGTGAAATCTCTGATTCACATCACAAAATAGATTAAATTTCAAGTGGTGCACAGCACCACATCTTGAAATTGAATCTGATAAACTGACTTCTTTGAATAAATAGCAGAATTATATCATCAGATTTATTGGCAGCTAGCAACCAAATGAGCTGGATGATCTAAATGGCTCCCTCTCATTTGCAGCGTTTCTTCTTATGTTCTTATGAAATACTGAAATGTTCGTACTACTCCCGTCTTCCTCTCTTCTTCTTGGATGTGTATCTATTTAAATACTCTTTCTCACTTCTGGTTTGCTAGAATGCCTTGTGATCATTGTTATATTATATTCTGATTGGTTAGATTGCTACATGCTGACTCCATCCAAGTTGCTAAAAGCAGAAGATTGTAAAACCTCTTGTTAACCCTGCCATAGAACATCTGCATGCTGAACACTTCATACCTAGCACATAACAATAATAGAAACACAACATTATGGCTTCTGAATTAGACATCATTTAAAAATAACTTTATTTAGCTTTATTTTTTTATAGTGAATAAAATAAAAGCAGCAGGTGGCTTTCATGGAGTATGCTTTATTACAGCTTGGTTCTCATCTTTCAGACGTAGTGATACCAAAATCGTGATGATAAAGCTGAGCTGGTTTAAGAATCAGTATTCCAAAATTATAAGAGGACAAAAGTTAATAGTAATTTATGATTCAAACAACTTCTGTGGTTTTTCAGAAGGCTTTAATCTCTCCTTTGACTAAGTCTGAGCACAGTCTCCCCAAAGTTATGGTCACTGCTGAGACAAGATTTCGTTGTACAGTATTTTTCATTTGTGGAAGAAGAGACCCTAGCACTAAGATGCTTTATTTTTTCCAATATGGACAGCAACTTAATTTGTTGTCATTATGTCATTATATTTATTTCAGACTCATTCTCCTGGCTATCAAATTGCTAGTGTAACCTAACAAGACATGAAAGTTGAAGCCGACAAATACCCATGGTTTTCATACACAAAAAAAAGAGGTGTATCACTGCTCTCTCACCTGCAGAACTTCAAGTCTGGTATCAACCACTATTAGCATTTTAATTATAAATACTTGGCAAATTTCAAAGCCCTTTGATCTCACTAGAGCTGTCAGTCAGGACTTTTTCAAAAGCGCAGACTCTGCTTCTATCTCTTGATGTTCACTATTGTTTGGCGAGTGAATTTATGCCCTGCTGTTCACAGAGATAGGCTGGGAGGCTGAGAAGCAAAACTGCAGTATCAGGTACCATAGCTTTAGGCTCAAAGGCAGCCAGCCAGTTCTTAAAAGCCCCTTTATTCACCCAAAAACCAAACATATTTAAGAAAAATGAAGCAAAGAAAAAAAAATACTTTTTGGTTTGTTTTTAGTTAGCAGACAGGCACTGCTATTTAGATTAAACTATGAAAACAGGACAGAAACTTAGAGTAAGTCACCTCCTCGACATGTGGGACATAGAGCTCAGATGTATGTCATGTAATAGCTGGTCTGTATAATCAACCTGTGTGATGGCATTTGACTCCCTTTCTGGTCATTGTGCTTCAAATCCCCTAGTGCCACTGAATGCACCATTCCCAGGAATCAAATTCAGGTCCCAAATGCACTAGCTATGCAGTCTCTATTCATCCTCCACATGAAAAGCTAGCTTTAAAAAGGAGATAGAATCTCACAGTTGGGCTCACTTTTTGTCTTTCATGAGAAGGGGGTATAAAGAAATGGGGCTATTAATAGGAAAATGAAATAACAGCCAAATAAATTATTTCGCAGAATGAAGTCAGCTTTCTTTTTCTTCCTTCCCTTCCCAGCCTTTCTCTGTCTGTTCCCTCGAACTAATTTCTAGCTCTTTTGAATTTGTATGTGCACGTTTGACATTGCAATTGTCACATTAAATGAACAGGTTTCTCTTCTCTTTATATGTGAGTCTTCTGATAGGGCATTACAGTATATGAATCATAGCACCCACTGTGAAAATGACATTTTCAGTATATAATTAAGGTACCGTTGAGATAATTTGAAATGAGGGCATTAAACATGCTTTTTGTTGTACAGACTGCCATTTAACTTTTCCTTTTCATATGCTGCCATAGAAACAGAATAAATTGTATTGTTCTGTAGACTTGTCTTAGGCATTTCACATTTTGCTGAAGTTTGATTACCATCTTGGGAATATTATCCATGAAAATCAATCTCACAAAACTGCCTTTAAATGAGGCTACATTCCAAACAATGCACAAAGGTTAATGAATAATATGCTCACTGAGTCTTGGTCCAAAAAAACCGATTGTTGTTTCCACTTATAGTCTAAGAATTCTCTATATCATCTCTAATCATAATAAGAAAAAATACTGTACAGACCACCAATGACTTTAAGTTCATTCAATAATGAAAACAAACACTGGCACAAATGTAATTGAGATCTGTCACTGTCTGGCATCCCTGCCAAAAGGAAAACTCAGTCCCCCCATTTTCGGTGGAATTGTAAATAGGTCTTAGCTAGCTTTTCTCTCCATTACACTAGTTTTCCTCACCAATGGAAAATAAAGTTTGCATAGACTACACGGAAACTACCATCATACTCTGTCTCCTCATGTTTGCTATAAACCTCTTAATGCAAAGCAACATTACTGATCGCCAACTCTAGGATTCCTGTGGCCCATGTTTAAGTGCCAAACCCCCGGATCTGTTTGGGAAAATTCCTGACCAAGAGTCTTGCTGTAAAAAATAAACAGAAAAGTTTTGATGACTACCAAAAACGCTTTTATGATAAACTTATTTTTATATTAATGTTTATGACTAATAGGCATCAAGAGGCCTCAAACACTTAATTTGATTAATTCTTTCAATTTTTGAGAAGTGGGAAAAAAAATTAAGTTGGTCAAGTATCAGTAAATACTGTGTTTACAGTTGTTACAGAAATAGTAAGTGTATTAAGCAATAGAAAATAACACAATCCAGTACTAGGACACTAGTTTATTTTTTTCCTAATTGCAGAAATTTATTTAAACTAACATACTTCTAGAAAGGGGTTCTTACATTCTGCAGACCTTTAAAATGTGATATTTTAACATGAAAACTAATAAAATAGTGCTTGTGATAACAGATTATGCTGTTAAAGATCAAGGTGAATTTTTGCTACTGTTAAAGATTAGGTTTCATGTTAAAGGATTTTTTGAAAGTTTAAATAAATAAAAGTATTTGAAAAAAAGCAAGATAGTGCTTATGCAGAAGATAAAATATCCAGACAAGACAATCAACAGATATATTTTTAGTTTTGTGTTTTTAATTTGTTAAAAGGATAATTATTTAGTTTATTTTTAATTTTAATTTATACTTTAGGTTCAGTTAATCAACATTTTTGAAGACGTTTGAGCGCAGTTTGCAAGTGTGAGATGTCCCCACAAACAAAATCAAACAACAGTAACAAAACATCACGTTACAATTTTTACATTTTTACAATGTTTACATTTTAACAATGCCAGTGTTGTGTGCTGAACAGTCTCACTATGCACATGCATTAACAGTCCAATGACATTACTCCATGTCATTTCGGGGTCACAAGTTATTGGGAGAAGCCTACAGAAGTCAGAACACTGTGGTCCAGTTTTTAAAGGACCACAGCTTCAAGACTCCACACCATGTCCTCCTTTCTTTTGTGTTATTATGTCACAACTTAGCTTTAAGCTTGAGCTGCTCTCCTGCACATTATGTTTAGAAACGTGCATGGAGAGCAAATCCAGGTATGGAACAAACACAGGTGTTTCACTTACTGTACATCAATAATACACCGTATAAACATCTGAAAAGGCCTCTGCAGTTGAAGCATTGTGTTTCTTCTCTGTACTTTTTCTTTTTACTTTTCAGTGTAGAATTAACCTTTACTTGTTCCTACATACATAAATGATGAACTTTATGCTCTTATCATTACAAAACCTGTTATAAAATAACCTAATGAAAACAGCCTTTGGAGAGCAAAGGGGCTTGATGCCAGTTCAGTTTCAGTGGAATGACTATCGTCTGCAGCAGCAAAGCCTTGGGAGAGGAAAGAAAACCTGACCCTGTCTCCTAAGTACAGTAGATGCACTGGACTGTTCAGGAAATTCACTGGCACATCACAATTACTGTTCTGTATTGCAGCCTTCAGCCCGTGATGTAGACATTTCTAAAAACTAGGAGTGGGGGAATGAAATAGAGGAATTTGCGTTAAAGAATTAGGAGAAAGGGTTGCAGGCTCTGGTGATCCTTAGTAAATTCCCAAATGCAATAAGTGTAAAACAAGACCATTGTAAAACTCAAATACTGTTATGAATCAAACTCAAATGCTAGATGTAATGAAGCAACCAGGCATTACCCTGAAACAACAATGTCCGTGTTGTGTGCTGAAAAGTGTCTACGGTACCTCCTAATTAAAGGCTGTCTTCTCTTAACAACCATGGCTCCCTGAATAGGAATGCAGTCACCACCAATAGGGAAGTTCCGTGTGACCTTTGCTGACTGACCTTTGCTGAGCTAGTATGCCAAATCCGTCCAAATGGATCCTACCATGTCACCCTGGTCTGTTCTTCTTTGTCTGAAAAGAACGGGGCTGAAGTGGCTTAATCTATGCCAGTTTTTGGCTGTAACCAGAGACCAGCTGAGAGCAACCCATAACCTCCTGAGATCACATTTCTTTTCATGGAGGGCTGTGAAGACAACCTAGTGTTTCCTTCCAGAGATAGACCTGTCCATCACACCAATCTCTCCAGTGGGGATAGGTGTACCCGAACCCTTGCAGACAGTGGCTGGCAGCAAAGTCAACAGAGGTCCTGCAGCTGGAGGGGTCTAAAGAACCTTATAAAACCTGAGTGATGGGCTCGAAGCTTCCTCTATCCATTATAGAATACAGTATGGTGAATATAGAGGTGAAGTTCACCATCATCCAGGGAGCTCTATTACAGAGTGCCCAAAAAGCAGGCCTGTAAGAATACTCATTATATCACTTCCTTTTTCTAAAAATATACTGTACATGCATTGACAGAGTGATGAATTTCTTCCATTGCTCACATCCTCACATTGAGCTACGCTTTAAAGCTGTTAAACAGATAAAAGGTGACAAATTAAAATGGATGGATAAATGCTGCCTCAACACTTCCAATGAAATAATTCTTTGTCAGATTGTACAGTAAGTGACCAAAATAATGAATGATTAAGAAATGCTACAATTTCCTTGTTAAAATTTCATTGTGATTAATATGTTGATTACATGAATATTGTGAATTTGGAAATCCATTTAGATGCACTGGATAACTCAGGTGAAGTTTGAACGTCTTCAAAAAATTAGTCCTAATCAAAGCAAGTTTAAAAATGGTAAAAGCAGGACACAAAATATACGTGAATTGTTTTTTATGTGAATGAAATACTGAGTGTCATGAAAAGGAGTTTTAGTACTGATCAGCTAAAGCTTTGGCTTTATTAGTGCTATTTAGAATAGCACTTAACAAACCCCCACAGTTTCATTGGAGGACATCACATGCACATGCAGTGAATGAGTCTGCTTTCTCTAAAGAGTATACAAAATTCCACAGCTGACAAGTTAAACCAATTATACTTCTTATCTGTGTAATGTAAATTCCTCATGATGTCAAACAGTGCTTTTTAGAAATCAGCTTCAAAATGCAAACCATGTGTTTGGTATATGATACCCAATACAGTTTTACAAACACGTCAAAAGGTCTTTTATTTTTTTTGCTTGTTTCACAGAAAACTGTTGAAAAAATAGCTGGCTTGGAGGAAAGCTTAAAAAGACTATTTAAGTATCTTGTCTCAAAATTGTATTTAATTGTATTTTATTGAAGGTGTATTTAATTTTAAAACTCGTTTTTCTAGCAAGTTCTAGAAATAAAGTCCCTGACACATTATACACCAAAAATCAGTATGGTAACAATTTTGTGTTATAAAAGTAATATAAAACATAATTAGTTCTGTGTCAAATTTTATCGTCTTTCATTCTAATTCTCCAACTTAAAGGCTTAAATTGTACATTATTTAAAGATTAAAAAGGTTTTTGTATAATGTTTTTATTAGTAAAAATGAGAATTCTAAGATAAATAAACTAATATTTATCTAAGTATATCTTATATATACTAATATGCTAGCTATTGGAGTTACACAAATTGCTAAATATAAAAAAGTTCAATGAGAGATGCCCAGCCTATGACAGTATTATTTGTGTTTGTTTTTGGCTTTAAAAATTATATCGCATTTAACATGTTGTTAATCCCCTTTGTTTTGTTTTCTGTATGAATATTTGATTCCGTTCTCCATGGGAAAAATGCTTTGTCAAATGTTGTGCCACTATCAAAAGGCTAATGTGCAAGTCAGTGATCCTCATGTGTCACCTACGATATCTGCAGTGTAAGGGTAGTCATGGCTTAGTGACCGAGCAACAGAATATGAGAAAAGGCAGTGTAATTGATGGCTTTGGTCCCAAGAGAGAACAGTGTGTTTTGTGGGTTATGGTGTAGGCCTCAAAAAGGTATTGACATTAATATAATGCAATTGTGTGATTTTTTTCCCTGGCTAAACATGCTTTCTTCCTCGTGGGGCTTTTTCTCTAAACTGAGCCAAATAAGTTGTTGAGTTTTTTAAATGATGTTTTTTGTTTGCTTTTTCAATCATTTCAATTACTTTATCTTTTGTGTTACATTTGAAATCTGAAAACCCAAGCTTCCCGATTCTGACATTCTGCTCCTGCTCCATTTAATTGTTTCTATACGAATAAAAATATGCAAGCCTGAAGTTTATCTCAGAAGGGTCTGAGGGATTTAAGCAGACAGTATCATAATTCAGTAGGAATCTGCAGGGCACCCAGCCTGCAGCACTAAATGCTCCAGAGCAAAGGGAACACATTTCCCATTAGAGTTCCCTGTGGTACATGTATAGGAAATGATCTGTTCATATTATTATACATTTTTTCTGCAGATGACTTGAACAGCAAAGACCCAAAGACCCACGAGTTACTGAAGGCCGAGCTGAGACTGCTTCCCCTCAGCACTAAGATGGACCCTTTGTTTTGCCTACGAGTAAGACAAGCATTTTCCTTGGTGGAGTAAGGGCTCCAGCCACACAACTGTGTGCTTTACTGCCTGCCTGTGCTCAACTTTTTTTCCAATTTGAAATTTTTTAAATAGAAACCTCTGTTTACCAAAAACTTTATTTTTACATTTTCTAATCAAAATTTGGCCTAGTGATATGTTAGAAATCATATCTCAAGAGATAGCAATACAGATCAGCATAAATATTTGGAAAGAGTCTGGTTTGGATTAAAGTCACTGTTATAAAAAGCAAGAAGGGTATAGGGACATTTATTACTTTTTCCTAATGCATATACTGTATACAGTACATATAAAATATCAGTTTATAAAGCCATTATTGATGCTGTAATACTGTAGTGCTGTTGAAAACTGTTCAAAACCCTAACCCATCTTTGCATACTATGGTTTTCTTTAGAAACCAGCAGCTAGAACGTGCAGTTTGGGAGATGTTGTGTCAAGAAGTCAGACTTTTGAGATGCTTAGAAAAGGTAGAGAGTCCAGGCCAGAAGAGGAAGGATCGCCACGACAACGACGGGTAACTGTGGGTAAGAACTATGAAAAGTAACTTCGGTATCTTGCCTCTTGGTGTTCTCATTTAAGCAGCAGATATGTATCAGAACAAATAACATTGGCATTCTGAATTTTCAGGGGCCTCTCCTTGCTTCTTGGAGAGATACTGCAATAATATGGCACTGTCTCCTCCTGGAATCTTGTGGAGATACAGAGCAGTTGGTAGGATTGTAGGCTAGTGCTTGTAAACGACATGAGCTCAGATCTGACTTGTGTCCAGATCATTTAAAGGCTTTCTTAGAGAAAATCAACATTCCCATTTTTGGTGAACAGTCTTGGGACGTTGTTACTGACTGGCTCATTTCAGGAAGGGAGCCCCTGGGCGGAGGGGTGGAGTGAAGGCATTTTATTGTTGTTAAAAGGTGATGGGTCAAGGCTAGGGGCTTGTTAGGAAGGTGCTGTGGGAAATTTACCTTTTTTCCCATTTCTGTGTATTCTGTTACAGAAAAAAAAACTCTGCAGCTGTAATTGTTGTGTTATTGTCCAGTAACTGTTATGCTAGCTGTCCTAATTGCATCTGAGTGGCACTAGTTCACAGAAGAACAAGCTGGGCTGTTCCTTGGGTGTAGCACATATTACTTCCCCTATTGTAATGCTTGGCTCCTTTAAGCTGAGTTGTAGCCAGATGCTCCTGTGCTAGCAATGCTGTTGCCAGGATCTCCCATATAGGCCAAATCTGTTTTTAATTTCCGACACCCCATTTATTAATGACCTTTGTGTCTGCCCCTGCCTCTCCTGCGCTCCAGCAGTTAACAAGGCTCTGTAAGAGACTTGGTGGGTCCTCACAGCTGCATCCTGCCTGGCTGTGGCTGGCACAGGGATCCGGAGTCCAGACAAAAGTGTCATGTTCCCTTTCTCCTGTTACCCCTCCCTAGCATCACCTAGCGGAGATCTGACAGTGAGCCAATTCTGATCACAGTGAGCGTTAGTATTGTTTCATGTCTTGCCTTTTTAACCTGCACTTTTAAGCAGGCACAACAGACTAAGCAGTTTTGCTTTATTTGTGTGTTTATCTTGTATGTTTTATTTTTCCTAGGATACAGTTTTTACAGATGCTAGCAACTGTTATTTGTGTATACACTAGGGTGGTGTGGAGTCTGGTATAAATCATGCTGCCTTCCAGCTTCAGAGTGCCAGGTTTGATTCCTGCCTTTGACATGTACCTGTGTGTATTGCCTGGTGTCCTGGCTTCATCCCACCTCCAAAGCACATGCTGGTGAAGTTTTATTGGCTGTTCTCAGCCAGGCTGTGCCCGTAAGGCCCAGTGAAGTTGTAACATGTATTTGCAATTGCACATACTGTATCTGTGACTTTGTATTTCTTTTACTGTTATTGATCTATCCAGATCAGATGGGCTCTTAACCTTCTCTCTAGTGCACTGGAACACTATGGAGCAATAACATATCATTTCAACACTGAGTTTCAAGATCAGTATCTCCGGTATGGTAAAATGACAAACAAAACATTGTACACAGTTAAACTATCCTTTCAAATAATGCAAGAAATGTAACAAATCCAGAACACTGTTTTGTTTTTTATAGCATCGTACATTCCTCAGGCAAAAGATCAGGATGGAATTTATTCTGGACAGGTAAGATTAACTAGTAAAACCACTCAAAAAGATCCCCTGTTAAGTACACTTGAACTTCAGAGACCATTGACACATAATAAATATTCGGACCAATTTGAATAGACTTGACATAATATTTTCTAGCATATGTAATAAACCATTACTGACTCAGTAACATCTGCAAGAATGTTTACAAGAGATTTTTTTTTCTCCAAACTGGATATCAAATATGTTGCCGTGTACATAATAATGTAGTAATTCGATAGCTAATTGTAAATAAGTAATTGTAATATGTTACTAAGACAGTATATTGTCCAAATAAATACTACTTTGTACTGGAGAGTGAGTTAATCTAAGTTTATAAAAATACTTCTTTTACATACATATCATGATATATCATGATTATAATGTTTTTTTTTATTTTAATTTACTAGAGGTTATTGATAAATTATCTTTATAAACAAATAAATTATTTATAAAGTTATAATAATCATGCAGCTTAGATTTCCATGTGGGAAATTAAGGGGCTTTAAGTCAGGTATATGGAGTGTTTTTTTATCTTTTAACCTTTTTATTTGTCCGGTTACATAGTGGTATTCTGACAACCTTTATAATCTGACAAGTATGAATAATAGTAATAATAACCCACCTCACCATGACCTTCATATAATTCTCTTGTAAGAGGAAGCTGTCAATAGGCTGTATTTGTTTTCAGTACCTACAGTATGTATTTATCTCACTCTGTGTGCTTGTGAAGCTTTGTTCTCCTGGGAAGAAAGCCAAGGCACTGGGGGAACTTGACACAGAGGAGACCTGCTGGTGGTTTACCAAGCTTGGGCTGCAGAAATACATTCCCTTTATCAGAGGTAATGTACCAAGTGACGTCTCGAAACTCTCACCAACCCCTTTTTTTAACACACTGTGTCAAAACTACACGTGACTTTAGACCCATTTTTTTTGTTGTTGACTTAATTTACAATACCAGAACAAACCATTGAAGTCTGCATAAACTGCCTTCTTTTATTCATTAGATTTAACCAGTTACAGCTTGCTCATTTTTTGACTAGAGGCTAGTACACATCAGAACATCAGCTTTCCTCCAAACAAATTTTATGTATGCAAAACTGACTTATGGTCTTAACGCTTTTTATTCATTCTCCTTTCAACATGCAAGCTCTGTGCTGTTACGAGACCAATCTCTTTTTGTATTTATATAAAATACTTGGCACTACAGTTAGACTGCCATTAATAACCAAATTTCAAACAACAACCATGGGAAATTCTTAGATTTTTCACAACCATATAGAATTTGTTTGCATAGTGATGTCTTTATAATACTGTACATGTTAAAGTAATATACAGTTATTCAGCTACATGGAAACCTTTGAGAGTGCATCTTTCATGAAGAAGAAACTCATTCATTGCTTATTTTGGTGTACTGTATATTTGTCTACATAAAATTTGCCACTTTTTGTAAGTTTTCCTGACAGTTTTCCTGGTCAGTTTTCCAGATTCTGATGCAAAACAGTGTGCTTGAAGACACATTGAACACAAATCTGATGTTTCATACTGTATGGTGATACTTACTTTAAAAGTATTAGTATTACAATCATTGTGTTGTCGAACTGTAAATGAACAGAAAAGCCCGGAAAGGAAACTGCCTCTTCATCTAGTCACACTGGCCTCTCATCTCTAAGTACAAAATTGGCAACTACGCTTATTCCCTTCATATTTTCCAGCTGTTGTTACTTAAAACCACTGAGTAGATTTCTCCCATAACTGACTTTGTGGGAATGAAGTTAAAATGTCAAGTCATCCTTATGATTTTTTTTGTATTTTTTGACAGCCTAGAAGTGCTCTTTGCAGATGGTGAAGAAAGCTTTGCGTGACCAAAATTTTGATTATTTGTTCCTTGCTATTCTTGGTATTGTAAGCTGTAGGTAATCCATAAGTTATTCACATGGCATCAGATCATCCCCTTGGAGTAAAACAAATATTATTGGTATGAGGAGAAAAGGGGGCTTTTTATAAAAAGCCTTCAACATGTCTTATTGAAAAAAGAGAAATCAGTCTGCATACTTTATGTATGTTTATGAAGAAATAAAAAAATCTCTGAGTTGCAGAAGTAAATGTATAGCACAAGACCATCATTCACCCTTACGTATTGTGTGTAGTATTTCATTTAGTGTTTAAATGTTGCTGTTGCTGTGCTTTCACATTTGTACAGGAGCTAATCTACGAGGGTCCCACATTGCTTCTATTGATTTGGAGATCCTTGATCTTCTACATGTGTCCACCCCAGAGGACAGAGAGTGTTTGCTCTCAGCTGTGTACCGTGAGCTTCATCCTCCGGATACAACCACCCAGGAACTGGATACACTACTGGGTAGAAAGGAAATTATGTTGTTGACTTCTGTCTCAGCTCTAGGGCAATCAAAAGTTTCATTTGCCATAAAGAATTTAGATAGTACCAGATTTATAAACAGTAACAGGATTTTCTAAAAACAATTCCTCACTGTATGCCAAGAATTCCATGTATTTAATTCTGCATACTTATACCTAAAAGCAAACTGCTTAATGCCATCCTGCACTTCAATTGCATTGTGTTGTTTTTTTTTGTCACAGGAAGAAAGCTGATGACTACATATGCATATTATGCTGCATGAGCTGCCACACAGATGATGGCAGATTTTTTTTTTAACTGCATGAAAGACAAGACTAGGATAACTGTTTCTGTGTTAACTTCCTAAATGTACTCTCCCTAAAACACAATTGAACTATGCATTGACGATCCATGTATATTTTTCAACCTGTTCTTTTCAGTAACCCTTTGCCTATGTATTGCCTGTTTTGTAGAGACTATAGGCTCATACAATGTTGAAAAATTCACAGCCGCATTAGTTAATCTAAGCAAGGCAAAGTCTCTGCAGTTTTCGGACAGTGCGAAAGCCATCCCTTGCCAGTTTCAGTTCAGGTGAGTTAGAACATTAAATAAATAATTTGGATTCACAAGTAAACAAGAGCTCAGCCCAGCCGAGGGCATTATTTATGTTGATCTCACCCTTTTGTTCAAGAAGCATGAGAATGAGGTGGGGCACAATTCAAGTGTAAACATGTACAGTGAAAGTATTAATATGATTTTAACTATAACTGATGTGAATTTCACACAAGTGGATATCGAAAACTGATGACTTTCAGTGGAATTCATGGAAAAAAAAATTATGTCTGAACTGAAGCACTGCTAAGTCAGTATGTCAACACACCTGAAGTATGTCTTCACACCTGAAGAAGGCTCCACGGCCAAAACGTTGTGTTCTCTTTCTTCTTTTTTTCAGCATGGAATAAACCTATTACTTGTTCCTTTGCAGCCTACGCATGCTGACGCAGCTCCCCACCTGAACTATGTCAACAAACTGCTGAGAAAATAATTGGCCAAATGGTCATTAAAAAACTATGGAGTTACAATTGTTGCTGGGCTATTTCCCGACTATACCTTTAAGTCAATACAATGTAATCAACTGAAGAACCAATTATTACACACTAGTTTCACACATTTGACATTATTTATTGAAATATATTTTAATATATAATTATTTTTGAATCTATGTGTTTTTAATATTCTTTAGTCAAAGAGGAGAAAAGGGACTAAATAGCAATATACAGAAGGATTCTCACCTGTTGGAATTCACTATAAAAGGTAAAAACGTCTTACTATTGAATGATGCCCATTGGAACACCTGTAGCCTACTAGAGTACAGTAGATTGACCAGTGGTTAAAGGTGGTTTTACTTAGCATACAGTATTGGCAATATGCTAAACGTTTTCATATTTGCTTTCATTTTGTGTATAGATTTTTTTTAAAAAGCCAGAATAGTTATAAAATTAAATACTCTTATTTTACTATTAGTAAGGATTTTTTAAGTAGCCTTTAAAATTAATTTAGTCGGGAAAAAAAGCAAAAAGTGAGACTATCCTCTTGGCAAAAAGGCTGATGAAATCATATTTGTGATGGGCATTGTGCAGTACATTAGTAATCTACTTAGCAAGGCAAAACTATCTATTTCAGCACTTGAGCAGAAAGTTCATCTCAGATTCCCTAAGGAAATAACGGTTGGAAAAGTAATTGGGACTTGCCTGAAGATGCTGGGGGTGGCTGAAAATAAAGATCTTTTCAGCCTAAATACTTTGACAGGAAAAAGCAAGGAAGGTAAATATTTACAGAACTGAACATGTACATAAATGTAATATATACTGTAGCTGAGTTAATCACACTGTGTATTCCTGACAGGTTTATCCAGAAATTGGATCCAGAAAACAAAAAAAGCGATAGGGTCCTTTTCTTTTTGGATGATTTGTTTCCGAAACTTTCTATGGCCTGACTAGAGACTGGAAACCACACTTTTGGTCCAGACTGGGAGCTTGTACTAAGACTTACAAAATGTCTGCTGTGATTTTGTTGTTTTTGTTTTTTTTCTAAGTCTCCTTTTTTCTTATCTGTTTTCTTTATACTGGTTTTTATTTTCGGCTGACTTTTAATGATCCACATACATGGAGTATGGGGTGGGATTGCTGTGCTTAGTGAGGGTGGAAGAGATGTGGGGTTTTTCTATTTGTTGTAGATGTTCTTTATTGTACAGTAGTTAGTTTTTGTCAGCTTGTTATCAAACAATATAAAAACAGTAACCTTAAAACGTTTAATCACTCCGCTTACAGTATGTATTTAAGTGCCTAATGATTATCCTGATATTTCGTCCTTACTTATTTGTTTTTATTGCTGTTCTTAACTTTTAATGATTAATTGATACAGTTTATTGGAGTAACAAGCACCTTTATTTTTTTATAAAGGCGTCCTTAATGAGTTTCCACCTGACAGGCAGGTTGGTGACTTGATAGATCCAGAAACGACGCATTTGGAGCTGCTCTTGTGTAAAAAGGTACCATTTAAATGAATAAACTTAATATTAATTTCCATAATTTATAACGACTGCATGCCCTTAACTGACACCATAAACCTAAAAGATGTTTCTTGTAAGATATTACATCTGTTTCACTACCACTACTTAGCTAGTTAGCTGATAAAGTGGAATTAGAAGTCTGTTTAATGTCTGTTGTGAAGAACAGCGGAAGCATGTGGGGTGGAGGCACAGTGGTTAACATTGCTTCTTGCCCTGGGGCTCTGCGGCCTGCAGCCTCTGGGTTCATTCCAGACCTAGGGTGCTTTCTACTTGGAGTTTGTGCAGTATGTGTTTGCCGGCGTTTCCTCCCACAATCTAAAGACATTCATAGATTAATTGGCTTCCAGGAAAACTGGCCCTGGTGTGAGTGTGTGTCTGTGTTTGTGTCTGTCTGCCTTGCGATAGACTACCGTCCTATCCAGGGAGCACCCTGCCTTGCGCCTGTTGCTTGCCGAGACAGGCTCAAGCTCCCCGGCGACCCTGGATTGAATGAAGTGATTAAAAAAAAGATTAATGGATGGTGGCAACTCAAAAAGTGAGACACACTATTCTATGGGGATTTCCAATTATTGTGCTCTGTAAGGACATTTTAGCACTGCAGATAGACACTGTAGGTTATGTTAAATAAAATGTTAATAGACATTTTATATTCCCTGCTTTTTGTTTTGCTTTCAATTTCAGGACCAATGATGGATGCTCCGTGTTTACGTGTTTTATTATTATCACTTTTTTATTCAACATACAGTTTGGTACTGTGGAGTAAAAAAAAAAATCCCTGTATTTAAACAGAGATTCACTACCTGTACAGTAACTGCAGCATTCATGCTTCAATCATGGTTAGTGGAAAAATGTGGTAACTGATTTCCTCAAAAGGCGTTCATCTTTCCTGATGGGCAAAAGACATTTTTCTCCATTCATCATTGCTACTGGCAATGATGCCTAGAATACAAATAAACAGGATTTCAGGGAAAGTGCTCGGCAAGCTACTCTTCGTTTTAATTATCCTTACAGCAGGGATTCTTAGTTCTGGTCCTGGGGAAGTCCTTTGTTATCAGGTTTTTGCTCCAGGCAAGTTATTATACACAGGTTAAATGATTTCATTTTCTGAGGCCTAATTTAAATTTGCTTTCAGCTCTCAAAAACCTAGGAGTGATTCATAACTGGTATCAGCCCTGCACTAATTAGTGAATTTCATTCAAGAGTCTATGCTGAAATGTGACCAGTTGGACAAACAGAAGAAAAAACTCAGTGTGGGATTGTCTGATACATTTTCATACCAACCTCTGTCTGGTCACCATAAATTGGTCACCTATTAATGAGAGTTGATGAGAGACTGCATAAAGTTATAGTTAGTACAGGCGATTAATGGCTTTGTTGGAACAAAAACTAGCAGAAACAGAGGTCCCTTAGGACCAAGACTGAGAACAATTTCTAACATTCTAAATGGTGTTTGAAGGGATATTAAAAACTGATTATAATACTATAAAGACCTTATTGATTTTGGAATCTAGAGCAAAGAAGGTCCCCTTTTTGAACTTTTCACATTGTAGTGGATGGGAAGCATGATTACAGTGACCTCTATAAGTACAGAGTGTTAGTGCATTTACTGTATATGTGGTGGTACATGAGGAGAAAAACACACAATTCTCAACTTGCACTTGGGTCTGACCCTTTTGTGTATAAGGACAGCTTGTTTTCCTGTAGTGTGGTGGATTGTAATGTTACTCCCAGTACCTCTCACTCTGTGTGCAGTGGAAAACATGCAAAGAATACATAAATCACAAATACATGAAAAATATCCTAGTGAATGCCCAGATTTGAACCACAGCCCTAACGAAGAAGTGACAAAACCTTGAGTAGTTGCAACCATCAAGCATGCAACATGCTGACAAAAATACTGTGGGTAAACAAAAACAAAGAATGACAGATTCCGAGGTTTGAGATTGGTTTACAGTTTATGCAGCTTTGGGATTCATTTTAAGCCTTGCTGATTGAAGTACTGTGTAATAATGTAGCTTGACTATCACAGACCACCAACAATGAAACAAATAGGAGTTGCATCCAAACTAAACATGGATTCCTTTCAGTACCTCCAATTATCCCTATTTGATTTTCTGGAACTGGATCTTCACATGCAATCTCTTCACTTTCCATTTTTCCTATAATATTTAAGAGGACATGTTTATACTGTGTTATTCCACAGTCCACATTAGCTTTTGTTCGAATTTGTTCGTCATACATGATTGTGTTATTTTGGTACCTGGCTAGTGTGAATTTCTTTCTATGCAAGCTGAATCCACACATATAGAAGATGTGTTAATAGCAAAGGCAGCACGGTGGCACAGTGGTTAGCATTGCTGCCTTGCAGCTCTAGGGGTCTGGGTTTAACTCTGGCCCAGTGGTGCTATCTGTGTGGCGTTTTTACTGTGTGTGTTCCCCGAGTTGGTGTGGATTTTCTTCAGGTGCTCCAGTTTTCTCCCACAGCTCAGAGACATACTGGTAGGTTAATTGGCTTCTGGGAACATTGGCCCTGGTGTGAGTGGGTACTTGCTTGTGTGTGTCCTGGGGTGGACTGGTGCCCTGTCCAGGGCATACCCTGCCTTGCACCTTCTGCTTGCTGATATAGGCTCCAGCTCCAGTGCCGGATTTCCCATTAGGGCCTACGAACTTTTTAGGGCCTACGAAGGAGGGAAACGCTAGTGCTTCACGAAAAACGAGCCGAAACAACACGCTTGAGATCGACTCTCAGTGCTCCAAATCAATAATCATACGCTTGTCTAGCGGCTGTTCTAGAAACTAGAAGTACCGAAGTGATGGTCGCTCGACTCGCTCCATCAATCACGTGGTTTAGCATTAGAATAGTTTAAAGTGCATCGTGTCAATCGACGTAATTTAATTGGCGTTTACCCCTCTTTTTGCTAATTTCGGAGTGAAAGTGCCTCAGGCCCACGAACACCAGAATACGGCCCTGTCTGGCTCCCCTGTGACCCTGAATTGGAGGAAGGGGTTAGAAAATGGATGGATGTTAATATCAGTTAGATTTAATATGTAGAAACTATATTTAATATATAAAAATATTTGTTGTTGTTGTTGTTTTTATTTATCAGCATTTTGGTATCCAAACCTTCATCAAAGCATTCATAAAAACCTGAGATGATCAATTAGGAAATGTCAAAATTGACACTTAGTTGTTCTCCTTTTAATAATTATCTAAAGAAAATTATATAGGATGTTGCTCTAATAGGAAAGATATGTACTTTTTATTATTGCTACTGTACATGCAGACAATTTGACAGACTGAATGATTATTTAATTCAAAGGAAGACTGTAACTTAATGATCTCTGTATTCTCATATAGGACAATACGCTGATGAAATGCTGTGGGTCAGAAGAGATCAGCCCGAAAGTAGAAAACAGAGAACAGGCTGATCCTTTCCACTCTGTCTGCAATCAAAACCAGCAGATGGATCTCAAAAACAAGGAAGACAAGAGAAGAGATTTAAGCCAGCAAGTGGACAGACTTCAGAAAGTCATTTATCAGGTGCACTGGTATACTCAAAACCCAAACAGAATTTCTACAGTCTTCAGTAATACCAAAGTGAATATTAACTAAATGCCCATTGTTCCATTACCTTAGCTTCAATTTAGTATCAATACAGCATTGCATACACATATGTATTGTAAATGTATATGCACTGATTCTTAGTATTTTCAGCTCAGCTTATTGTCCTTTTAACAATTTCATAATACAATATACCATTAAATACAGTATCAATATCTAAATTAGTGTGCAACCATTTGGTTTGGTAATCTGTAGTTTGGTTAACATGCCTCAGTTCTGCTGCCATCCACAATTATTGTACAGAGGTGTCACTTGGTTTTATTTTCATTCCTCAGACATGCTTGGCATTTCTCTTTTGCTTAGGTTCAAGGACTTCACCAGAGTCTGGCTTCTTTCTGTTCGGAACTCCGAGACACGGATGCTGAGGCTGATGTGGAAGGAATGTGCCTCAGTGACACTGTAGTGGGGCTTCGACAGACAGAACGGAAACTCGCAGAAAAGGAGCTGCTTGTCGGGACTTTGCGACAAAGGCTGAGTAGCCTCAGGGCACACACAAGTGGGTAAATATGTTCAGAACAATTCCAGTTCCCAAAGAAATGTAATAATACCTAGAAAAACAAATAACTGTGGATCACTATCAAGAATGTACTTAAGTGAAACCTTGACATTATAGGTTTGAATCCAGGCTGTGCTCATGCTTGTTTTTGCTGAGTATTCCATTGGCAGCGAAAATTCAAATAATTGTCCTCAAGGCACATTTACAGTACAAAGAAATTAGAAACTACTGCATTTAGACATAAAATTTGTATGAAGACATTATAAGCCTCATTAAGCTTACATAGCAAGCCTTATCTTGCTATTGAGCATTGTCAGCATACTGTGCTTAGACTTAGTCATATATTAGTTGAATGTACAACAGTTGTGATCTCTACATCTGGCAAAACAGTATGTCAGTATTAAGTTTTTTTAAAGCAGTTTTTTACAAACCCATGTGTTTATTAGTTGAAAGGATAACAGAAAACAGTTAACGAGACTTGACTCAAAAAAATCTAAAAAAGGCTCTTAGCCTACAGTTATATAGATAATGAAAGTTCTGTTTAATCTTGTTTAATGTAAAAATTTGCTTTATTTTTTTAGTTCCCATGTAATTACAGAATAACCCACAATCAGAAAGTGCAAGTCCATACAAACGTAATGACGTACATTACATTAATCATTTAATTAAACATTTAATTGTGAGAAACGCCAGGAATAAATTTAAATTCTTCCCCCGATTGTACAGTATGAATAAATCTATGTCATACCACCAAAGTCCCAAGGATCAGATGTACTCTGATGTCTGAGTAATTTTATGAAGCAGCCCTGACTGGGACCATTGAGTCCCATGGGCACATCTTCACTCTGAACAGGCAGAGGCAGAAATACGAAAGTTCAGTACCTGCCTTATCAACCGAGAACACAAATAGAAGGAGTCAGCAGATTTTGAAAAATTATATCCTGGCTATATCTTTGTGACCCTTGAATAATAAGCACCTAGATTTCTCAGTGAGATAACACAACAGGACGTTTCCTGGAAAGAAATTCCTTCAGACTCATACAATTCACCCACAGTGCCTTGTTCTGTCACAGTTTCCTGATTTTTGTTTTGTCACACCTTTTTACAACAGATAACGATACTTTTAGGGTAGAAATATATTAATTATAATGCATTCAGGAAATTAGGAAACATAATATATCTGATAAAGATTAATCAGCTTAATCACACGAACCACATTGGCTATCACAAAAGTTTAAAATGCACGTCTTATTTTTTACAGTGAACTCTTTTTAAATGGTCGCTTTATTTTTTTACATCCAAGATTTAGCTGCAAATGGGCCTGAAAAGGTGCACCCTGATTTCTCCATTACACACTGTTATGTAATGCAATTACTAAAGTGGCTTTACATCATGTCGCTTTAGTGTTTTTAGCTGATAGTGTTATTATCTCTTTTGCTGGTAGCAGTTTGAAGGTCAATTTATAATATTATTACCTGATCAGGGTGCTGACAACATAATGACTGTGCATTCTTTCAGGGAGTTACGAAAGATTTATTTGAAAAAAAAAATAGAAATAAGAGGGTTTTTGACATTTTAAGTTTAATTGCTTTTTACCCTCTCTATGAAGGTCTTGGTTAAAACAGTAGGTGGACACTGGAAATGATTTATCACACTGTGCTTCTGGTCTTTTGTTGAAGCCCCGTTGAAGTGCACCTTTTTGACAAGATGAAACTCGATTGCCAAATCTTTATGGAAGAGATCAACATAATATTTCTGAATCAGCAGATGGCTCGTTTGAAGTCAGCACATCAAATGTGCAAAGTCAAGGTAAATTTTTATTGCGCTCAATCAATACGTGTTGGTACTGTAGTTCCTGTTCAGGCCTGAGGCTGCACTCAGCTATCAAGTGATGTATTTCCTAAGCATAATGGGGATATATGTGACCTTTTAATGTTAATGTGTGAGCTTTAATGAACAAAACTGACTTTCTTCCAAAAAGCCACACACAGTCCTAATTTCTTTGCCTTTCTCATAATACAAGGTTGAATATACTATTTAAATAAACCTTGGGTAAACTGCATGTATACCATGATTGAAAGAATAAAATATAAACAAACAAATCTTCGAATATGCATATCTTTCTAGCTAACATAGCTCTATTGTATATGTCTTATCTTTATCACTTCAATACCTCCACTAACAGATTTATTTGGTTGCTTGCTTCAGAGTTTTCATCAATTTGAAATAGAAACACATTATCATGTACTGTAGTTCAATGTGCAGATGAAAACCTGCACAGATGATTACCTATACTATTACTATATATACTATATATACTATGCGAAAGAATATTTTTAAGTCAACTTAATGTTTTAACATCATCTTAAATCAGAACGCTTTTGTTTTCTCTGTGCAAAATTAATGAAAAAATAACGGACGTTTCTGTTTGCACTAGAAACAAAATCTGACCTGAACCAGATTTCTTCACAAAATCAAATTCTTTCTCACCCACTGAATTTTACTCAGTACTTTCATCCTCTCACAGAAGAAGTATGGGGTGCTATCAAAGAACACTTGCAGTTTGCTTTGAAATCCGTGTGTCACAGCCGAGCTCCTGAGCTCCTTTTAGGTGCCAAGTTTGTGGGAAAAGTCAAATGTTAATATTTATCATGTGACCTAATCAAGGTTAACGTACAGGTCAGACAGTAGAAAAAGCCTGAGAAATAATTCTGATCAGCCTAACCTTGCCAGACATTCATCTTCTTTCTAATAAAGAGCTGACACTCGTTTATTTTCTTTTTCGGTGGTGCTACCAGCTTTTGATTGAGGACAACAAGGAAATGTTTAATCATAATCTTAGTCTTTGTGATCTGTCAGAGCGTTAATAAAACAGTCTTTAAGAAAAAAACATACTGAGGAAATAAGCTTAACTGAGCCATTTGACTCATAAATCTCAGCTGCAAGCTACTTAAATTAAACTGGGGGATTTTCCCCCTCTTTTTATTTGTGATTATTTTATTTTTTGCCTGCTGTATTTTTGCAAATTATTTTTTTCCATGCATGGAATCTTTACCTTTATATAAACAGTATATTCATTTGACCTTTTCCTACTTAGTTATTAGTTAAGTTCTTTATAATGATAAGGAGTCAGATTGATAACCTGCAAATATACCACCACATTTTTCCTTAAGGCAGATCTGCCTCTATGGCACATGTGCATTTGAGGCATTTTTGATTTTGACATAGATCACATAAAGACAGGTAAATATCTGTGTGCATTCCTGCCTATAGGCAGATATTACTTGAAGACAGCCCTGCTTAGACAAAAGGGATCCATTTTACATTAACTAATATGAGCAACAGATGTACATCTTACTACTGCACTCAACATACAATAATAAAACCAATTTATGAAACTAAAACAAAAATGTGTCCTGATTGCAACACTTCACATCACAAATAACTGGCTTTCTAATATCAGATTGATGGAAGGATGGATAAAAAATTATGTTTGCTTAGCATCAATGAAAAGATCCAATCAGTCTTAAATATTTTCCCATACAGTAAATATTGAACAATTCTGCTTATGGATAACAATATTTCATGTGGCACACAGATTCTTCTTACATGCCACTCACTAAAACAACATCTGTTGTGCTTTAATTGTGAAACAAAAAATTGCAGTTCAATCAAATCAATGTGAATTGAAAATTAAACTGCTTGAATTGATTATGAATTCTGCTCCTATTCACCCCAGCAATGGCCTCCTTGAATAAATAACTTAACCATTCAGTTAAGATAGACTTTCAAGAGAGGCACACTCATAATCGGAAGGAATTCAGACGAAGGTGATATGCATTACTGGTGTTTTTAAAGAGTTATTTTCATGGAGATCTAAAGCAGGTCCAGCTTTTATGTTTCAATGGAGCCTTCCCAGTGACCTATGTGGAGAAATGGTGATAGCTTGGAGGCGTTCACACAGCTTTGGAGGAAAAAAAAAATCACTGGAATTCTGGACCTAAGTATTTGGAAGATTTTAAGCACCCCAGCTTAAGTGGTATTCTTTGAGAAACAAGAGTTCTTATCTCTCCCACTACCATATGTTCAATCTCGCCGTTTGTGTTTCCGAATTATTCATGAAACAAGTGATTTTTCAACATGAGCTAGGTAGTGCTGTACACATCTTTTGCACAGATGACTACATTTTATGTAGAGAAAGCAAAGGCTTGTTTGCATTTCACCGTTACAATTTGACCCACTGCATGAAAGCATCAGCTTGCTCCTACTGTAGGTTCAAAAGACTGCGAAACAGTGGCTTTCATACCAATGCTCTAAGAATGTGGTTGTTAATATTTCAGCACATATCATTCTGGAGACTGAGGACAGACTTAGAAAAACATCACCCGCGACACTAACTGACAGACAATGCCAACTGAACGCGAAGTGCTTGATTCCAGACCACAGTTAATTTGTTCAAAACCACAGTTAATTTGCTCTTGCCTGAAGTTTCAAAAGTTTCAAATGACCTCTTCTTTGAAGAGAAGAGCTGTAGAAGGTTTCTGGTTTATGACAAACAGTCATTTCAAGTAAACAAAGAAATGCTGAATCTGATGGGCCCACAACATTAATATGCCACCAGGGGCATTAGCAATGCCGTGCTTCCTTTTACTTGAAAAAGAATCAATTAAGGGCATGAATATATTCCATTAAACGCACAGCAACTGAAAAATTAGAGAACCCTATTCAAATCAAGCATCTGTAATTACTTGAGAATAAGATTATTTCACTGAGGTGAAAATAATTTCATGGCAGGAGGAGGTATGTTTGAGTAGACTGCTCTGTTTCTGCTTCATTACACCTTGTCCTGCATTTCCATGGTTTGGTTACAGGCCAGGGACAACAGGACGAGCTGTACGTTGGGCCAGCTGCTATCCCATCAGCCCCCAGCAGTGCTGTTAGCTATTCAGGAGACAGCGACCGCTGGCACTTATGGCTTCAGAGTACAGCTAAAAGAAGGGAGCGGACTTGTGGTTGTAGATGTTGGAAATTCCAAACTCTGCATGAATGACAGGTAATACAGGGCCTTCTAAGGATGACATTTAAATATTTGGAGTTACAACCTACCACCTTAAATCTTTAACAATCCTGGAAGAACTCAAAGAGCAATAATCGCACATGGATAAAAAATAATCAGTGCTTCCTCCTGAGTGGTTATTTTCCTTTGTAATGGCTACCATGGTAACAATCAGCAGAGGACAGCATAACAGGAAACCCTTTTAATACAGAACGTGATTCTGATCAAAAAGTGTATGAACCGATGAAATAAGAACAATGTACTATAGAGTACTACACATACAGTACCAAGTGCAAGGATATTATGTAAGGCTTTACATAACCCCTTCTTTCTTGTATGTTTTATGGAATAAAACCTACCAGCAGCTTGACCGTTTCGCTTTATTTGATGGAATTAAAAAGAAAACGTTTTTTATTCCTTTCAGGGAATTTGCCTTTGCCATTGCCCCATGGGTCTAGAAAATACAAGCTAAAATGATATGAACGCTTTTTTCCTCACAATCATTTGGGAATTAAGATTGTTTAATCCCTTTCCATGACTTTGTTCTTGCACTTGCTTCAAAGGAAGTTTCTATAAATCATTTGCGCACTGTGCAACGATTCATGTTTCTCAGGGGGCCATTGGCAGTGCTAAATTACTCTGTTGCTGCTGCAGGTTTAATAATGTTAAACTGTTACTCAGTGATTCAGTTACCACAGTTCTCAGGCCTTGTGTGTCCATCTGTTTCCATTTTAGATTGGTGGAGGTGAACGGGGTGAGCGTGGTGGATTACAGAGAGGAAGAGCTGAAGCCATTACTCAGCTGTCAAAGCTGCCTAATTGTTGTTCTGCGAAGGCCTGTCCCTTTCATTTCTTAGCCCTGTCCGTGCCTTGATGTTCAGGACGAAGCAGTCGGCAATCAAGAGTCCGACGAGACCAGGCCTGAGGGACTTACCAGGCCACTGAAACCTCTGAGCTCAGTGAGGCGAGGGTGAAGGCATACAGATGCAGAGTGGACACCAAGCTAAATCCTTTGGTTTGTATAAAAAAAATCGTTTTTTCTCTTTCTCTAGTACCCTTGAACCTTCCCAAGTACGATTCAAGAGATATTTCCACTAACGATTAAAGAAGAAGTAGGCAGGAAAAAAATGACTTTATTCAGATTTGAAGACAGAGCTGTTGTGTTTCTCCCTTTTTGTAGCCTTTGGACTTTTACAGCCCGCTTTTTTTCCCACTCAAAGGAGTCACCTTTCTGGGTTGTTGTGTGACCTCCACAACAAGCACCTTCTTATTTATGCAAGAATGTGCGTAATAACAGGTCTAGAGAAGGTTTATGTGTTCTGCCCCTTCTTTAAAAAAGCACCCCAATTCCATTAGAAACCTTTTTTTTAGACCTTGACAATTAGAGTAGCTTAAGGTCAAGTGGAGGTCCGGTAAAGAGGGCTCTGCCTATTTACTTTGGTTTTCTGCTGCTTTTGTTGGTCTCACAAATTCCATTCGATCATTCAGTTTGTCTGGGATTTTTCTGGGATCCATGAGTGAAAATGTTGTTTGTTTATCATACTCTTGTGCATGTTTCTATACTATGTAACCACACCACACCTTGAGGCAGGTCAGTGTATTGACATTTATTTATGTTGCAAATACTTAGGGGTGCTGAGATAGCTCTGCCTTGAGGGTGACAGTATACTGAGAGTGAGTGGCACTGTGTGTTATCCTATATGTAAACTATGCACCTCGTTGTTGCAGCTGTTGATATATGCTGTCATGCAGCTTGTCCTTTTTCTCAGGTTCACTGCTTGCCCATTAATCAAGTTACAAATAGTCACTTGGGGCCACATATGAAGATAACCTCACCTTGCTGCTCAGCAGAGAAAAATAGAAGTCTTGTTTTCTTTCTGTGCTACTTATCATTGGTGACCTAAAAGCTTAATTGTGCTTTTTGTGGGTGAAATAAAGGACCGTACAGGAAAACAGATTAACATCCATTTTTGTTTTAATTTGTTTTTTACTTCTTTCTATAGGATGTATTCTGTTTCTTTTAGATTTACTGACAATTATAAAATATATTTATATCATTTACTGGGTTCAGCCAATAAATACAGTAAATGGTGGTGTCAGAACTTGTGTAATTCACTGCCAATGCATTCATGTAAAATATTCTAAGAACATTCAATTCCTGAAAAATGTGTTTTCATAAGTTTTCAACATTGAATACCTTCATCACTGCTCAATGTTGAATAGATGCACCCTTCTTTATTCAAGGTAAAGATATCAAGCTGCTTGCATTTGTCTGTCCAAATGAACGGTGATATGATCGTAAGATCTCTCAGGAGTAAACAAGCAAAATATTCCTGGCTGGCACTCAGTTTGAACATTGTGGTAACTGGCTGTGCTCCATGTTGTGATGATGAGTGAACTGCCTAATGCTGTTCCTCAAGAAGATGCACCTTCCAGTGGAAAAATTGATCCCAGTCTTAATGGACAATTTCATGGAAAGTAAACAGTAATGTAATACAACGTCAAAGTCAAAGTCCCAGAATTAATTTAAGCTACAGATACAGAATATTTTTTTCCATGCCCTTCATGGTAAAATAGAAAAAAATAAAAATATTAAAAGTGTAAATGGGAAGCATGCTCGTGAATCCTGTGTCTTTTTGGCGTAAGGCTGCAATTATCAGCTGAAGGGCTATTTATATGCTGTGGATGAACTTTATTTTTAACCTTGATGATGTTCGTTAAGCATAATAATGAGCCCTTGGCATTTCAGTTTGCAAGTGAGATTTTCTGAGTAGGCGTACTGCGTTTCCTTCATGACACTTGTTCCAACCCATTGACCTTCATGGTGAACTGTCTGCACACAAGATGACAGAGCTAATTTTTTGTGGGATTTTAAAAATCAAGCCAGAACGTGAGTAGAGTAATTAATAGGTCGGTCAATGGAAATGCGGACACCCTGCTAAGCTGACTGACATCTTCTCTCTTATTATCCCGTCCCTGTGACCACAGATACAGTGGCAGAGCAACCCTCAGCAAAGTTCTTTGAATTTACTTTTTAATTAGTTCACACCAAGAACTGGATGGCAACTACACTTACTGGCTTGGCACTGTTGTTTCACATTGGAGCCTTTCCTTTGCCAGCTTCATATTTCCGCTGCAAGAAATCTAGTCTGTGAAGAAATCCTTTAAAGCCATTCAAAGAAACAGAGACCTATGCAATCGCAGAAGTTTAGGAGGATTCCCGCTTTTAGACAAGAGCACAAAAGCCAAGACAACTTAATGAATTCTGAAGCAGGGCCTTTGAAACAGACAAAAGTACAAAGTTCCTTTTTTATGAAATAAGTTGTACTTTTTACCACCAGTATAATTGTATTTGCTAGAAAAGAGCTGAAAGGAAGCCTTTTGAATGTCGTTGTTGTACATGATTTAACCCATGCCTGCTGCTCTAAAAACAAATCAGTTATCCAGCACGCCGTGTACCCAGACAATGCCAAGAGCTTTGCTGGAGGAAGTATAAAACAATCAACAGGAAGAAATAATCCAAACCCAGGGAACAGCACACAAAGAAGGTCACAGGCGACAAGTCGTTGCTGAACAATTAAAAAGAGGTCAGAACCCGAGAAGGTTCCAAAGAGGCTCAGGAATAGATCGGAGAGAATTTGTAATTGCTGCTTTTATAAGAAACATATTCACATTTTCAGTGGAGAGGGAACCGAAGCCACTTCCATAAACACAGATGCTGGCGAAAGAAAAAAGGCATTCTGAGCCTCTCACTGGTTCCCCCCACCCCCAGCCCACGATCCTGTCTTACCATGGCTCTTTAAAGAGCCCTTTTTTTCCATTGAAAAACAGACCAGAACAAAAACAAAAGCAGCAGGAGTAGGTCAACAAAAACACACAAACCCCCGTCACCAATAGCATAGACCATTTGCAATGCACGAATGTGGCAAATTTTGTGTGGGAGGAAACCATAGAACATATCTTTGTTCAGGCTTTCTGCAAGCACACAAGCCTGGATCAGGATTTTGTCTGGTCTTGCAGAGTTAGGCGGGTAAGAGGTGGCTGACAGTGGTGTGAAGATGGTAGAGCTGGGTTTGCGGAACTCATCTGTTTACAGGCAGATTCCCGCTCCTATTACTGTATTGTCGAGAGTACAGCGCCCCTCCCAGCTGCGTGTTGCGGAAAGGTCAAAGTTAATTGAGCAGGAACTCTTGGCGTATATGGACATGTTATAGATTTCTTAAGAATTAACCTGTGCTTGCCAGAAAATGTTACATATGCATATTACATAATCTCATGCCAACTAACACAGATTTTAGAATTTCTGGTTGCATGCGAAACCTGCTTAAAAACTGTTTATTAAAAGAAAAGATTTTTGAATGTTGTATATACTGTATATCAAGTAAAGAAACTTGTTTTAAAATGTTTTACTCTATAAGGATACAGTCTGGAAGAGCATTAGGATGATGAACAAGAGAATTGTGTGTAAGTTTCATTTTTATTGATTATGTACTGACTGGCCTTTATAGTGCGCCACAGTTTTCTGATCATGGTGAAGTTGTTCTAACATACTGTATATCAAGAATGCAAGTGCATGAATATAACACATTATAGGAATTAATAACTCTTATCACGCAGTTGATCAGTGTGATACTGTAAGTCTTTTACAGGTAATCAATTCAAAATTACAGAAGTTATTACTCTGTGTGACAGCTGTAGCTGGTAATAACATCCTGCTTCATTGATTTAACAATTGGATACCTGAAATATCTTGTCTTCTTGAGTAGAACAGTCTTATTTTACCAACAGAGAAGATAGTAAATATGGAACTGCAAAATCCTACTAAAAAATGCACCATTAGAGTAGTCCATTAGTGTATCACCTAGAGATTAGATGAGCAAAGACTAATAATGATACGATCTCTCGTCGCACAAGGTTGCCATCCTTTGGCCTTGTCTAGGGGTGGGAACCATAGTAGGTTTGATTCTTAATGTTGCTTCCTGGTAGGGCTTCTACGGGTTGGTCACAAGCATGTGGTTAATCATCAAAACCTGGTGGGTTCAACACTTAGCTTTTTTGTGGTCTCCTTCTCTACATATAGTGTGTCATTATATCCTGACACCTATATTCCTATATGCATATGTAACTTTTTCTTTTAAAGTAGAAAAGGAGTATTACATTATTGTTGTCCTGGGCAAATACAAAATCGACCTCTAAAATTATCCCAAGTCTAAAATTATCCATGGCTATCCCTAACTAAATGTCAAGAAAATGATATATTTGTACTAGTTTTCACCAAGCCCTTCATTATTGCATGGGAACAAATTTAAATGAATGTTATGCTAATAACATGGAGGAGATGTGTGAAATCCAATTGATTATCGACATTGCAGTGGCTAGGTTGTTTATGAGAATGTAGCTGCCCCTGAGACTTGCTTGAATTATTTCAAATATGTTCGTGTGCAAAGCAAAGCTCCTCAGTGGAAATCATGTCTGGCTGAGGAGGTCATTTTTAGCAGGCATATGTTTATTTGTCAAGCAGCCTTTCTTTTTTTGGGTATCGTCTAGTAAATAAGTGGATACATGCCAAAGCCCTGCATGAACCCAGCACAGGATGTGGCCGAAGGAATTTCTGTTGATTCCATGGGAATTAGAGAAATGCTTAACAAGCTAGAGTGCTGAACTCAGGCAGCACATCTGTTAAGGTGTCTGTGTATTCAATAACATCGCAAAGAAAAAAACAAATGAGCAGGTCTTTGCTGCTTGAAACATTGCAGGTCCTTGCAGGTCCTCAAAAAATACAATCAGAATACTTGGCGGAAAAAAAGATTTAAGAGCTGGCTGTGAAACAGAGTGGCGCCTAGAACAAATGATAACAAGTGCATCAGTTTCGTGAAAGCTGAAGACACAAGCAGGCCTTTCTTTGAGGGCCGCTGCCTCAGTGACTTGTTGAACCACGTTTTGCTATGCGTTAGCCAATGAACCAGGCGATGTAGTGGAGTGTCTCCTGTGTGATGCTTCATCTGATGAGCACAAACCGTGCCTGGAGCCTCACGAAGTACCAGCATTGCGTTCCTACCCAGCCTGCCAGCAAAAGATGCATCATAATTTTTAAGGCCAGGATGCTTGAGAATGGATGGAAGTGAACTTAAAATCATCAGGGCAGCCAATATTATTCCTTTTCAAATGTTATTTTTTTCTAAAGCTTTCACAGAATGTTTGACAACATCTCATACTTTGGAACTAATGGCATTAGGCTTAGGTCTTAGGTCAATGAGCCGAATTGTAAAATTAAATTTGCCCCAGGCCTTTATCTTTCCTACCTAACTCCTCACATTAACTTAATATACAATATTGTCTATAAACCTTAACCTATGACATCCTAGCCAAGTACAGCATATTTAGGTTTAATAACTATTTGTTTTAAGATATAGTGAATGCAGAAAGCCATAATTGTCATTTCCTGGTCTTTTATTTTAATTTTAATTAATGCGACTAAAAAAATAAATTAAAGCTTTTGAAGTCTCAGGCTGTAGGTCCAGTCAGTCTCAGTCATGCCAGTGCTTGTAAATGAGTCAAGATACAACCACTATACACATTTCAGTTAGCAAATTCAACTTCATGCATCCCATTTAATTTTGCTGGGTTAAAATGGGCTCAGTCATTTAAATCCGTAAATCTAACGCTAATAAGGAGGTAGCAGACAGTTTAGAAAGTCCCGGGGATATTTATGTCTTAACCTCATCCTGATTGATCGTGATCTTTTAGGTTCTTTGTTGTTCACACAGTCAGATGCGGTCACATTTAGTTGGCACAAAAGGCTGCTACTGCCACCTGCTGGCGAAATTTGTTATCTGGCTTTTACCTGCTCCCAGATGTCGCACTACACAACTGTTGTTGACCTTTTATAATTTTCCCACGATTAAGAGATTTTGGTTTTGAATCCAATATTTAAAGGGATATCATGAAGTCCTGTATGCAAATGGAATTACATTGTATATGGGATACCATTTCAGTTATAGCAGTACAGTGCCTGCAAGAAAGCCTTGAAAATATAACCTTGAAAGGGCTTTAAAAGAAACTCAGTAGCACTTGCCTTTTCTTGAAGAGTTTTAAGAATACTTTGTAACAAACAATTTTACTAATTTAATCATTTTTAATTTTAATTTTAATTAATTAGTGCCGATTTAATCCACAAAGTGGATTTGAATTGTAATAATATTCTTCTCTTATTGTCAATGCTCTTTCTCTATTTGATGTCATAGTGAAGAAGAACATATAAGACAAGGAAAATTAAAGTGTATTATAGTTAGGTATCAAATAAAAAAAAGAACAAAGAACTAACCATGAAAAGTCTTCTTTTAAACAGGATTTCCCTAAGCATCAGGCTTTTCCAAATTACTTTTACTGGCTACCCCCAATTTAAAAGTTTGCATGCACTATTTTTTAAAGTGTGAATTCTGTAGAAGGTATAAAATAAATAATAAATTAGCGTAGAAAAAACTTAAAAGATTTAGTTTCAGAATTCTTTCAAGCTGGGAAATCAACTAGATGTTTTACTGTTTCCACTTACTGTTACTGAAATAGGCAGTAATTTAGGTTCTGCTGGTGTGAAGTTTTTTTTTCATTCTGTACTTCAAAGAAATAGTTAAAAGGGAAATACTATGCACAATGTCATGAGTCATTCTTTTCTAGTAGCTCACACTAGGAAAATGTGGCTCAAATATAGAATGTTTAACAGTTAAATGTTCTACATTTGAGCCACATTTTCTTAGCGCAAGCTACTAGAAAGGAATTACTCTTGACATTGTGCAGAGTATTTCAACTAATAAGGTTTTTTGGTTTTCACATTATGCCTTTGAGGAGTTTCGTAACAATTACGAACATTGTATGTGATACAATTACAATGAGGTGGTGTTTAAAATTGCATTTAAATTATAGATGATTTGTAAAACCACTCCATTACATACAATTAATGTACAGTACACACCTACAGTACCATAAAAAAAATGTTAGGCAATCAGGTACAGTAGCAAGCTTTTTAACAGATCCTATGGGAAAACTGAGCACTGCATTTCTCTGGGTCTCTACTAAATTCTGACTCAGAGCTGTTTGGCAAGTACTGGCTTTGAATATCTTACTATTTAATCTTCATATACACTATAATATTTATAATCATAACACCTCAGAAACAGACACAGAAGAAGAAATAACAGCTTCAGCATTAGCCTGTTAGACACCAGAACCTGTTTTCATGCTATGCATTATGGGAGGCTGCCAGAATGTCACCGGTTTGAAAGGCAGAAATTTGTTACTTGTGCTCAAAAGCAATCCATCACCATCCACATCCTTTACTCCCACCTACGACATTAATACCACAACTGTCATCAACTTGAGGTGCAGAACTTGTTTCCTTCTGTATTTTTCATTATTCTGTATGTCTTTGTTTCTGGTCTTGTTTTTACTTTTAGTTTTAAAACATGGAAAACTGCTAAAAAGTAACACTACAGTTATACAAGATACAAGATCTGGAACAATTGAATCACACTTGACTGTATTTAATACATTCAGGAATGAGATAGTACAAGATAAGTGGGACATCTGTTTTCAGATTTTAATGAATGTTTAAAGAGTTCAATAATTTCCATAGTAATAATTTGTATTTTTCAAATTGGTGTTATGTTTTATTTTAAAACATGAAAAATAAATATAAACCTTTGAGCTGAAATAAAAGTCTTACTTGAGGAAACAGCACTTACAATATTTTTTCCTCTGGTGAATGACATAGTATATTAAAGGGTTTTACTTAAGGGTAAGGCCACTTGTGCTAGTTTTCAGCATGTTACAACTTGTATATCATATATTTGATAGGGTTTTATCCTAGAAAACAAATGAATATTGTTCTCTCTGGAAACCTAACTTCATTTACACACTTTTATATTAAAATGAATGGCTCCAATTTGGATCCTGAAACATCAAAACTCACTTCACTAAAAAAGTATAATATTAATTTAAATAAGAATAAAAATGTAGACAATATCATTGAAACGATGAATGGATTTTCCCCACAACAGCGAATATTTTCTGGCAACAACAAGCAAAAGCCCTTTGTGTGTGATAAAGGTTTTGGCATCCTCATCTGTGGCTTCTACACAATCGGCACAGCTATTTCTTTCTTTCATTTTTGGAACAAAAAGGAAGATTACTGACCATTCACAATTACAGAGGTGCCTTCTCAGGTGATCAGCTTGCATTGCAAGACTAGAAAGAGCAAAGGCAATATGGGCATGGTATTCTCTATAAAAAAGCCAGGAAAACATCAAAAGGATTTAAGCTTCCAGTGCCGAAATGATCTTTGGCTTTGAGCTGCCGGCATTGGTTTCTCTTGCATAATAAAAATTCTTCCCACACTCTGAATTACAAGCACCTCATTTATAAAGCTCTGTACAATTACTGGCACCAGCACTGTCAGCTAACTGTGTAGCCTACTGGCTAAAAAGAGAAGCAGACCAAGGTCATACAGATGATCTAGGAAGTCGTAACTTGCAACTTGACGTTATCATACAGTGTGCGGAGATATTGGTTTCTTGGCTAATCTACTATCTAAACCAGCTTTTCAAGAATACTGGTTATATATATATTTCCCCTGTATTTCTTTCACATGCCCAGAGAAAATGGGAAAGGTCAGACAGTACATTGTGTGAAAAATTGATCGTTTAAACAGGACTGAATAAGAAAGGAACCTGGAATTTCTCTCTTGTGCTGATGGTAAATATTTAAACAGCTACAGGCTACTACAAAAAGTCTGCAATGCAAAACCCTATTAATATAAACAATAATGTGTACAGATATTATAATTATTTTTTAGAAGTCTACATTTATATAAATATATTTAATACAATAATTTTGAAAAAAACACAGGACTGTGTTTATTTCTATACCATATCACTTGATATTTTTAGAGTAAAAAAATTAAAGATTCTATTTCAACTGTTTACGGGTTTGAAAAACATTCTTTATTTTCTCTGCTTTTAAAATGTTTTTGTTTGTTTTTACAGTACAATACCTTGCCACATATTTAACTTCCTGGTTTTGCACATAACTGATGAGAGTATTCCATTGTTCAGGGGAGTCAGAATGGCTTTCCTATATTAACAGCAAGCAAATTATTATTTTTAAATTATAGTAGAGTGTGTACAATGGGCTGTCACTCATTCATGGGAAGATTGTATATACCTTTGCAAAAACAGTATGTTTGAGATGGCTTAATAACCTGACTGCATCTTAGCTGATAGAATACTGTATTCTAGAACAGCCTACTTCCTACCCAGCACCCCCCTCAAAATTATATACACCAGTTGTTCACAAACTGCAAAGTCTTGTTTTTTTGTTTTGCTAAGAGTATTTTAATTTACAGTATATCTGTGATTCTGGACCTTTTTTTAAAATGGATTCTTCAAAAATATCCTCAAGTATACAAAGAGTACGCATCAGACTTCAAAGTAGTATTCTTTGATAAGGCTCTGGAAGAAGTATGGGATGATATAAAATAATTGAGTTACTGCATTGTGCATACAATGGGAGTGATCATATTACTCCGTTAGCTGAGTAGAGTTAGGACTGTTTGTGGAACTACAGCAAACCATAAAAGGAATTTATTTATCTGAGGAACATCTGCATGTTTTTAACTGTAGGTGTAGTTCTCCCACAGTTTCTCATTTGGCACAACAGTATTAATGACTGTGAGAATAAGTGAAGCTCTGAACTTCCACACTCTCATCACATCCACGTACAGTAACTCACCTGACTCTCTCTTCTACCCCAGGCAAACGCATATCAGCCAGTTATATTCTCACAGTTTGAGAGACTGCTAAAGAAATCTTGCAACTCATCCAACCCTAGTAATGACTGTTTATTATGTTAACTTGCTGTTTATTTAACAACAGTATTAAACACATTATATAGGGCTGAAATGTAAAAGTCTAAACATTAAGTGTTTTCTTCCAATTCCAAATGTATCTTTTTATGTCCTCCACCAGATGGCAGTGAAGGTCTCAGACCGTGCACTGGTACCAGAGATTACAGGTCTAAGTACCCCACTCCTCTGTTTTACTGAAAACATCCAGATGGTAACTGAAAGGAGTCTGACTAATTTTAATGGACCTTATTTCATGGATGTAGTGTACTTTGGAGTTTCAGAATATTTTATATTGATTAATTCTGCTACTTAGGTCAAACAGCAGCTCAGTATGAAGAGCTGCACTTAATGACTCTACCAGCATGCTAACCATTTATTATAATTCTGTGCATTTATATATGAGTTTTCACACCCATGGGTCCCAAAGTGCTATTACATATAGGAGGGATCCCACTTCATCCACTACAGAAGTGCAGCAATCATTACACGCCTGCAGCTCCTCTACACACCAGATCAGGTTGAGAAGTTGGTTATTAATCCAACAAATAGATTAAGGGGGAAATTTACCTGATTTTAATTGTAGGTCATCTCCATTCCTCACCCTGGCCCAACCTAACTCCTGAGATATGAAGAATTCATGCACCTAAGGTAAGGAATGCACTACCACTGCCCTGTTCATATTCCACAGGCAATGTCAGTGAGCTGTTTTAAGAAGCAGGTAAAACACACTTTTTAAATTTAGCTTCTATTCATTTATCATTGTTTGTTGTTTTTTTAATTATATTTTTATTTTTCCCTTTTATTTCATGTTGACATTTTATATTGATGTTTTATGCCTTTTAATAATCTTTTACGATCTTATACTTTATTTGACATCATGACAAATTTTACTTTAAAATTCCTAGTTATTACTCTTCTTTTGTATTTCCTATTGCCATTAGTACTATTGTCTAATTTCTTTTATTTTATGCTTTTATCTTATTCTTCACAGTTTTTGGCCTCTTGTATTTTTATCGTGCTATTTTATGTTTGCTCTGTAAAGCACTTTGAGCTGCATTTTTATGTATAAAAGATGTAATATGAATTTGTGTCTGCTCTTGAGCTGCCCATACCCACCCAAAGTTTAAAGGGTGTGTGGGGGTGGACAAAGCCAAGGGCGTGGTTATACCATGTGGATATTTCTGCAGGCGACTCTGCTTACCTGCTCTGATACCTGGTCTAATCCATTTTCTGACTATGCAATACAGTATGCTGCATGGTAACAATACAGTCAGAGGCGAATGTATCCTTGGCAGGTATTCACTTGCAAGCTACATAGACCATGTAATAATGGTAATCCTTAGACTTACATGGCATTTTTCTAGGCACTACACTCAAAGCACTTTACGGATGATGGGGACTCCTCTCCAACACCTCCAATGTGCAGCATCCACCTGAGTGATGCATCGGCAGCCAAAGTGCACCAGTACACTCAGCACACATCAGCTATCAGTGAGGAGGAGAGTACAACGATGAAGCTAATTGATCATTTAAAGA
Source organism: Atractosteus spatula (assembly GCF_055471065.1). Taxonomy (NCBI): domain Eukaryota; kingdom Metazoa; phylum Chordata; class Actinopteri; order Semionotiformes; family Lepisosteidae; genus Atractosteus; species Atractosteus spatula. The sequence continues at coordinate 10,408,215 of NC_142720.1, forward strand.
TCCCCATCCTGAAGGTATATCTCTATATGTGTATAAATACATAGTGTATGTGTTTGCATATAAGCTCTGATTGTCTTTGGTCGACATCAGGTTTTTTTTCCTTTGCATTTCTTAAATAGAGACCTCATCTCCTTTTTAAAAAAATCTGTATCCAGTTCAAAGGCTGGGCCCTGTCACAGGTCTGACACACTCCTAGTTAGTTGGTGGTAATAAAGTGGTGTTTTCAGCAGGAGACCAATCCTTTAATGTCAAGTGCTGGCACTTTTGCATATTATTTTATTGAACAGCATCTCTTCAGCTTGTTACTTTTGTGAAGGGCAAGGTGTTAACAAAGCATTTTACACATCATTTTCCACAGCTGTACAGAAATTGTACAGTATGACACACAACAGCTAAGACACAGCCACTGAGGCAAGGGGAAAACGTGAGTGTGTATTCACTCTCTTGTCTTAATAATGTCAGAGCCATTACAGGAATCTTAGGTTGTTTTACCCTTTGCATAATTTAAGAAGTTGCTAGATACAATACACTAGACTATTTAAAAATATGGTTTACTGCTGCTTTTTTGCTGTAGGCATTGTCTATACAAAGTGTCTTGCAAACGTCTATGTTTCAGTCTCAAATTAAGAAATTAAATTAACCTGAAGTGGGTTAAACAATACTTTTCCTCAAAATTTCCACACCTCATGACTCTGCAGCGTGGAGAACATGTTTATAAAGTAATGATTTTAAGACATAGGGCAGCTGGTTAAGATTCCACATGAACATGATGTTTAATTGTTAATGAGTCTGGGTTAATAAAAATGCACTTGCATTTCTTGCTTTCATGATGGGCATGTTGCACTCAACAGTCTGAACCTTTTGTTTCCTCTTTAAAAAACTCTTTCTACAATTTTCCAGGTCATGCCATATCTGAACTGAAAATCTACAGGAAAGTGGAGATAAGGCTTGCCTGAGTATTTTCTTTTCTGTTCTCCTTTCTTGGGGCTGGTGGAGTTTTTAGGACAGCACAAAATGCTCATGTGGGAATCAACCAGTGAAATGGAGCAGATGATTAGGTGTGAATTGCTGACAACTGTGAAGCCAATCAACCCTTCTTTTTAAAGAAGGAAGCGAGCTAAGAGCTGCAATCTTGGTCTTGATAAAGATGACAAATTTAGCCTTTTCTTTGTACTTTATTTTAAATGTAATACTTGGCTAAATTTGTCCTAACACAGCTGTAACATATCTTATGAAAGGACACAAATGTGTTTTAAGAGGGCCCTATTTAATACCTAGCTACTTCAGTAGTCGTCATATGAATCATGTTTGAGCTTTTTTGTAAGAAAATCAATCCAGTGAAGAGTTCAGCCTTTTGGATTTTAGAATCAACGTACAGGAACTGAATTCTCAGCAATTAAGCCATTCCAACTTTTGATAACACATTAGAAGTTTAAGTAATCAAAAATCCAGTCAGACATTAGTTTTAAAATGTAGCTTCAGCAGAAATAAATGAAACCAATGTGTATTAATAGGATTCTTTCAAACGATTTTATATATTCGATTTTTATTTTATTTTACAAAGCAGCAGTCGCATCTCCTTTTGGCTTCACGGTCGTGCAGCCTTTAAAAATTTAAAGCCACTTTGTGTCATCTTATTGCAGAGCAGGAAAAAAAATAAATAAATAAAGACTCTCCCTTGTTCGAAGATTCCAGCTGACGTGCCTTGAAGCAGCACGGACGAGACTCAAGGGTCTCACCATCCACACTCCATGTGATTGCAAAAATCTGCTCTGCCTCACTGCCGCTGCTCCTCCCGTGGGGACACAATACATTAGCACGTAAGAAAGGTTTTTGTGATGCCGCATTGATCGTGGCCCATTTTTTTTACCTTTCAAAGCAGCCCCCCCTTAATAACGGAGGTTTGGTCTTTCCTGTTGATTAGCTCTTATCCACGATAGAGTCAAAAAAAAAATGTCAAGTCACTTCATTAGAGAAAAAATAATCACAACACAGTATATCCGTAAGGGTACTCAAAATGTCCACTCTTAAGTAGAGCGAAATATTAAGGCATGTTTGTTTCTGAATCTCTGGTTAATTGTGTCAATTAAAGCACCGCTTCTACCAGATTTTTTTCCCGTGTAAACTGAACCACTTATAAAACGATCAATAGAAAATAAATATATTAAACTGTATGCCCTAGCTTTTTATGTGCTGAATGTATTGATTGTTACTGCAACAGACATTTGTCCAAGTCAGTTCAGCTGGATGGCTGTTCATAGGAGGAAATGAAATATTTTCTCAGGGTACCACAAAAGCAAAAGTGCAAAATACACTATATATCAGATATATAAGTATATAAAGCTATTTGCAAAATATTTGTTCTGTAATCAATAAAGAACTGATAAAGATATAAATATTCAATTATTTTCATTCAATCCACTATGTGTCTCCAAACCAGACATGGGCCTTAAAATGGCTGAGTAATAATAGACAAAGTTAAATACTGTTTAAAAAAATAAAGAAAGGAATAACCTTTTAAATTAAAGTCTAATTTATCAACATATTTATGTAATTTTATGAGATTTAATGAGCCAAGGGAACAACAGAACTGAATCTGAAGGCTTGAAAGGACAGTTGTCAGAAACAATCTGTATTTGGATTTATACAGATTTAATTAAACTTACAGTGCTAAAAGAAAGACATCACACCACCCTCCAAATCAAAGTGAGGTTAAATATTAGCAGTGACATAATAGTATTCTCACTTTTTCTCATTTTTCAGCTTGCTTATACAACACATAACTACAACAGAGAGAGGAGAATATTTGTAACTTTCTGTTCTTTGTCTAACTGTTCTCATACTTTGAAGAAACAGTCTCAAAATATTTTAACTCAACACTTTTTTCATGAAAGAAATTAGGTTTACTTGTTGGACAGGAATATGCAGATTCTATTCACCTTTAAGTGCACAAGACTACACAACAAAACAATACCCATTTTCACTGTGCTGTCTCATTGCTACAACAACTAAGAGTTTTGCCAGCAGGGGTCTGTTCGGTTTTGTTAAGTTCTAACTGTTATGTGACTCATTGCAGAATGCTCTGAGAAACAGTAGTATTCCCATGAAAGAGCAACCTAAAAAGAAATATTGATCAAATGACAGGTTAGGGCAATGAAAAGGAGTTTTCTTTCAATATACAGAAGATCCCAGAGGCAAATTACCTTGGCCATTCTTAAAAGTCTAAATTTCATGGTTGTTCACAACTGTAAATAGGTCAAAATAGTTCCCTTATGATCCACTATGGTGACATCTTTTGTTGAGCATGTCACAGAGAAAAGAAAAAAGAAAAAAGGATGTGATCTTGATGCAGTGATTAACACATTGCACATTCATGGCTTTGAATCGCAAACATTATTTATATGTATTATACTTTGTAGTATTGCTCTAAATAGTTCTTCTTGTATTGCTAATTATTTTGAGAATTAGCAGGTACATCATAATTTATCTAATCTTAACCAAACATCAGATCTTTATGATATCCTAGTTAGATTTAAAGAAATGATTATATTTTGTAAACTGATTAAGAAAGAAATCTTAATTGGGTACGATCTATTTCTCTTGCTTTCTCTTGCTTGCAACATTGTCTTCATAATAATGAATTACAGTTAGAATATTTCTGTGAAGAAAAACATATTTGCTGCTTAGAAATAAAAAAAACAATGAGATGACTTTTTTATTCCCCCCCACCCCTCCATTTTTGTATTCCTTTATCCTGACTCAACACTGCCCCAGAAGGCAGGAATGACCTCCTGTAGCGCTCCCTGTTGCACCGTGGATGAATCATTCTATTGCTGAACGTGCTCTTCATTTCTACAAGCCTGTCATAGAGGGGATGGGAGACGTTGTCCATGATGGCCTCTAGTTTGGACACCATTCTCCTCTCAGCCACTACCTCCAAGGGGTCCAGGTCAGACCCAATGACAGAGCTTGCTCTCCTGATGAGCTTGTTCAGCCTTTTAGAATCCACTGCTCTAATCCCAGGGCCCCAGCATACCACTGCGTAGAAAATGGCGTTCGCTACCACCGACTGATAGAACATGCAGTATGTAGCATCTTACTACATACATCGAAGGACCTGAGCCTCCTCAAGAAGTAAAGTTGGCTCTGTCCCTTCTTATAGATGGCCTCGATGTTCTTAGCCCCTCATGCCTGATAGGGGGTTTGATTCAGCTCCCAAAAGTTATTCTTAAACAGATCCCAGCTATTGACATTTTGCGTCTGTCTTGTCTATTTGACTAACTTTAGTAAACAGTGTACAGTATATAAATTATCATGTTAAAAAACGAAACGCCTTTGATGTATGACATGGTGAATGCCCTGCCCCCACTTCCTTCAAGGTTCTAAGCTCCCAAATGGCAATAATGGCTCAGTTTGGCTTTGGGTGAGTAGGTGTGGGAGCAGAGGTAGACGAGGCCTCATAACACTTAGAGGGTTTTGTAATCAAGTGGAAAATGTGGCCCGCTTTGACAAGAAAAGATTGCAGTTCCTTGTCCATGTCACTCTTGTGTGCCCGTGGAGATGCAGAAAGACAGGGGAGTAAACAGAGTGCAAATTGTTCAGAAAGCATGAAAATGGCCCCGCTCTCAGGCAGACCTTTGCTGCTGGCATTTGCCAGCTGGGCTTTTCTGGGGAAAAGCCATGATCTTCCTGTCTCTTTCTGACAGATGCTTTCGATGATCTGGAGCCGAAGATCGGGACCTGATGGTTGACCAACATCCAAAAGGCATCATAATCTGTTCAGTCCAGGAAAGGATTGCAAAGCTGCCTTTTTTAGGAACAGCAGGGAATGAAGAACATGGAAGTATTTTGTTTTCTCATGCCTTTTATTTTTTTATTAGACTCTCAGCAGAAAGAACTTCATGTTACAAACAATTATAACAAGAACAAATCAATGTTGTTTTTCTGCGTACTTGGGCAACGTATTTGTTTCTAGCACAGAGATTTGGACCAAACACTGCCCTATACTGTATAGTATATGTTAGGGTCTTTCAAAAAAATCTTCATTTTCCATCAGAACCTCATTTTCTTTTGGATTATATACACCACTTTACCTTTGTGGCATTATGGTTAAACAAGATTTGAACTATAATTGTTTTCTTCACTCTAAATATACTTTGGCTTGAGGGAGGTTCAGAATGGCAGGGAAGTGGGAGAGATGGAAGTGATGAGATTGGATTGGGTGATTCCCTGATAACTCAGACATGTAGGCAGAGTTTGCTTTGGTATCCCTGCCCGCAGGACACAACTTTTCTTATTCTATTATGCAGAACAGTTGATCCCTAGGAAAAAAAAAAGAAGAAAAGCAAAGCATTACAGATGCCAGCAGAGTGTATAATAAACATCACACAAGGACAAATTTTAGCGAGTTTGTTTAGACAGCTGAAGCACATTAGATACAAATAACTTTTAGTGGAGAAGCATGTTGTTTAAAACTAGGTTATCGTTGATGCTCATAGCAGTTCGGAATTTGTAGCAGATAGGATCACAGTAATTCCAGGACTACTCCAGTACAAATTCCAATTCAACACTTCAGTTCCAGACATGCATATATATATCGACTGTAGATTAACATATGTAGATTAACAGTATAATGAAATGGAGATTTCTAATTGTTTTGACAGCTGATGTGATAGAGGTTACATCGCCAACTGCCAGCTTTTATGTATTCTTTAAAGGGCTAAAAGGCATTTATAGTATTTTTTGAACCATGACCTTATCCGATGTTATACACAATAAGTATGCTAGTCAGTTCACATTCTGGTAGTGTATTGTATTCTTTCACCCCCTGGGGACTAAAATATGTAGTTAAATAAAACTTGGATTTACATTACATTCTTTGCCTTTCTAGATTATTTTACTATTTATCTGAAATACTGTACATTTCCATAAAACCATTTGATTTTCGTTTTGTCTAGTTGCATAATTATGGGCTTTCATAAATGAAGAGACTAGAAGAAGAGATAGTTATATCACAGGCTGTAAGGGACTTCTAAGATAAATCATGATTAATCCATTCAATTGTGAGTGGGGTTTTTGTGATTTTGATGGAACCTGATGATCCTGTACTTTATCAGGGGGATTTTCAAAGCTTTTTGCTCCCATCTGAAATTAGTTCTTAAGTTTTTGGAAGTTTTCAGGAATGCCTTGCCAATGCCAGTCAAGCTAGAGTAAAAAATGGGAGCATAAAAAAAAATATTTGTGCTTTATCATAACTTAACAGGAGCTTTGAAAGTGGTCCTGGAAATCCTTCGGAAGACTCAACAAAGAAAACTAGGTCCTAATTTTCAAGGTCAAGCTCATCCATAATTAGGAGATACATATTGTGTCACTTTGTATTCTTTATACCAGACAACACAAGGCACCTGTTTCAGAAGTTGCCTTTAAGTGACAACTGAGGTCTTCTAAGCAGCTGTAAAATGTTGAATTTTTACCATAAATTAGCATGTCATAAAGCATGAAGCTCGGGACAAGCTGACTGTTAATTACTGTTTGAGAACAAAAATGAAGTTAAGCAAAGTACATGTAGGTGTGTGGTGCAGTATGTGTTCAAAGTGTCCTCTCTGTCCTATAGACACTACAGGACAGAATGTTCTCCCTGGTGCTGGATAGAGGCAGGATTGAGTCACAGGCCTAGACTAGACTCCTGCGCTCACGCCTGTTTTCTCCAGCTCGGTGACTGCTGATGTGAAATATTGATTTGCACATCTGCCCATATCATGAAGTCTAAGCGGCTCTTGTCAAACCCGTTTATAACCCTTTTCTGACAGCTCTTTGGTGCTGTGCATCTCTAACCAGCTGCTATGTGAGAGGGGGTGGGGGGGGGGTTGCTTGTGGGATTTACATGCTCTTGGTTAACATATTTTAGTAGGACACATTTTTTTTATACTGGATCACAGTAAGCATTGGAATGTACTGTAACTGCAATTTTTCCAAATGCAAATTATCCAGTTGCCATTCATAATTAACATTCTTGCATTTTACTTTTAAATTGATGCCTGTATACTTTTCCAATTAGAGGGTTTGCAGTTAAAAGGTACTGTATGTCTACATGAGCAGAAATAAACAACTGGGAATGCTGACTAGAACTGGAATATTCCTGTGTTGTTCAGGCAAAGGTTCAAAACTCTTCTTTGTAATGTAACCAATAGTCCAGAGCAGGGGTTAATTCAACAGAGCTCTACAAAGTTTACGAAAGAACAATTTGTCACTGTGGTCCATCCATCTCTTCAGGAACACTGATTTATTAGTCATATATTCATTCAAGATGCCAATTTACAACATTTTCAATCCACCGTCTTTGAAAGCACATACTGTAGCTTGGGGACTATATGAGCATACCTGCCTTTTCCATGTCAGGTCTGTGAATTTGTGAAGGTCATTAAAGTTGTCCATCAGGGGTCTTTCTGAATATACAATGTACACAAAACAGGATTAAACCATCAGTGAAAGACAGAAGTGTCAAAGCTTGCACAAAAGCAAAAGCAACAGAAGATTTTCTTTTCTTAAGCCAACAGTGAGATCTAAAAGCTTTCACTTTAGCTTGAGCAAGCTCCTCTCCTTTCATGACAAACATGTGCTAAGAATACTACAGGGGAAAGAGCTCTTTGAAGTGGACCCATTGTTTTTTTTTAAAGGATGTTATCTTCACAGTCTTGTGTTTATTTCTGTAAAAGGCAGCAATAGTTCATCTTGGCCAGAAAGGAACCAGAAGCACTTTGCTTTGAGTCCCTTTGGACTGCCTGTTTAACTGAATGACAACAAGATTTGCTTAAACAAGAAGGATGAAAGATTGCACTGTATATATTTTCATAACAAAGAGCACAAACTTGTATTCAGTGACTGAAACTGAGTACAGTATCCCTGAAACCTTGTCAAAAAGGTCATTTGAATCAAAAAGAGCTTGGTTTATATATGATCAAATTGATCATAATTAAAGTAAATGAATTCAAGAAACATATTGCTGAATGAATAAAATTGACATGTTCAATTTTAAGGAATGGTGAACAATATGGAAGGCAGACAATAGATGTATTATAGCATGTAATCTAACTGGATATAGCTGGTGCCAAATGAAAGAAAAACAGGATTAGAAACCATTATTCTGTCAATGTACAGTTAAAATTCTGTGTTGTTACAAAGCTCAACGAGTCCCACTTCCATAGGGAGAAAATGTTTCTTTTTTTATTGGCAAATGTAGGTCATGCATTTTAAATACTTTTCATGAATTTTTAACACATTGGATCATTGCTTGAAACGTATTGAAATCTCTTCGATGTGCTGACAAATTAATGATACAGTTACAAATTTAATATCATATTAAACCAAAACAAACCTCAAGGAATTTACAGACTACACTGTCACCTTGAAATTCCGTCACAAACCTGAATGCTGCTGAGGGAACTGCTCATTTGTCTATAAGAACAGATGCATTGACAGGAAAAAAAAAACTGGAAGCAGGGGAGTTCAAATTTTCAAATTAATTTGGGTTTTTGTTGCTGAATGTGAAATTCACTGTCTCTATTGAACTCCCGTCAGTGTATTTGAACAGATACAGTAGTTAAATGTTTTTCTGGTCTAGTCTTGCAAACAGTAGAATTTTTAAAATAGAAAGTTATGTGGTTATATAAAGCTTCTTTTTAAGGTTATATCCAACTAGGAGTCTATGATCCCAGTGTGTTACAGCTAATCAATTTATTTTGACAGAAAAATGTTCTAGAAATAACAGTTACACATTTTTTTTGTTTCCATGAAGCCATGACTGTGATTTAGTTTTAAAACCCATCACATATTGATTTCTATTATATACCCACCCAATTTGGTAATACCAATTGTGCTTTATGTTTTGGCCACAGAAATGGCCCTTGTACCCACATGGTGAGAATGAGAAAGGACAGACATGCTCCTCTGACAACCAATGAGCAATTAATCTTTTAATACCCCTCAAGCTCTGCAGCGATGTACAGTAGGTTTAGTACCAAATGGACCCAGAATTCCATGAAGTAGCCAGGTTAGCTGTTTCTCTGGGAGACAATGGAGATTACTGTCTAACTAATACCAATCGATACTCACCAGCAACATTGAGCCAATTGTGCATCGCTGCATGGAAAGTGTGGAGAATGTGTTTCACTCTCTTGCTCTGTGCCTGTGCTCAAATTCTCTGTCCTCTGTTCTCCAAAGTGTTCCTATCCCTGCTGCCGTCTCCTCACTCCCTCACACATACAGAAGTCTCAACAGCTGAAAGGTATTTCTTCTTTCTACTTTCCAGCCTGGAATTAACCTTTACGTGTTTCTGTGCAACAAACGCTCGCTGAAGTAGATCCCCACTTGAACTCTTACTGGTTAAGCCACTCGGGAACCACATACGTTATATTTTTTGATTTTGCTTTTCTTTACAAAGATCGTTTGATGTTCTGTTCTTTTCTTTTATGTTCTGTTGTTTTGTGTTCTGGCCTTCCTGCCTCAACGACATTTAAATAATCACACTGTATCTCTCAGAACAACTACAAGAATTTGAGAAACATACTGTTTCTGAAACAAAAAGACAAGATATACTGCTGTACAACATACAGTATGTATGTTGTAAGAATTAAAAATTTAATCAAGGCCTCCATTAGTTTTGTACAATTATAATAGCTCTTACTGTTAATCTCATACAGTAGTTCAAAGACACCAAGCAATTGTTCTTTAAATTGTTATTTAGGAATCTTTAATTAAAAAAAGCCAGAATCTAATCAGAACAATTTAAACTATACATGAGCATACAAAGTGAAGATTTGAAGTACCTAATCCATTACACTTACCAGTCAAATCTAATTGTCATTTTGTCAGGTGTTGTTCAATATTAACATTAGTTGTTCCTCTCCTGAAATGCATGAAAGCTCAAAACACAGTCCTGTCAGAATTAGTCATTATCTTAACACAAAGCGGCTAAAATTTCAGTACAATATCTGCACAGAATTGTGTTTCTACATAGAAAAGGAAAACCATTGAGTAAAAAGAATACTGCAATGTAAAATAGGACCTTGAATTCACAAACTGACTAAACTGACTTGTATTGGATAAGTGAAAGTTTTAGTTGCTGATACACCAGACTGCTTCAGGAACCTTAAATTAGTGTTCAGTCAGCTCTGAGCAAATAGCAAACCTGGGGAGCTATGATGTCTTTTATTTCTTCATTATGTTTTATGCATGTGAGTTTCATTGGTCCATGTTTGAAGTGTAATGGAGAAATTATCTCATATTCCTTATCTTTGCTTCTCTGCCTCTTTGAACCACAGGCCTTAGCTGAGCCAAAGCGGTTAAAAATTGTGTGTCCTTATCTAGAATGCAATGCAAATACAACACATCACCCATTCTCTTCATCTCGTTTAGGGGTTAAAATCCTCTTTTTACTTTGATGGTCTTCATCTGACAAAAGTCCAATGACAGTGACAGCTGTAATGAAAATCACACCTGAGTAATTTTTAAATCTACAGATGGGGGAAATGCATGAAGAAACTAAACCTTGATTTGGACAGGAGGTATGCTGAGATAAGTATGCTTACAATAAATGAGAAAGATATGGGTGATAGACAAACACTTCCCCAAAAATATATTTTTTCAAAGTGAGATATTTTATAGATATTCATTTCGCACATTCTTTGGTATCCACATCCACATAAAAATGTATTGTACCGTACATAAAAAGACTTTTTTTTTGCTCCTTCTTATGAAATGGATAGGATTTGTTCATTTCAGTGCTGACTCGCTTCAGTGTAAATTTAGACCTAATCCCTGGATAATTTTACATTCATGGCAGACTCAGTCAGAAGAAGTGCAGAACAGAATCAGAGATAACCCCTATCTCTGTCTTCTATATTATCTCAAATCCACCACAAATATGGAGAAAATGGGATTAGCTAACCAAAATTGAAAAAGGATGCATCTATTTTTTTTTCTGTATTCTGTATGTTTATAAATCGAGGAAAATAATTCAGATTATGGATGCGCTATAGATAGATAAAGATATAACTATTTTCAAAAACAATTGACCATTGAGAATCAGATGAAGTCTAACACTTTTTAAATGATATTCAAAAGGTTTCTCTAATAATGAATGATTTCTTTGCTCATTGCATTCCTTCCCATTTATTTTTTTTGGCATTGCTGTGATTCATGTAAGTAAATACCTTCATTACTAACAGTGTCTAGATTGTTCAAATTTGAGTTAGAATATTTTTGGTAATATTAAATAATACCCAGTTTGGTTCCAAAGTAACCTCCAATAATAGCTAGTTGTACTTTAATTACCCCCTTTAAAGCAATGTGACCAAACTCTAAAAAACTACATCATATGTTTATTAAATTTTCTTCTGTTCTTAGTTGCATAGAAATGAACTAATTCTTAATCCAGATTACGATGAATTCAGTAGTTATTTTTATTTCTCTCTTTAATGCCATTCACTGACAGACTTGTATAGCCTTCATTATGTGAGATGCCTAATAAATTAGACATTTTGTGCAAATCAACAGAAAAGACCTGAATGTCTGTTTTTATTTGAGATTTCTATAGATCAATTCTTCCACAATAAAGTTATAGTTTACTTGAAATTTGGAATTTAAAATGTCTCACTATGAAGGTTTGAGTTGTAGATTATTTCCCGTATCAGACCCTTCTATACAGAAAAAGATGCTAGGCATCTAAAAATAACAATTTGTTAAATAAGAAAATGCTGTGTCACAACAAGGACATTATACTGACTCCATTACTCCCAAACTCCTTTTCCTGGCAACCGGTGTAAACATAAATAAATTGAACACGCTGTCGCATGTTACTAATACTGCAACTGCCAAAAACCCAGGAACACTAAGAACATAAAAGACACAAAGATTGCAAGTACAGAAATAGTGGGCATTATAAAAACAGTCACGATATTATTTATGTCACTTTATGATTGCCATATATCACTTCCTCCCCACTCCACAATGGGATATCATTAATGAAGTGCCTACATCTACACAGAAACCTTATTAAAAAAGCCTTTATGAACATTGGGTGCCGGTTCTCTTATCCATTTCCACATACAGTAAATGCTGTACTCCAAAGCCATGACCTGATTTTAGATTACACTGTGACAGTGAAACACTTCTATTGCTCACAGCCTTATTTTGGACTGATTGCCTCTTAGTTCTGAATTCTTTATGAATACCTAATTTATTTAATTACAGGTACGTTGAAAATATATTGCAAAGTTGAGAAATTGCTCTACGTAAATCGACAGTTTAATATATCCATGCATATAGTGTATATAATATACAATATACTGTACATATATATTGTGAAATTTTCTAAGCATTGTTTTGCAACATTACCTAATTAACAGGAATAGAAGACAATTACAGGAGCAACCACATTATAATCATTCTTTTATTTGTTTCTTGCAATGAATGAATGAAAAAAGTGGAATTCTACAGGATAATGAACATGCAGAAAATAGAAGTTGTAAACTGAATACAAAACCAAAACCGAATTACAAATGTCATTAATCGCTGCAGCTCAGCAGCACAAATGAGCTAATTGCCACTTTGAAGGGAAGATGAAAACTTGATCAAGTTTTTTGGCATCCCCGTAATGAATCACTTAAAAAACATACAATGGACTTGCAAATTGTAAAGTCGTGTAGTTTTGAGTTCAATTACCATGGCCTTAATTTTCCTTGAAATCAGTAATCATGCAGCACAGCGCCATAAAAACATGCAACCCAAGTCTCATTTCTCTCTCGGAGGGCAGCAGTTTATTGAGCATGCACACCCAGAATAATTTGTTCTTTTCATGGACGTCTTCCATGATGTCCTCCCCTCTCCGAAATTCTGGATAATGTGCTGCTTTGATTACCTTATAGCCTGATTGACTGAGTTTATTACTCACATTTCCATGTCGGAATTACTCCCAGTACTAAGCATTCAGCGTGCATTTCCTTGGGGAGCTGAAGTAAACTTCTCATCTGAGAAAGCAATTTCATCTAAAAAAAAAGAGATCAGATATGCAGCCACTTCATTAAACTAGACAGGAGTGATCCCCACTTACAGAGTAAATATCTTCAAAAACCCATTTAATGGGATTTTGCCTTTTTTACCATTTGCAGTATTTTCTAATAGTCTTGGAGCTCTCAAGTTGTTGGATTATGCCCTCTAAAGTAAATTTGCTAAGCTCTTATCTTAATTCCTTGTCTCTTTAGAATGACAAAAGCTGCTATGGATTAGAATATAAGGATTGATTAGAAAAAAAGCAGTTTTTAATACCAGTCATGCCATTAGTACATCCTATGAGAAAGCTCCATTAAACATCAAGAAAGAGCTCCTGCACGGTTCTCTATGACTGAAGCTACTACAGAATTATCTCAAGTTAAGCGTGAAAGGTTCTTTCATCAACACCTATGATGCTCCATTAAAGGCATGTGGTTTTGCCAAATAAACCTGTGAATAGACATAAAAACAAAAGGAACTGAAAGACATGAGCTAATCTCTTTGCCTTGTCTCCAACTCAGAGGGAGACTTGTGTTAAATATAACAATTTTACCTCCTTTTGCAGGCATTTTTACTGAACTGCTGTTTCCACAGGCTGAGCGTTTAGACAAGAGGTCAAAGATTCTCATGAATCACATAGCTAACTTAAAAGGGGTGCTTCAGGCAAATAATTTCTTGTTGTTTTTTTTCTAAATGTAACAGAAAGATTTTTTTTCTTAAGAGTCAGACCCTTAAACAGCCTCTAGTCAGTGTCATTTGCAGTGTATTATGGTACCACTGAAGGAGCACTATTTCTAATGAGGAGGACAGATTTCATGCCAGAAGATATGAGATTGTGCAGAGATTCACAATAAGGTGGACATCCATCCCTTGAATAGAAATTACATTACAACACCATTACAAAATACAACCATGAACTCACAGAGGTAGGAAATAAAAGCTGTATTTGCAGCAGAATGTGACTACACAAAGATAATGATTTATTCAGTACTGGATTTATATTCCTAATGTTAGTTTTTGCATTAATAGTGAAACCATTGCATTTTTTTAATTTCAGAGATGGATCGTGTCTAATTATGATTTGATTCAGAGATTCAGATCCCCACAAATATAATACTAATAATAAACACCTTCTATTTTTAAGCACTTAAAATGCTGTACAATGTACATCTTATGTGATGCACAAGAACAGAAACTGAAAGAAGGGAAAGAAAAAACAGCATCTTAAACTGACATTTAAAGGCAAGACAACATTCACAGAGTTTAGTGGGTTTGGGCGATGAATCGTCCGCTGACTGAGAATTCCTGAATCTGCAGATGTCTGATTAATTGTTGTCCACTCTAACTCTTTCACAGGGGCTAATGCAATTTATATGAGAGTAGTTTTACTTAGCAAACAAGCCACAGAATCCCGGAAACACTGAAGCAGATTTAGTAGCTCATCTTGTACCCCATGAACAAGCTGTTACAGCAGTCCAATCGTGATGAAATAAAGGCATGTGCAGTAACAATATTTCAACATTAGATAGGCAATGTGACGGGTTTAACTGAGCTACAGTCTTAACTGAGACGCATGGGAAAAAGATGAGAAAAGGATGCAATTTTTACATAAAGAGTTGTGTGGATACAGTGTATGGTGCATATTGTCAAGTCTTGTTGGGGATATTGAATGACAGAGGACTCAAGAGGAATCCTTACTGGCTAGAACAGCCTCCTCTAATCCATAACATTATGTTCCCATCTATTTAAATTAGACAGAAGGCAAACAAACACACTTGACACAACAGGGAACAACATCTTCAATATGAAATAAAAGCACAAAGCTCAATCATGCAAACCTGTTCTAAGATGATGAGGAAAGAAAACGGCTATTTAAGTGTTTTAATCTGACAATAGAGGTCTCATCAAAACTTGAAAGGAACACTCCAGAAATAAGAAACAACTGCAGGGTTTAGCTTTCAAGAGGATGAAATACAGTATGGAACTTCGCAGGCTTACCAAGTTCCCTTTCCTCGAGCATCAGTGAGCCTTCACCTGACTACAAAGGCTCAACACTCAGTTTGAATTGTGCTCAATAATTCAATCAGTGGTTTCAGCAATACAATCCTTGTATCGTTAATAGTCTTGAAAGATAAATCTCTACAATAATAATTAATATGGAGAAAAGTGTCACTGTGGAAAGAACATACTGTACTGTATGTTGCTTTATCGATTATCCTTATTTTATCTTTTGTTTTTAGTAAGCCTATAACAGAAGTCCAAATGCTCAGATATGCAAAGTAACAATTGAGTCAGTTTATAAAATAATGATTATCAGGCTTCAGAAACTGATTCTTATGGACCTCAGCTAAAATAATAAATGTCTTTCACCTTTCTGAAAAAAGAAAATGTTGGGGGAAGAATTTCCTTTGGCCAAGCAGACCTACTGTACTTGAAACTTCCTTGTATTCAGTTTACAGGACCATTAACGTAACCATAGAGATGTGATAGCAAGGCTAGCGAGACAGGAGGTGTTTAGGACAGGGCACTTCTGTGAAGCCTTTAATCTTGGTATCTACACTCTACAAAATTCAATTCTGGTGGCACCAGGGCACTAGAAATAGGAATATGTAAATGGCAGCAGAGCATATCAGCAGCAATCCGCTCAACTAAGAAGAAAATGCTTGTACTGCCTGATCCTGAAAAGAAAGATCAAAATGTGATACTGGGATGGGGAAGAGGAATCACGCTTTCAGGTTTTCTATCATTTCCAAATGTCATTTCAGTCAAGCTCCAGTGCCTGTCAGACCCTTTTGATTCTATTTCAGAATGTGTTGCCTGGGGGAGAAGAGAGCTGGGGGACACAGGAGTGCCCCAGCCTGGCTTTGATCAGATGGCCTGGACTGATGTGGCGCCACTAGTTTAAATGTGATTTTTTAGGTTTTTGACTGTTAACATACGTTTATAGACAGATTCAATATTGACAGAATTTGCGTCAATGAGCTGCACAGCCATCTTGTAATTATAGGAATCTACTAAATAGACAACTGCGAAATTATCATGAAGAAACCTTGCTTTATGATCTGTGTGCTGTAGGACTACTTATGTAAAGAAGTATGTATTTCCATTTAGCAAAGTCTATTTTTGTTGTCAGGAGCACAGAATGGTTAATAATTTGAAGTCTTTTCAGAATGTGGAATATCTTTTTTATTTCCTTATAAGTAAATGCTTTGAACCAACAGTAAAAATTATATTTGTGGGGTGGTTTTATTAAACAACATGCTGTCGTGATTAGTGTAAACCTTCACTGATTGTAATAATAAAATGGACCTTCTCTGGGCTCCAGAGGAACTCCTCTGTCAAAGGGCCTTGCTCAGGGTGCAGGAAACAACCTGGAGACTGAAGGCTCACTCCCCAACAGGGGGCAGCAGTCCCTGATAGTAGGTTTACATTAGGCCTGCTGTTGGCTGCATTCAAGCCCGCTAGGGGATGCTTAGCTCACTGAGAAAAAGCACGTCCTCTGGGTTAATGGGCTCCTGTGAGACTGTGCGAGATTCATTAGGTGTTCTGTCTGCCCTCTAGCCAGAGGTTTTGCTCCTTTGTTTCCATTCTGGGTGACAAGTGACGACAAGAAGGGAAGCAAGCTGCCTTGATGTCTCAGAGGACATTGGTGTTCTTCAGATGAATTCAGGAGTGCGATGAGATGACTGTGAAGCTAAAAATTCACAGAAAAATGACAAAAAAATAAAAAAGTACAGAGAAAAACGACATAATATAAGCTAAAAACAATTCTAAATCTAAATATATTAAAGGATGGACACAGAGTAATATAGTTTTCTGCATGGAATCTGACTGTCCCAAGTCTGCTTTTCTTTAGTTAATTAATATTAACACAACAAGAAGACAGAGTAGAGAAAAAAAGTTAAGGGCTTTCCACTAATACCAACCCTGTGTAAGCTTTGCCTTTGTGTGGGGTCACTGCAACGACAAACCGCTGTTAGCTGTTATTAAACTGTTATGCACAATGCCCCCTCTCTCTATGCACAATCAGGCTTGATTCTCACCTGGAGCAATCACAGAAGAAATCCGCCAGCTGTGACTTTCAGACTTTCAGTTTACTTTATATCTATTTTAATCCTTTCTCTTGCCGTAGGTAAAGAGGTACATTTCCATGGAGACAATCCTGGAGTTCAGTATTTTCTTTTTTCATTTGCTGTGCTTGTTTTTGTTGTCTTTTTCCCTCTTCCTTTTTCTCAGAGACAGATATAGACACAATATACTGTAGCTGCCTGATGTGCTAGGCTTTGATGTTTATAATTTTTCAGCACAATGCCTGCCTACGCTCAACTTATATTCCAGTTTTTAGGAAATGCTGTAAAATATGTACAAATATTGCAATTATTTGTCACTATTATTTGACACTAATTAGTTAATAACATGTACAAACAAATCAAATTCACTAAAAGCTCTAACAACCCCATGTAATTAAATTCATGCCAAGTCACCCTTTAATGAAAGTTGCTGTAATATGGTGCTTTTTATTCATGTTCATTTCTCACATTTAGTACTGAGTTTGTCCATTTTGTGCAAAAGGTTGTGGGAGTCTGGAACAAGATACACAGTCAAGTTGTCAAAGCTGGTGCCCTGGTTTCTTTCAAGAAATGTTTGGCTGAAAGACCTGGATCAATAAGCTGCTAACCAAACGGTCTTGTTGGGCCAAATGTCTCCTCTCAATTGTATCCTTTCTCCTGTTGTTGTAATTAAAGAATATAACTCCTGCACCATGTTATCTGAGTGAGCTTCTAACCTGTTTCCATACCATTATAAATACTGACAGTTTTACAGTACGAGTAGCTGTAACAGTTGACCAGTTAAATGGCTGCTTTTCATTACAAAAATATGCATGTGTATAAAATAGAATTACAGAAATGATTTGTATTCATTGCTCTTTAACCTGTAAAGGCATCAGACATATTCCCATTCCCTGTAAAACCCCTTTTGGCTGGCCTCAGGGCGTGCAGTCATTGTCCTCCATGGTTTAAACCTGTATTGCCCTGCATCATGCTCATCATACAAAACAAGACTAGTGAGAAGGTAATCATTAACAAGAAAAACATTAGAATGGAGTAGTGAGAGTCCATTTAAAGGACAATATAGAAAACAGAGTAATGCATTACTATAAAGGGTAAATGAAAAGCCAGGAAGGCAGGCAATGTTTGCTGAGTCGATAGAGCTATAAATTCAGACAGAGAGCAGCTTTGCCACTTTGCTGTGCAGTAGAGAGATCAGTCGGGTGTTGTCAGATCCATAAGACCTTGATGTAAGAAGGCTGCATGCAGCAGGGTTTTTGTACATAAATCTGGTCTTCAGAGGGGGAAGCTTTGCATAAATGTTACTCAAACAGGAGTATTATGTTATAATGTAAGGATATTGTCAACAAATGCTTCTCTGTTTCCATAGAAAATATGTGAAGATATTAAAAACAGATCTGAATGTTAGTCTATAATTGCATCTGTATAAACTTGTGTATGTTTGAAAGTTTATTTTCTAATAAAATAAATCTTATGTGCTAGAAAAGGATCCGAAAAACAAAAGGGGAAGATTTTGTTTTCTAAAGATACTGGCAAATCATTTGTAATATTACCTATTTTCTGTCTACATATTCCTATGCTAACACAGAAACAAACATTTAGTGATTAATTTACATGATATATCCTGAGGTCATGCCGGCACCACATAGAGCATTCTTCTTGATACATTTATTTTTGTAGTTACTTATTACAGTATCTGAACAGAATCATTTTCAGCATTATTGCTAGGTCTAATTTAGCTTTTGTGGTACTGTGGATGAACATTTTAGAGGGGTTAGCAGGTGTGTTCAATTATTACCGAAGCTAAATCTTCACGTGTGAAAATAACATTTTGTGTAAAAAAATGTTCACAGCCGTGAAGCTCATAAAACTGGGCCATGAAGTGGCTTTGTGATTGTGCAGTCCCTGAAGTCTATTGTATCTTTTGCAAGGTCTGCTCCGACGATTAAACAGGGAACCACTGCAGTACAATCTTTTTTGTTTGCTGTTATTGCTATGTTGTTGTTTTTTGCATTTCACAGAGGAGTTATTTATTCCCAAAAGCCTGCATTTTTTCTTGCTGATGAAATCTAGGGATGGTAGATGCGTGATTCCCTGACGTCAACCTGAAGTATTGATTCTCACCAAAATGAACGCCGTGGTAAGTCATGTGTGCATTACTATTATTGATCTTTGTGCCAAGAATAATACAAATAATAAGAATTACCCAAATATTAAAAACAGCACAATGTTTTTTAATTGGATTACCTTCACAGGATCACTACTATGAGCTCAGTTCCTTTCTCTGACCTGCCTAAGAAAAATACTTAACTAATTCATAGTCATGACAGGACCCGGAACAGAGGACATGTCTTTGGAAGTTGACCTTGCCTGCTACCTTCCCTGTGGAATCAGCAACCAGGCAGCAATGCCCTCTAAACAGGTCTTCCTGCACACGCTACCTTGTAAATTCCCTCTTTATACATGCGTCACTGTGATGTCTAGCTATGCCTCAACCTGAGGAGAATCATATTGACTGCACACAGATGCAATGCCAGAGGCATATTCCTAATATGCATGAAAGACATAAAAGATTCTCTCTTAACTGAGACGTGCTACTATTCCTTCCTTTCTTCATTAGGTTATCTAGCATTTGCACCACCTACATTGGTTACACAATTGTCTTCTTTGGAGTATCTTGATCAGGATGAACAGCTGTGACAAGGAAGATCCAAGCTGCTGTGCTAATTAAAATGTCTGTCTGCTTACAGATTTGTTATGTCCTGATTCGCTCAAGTGTTATGGGCACAGTGAGGAGGCTGCAGGAGAAAAACACGTTGTCTCTTGCTGTTGTTACTAGGGGTTCAAGGAAGAGAAGTGCAGAATGTGTTAAAACTCATTAACTAACTTGTTTTTTAAAACCTGCACATGTACTGCATGGCAAAATAATTTTTCTTAACTCTAAAACATTAACACCATAAGTTTAAAATCCTCTTGAAAAGTAATCTTAATTAATGAAGAGTGTTTTATTAACTAGGTCTTCTTTTATAATTTTATGTTGTCAGAATTTTCTTTCTTTGGCTGATAGTAAGCTGTACTGGAATGTTTTTCTAGCACAATTTCATACAAAACTGAAAAGTTAGTTTGTTGTTTTTTGTCAAAGGCACTGTACATGTACATCTACTGTAGGCTTAATTACAGCAAATATTGATTAAAACAGAATATTTTAAACCCAAGTAATTGCTTACCTTATATATGTGAAACTCGTGATATTCTGCCACCCAAATTAATCATTAAAAACCTCATGAAACAACAAATTGTTATTTTTCTTACTCAGCCAGAAGCACATAGGGACACTTCAGAGACACTAATCGATCTTGTCATCATATCTCTGGATGTGAGGAAGAAAATGGAACAGACGGTGAAAACCTGCATGAATTCCACATGGGAAACATGTTTTCCCATATTCATTATACCACTTTACCTATCACAAGTTTTTCAAATGATGCAAAGTGGACCGGTCTAGATCCTGCGATGTAGATGTCAAAGTAATATCAGTCAATTAAGAAAAAACACAAAAGCTATAAACTAAAGTAGGCATCATCCATCATTGGCTTGCAACCTTTTTAGTAAGTTAATTAAAATTAAGTGTGCTAAGAAAGTCCAAGGGCCTGGGGCTTACTCAAATGACAAAACCACGAATTAAAAATGCATGAAATTTCCAATCAGTCTAGGCACCACGACTAATTGGCACATGCTGTACAATTACATCCTGTATTTAACGCTTATGTACTTTTTTTAGTGTTATTAATGCAATCGCTGTATGCCTCTTGCTTCATCACAAAATGCCTAACTGTGGGATTCCCACTATAAATTTAACTCTTGCAGTTTTAATGTTGCGACAATTTTTCTTTTGCTTTTCTAGAGTTCAGATTTTGCAGGCATTTTGTTTTCTTGGGGGGGGTCTTTCACATAAGCTACATGTAAAATTTCTTATTCACTCTTTTGTACACCTACAGCCAAGCATACAATATAAATTATACTTGATATTATGGAACGCAATTAGCAGACACTGTTTGACAGCAAAGAAATGAATGTAGTGTAATGAGGAAGTGGGCACAGCTCAAGGAATATTGATTTGCTTTTGAGGAAAGGTAAAAATGTGACCATGGAAT
This sequence comes from Atractosteus spatula, assembly GCF_055471065.1. Classification (NCBI taxonomy): domain Eukaryota; kingdom Metazoa; phylum Chordata; class Actinopteri; order Semionotiformes; family Lepisosteidae; genus Atractosteus; species Atractosteus spatula. The sequence continues at coordinate 10,429,486 of NC_142720.1, forward strand.
ACCGAAAACAATGACTTTATAAAATGGACATGGCTAGGGGGGAGATATTTTTCCATAAAAGATAAGAACTCCTAGAAATTAAGAAAAAAAGGTCTCACAGACCCAGTCATCCATCTGACAGGTATTCCATGAACATTTCAGTATTAATTGACTTGCTCTGGTGATAACTGGCCTCAGGGTAGCTTTTCACCACATCATTTAGCTCGTACCTTTACTGTATATATGTTTTACACTTGAAAACAGCTTAGCCTTTATGGCTTACTTTGGCACAGAATGACATGTTTAGGATTTTACTATGAATGTGTGCTGTCATGTGCAGTATATCCAATCCAATCCTTTGAAAAATTGGGGAAAAAACATATGGTTGATTAGAAATGAAAAACGACTAAGCATTTTTAGCATGATGTTTTACAGCACAGGATTTATTATGTTTGCATCAGAGTTGTATTGCTGGTTACAACTATGTAGAAAGGAATATAATTTTATTCTTCCACGGAAGCTGTAGAGAGTTAAGGACAATTTTATCATGACTAGTATGGCTAGGAACAAACCAAATAGATTGCACAAAATTCTTTGTTAATGTGTCACATGACACACGATAACTAGATTTACAAATTTCAGGTTGAGTTTCAAAACATTCAATGTTCTATATTTCACAGAATCTCTTAAGCCACAGTCTAAGGTTTTTTATTGTGATGATCATTTTATTGGCATCCATTACAGGCAGGGAATTTGGGTCTCTGGGCTTCTATACTGTAAAGAACACTTCATCTTGCTCTTTATTCTCCTTTACATGATCATACTAAACAACATGCAAAATTCATTTTCTTCTATTGCTTAATAAAAGGGTACACACTGCATGCCTCTGCACACTGCTGCAAATTAAAAGTCAGCTTCAGTAATGTCAAGATTATTTGATTTTTTCATTTGTACAGTACATATGTCACACCACATATGTAAGTGCACAGACCCCAGCTTTACTTGTAAAGTTAAGACGTGCTATCAACAGCCTGTGCTCCTGAAAGTCTGTGAAATTCTGTGGATGTGAAAAACAGGAGCTTATGTACATTTAATGTTGTTAACACCTCATTAGTCTGATTACGATCGCTGTGCTTGTGCTACTTCTGATAATATCAGAAAAGGTCAGCTCCAGCTGACAGTTCTTATTTGGCTTTATCATTAGGGATTAGTGGTGTGAAGGGTGAGCATAACACCAATCTCCACTAAACCACCTGATAAACAGATTATCGGCTTCAATGGCCACAAAGATTATATATATAACATTTCAAACTGCATGATGATTAAAAATGTTTAATATACATTATAAATATATAAGCATAAAATTGGATATACTGTATGTCACACATGAATTTGAAAAAAGGAGGAAATTGAAATTTTAAAAGCACAGACTCTTTTTGTGTCAAGCCTGGTCTTCAACTTACATTTCTCTGACAGCTATGGTTTTACATTATGAGACAAACCCAATCTTTTCTGTGACCTCATGTCACTCTCTCCTTGCAAACTCAATTTGCCTGCTCACTCCTCGAGAAGAGAACAATGAAATCGGTATAGCAGCTTCCATTGTAAATCTGTCATTCATTCCTCTCCAAAAATAACTCCACTTGCACAATATGAGAACTTCTACATCTGGCTGTTGAAATGGCTTTTTAATTAGTATGACAAGATTTGTATTTTAATCAATTGACTTACTTTGGCTGAATTTGCATATAACCTCAAAGTGATGGGCAGGCTGTCACAAACAAAAGAAAATTGATTTTTTCCCCTTTAACTTTCATTGTGTTTAATTTTTAAAAATGCTATGTGCCAAAATTAGGGACTTCTACAGATCATTATCTTCATTGTGCAAGGGCTGTCTTTCTGTTTTATCCTTAGCCTATATTAAAGACTGCAAAGTTAATACAAGCATCTCTTTTTGTTTAGTTGTCTCCAGATCACAAATTAAAACGTGTCCCTTTTGTACCTATTCTGTTGCCATTTCATATAACTGTTCATATGTTCATAAGTGAAAGCTTAAAGAAATTTAAAAGAAGAGACCAGATGATCCCCTGAGAGAAGTCCATCTAATCTGCAATACTGTGTCCTAAGGTAGGTGACAAAATATGATAAAAAAGTGAGATTTCATCAAGCCTTGAAATGATATTCACAAGAATTGTGTAGGGCATGATGTGACATGAATTTGTATGGCAGAGGATCCTTATTCAGAGAAATAATTCAGTATCAAACACAGGATCAGCTTCTCACGATCCCCAAATAATTGAATGTGACTGTTATAAGTTGTTTTCCACAAAGTTTCATTTTGAAGGATAATTTTAAAATATTTATAAATGTAATGATGCACCTGTAATTGCTCTAAAGTATAACTACTTTTATGCAGGAGATTGCTTGTTTTCCTTCTCAATTCTGAACCATACTGCAATGTACAGTTCCACATTCAAACTAAGAGGTAATGAAGGATGGTACAGATCAATGCATGTCTTGGTTATTAAGGGTGCAGTACACTTCCAGAATGACCCTGTGGGCTGGCAAGGTGTCCTGACACACTGCCCCCAGATAGGCAGGCATAGAGTGGAGTGGGTGGCGAGGGGTTTGGAGACCATCAGGATGACAGTTTTATTCCTATTTATTCTTTCATCAACATGCTATCCAACAAGCTCCTTGGTATGGTAGTACTTTAGAAAATGTGAACTAGTATGAAAGAGACACAAAGATTAAGAAATAGCCCAAGGAAAGTGTTCTATATTGGATTTAAATGAGTGGGTGTGATTAAGCCTGTAGATTTACCTCTGCAACCTTATCATAGTTCCTGACCTGTAGAGAAATTTGAAAAAAGCATTCTCTTCAGTGGCAACATGCAGTAGCTGTTTCAGTACACAATTTCATTAAAATCTTTAAAAGAAATATTGATTCTTGCCACTCAAGCCTTTACACAACAGTTGCTATGAAATATGTTTATTTTGCAATATTAACAAAAGACATTTGCATTGCTTAAAGATACATATTGTATACAATATTTTGAAGATAATCATACTGTATACCTTTCTCACTTATTTTCCCCAGTTAGTGTTTTCCCAAGTTAGATCATCTTCATTCCTTTGGAATCTTTGGAGGAAAAGGAGGAGCCCTAAGTATTGATTATCTGTGAAAGGGATGCTATTATCCCATCTGTCATTTCCTACAGACATTGGCACTTTTTTCCAAAGTACAATTTTAATTCATCATTTTATCAGGACCGAAGCTGTAATTACATCCCATTGTGATAGTGAGTAATAGACTGGTTACCTCACTCTGCTCTCACCTCTCTTTCTGAAACAACAGCTGGTTCTGTGTCAGATTTAAGGAATGTTGCTGTTCATTTCCTCTATTCATTTAGCTTCAGTAAACCTTCAAAAGGATTATTAATGGTATGGGCTTATTCTTTTGAGACATCAGTTTCGTTTGCTGAGACAAATACAATTTGTAACATCTTTGTAAACAGTGCAGAAGCACATGACCTGTTGTTTTGTAACACAGCATAAATCATAGCTCTGGGGTCAGTTACCTTGTCAGCAAGCATAAAACCAAATACAGCAATATACAGTGTATAAACAGTGATTTAAAAATGGGTGTTGTTTGTGCAATACATCATGCTGTACATACAGTACAGCACACCATTTCATTGAAGTATCTGAGAGGGACTGTCACTCCTAATACTAAAGAAGAGAAATCTGATCAAAGTTAAATTTGCTCATATGATTTGGAGTCAGAATCCCAAGCCCAAGGTCAGGGGGAAAACTAACATTTTCATAGGGAAATACAATTAACAATGGGAAACATTTTTCTTAATCAAAGGAAACAATATTTGAACCACGTACTCATTTGGCACCAGTCCATCATTATTAACAACTGCGTAGTAACTTAAGGGTTTGTTGAACATTTGGGAAAAATGTCAAATGTAGCATTTCGTTAAATCAGTGGTAGGTGTGCTATTAAAAAATGAAAGTTGAATAGACTTGTATTCCCTTGAGGTAAGCGCAATAAAACATAATAGCCTTAGAGGTAAGGCAGTAAGTGTAGTGGGTGAGTCTGTGGACTCATAACTGGTGGTGGTGGGAGTCATGTGCTCCCTGATGTATAATACAATATATCACAAAATTACAATATATCAGAGTAACGTAATACCGTGTAAGAACAGATACGTGCAGATGCCTAATTTTGGGTTGTATAGAAAAGGTATAATTTAACATGGCACAGGAATGTGCCTTACAGGTAAATACACAGACGGAATGGCTAAAGTTTGATATACAGTATAAGCAGCACATGTACAAGGGGGCTACAGATTCTTAGTGTGGGATGGCCTTAATGCAGTAATTTGGAAACAATGAAACAGCGAATGGACTTGGAAATGATACTGTAGGTATATGTATGTAGGCTGTGAGGTTTCAGTGCCAGCCGCGGGGGTCTGATATCTGCGTCCTTCTGTCCTGTGTGTTATCAGCTGGCAGCAGGGGACTGAGGAAAAGCATTACTGACAACCTGCCCCCCCCACACGCACACCCACCTTATTTCCTCTACAATCTAACATGACATCAACTAATGCATCCCTGTTTTGACATCTAGCTCAGTCTCCAAGTTGTACCTTTATTTCCTTCCTCAGTACCAGTCTATCAGATGCTCTGTATTTTAATAAAATGGGAAACGGGAGCTTGGACAGCCTGCCGGATTCAATCAGATTTAGCATTGACGCTTTCGTGGAAAATCCCATCTCCACATTCACGCTGCCAGGAATCTCAGTGGGTATCTCTCGGCAAACCTGCATGAAGCGGGTGGGCCAGTCTATCGTAAGAGTGATTTAAGATCAGCTATCACTTCATTATGAGCACTGACAGTTTTAACAACAAACTCAGATTTACTCTCGACACAATCTGTTGATTACCTTGCTTAAGTTTTAGTTTCCAATGACATTGCATATAACCCGTTTGTTATATATGCTGTATATCTAGACATGTTAGATACAGTCTACAGTATATGGATAGTACATTCCTTATTGTTTCTTACTAACATAAATAAGACTAATGGTAATGCCCTTCTATTGATGTTGAGCTGCAAAGGAAATTTGTTTGTGAAAGTGAATTATGTGTCTTATGATTCTGCGATTCCACTGACAGAAATAAGATTTTTCAGCATTTTCATTTTTACTTGTATGGATTTACTTGTATGTTGTTGCGAAGACACTGTTAGTGAATAATATTGGGCCAATGCCTTACTGACACAATCCTGATCACTTAACAGAATGTAATTAATAAAACTGTTAAGGAATCATTAAATATTTTCATGGCAGATTTAAATATTAAGTAATTGTCTTGGCATTTACAGTATGCACTACAAATATATGTATGTGAATTATAATTCCTTACCATTATACTTCCATTTTATCAATGTAGTGTTTTCTAAAACAATCAAAAGGGATTATTTTACCAATAGAATGTTTGTAGAAGTAATTATAGCAGTATATGAAATAGAAAACAAATTGATCATTAGTAATCAGTGTATGTGATTTAGTAAGTGAACCCTTAAGTCAATTAAGGGGATAATTTGAAGTTTATGGTTAAATAATTGGGTGACATTTTAACATGGACTGAGTTTGTGCAGCCCTGTCCTATTTAATGGTCAGAAACACAGTGAGTTTGGTCTTCACCATACAGGTTTATACAATCATGCAGATGCTGCAATTAATAGATTTCAGAAAAAAGAGTAGTTGATGCTCATGAGTCTGGAGAGGGTTACGTACAAAACCGATTCTACACATCTGGAGCTCCATCAGTCGACTTTCAGACGGTCTACAAATGGAAAATATTCAAGACCACAGTGACTCTACCCAGGACTGATGGCCCAGGAATCCACAAGACTACCTAATGATGTTTTCTAGACAGATGAGTCAAAAGTTGGATTTATTGGCAGTAATGAGAAATGAGTTGTGTGACAAAAACCAAACACTGTCTTAGAAACAAAATAAACTCATTCTGCCTGTTAAGCTTGGTGGTGGGAGTATCATGGATTAGGGTTGCTTTAATGCCTCAGGATCCAGACAGCTTACTATCATTGATGGAGCCACAAATTCAGCATTGTATTAGTGAATTCTGGAGAGAATGAAGACCATTCATTAGTCAGCTTCCGCTGATGGGTCATGCAATGAGACAATGATCTGAAACATACAACCGATAACACAAGGGCTGAAGAAAAAGAATGCTTGTATTTCAGATTGGCCAAAGCAAAGGGTGAACCTAAATGCCATTGAAATACATAGGCAGGAAATGAAGTAAGCTGTTCATGCAAGATAACCCTAAAATGTCGTTCTATAGGGAAGAACAGGCCAAATTCACAAAAGCCAATGTGAGAGATTGATACAGCTACAGGAAATATCTGGTTAAATCCACAGCTGATCAAGGAGTTGCTACCAGATACTAAATCTAAGGTTTCACAAACACATTCATACCAGGATATTTACTACTGGTTGATTTTGTTAATTAATTAATCCAAATACTGTACATCTTATGTCTCTGTGACATATTTAATCAGGTTATCTTCATATTTCAATCAGGCTTTCATGAAGGTCTACAGTAGCTATGTTTTTGGAATAAAACATACAAGAATATAGACCAACTTTGGGAGGATAGCAACATCCTTTTCTCTGCAATGTAAGAGATTATTACACTCCAATAACTCTGTCTTTTGAAACAGTTTATTGTTTACTCTCAAAATACTACATGACATAAAAGGGTAAAGGGGAATTAATGGACAGACTGATCTGAGAATTCTTACACCATTATACATTCTTTTATTCATGTATACACTGAAATCCTTTTTAAAAGTACAATACAGATCTATTACAATTAACTCAAATATTTAACACACAGTAACATACAATCTTGCATTGAACAATAAAACAAGATGCAGAATGAAAGCTGACTGAGCACTGCAGTAGTATTAAAATAGATTGTCTGGGTGCACTTTTAAGGAAAACAAAGATTAAGCAATTATAAAACACAAATATCCTTACTCATAGGAGAGACATGTGGTAGATGTGCATTGTTTTTATGGTGACTATATAATTTAAGTATAAAACTTGGTAGGGGGCCTCTTTAAGAATGTGTCTGTAGTATCTTAATCTAGGTTTAGATGAATCATAGGATTCCCTAGAGCCCTACAGTTAATTCAGGATTTCTCATGGGGCTGCATCCTGTTTCATTCATTCGAGAAAGAACTTCAGATGTGGTTCGGATCTGGTTATGACAAAGTGTCTCTGAGGCACTGAGTCAGGTGTACAGTAGTATAACTGTAATCTAATGCAAATACCAGAACATAAATGGACAACAGTCAAAAAGGGATTATTATTTATCCTTTTACATCTCAAGTTAAATATACATAATCAAAAAAGCGCAAAAAATAAGATTATAAGAAAGGTTACAAAGAGGAAGCTGCCATTTGGCCCAAAGAGCTTTTTGTTTTTTTGTAGACAATTGATTCCAGGATCCATTTCTTCAAAGAAGCTATGGTGTCAGTTACGAGAATGTGGCTGAGTCAAATTCCACAACAACGTTTTGTGCAAAAACGTACCTCCGTTTCTCAATGTGTTTCATTACTGATTCAAAAGAATTCTGTTAAGATTTACCTCAATGTACCATTACATTTTGATTTAATTTATTAAAATGTCAATGAAAACTTATAGGCTATAGAACTGGAGCTGTAGGTAATTTGTTTTCCATTGTAAATACCATCTATTGTCTGCAGGTCCATGATTTCAAATTGATAAGAACTGTCCGCTGTTCTGAAATGTCAAGACTAAATCAATGCAGATCCAGCTATCATATAAATCCCATATTATGTTTCCAAAATTGAAGCATAATATGAAATACATTTTAACGTTCAAAGACGATGTGGTCTCTCCTGGCAGCTTGAGAGACAATAGTAGAATCTCACACATCATGTCTTAAATGCATGTGCTAACTCTGTTTCAGAGAAGCAGTACTTACCAGCAGCAACTCCTGTCAATTTTGAATTGTAAAGGTGCTTAGGGGGACAAAAGCACAGTTCAGTTCTCTTAAAGATAAGAAGAGTCATTGGATTATTAAAATTTAAGTATAAAAAGCAAATGATCTGGAAAAAATGTATTAAGGCCTGTTAAATCTTATCCCTCAGTTTCACAAATTATGTGAACCTAAAATAAAATGGTGAAATACTCTTAGCTATCTTAGAAAGACTACTGTCATATTTTTAAAAAATATATAACAGTAGTCTTGCTAAGATAACTAAGGGTGTTTGAAGCATTAACACTTTTTATACTTCTTATTTTATCCAAAGAATGAAAATGGCTTCTGTATAATGAAAATAATAGGAATTTATAAAAATAAAAAAGAGCTCTTGTCATCCACATTACAGCTGTAACCTATGAATCTTTTTACTCTATACCAGGAGAGCAATGACAAAAAATACTTTATTTTAACGCTCCACAAAATCACATAAAGTATTTATTGTAGCATGTGAAATGTTTTAACAGCATAAAGTGCACACTGAACACATGGTTTCATCTTACCTTACTAGTTTGAAGTGATGTAACATGAAGAACAGTTTATTGACCTTACTGCTGCTTACAACACAAATAGCACTGATACAGCCATTCTGATATAGCTCTCACAGGCTTATTGTTTGAGATGTGCATTTACTAATTGACACAAAGATATCATCTTCTGTTGTTTTTTTTGTTTCTGGAAAACTAATTATGAAATTTCAAAAACTTTTCTATTACACTACAAAATGCTTAGTACATGATGCAGACAAATGGACACATTATATAAATGTTTTCTAAATCTTCTAAACAGGAATGTGGAAGGCACAGAACTCACGACGCTAAGAAAGAATATAGCTCAAATAAACAGTCAGCGTGAGTAGAGCATGATATGACCAGGCTTGGATAAGGGAGTACTTTTTATTAAAAATGGTTAGATTACATGCACCCATGTTGCCAAGACACCTCATATTGTGAACATAAAATTACATTGTTCTGGGTTTTTTTGGCTGTAATAAAGAACATTAGCCTGTAGTCTGCAGATAAGCATCTTCATTCCTGTAATGTTTCCCCTTTTTGGCTGGGTTTCACAATTAATAATGAAAAAAAGTGCCACCCAGGACTGAGGACCTTTTAGTTTGCTATTATTAAAAATCATAATTGTGCTGGATATGTCAGTAACAGAATAAGAATAACCAGGTAGTTATTAACTTTTATTTCTTAACCAGATAACACATAATGGAGTGAACTGCATAAAATGATAATGATGAGTTGAGTGAAGGAAACTAAGATGATGGCAACTTAAAAAGCCTGTGGAAAATGCAAGGTCATGTCTCTAAGGCTAAATAGGAGGCAGCATAATTAAAGTGTGATTAATGATTGTGTCTATTTGATCGTTAGTGTAATATACAGCAAATGTGTTGATTTGTTTGTACAAAACCCTTTGGAACAAATAAAAAATGAGTATCAGCATCATGTTGTCCTCCTATCATTGATTTCATTAATACATTTTTTACACTCTGGTTTTCCAAGACACGTTCCTGAAAATTATTAACTGGATGTCACTGGCAGATGTCTAAAAAGGGTGGCAAATTTCTGTTTGGAAATTAAATTACTTGGTTTGATAACATTATTCCTCAGACAGTAAAAATAAAAATGCAGGAAAATACTGTAAGTGTAATGTTGTGCTATTTATAAAATCTCATTTTGTGCATCTGTAAAAACAAAATGTCCATCTCTATCTTTTCTTTCAGGTGTTTACAGGATTGAATCTTTACTTTTTGTTAAAAAGAATACTTAGCAGAACATAATTTTCTCCTATTTTTACTTTTTTGTGGCAAAAGCACTTGAGAGTCCAGTTACCAGGAGAAACTAAAACAAATCCCCTTACTTTGAAAACTGGCTGTGGCAGAAACCATATATAATGTGGTATAAAACTGAACAGTGTTTTGGCTTGAAATTTACAATATGGCAATTCTTGTAAATACGTGAGACACTTTCAAACAATTGTGTTCTTGCTTGTTGATTTTATGTTCAAGAGTTACAAGCTGAATTACTGCATCTGACCTTACATAATAGAGCAGAAAGACAATCTTCTGGGACTGGTGTTCGGTAGATAAGATGACAGTGTATTAATGAAATTCCTCAGGGTTTGAACTGAACAATGTGAACATGCATGTTTTCATTTCTAAAGGTTTCTAAACATTCTACTGTACAGTAACTGCAATGTGTTTAGTGGATATATTTGGGTATCTATTCCTGATCCCTTCCCCCACTTCCTGCCTGTCCTTCTGTTTCCTGTGTGTCCAGTTGCCAAGGGAACTCATCCAATTGGCTGGCAGGACAGCAGTGGGTGGACCATTGTATTATAGAATGAAAATAGTGCATCACAGATATGGAAGGTTTCTGGGACTCTATTCTGAGTTACTGCATCTGCCTCCAAGTCTGGAAACTGAGAGTTTCAGTAGGAAAAAAGAAAAGGCCTACACATTACAAACCTATACCTAGAACACCTTTATCAATTAATGGTATTTCTTTATCTCTTGTAATTAAAATCTCTAGAGGACTGCACCAGAGACTCAATGCGCATTTTGAGCCAAAGTATACACAATTACATTGAAAATATGCTTGTATATTGTGTATGCACTGTATATACAGTATATCCATATATTGCAAATGACACTTTGACCACTTGTAGCTGCTTCAGAAGGAAGAAGAGCTAGAGGAACAGAAAATGACATGGATGCATTTAGAAATAATTATTATCATCGGCTGTAGGGGTTTATTAGAAAAAAGTATTAGGTTGCATCGCACCATTTGAAACTCATAAAAAATCATATGCGCTTCATAAAATACCTCAAGAATTGGAATTTTGAAAAAAACGTTTAAAATAATACCTAATTTGTATGATTGCTTGAAAGATCTTTGTCCAAGCTTTAGATAAAATCACATTATTAGCTACTGTATATACAATTTATTGTATTAGGAATTTGTCTTTTCACATACCCCAACTTGTTCTCCATGAGACACACAGACAGGGAGAGAAGCTTGGGGTCAGCCATTTATACGGCACCCCTGGAGCAGCTGGGGTTAAGGGCCTTGCTCAGGGGCCCTACGGAGTAGGATTCCTTTGCTGGCCACGGGATACAAACCGGCAACCTTCCCCCCACAGGCGCAGATCCTTAGCCACAGAGCCACCACACTGCCTTTACGGATATGATGTGTATTTACAATGGGATAACAAAAAAAAACATCAAAAAGCTCTAAACCCAATGAACAGCACTGGTGTACGGAATGTTAATTTGATCTGTTCTTAAGCATCAGGATTGGCAGAGTTTTTAGTTGTGAACAAAACTAGCACAATGAGGGTAAGCATCTGTCCATTTTCTAACTGCTTTATGCAGTAAGGAGTCATGGGGGAGCCAGAGTCTGTCCCAGCAAGAAATGGGTGCAAGGCAGAGTACACATTCTGTACCAGACAACAGTCCATGGCAGGGCAGACACAAACACACTCACACCAGGGACAGTTTTACAGGAGCCACCTTAACCTACTGGTATTTCTCTGGACTGTGGGAGGAAACCAGGCCACCCAGAGGAAATCCACACGAACATAGGGAGAACATACAAACTCCACACGGGTAGCACCCCAGGAATTGGACCCAGAGTCCCATTGCTGCAACACAGTAGTGCTAACCACCGCAGCACCTTGCCATCCTGACATTAAGGACATTTTCTGGAAAAAGCCAATAAAAGCAGACATGTTTGTAGGTTATATTCTACAATGAAGGAACATAAAAAAGATATAGGAAATCTAAGCATAAAAGAGAAAGAAGCCTTTCATTAAGCACAAATGCACATTGAGAAGCATTTAAAATCATGTCAGGACCATATCCTGGTTTTTAATACCTTGTTAAATGGTGACATGCAACACAAAACACCAGAATTACAACTAGAATATTGCTGAACCACTGGAATTACTGAAACACAACAACCAACAATGATTACTCATAAATTACTGAATTGCAACGATTGCATTAAATGTTCAATGAGTATCATTGATGAAAAATTAAGCCTGAAATAAATTAGCATTGTATACATTTAATACATAACAGTTCATCTACGTTTGAATTTATGCTGTTATGACTGTCATTTTTCTTAATGATTACAATTAAAAACCTTTAAGATCTCTGCACATAACGAATATTATTCAGAAAATAAATGACTAGAAAAACTTAACGATAATAAAACAATTGAATGGTCTCAGAATAGATTCACACTATTTAGTGGAGCAGGGAATGATGTCAATGCATATGGTCACAGGTCATAAAATAAAAATCTAAAAGATAACATTGAAGTAAGTCTGCTTCAAATGATTTGAGTTGAACTGAATGGTTTCTTGTGCGTGAGCCTCACCCTGGCGATTCCAATAGGACTTCAGTAAGAAGGGGCCCACTAAGGGGGGTCTTCGACACACTCGTCCTGTTTGCAAACAATAGATGGAGTTTCTGTGGATGCAGCTGAAGTTTGTGTGCTAGAAGCGACTTGCGTGCTTACTTTGAGGCCCACTTTTATTGTGGTTTCTTGATTCGTTTTAACGTTGCTCTACTTTTAAAAGCAAGCAATGAATGGCAATAAACCTCATACCATTTTGTTTGGGAACAGTCTTGGCTGAGGAATGAAGCGCCTTCTGCTCTTTCCGTCGGTTGCTTAACAACAGTTGTTTAAAATACTGCTTAAAATTCAGAGGAAACTCGGCTGGTAAGTGTACAAACAACTGCAAACATGAATGCTTCTTTTTATGTACGAAAATTAATGGAAGCGTTTGAAACTAAATTGCGCTGGCTAAATGAAACGTATTGTGGCTTTGGTGCTTAAATGTTTACTAAGACTTTGGGTACGGTATGCTCTGCTACAAAGTACATGTCTCGGTGATCAGTAGTTAAATTAAAAACTTTTATTTTCACTTGTAGCAAAGTCCTGTTCATTTCCTTTTTTACGCAGTTGCTGGCTTTGTGTAGTTATTATTTTCCTTTTGTTTTTAAACTAAAATTATTTTTAACTCTGCTATGGATAAAATGGAAGGAGCCATTTAGACAGAGATGGGGGGTGGGGGGGTGTGCAAGCTGGGTGCTGTCATTTTGATTTTAAAAATCAGTCGCCGCTCAGTCTGCAAATCAATGTTTCCAGCGCGGCTTGGTATTGATTCTGCTCGAGGTGAAAAGTAACGTGTCTTGATATTTGTCTGTAAAGGACACTAGAGATATTCACTGTAATATTGTTGCACCCATTCTTGCCTTTGTAATCGTCCCTCGCTGGCGTCGCAGGAAACAGTATGAAGAGAGCCGACGCCAAGCTGTTCCTAACACTTGGGAAATGGGAGCTAGTATTTTTTTTTCTTGGTTTGTAAATTCAGTATGAAGGATTCTTGTAGGTCAATGAAATCACCGCCTGCATCTCTACCCCCCCCCCTCCTTCCTCTTTTCATTCAAAATAGATTGTACTATATATGTTTTTCTTCAGCGCACTTAGCCTATATTTTATTAAAGGAATGGGACAGATACAAAGTGTCTTTCTCTGCCACGTTGATAGAAAAATCAGAACTGGCCCTGCATGTTTTTTGCTGTCTTAATTACTCCCATGATGATAATGATGATGATCATAATGAACGAGAAGGATGCATTCTGCAGCTTACTGTAATGTAAGCTACGATATGATTAGTTGTCAGCGTACACCATAAAAGTATTGAGTTTCAGCATGAATCTTAACTGCGACAGATAAGTCATTGAAAGTCATGTGTAGAGTCGGGGAATACTGCCTGATTGTAGAATCATCGTGCTGGGGTCAAAAGCCTACCTGAGGGAGATTGTGTGCGTTCCCTTCATTTTAAAAATGTTTTATGAGCTCCAGGGCATTTGTTTCAAATATGGATTTCGAAACCTGATACCTTTGTAGTTTATTTGCTAGGTAGGTCATTTATGTATAGAGATGAATATAGGTCGTTTGCTATTTCAGTATTTCGTGTTTGCAAAATTAGATTTCACTGGACGTGAAGCTTAACAGCAGGTCAGAGAATTTAGGCCAAACCTGGAAATTTAGTTGATATTGTGCAGTCTGAATTAGAGTGATGGTACTGCATCTGAGCGGGGGGGGGGGTAAATTTTATTTTTAATAAAGATCTTAAGGGTGAAACTTGTACCAAGACATTTATTCAACCCAGTAAGAAGACTGAGTCACTGGCCTTTCTGAATTGCAGAGCATCCATTAATGTACTATAACCAACCATAACAGTGCAGCAGTATTTGAGATATTGGTTGTGCAGCTGCACTTCTGCAAAATTATCCCAATTCAGCACAGTATCCAGTTGGTTTGCGATATAGAATAGGTGTCACATGGATGAAAACAAATAATGTTCTTATGTTTGATTATGCAACAAGCTGCTGCTTTTCTTTTTCCTCTTGGAGTAAACAGCTGTAGTCCAGATTTCTCCTTCTCCACATGCTACATCTTTCATGCGTGGACAGGACACCACTGATTTCAAACAGCCTCTGAATTTTAGCTACCCTGGAGAATGTGTGGTTTTAGATTGTCGTCTTGTGGGGTTGTTTTCTTTGAGCTTTTTTTAATTGTTCTTCATGGTGTTGTACGCAGTGGTTGCCTTTTTCTTTAAGCTCTAGCCTTACCATTGATCTTCATACACTGTATTCCCTGCCTCTGCTGTGTGAGCGGCTTGCCTGTGTCCGTACAGTAACTTAGCGTTTAATTGTCTGCTTCAGCAAAATGGAACAGTGACCTAAAAATTAAAATGTTACAAAATCACAAAGAGCACTTGAACATAACTGTAATGTAAATGCAAAGTTAAAAAGGAAAAAAAAACAAAGGATCAAACAAGTGTCATTTTGCATCAAGATGTGTATTTGGGCAAGATAATGCTGTTCAGCAGGGAGAAGGGAGGGTCAGTACTAACTAAAAATACCTTCAGCTTATCCCTTTCCCATTAAGTGACACTCGTGCCCCAATTGAGGTATAATACAGGTGAAAAACTGGTTTCTTTTTTGGGTTGTGAGAGGCAGACTTGACAGGGACATGGAAGAAACAAATGTTATTCCCATAAAAGACACCTTTGTGGAAAAGAAGTGAATTCACTTCTTCTCTAAACCTTTGAATCCGTCTTTCACCTTCATTATTTTGCTGTAAGGTCTGCCTGGGTTGTTTCATTTAGTGGAATTAAGAGCAGTGGCTAGTTTCTATGACTTTAAGTGTTTATCTTTTGTGTCTCTCCCCACTAACTATCTGGTAAAATGTTATCTTTTTACAGGTTTAAGTAAGAATGTGGGGGGAAAAACATAATAGTATCTGAAGTGTAGAGAGCTGAAAAAGCTTTTAAATCCTACAAAAGAGTGCATCTTTCTCTTTGTATTTGCTGTGTGTAAGTTTTTAATGCTGATTTCCCCAAATCTCTGATGGCCTGTAATGTTACAGAGAGAAAAATTACTACAGTTGATAAACTGCAATAAAGTATGTCACTGGAATACAAAAAGATGCTGTCGCTTTAATTGGGAGAGCTTTGCATATTCTAGTAGGCACCGCACAATGTTGCTAGATCCAATCACAGACACTGAGTCCAGCTATTGGCTCAGCTTCTCTGGACTCCTGATTCCATCTGCGGGGGTTACAATTTCTACTCTCCTCATCCATTCAACTCCTGTAGTCAGCAAAACAACCCAGCACAGACTACTGTAGCAGGCATCTCTCTCAGAATCCCTGGGAACTGTATCCTTGTGCAGACGTGGTGCTGGTAGCACCACTGCAGCAACACTAAATCTAGGTCTGTCAAACGAGGCAGAGCGAGCAAGCGAGCAAGGGAGAGGGAGCAAGCAAGCGATCGATTCATTTGATAACTTAAAATAATGGAGCGTAAGGGAGACTGTCAAGCACTGGATCAAACTTAAAAAGAGTCAATTACTTGATCAGATTATAGTGATCTACTTGCAAGGAGGAGGAAAAAAGTAATTCTGCTCTCAGAGGGCGAAATAAAAGAGGATTGCTGCTGCTAAGTGTTCTGCTGGCTGGCTCCTGCACTATCCCGGAGACTCTCTCCTTTTTAATGTTTTTGCATGTCACTCAACTGCTGAGCAGGTAAACACACTCATGGTAGATGCCAAAGGAAAGAACATGAAATGTCTCACTTTCTTCTTGATGCTTCCAGAGTCAGTGAAGATTAGGTCCAATAAAGGTTCAAAGAAGGGGAGCCCCACTAACTCGAAGTTGCCTCCAGCGTGCTATGAAATCATCACCTTAAAAACCAAGAAGAAGAAGAAGATGGCTGCAGAGATTTTCCCGACCAAGAAGCCAGCCAGTACCTCCTCGGTCCAGCAATTCCAGCAGCAAAACCTGAACAACAACAACACCATTCAGACAACCAACTGGCAAGGGCTGTACCCCACTATACGGGAAAGGTAGGTAAAGGGGGAGATTTCTCATTCGGAAGTATCTTAAATCAGCATTGACCTGCACCAGAATACTCACTACCAAGTTTGTAGACGGATATATTACAGGTGGTTTTTTGTTCATCATTAATTTAGAGGTACTGTACCACGTGTTGTAGTAACTGTATCTTTTTTTTTTAAATAAGGCAGCCTAAGTTAAATATTTTATTGCATGTAATATAGGCTGCTCTTTAGAAAACATGCACCTGGAGGTGGAGTGACCTTCAAGGACTTGTGGTATTTAAAAAAAAAACAACACTGTAAATGACAGTAGAAACCAGCCTCACGGTGTGTTCTGGATTACAGTAAATCATTCCCAGAAATTCATGTAGAAATATTAGTGAAAACTTTATATTTGATTAACGGGAGAGTATACTAGTATCGAATGCAGCCTCGTCCAGTGAATTATGGAGTGCATCTGCCTGGGCTCCAGTCGCAGGAGTAAACACAAGTGACAGGAGACCGTTATATGCAGAGGGTGTAGAGTATGCTCTGGGTTAAAGGAAATATTTACAGAAGAAAACCTCAGACTGGCAAGCAGCTCTTTGCATTCAGTAGGAGTGCTGTTGTTTTTTAAATGTATCGTGATATTTAAGTGTTTCTGGATTTTAGAATTTGAAGTTTGTTGAGACATCACTTGCTATGCTTTTGACATGTTTCACTTTTTGATTAAAGAAAATGACCCTTGCAGAAGGCATTTCAATTTCACCTTTCTGAAACGGATATGCACAGAATTTGCTGAAAAACTGTTCTGAAGGAACTGTAATTGCAACAGTTAAATTGTCAGGAATCAAAGCAATCTGTTCTTTGTAGTAGTAGTATTTTATTTTGTTAAAGGTTACACAATGTAGCAACTTATTTTTTTGGGCCACTCAAATCCCATGGCTGTGAAAGTCTGCTGCATTCTGTGGTGCCACACATCGCAAGTGCTTTTCCTCTTCATTTCCCCACAATAACAGTCTGTTTCTTCGTCTTGAAAGTTTGAAGCTTTTTGTTTTCAAAATGCTAATTCAGCTGAATTGCTGATTTTAATTCAATGTCCAAAAGTGAAGTGTTTGGTTCGTGAGTTTACTAGTTTTTATACTCCCATATTTAAACAAGCTTTGATGCCTAAAGAAGTATTTCTCACCTCTCGCCGTCAGACCCGAGTACTATAGTTTGCGTGCATTTTCCGAATCCTGCTTTCAAGAAAGAAAGAAAGAAAGAAATATCAAAACTACACTTACAATAGCAGATGCTGATTTTGCTTAAAAAAATCTTCTTTCCATCTCTTATGTTGGGTAGAGTTGTCCAAGTTAAGGTTACACTGATGCAGTGTTGTGTGTTTCTCTTGCTTCCAGAAATGCAGTGATGTTTAACAATGAGCTGATGGCAGATGTTCATTTTGTGGTTGGCCCACCTGGAGGGACTCAGCGGTTGCCTGGACACAAAGTAAGCTTTAACGGCAGACATTGACGCAGAGATGGTCTTGTGTAATCATTTCTTGAGAGTAGCACATCTCATCAATGGCAGAATAAAACGGAATTACTCTTCAATAATAATACTGCGTATCACTAATCCAAATTATTTGGTTCATTATTTTTCATAATGAAAGTAGAACAGCAGTTGCCAACATAAGTTTCTTTAGTGGTAATGTTTCATGGTTAATGTCAGTTACATTTATAAATTATGAAATTATTTATATTGATTCCCAATCAGTTGGTTTTCTTATTTTCAGATACATTTTTATATCTTACAAATCTTTTACTGTTCAAGAACCTAAGACTTTTTAATTGTACTTTGTAAAACAATTTTAAGAACAAGAATCTGCACTTCACTCTTGTCTGAAAGAGATCACTGGCAGTTCATAGTAATAGGTATATGAAATATAGACTATTCCATTAGGGTTTATTATTTCAAAATATATTACAAGTGGTCACTTGTGTATCCTTTCGTATTGTTTTTTACTCTTGGAGTTCTGTGATGTGGATTTCTTTTACAGAGATTGTGAAATTTATATTGAAACACCATTATATAACAGGTCAAAAGTATGGAGTTGCAAATGCAGTTGATTAAATCTGTGCTTGCAATGTTTAGTCTTTCCTTTTGCATATTTGACATCTTTAAGTATTTTTCTCTGTATTTATGTGCCTTTAATTCATTCTGGGCTCTTATGACTGCTGTCATATTCTTTCTTGAAATGCATTTTATTCTGTGAATTATTGCAGAACATTGCTTTTCCCTTGTATTATAACTGAGAAGTTTCTCTGTGCATCCTTATTTATGATTATGGATTGCTCACACATGCTTACATGATTGTAAGAAAGAAGATGCGGTTCTATGTAATAGGTTTTAAGAAATTATTTGCTGTGTAAAAGAATGTCAACCTAGATACTTTACAGAAAAGTTCTTTATGAAGCAACTTGAATCAACAGCATTAAGAATTAATGCTAAATGATCTTTGTATCCATTTGGCCACAGCTAATAAATATGTTGTGGCTTTTTATACATATTTATGTAACAGTCAGTAGGATAGCTGCAGGATATTTTAAATGTTCTTTTCCATTAAGGATAAAAACAGCATTAATAATAGAGGAATACTGAGGTCCATAGATTTTTAAAGTAAATAGGAAATATTTAGATAAATTTGGCAACAGTTTTGGGGGGTTTGATGAAGAGATTGGGATCTTCCCTAAGATTGTTGGGGTGCATGGGATTTGTTTAAACTGTAATTGTGAATAATATCCATGTTAAGAAATTCTGAACATTTTGACTTGTTTAACTGATATATTCATTCGCTAATAAGAGTTCATATAAACCTTTATTCTTTTGCCTTTTTTCACAGTATGAAACATCTGTGTCATTTTGAATTGGTTTCTTCTTTGATCATCAAGTCCCAAGTGAACTTCTTTAACAACCATTTATGTTTTCTGTCTGAAGTTTTTTTCTTCTGAAAAAGACCATCAGGATAAAAAAATAATGAAATCCTTGGGGATTATGCATGTTCATTTCTTCAAATCCTTTCACAGTGGTAATCTGAAAACATGATTATTAGACTGTAAATTTTCATACAGAATTTCTTTGATGAAAAGTATACCTTTCCTTTGTGGTAATCAATTTAGAAACTTAAGTAATTGAGAATTATTCAAAAGACTGGTAAAGAAATTTGTTTTTCATTTTTTCATTAAAAGTGTCCTGTGCTTTATGGTTTCCCAGGTTCTGTAAAGAAAGCAAGTTGTCCTTGCTCATAAAATGTTCACATACATGCCAGATGCTTCTGTTGTATTCTTGATTCATCACTTGACAAGTCAGGCTGGGAGGGATGAACTGTACTCGTTTTCCTACGCTTGAATAAAAACGGGAAACAAAATGAGTGATCTCAATGACTGACTGTCAGCTACTGGGTGGTTGAATATTCATTTATACAAACAGGGATACTTTCTTGCTTATCTCCTGACACCGTACATACAGTGTTGTCTGTAAGTATTTGGACAGTGATACAATTTTTTGTTGTTTCGGCTCTGTACTCCAGCACATTGGATTTGAAATGAAACAATGACTATGAGGTTAAAGTGCAGAATGTCAGCTTTAATTCAAGGGTATTTATGTCTGTATTGGGTGAACCATATAAGAATCACAGCCCTTTTTATACATAGCCCCCCTATTTCAAGGGACCAAAAGTAATTGGACACATTAACATAGTCTTAAATAAAATTGTCATGTTTAGTACTTGGTTGCAAATCCTTTGCAGTTGATGACTGCCTGAAGTCTGCGACCCATAGACATCACCAGACGCTGGGTATCTTCCCTGGGGATGCTCTGCCAGGCTGTCATTCAGCCATTATCAGTTCCTGCTTGTTTCGAGGGCTTTTTGCCTTCAGTCTTGTCTTAAGTGAAATACATCCTCAATAGGATTCAGGTGGGGTGATTGTCTTGGCCAGTCAAGAACATTCCACTTTTTGGCCCTGAAAAACTCCATAGTTGCTTTAGCAGTATGTTCGGGGTCTTTGTCCTGCAGCAAGGTGAAGCGCCGTCCAATGTGTTTTGAGGCATTTGGTTGGATCTGAGCAGATAAGATGCTTCTGTACAGAATTCATCCTGCTGCTGCCGCCATCGGCAGTAACATCATCAATAAGGATAAGTGAGCCAGTTCCACTGGCAGCCATACATGTCCAAGCCATGACACTACCTCCACCATGTTTCACAGATGAGATGGTCTGCTTTGGATCATGAGATGTTCCTTTTTTCACCACACTTTCCTCTTTCCATCACTCTGGTTCAGGTTTATCTTCGTCTCGTCTGTCCATAAGACTTTGTCTCAGAACTCTACAGGCTTTTTTATGTACTTTCTAGCAAACTGTAACCTGGCCTTTCTGTTTTTGAGGCTTACCAGTGGTTTACATCTTGTGTTGAACCCTCTGAGGTTATGCTGGTGTATTCTTCTCTTTATGGTGGTCTTTGACACATCTATTCCTACATCCTGGAGAGTGTTCTTGATCTGTTCAACAGTTGAAAAGGGTTTTTTCTTCAGGATTGAAAGTATTCTTCTGTCATCCGCTGCTGTGGTCTTCCGCGGTCTACGAGGTTGTTTGCTATTGCTAAGCTCACCAGTGCGTTCTTGCTTCTTAATGTGCCAAACAGTTGATTTTGACACACTTAATGTTTTGGCTATGTCTCTGACCTTTTGTTAGCTCTCTTGTGCATGATCTAATGATGCAATGACACACAGCTGGCCAAGAAACAACTGAGCAGCCAATTGTCCATTTACTTTTGGTCCCCTAAAATGGGAGGACTATGTATAAAAAGGACTGTGATTCCTATACGGTTCACCCAATATAGACGGAAAAATACCCTTGAATTAAAGCTGACATTCTACACTTTAACCTCATAGTCATTGTTTCATTTCGAACCCAATGTGCAGGAGTCCAGAGCCAAAACAACAAAAATTGTGTCACTGTCCCAATACGTATGGGCTGCACTGTATGAATTACTGACAACTTTCTCTAAAACTGTGGTCATCTCTGTAGCGGTGTGCTAATTGCCATCTCCCTTCTTTCTTTGAAAGTATGTGTTGGCTGTGGGAAGCTCTGTGTTTCATGCCATGTTCTATGGTGAACTAGCAGAAGACAATGATGAAATCAGAATTCCAGATGTGGAACCTGCTGCTTTCCTTGCGATGCTGAAGTAAGGCTCCTTTCACTGTCACTGCTGATACCTCTTTCCCCTCTTACTCCAGCTGAAAGGCTGTGGGAGAATTTGTTTGTCTGGAAATTCTCTTTTTTTTTTTAAGCTCCCTCGTTTTAAACTCTTTCAAGAGGTTAATGGTATTATCAAAAACTTGCAGCATAATTTTTAGTCCCTGCGGTTTATGCCTATAAAACATAAGGAATAAAGTTGGGTAGTAATCTTTTATCTAGATGATTTAAAAAAAAATGTTTTTTAACTAATATCAGTTCATGACTTTTCAAGATTGAAAAATAGTTTCTTGAACCAATTAAAAGTTCTGCAGTTAAGTCATGCTTTTTTGCATTGGTGTTTATTGAACATTGAAGTATTGTGTGTTGAGAATATTTTCTTAGATATTGAAGAAGAAAATATTTTACTGATGCATAGTACTAAGACCAAACATCAGAAATATAAATGATGCACAGACCAGAGCTTGCCTTTAAAGGGCATAATTGGTGTCACTTATAGTTCCCCCTGTGATTGCTCTACCATTTCCATTTCCACTTAAAAGATGAAGGCCTGTTTACACTGAAATATTGAGAAACTTGATAAATTCCAACAAAACAAAAGTGTAGCAAAGAGTGTGTGTGTCCAGCTCATATTAGTGGGTCTGCTGATTTTTACTGCTTCTCTGGTACTGGTACTGGTACTCTTTTTTTTCTCTTCCCTTTTCAGCATGGTACCTTATGTCTGTCAACAAGACTCAAGACAACAGCAGGCTTTTTTGTAATCTTTTGTAGGAGTTGAAGGCTCATAATTCTATTTAGCAATCTTTAGCAGTTCACAATTTAAAATTATTTCAATAGGAACAGACTGGTGAGGTGTGTGTAGAACAGGGGTTTCAACTTAATTCTTAACAACCTATATCAGTTCATTAGCAGTATAGTAGGACCAATGTGGCAGTTCTTCCTAGCTCTCTGGGTGAAGGTGCTTTAAAGAGACCTAGCTAAGCTGCAAATTTACAGGCCCTCCAGGACCAGGACTGGGCAACCCTTATTAGAGGATGGAGATCTTACAGTGCTGTGGAATACAATATTGTAAACTTTTATCATTGGCTTATGGAACACACAGTACTAAGTACTTAAACCTTATGTTGACCTCTAATGTGAATGAGCAAAAGGGGTGTATTTCATATAATCATTCTTTTTAAAAACCTCCAGTTGTGTGGTTTATGATGGTACCCCATATTTCTGTGCCCAACAAGTATGTAACAAAACTACTGACGTAATGGATCAATTCAAGTCACTGAACTGTAGACACAAGTCAAAACTTATATTACATGACAGGCAGCACGTACTTGTTTTTCCAGTTGTCAGTACTGGCTATTGAAGACAATTTAAGTGAAAGGAAAGACGTAATTGCATGGAAGTTTAAATGGGAGTCTTACTTTGCTGTTGTCATTTACAGGTACATATATTGTGATGAAATTGATCTGGGCGCTGATACAGTACTGGCCACTTTGTACGCTGCCAAGAAGTATATTGTCCCTCACCTGGCTCGTGCCTGTGTCAACTTCCTAGAAACGAGCCTCAGTGCCAAGAATGCCTGTGTTCTGCTGTCACAGAGCTGCCTTTTTGAGGAGCCTGACCTCACCCAGCGGTGCTGGGAAGTCATTGATGCGCAGGCTGAGCTGGCCCTTAAGTCGGAAGGCTTCTGCGATATCGATACCCAGACGCTCGAGAGCATCCTGAGAAGGGAGACGCTCAATGCCAAGGAGATTGTCGTCTTTGAAGCGGCGCTAAATTGGGCCGAGGCTGAGTGCCAAAGGCAGGAGTTGGCCGTCACCATAGACAACAAGCGCAAGGTCTTGGGGAAAGCGGTTTATCTCATCCGAATCCCCACGATGGCTTTGGACGACTTTGCCAACGGGGCCGCCCAGTCAGGCGTGCTGACCCTCAATGAGACAAATGACATTTTCCTGTGGTACACGGCAGCCAAAAAGCCGGAGCTGCAGTTTGTGAGCAAGCCGAGGAAAGGCCTGGTCCCCCAGCGCTGTCACCGCTTCCAGTCCTGCGCCTACAGGAGCAACCAGTGGCGCTACCGAGGCCGTTGCGACAGCATCCAGTTTGCTGTAGACAAGCGGGTTTTTATTGCTGGCTTTGGCTTGTATGGGTCCAGCTGTGGCTCAGCTGAGTACAGTGCCAAGATTGAACTTAAACGTCAGGGGGTCATTCTGGGGCAGAACTTGAGCAAATACTTCTCCGACGGCTCCAGCAACACCTTCCCTGTGTGGTTCGAGTACCCAGTGCAGATTGAGCCCGACACTTTCTACACAGCCAGCGTGGTCCTTGATGGCAACGAACTCAGCTATTTCGGACAAGAAGGCATGACAGAGGTCCAGTGTGGAAAGGTCACTTTCCAGTTTCAGTGTTCATCTGACAGCACCAATGGAACAGGAGTGCAAGGAGGACAAATTCCAGAGCTGATATTTTATGCCTGAAATATAGAACCTGAGTTTTTTTTTTGCTTTCAACCTGCTCTGGCAAAGTCTTGTTTTAATTGTGTTTACTAAAGCAACTTCAATAAAACTTATTTTGTACTGTTACTGCTTTTACCAGAAGAAGCATGGATATACCCAACTGCTACTTAATGTACTATGCATTCATCTGTTTTATTTATTTTGGTTCAGAAGCAATTTTATGCAATGTGTTCTGCACTGATTTTAAAGACAGGTGCATTTCTGTTTAACTCTATAATATTATAAAATATTGACCCTTTTGTGGTGATATTAAATAAGCTGGTCTTGTATAGCTATGCTGTAAAAAGGCATTAAATATATAAAAACACTGGTAAAACAGTTTACTTTCACCTCAGAGAAAACTAAGCTGTGGTGTTCTAACAAATGTTAGAATTAGCACTGGATTCTGCTGTTGTCTTACATATTTTACTGTGTATGTAGATGTGTGTGTGTATATATATATATGCACTTAATCCACGGCTGTTTTGCCTTCTGAAGATAAGAATTAAAAAAAACTGGAGGAATTTTAAAACTTGCCAAAAGATTAGATGTTTATGGATGTTGACTTGCCCATATAAGCACAGGCACAATGTAGCAACAACAAGCAGTACATAATTTCTTTTTATAATTTTTTTAACACTTAACCCTCAAGAGTACATTTTTAACTTATAATAGGACACCAAAGTTTTACCTGTAAAAGGATATTTGTTCTTTTAACGCATTACCCACAGAACATCTTGCAATGCTGCTTGTCAGCATTAGTGCTCTGTGTTGCATTGTATGCGGAAATTGAAAGACTCCATACTTGATGGAATATGCTTATGAGTACAGGACTAGACTGCACAAGCCCTGGTCAGTTCCACACCCTTCCCTTCCCATGTCTGTTGGAGAAATGTTCTGTGAAATTTGACATGGAAAACTTCTTTTTACATTTCTTGTGTTCCACACTCCTGTTCAAACTACTGACCTCAACCAAATTTGTTTTCCTTAAAATTGATTATCTGGGGCATTTTTCTAAATGTCGCTGATAAATGCTTAAAAACTGCAACACAACCATGCCTGATGTGGCTGGTGTCAGGCTCCTCGCCTTTGGTAAATAGCTTGAACCATATGACTGCACCCTGATGAGGTTGTTTAAACTGCAGGGTCCTACGTCTCCCTTCTCTTATAAAAAGTAATCTTTTCTTGGGTAATCAGCATTTTTATGCATATTGTTAAGAGCTAATTTTCCTTTAAATTTTTGTTAAGCTTTATTTTTTCCATGTTCCAGTTTTGTTTCATCAACACAGTACAGAGCCTATCAAGCTTATTTTGCCCACATGATAGTGCTCATAAGGCACTTAAAGAAAATAGTTCCAGGACATATTTGCTTACCCTTCTCTGGTAGTTTACAGCAGAGCATGGAAATAGTGTACTGTTTGTGTATCTTCAGTTTACATTTTCTGGTGGATTCTGTTGCACTCAAAGGGAAGAAACTGGGACTTCACCAAAGAAAGACATGTCTTTGGGCCTTGGAACAGAACAAAGTTATCTAAATGCAGTGTGTTTATTCCTCTTTTGCAGTGAGAGTAATGCCTTTGTTTGTGTTCATTAGCTGAATTAGAAAGTAGTTTTTTGATAATCAAAGCAGGTATATTCAGTGATACAGGGTACTGCCCAGTAATTCCAAGCACTGTAGCTGTTAGCACAGCTCCTACTTGTAGTGTGCTGGTCAATCATCTAGTGTCTCCATTAGCACTAAATGTTTGAGACTGTATACAGATGAAAAGCCAGTAGCTCCTCTTAGTGAAGTTACATATTTTGTGTTGTTTGCCTTTATTGTTCTTTATCTCACCAATAGAAACTCAACACAAGTCTCTTCATTAATGGAAACACAAGGTGATTTTTCAATGAGCATATTACAGTCTATTTTTTGCCAAATGCCTTCTTTGACTTTGAGTTTAATATGTACATACAAAAACTGAGTGCTGTTTTGATATGAGATCTCTCAGTCATGAGGTAGAATTTATTTCACCAATTGTAAGATTTTCTTTTATTTTTAAACAGCCCGTATATCATTTGTTGTTGCCTGTTGTTCTCTAAAACCCTGAGACCTGTTAACCAAGCATAATAGAAATGAAGGAAAACAGTTAATGAAGGAGCTCACAGTGAATGTTATTGTACTGTACTTTTGTGCAAGAGTGCCGATTGACACTTGAATGTGTATGATAGTTGAAAATTAAAATAAAACTGGTTCTGTAAATTGCTGTTGTTTTTCTTTACTGTGATACGCTTAGCCATTAAAATAAATTTCTCTTCCTATTGGCCAACATAAATGGGAATGTCTGTTAACTTCCATCCTTATAATTTGTGACTGGTAAGACTTAAATTGTGAGTATCCTGAATTATTGTTACTTTATGTCCTTCCTTGCATTGTAGGCAAATGACATTATTGGTTGACAGATCTACAGTATGTAGTTCATAATCCTGCAGGGAAGAAGGATGGTTTTAGTATTCTTCCTTAAAAATTAACTATGTCACTGTCGATCGGGTATGGTATTGTTATGGTTTTCTTTAAATTTTGTGTTTCTTCTTTTTGTACATGGGTTTTTTTGTTGTTGCTTTGCCCAGTCATAAGCATGACAAGGTGACTTATATTATAACCATCTATTTCTGTCTCGACCCATTTCTGGTTGAGCATTGCAGTGTGACTTGGGTCAGAGTTGTGTTTAAAAGTCAGGGCCGATCAAAAGTCTTGTACATGATATTGGAACAACGTGTTGTTGCAATACTGGTCCTTTCATGGTCGCAGCTATATTTCAACAGGATCCCTGAAGAAACTCGCACAAGTGAACTAGAACCTTCAGGCAGTGTGTTCCCAGTTGGTTTTATACAATTACATTTTGATATTAACGGTGACTAGTGGCGGAACATAATATCAAATTGCATATGCAGTCATTCCGATTGATTCAATGAATGTTTAATCAATTGAAATATTAAATCTTGTTTTTTTTTATTTTATATGGCTTTAATCCTGATCTGTTCTTTATATTTGCATTGAGCGCTGAAGGAAAACATTTGTTTTTGTTTTATCAGAGCAGTAAAAATCGTTTTGAAAATGGTATATTCCCAGTAGATGGTGCCCTTTTGGCTGATGTGCATGGCCTTCAGTTTCATCTTTTCCATTAACTGATGAAACAGGCAGTTCCTCCTGGGAAAAGCGTTCTTTGTGTGTGATATTGCTTAAATAACTGATGCTTGTTAGAGCCACTTCAAACTGCCATTTAGGTGACAGGAATACAATTTACAGTTAAGTGGTGTAGGTGTGATTTCACTGACAGTATTATGTTGAAACTTCACAATGTGTTTGCCTATATACTTGTGATCACAAACGACAGTTTCCCAAAAGTGAGTCTTCATATACTGTAGGGGACACGTACTTTAATTCAAATTCAAAGAATGCAGGTAATACCTTATACTTTTAATTCAAGTATAAGGTATTACCTTATTTTGAAGTGGTTCAGGTGTGTAGCTGCGTCAGAATGCGTAGGCTGCGAAGGACCATTACCTTATTTTGTATTGTGATTATATACCCCATTATGTTGGTGTTCCAACTCAAACATAGAATGATTTCTCACTTTTTTGCAAATGAAAAAAGACGACCTTCCAGAAAGAAACTTTCATGGCACAAGAAGATGTCTGTAAAGAGTACAAAATAAAAGGTGCCACAGTGTTTATTCATTTGGTAGTAACTGGAGCATACCATTAACAAATGGAATTTGTCCAAAGAAATGGCATAGTTATAATTCATTCTAAAGGTTTTGATAAATCTTGCCCAATATGCTTTGGGATTTGGTGTCTCAGTATTTGAAACATGATCTTTTATTAGCCTTCTGTTAATGTGCTAATTTTCATCATTAATGGTGAATTTCACAACAGGGGACTTGCCTCTGCCAAGCCTTGGAGCTAAAATGTTTTATTACATTTTTGTTGAAGTTTTGCTCTTCTGTAGATTTAGGTGATCCAGTGATTTAGTAATTACAGTTCAGAGCATTGGATCAGGTGAATTGAAAACCACACTCAACCCAATTCATTTATGTAGCAGAATGTTTTAAGCTGTACATGGAGATGTATCTGTATATTATTCAGCGTGCAGAATAATTATTTCTGTTGCACTGAGTTCTGCGTTTTTGTAAGATGCTATGGCCACCCATCATTTGAAGCTAGATGATTTAGCTCATTACTAGAAAGTTGTCCTACTTCAAGTGTAATTTAATTTTACAGTATTGCAGCCATGTTATAGATGAGAACTTTGCTATTGATTGTCAGTGCTGAGGTAATTATTTCTGCTGGTCAGTCTATTTGTCTGAATCTCTTAATAAATTACCAGTTAATTTTCACTGAAGACCAGAGCTTCTTGTAAATAGTGTTTTCAGGTTACAAGTATCACAAACAATTGTTTTATATGGTTTAGTGTATACCTAGTGGCAAAGCAGGCTTTTGTGGCTGTTTTAATTAATGCTAAATGAATTGAAAACTATTTGAATTAACATCTTCTTTTAAATCAGCAGCAGAGATAAAATGACTCTGCTTTCACAAACCTCCTGTTAAGAAAGCAGTAAATGAATCTCCATAACCTCATAAAAGTCCCCATTGGAAGATCAGATTAGTAGTGGTTAACAAGTCAGGCTTCCTGCAAACAGTATGGTATTCTCAAGATTGCCTGATCGAAAGATGTTATAGATGTTTTTTTAAGTGTTCTTGAGTCCTTTGTGATGTGATGTTGTTTGCCTTGCAATTTACAGTATATCAAGAGTTCTCTGAAAGTAAAAATGCATTTATGATTTCACATATAACCAAATCCTTTTTACAGAGTGAGTGAAATACTTAAATTAAAGAAGATGTATTCTGTATGGAAAGCACTGCTTGTAGAAGGCTTTCTCATAAAAAGGATCAAATTAAAGCTGTGTAGAGAATTATATTATGGCACATAATGGAACAATGATATAATATCTTAATATGCAAAGTCATACCCAAAATTTTGAATGCAATAGTGCATGTGCAGAAGGTGATATGACCTTAATTTACAACAACCCTGATTTAAGTGTCTTCAAAGACTTTATCATACATTTTCATTTGATTAGCTGGAACATTGTTATCCTACGTAAATGTTCTTAAATTCCAGTGCCCACGCTAACTGCTCTCCAAAGTACTTCAATATTGGCTGGAAGTTCCTTACAGAACAACTGTCAGGCACAGAGCCCATATGTGACAGCAGAGAATGATGCCCCCTTCATAAATTCCTGTTCAAAAGCTCTGAAACAAATTGATTTTCTACACTGTTGGCTGTTCTATATTTTTTTTATTGTCTTTTGTTCTCATGAAAGGTACTGGAGTGATATAGCTGGGAACTGTATCTTCTGTTTGGCGATTCTGACATGCGGTACAATTTTTAGGTTGCGAGCTGTCCACCCCTTCTCTGTAAGGCCTTGTGTTTTCTTTTCAAGACTGACTTTGAAATGCATTCACCATTTGCATTTTAGTTTTAGTGGCAGCCTAGAAGAAAGAAAGAAGATGGGGGGAGTTAGAGACCTTTTTCCCAATAAAAGAAAACTAATGAAAAAATAACGATAATGTGCTGGTTATGCAGCGATTGTTGTTTGTGAGTCAAAAACTTCTGTGACTGGTTTATGTTAAAAGATTTTTTTATTGCATTTGATTCTTTGCCTCCAGGTTGCATGACTCTGGATCTGTTCATCTTACTTGCTTGTGTGAAAAAAGAATAAATGATCACTGCAAAAAAAATAGAATCACCATTTTTTAAACACAGTTTTTTACATTTAAGAACTTCAAAAGCCATCCATTTAATGCATTTTCTGAAAGTCTGGTTTTAAGACACACTGTAAATGAATTTGCACTTGATAAGTAATTAAAACAAGCTGTCCAGGATCAATAAGTGTCACCTCTAGATATTTAGATTGTTATAGATTTTTAAATTACTTGTATGTAAGAAAAATAGTTTTCCATTCACTCTTGGAGGCACTAGAAAATGCAAAGTGCACTGGCTGATTTATTGCAGACTTGTATTTCTTTGCAAAAATGCTTATAAACACTTGATATATTGTATTTCCTCTAACAAACCAGCAATACCTTTGATGTGGATAAGGTTGCAATACCAAATGTACGATAAGTCAAGAAATATGCAATGGTACTAAACAGGAAAGTCAGTCTCATATTGCGTCTTCATTAAAAAAGATAAAGGATTGTACAGTATTGCAGTCTTTTTCACATGCATTTCATATATTCAAATACACAAGATTGAAAAGGCCTGCTGAAATGTCAAGAGTGATGTACAGTCATGTTAAATAAATCTAAATAACAAATTAACTTTAGACTTTACCTAGTTGTGACAGACATTCAATTGTGTGATGATTTTATTTATTACTACAGCATAGACGGCTGTAAAGCACTGACAGAAAAAACATTACTTCAGAGCACTTTAGAATATTATGTGTAAAAGTACGTTCAACAGTAAATTGCCTAAAATAATTCTGTTCTCACTTCACAGAACCACTAAGGAGGCAGTCGGTATTAAGAGCTTGTTTCACACCCATTCTTCAATCTGTTTGGTACTAATCATAAACTGTGTAATGTTCCTGTATTGAACTCATGTTCAATGTGCACCGACTACAGGAGATGTAATGGGATACCTGTTTAAAGTTTACTAATTTCTCACAAGAGTTCGCCCTCTATCTTTAACAACTGAGGCTGTGACCAAGGGTCCCAGGTTCAGGCTGGATTCAGTCAAGCAGCTGATGTGGAAGAGAGAAGAGGCACAGCTGACAGGAAGGAAGACAAGGCAACCAGCAGGTGAGGAATGTTGATGTCTGCAAACTGCATGTCATTTCATGGATCATTGCATCACACTCAATTGAGATCTAACACAGAAAAGAGCTGCGGTTTAAAAATGCTTCAGACATGTAATGCCCCCCCAAACACATTTTCATCACAGTGGTATTAAATAATTGAATTGTCTGAAACATTAGGAAAGAAATATAAATGCCCAAATTTGCTTTTTTCTTTTTGGACAGAGTGGTATTGTTTTAGGCTAGTCCTTGTAAAAAAAATTTGAACTTTGACTTTTTATTGTGAAGCAAAGATTATTTTCAGAAATCTTGTTTCTTCTGACAATTATGCCATACAGTAGGTCTATAGAAAGGCTTTATTTATGTCATACGTCGTATGAATATTTTCTGTGAAAGTAGGAGCTTTTACAAAAAAGGACAGATTGAGCCCTTCAGCTCAGCAGGTCGTACCTTCTTCTAAAACGTACTGTAACTGATGAGCAACACAGTTAGCTGATGTTTTTTGTGTGGTTCCACTGGTCACAGGCTACAGCTTACGTTTAAACCTTAAACTGTATAAGTGAAGCCTGAACTCTTTCAAAGATATAAAAAGATCAAGTTAAAAGAAGGTAAACTTTAGCTTTCTTTTTCAAACCTGATAATATATATATATAGCTTTTTTTTCAAAGCCAGCTTGCTGTATTTGCAAAATGGTACCACAGTACTTAAAGTCCCGCACGGGGTCTTTGAAAC
The DNA here is from genome assembly GCF_055471065.1 of Atractosteus spatula. Taxonomy (NCBI): domain Eukaryota; kingdom Metazoa; phylum Chordata; class Actinopteri; order Semionotiformes; family Lepisosteidae; genus Atractosteus; species Atractosteus spatula. The sequence goes on from NC_142720.1 coordinate 10,461,274, forward strand.
GCATAAACACCTCGTGCATATGAGACTTTTTAGCATGTGTAGTCCACAACGTTGCTAATGATGATCAATGAATAAACCATGAGGAGGAGGATTTAAACATCAGATCTGAAAGGAAGTGAAGTTCAGATGAAATCGAAGTAATGTGTTGATTGGATTTAATGCATGCTAAAATATGGGCTGCTGAGTTTTAAGAAAATGTGGCACTGGAATCATTACACATATCAAACACAGAATTTCAACAATCCAAAGAAAGAAGACAAAGAAATTACCCTCTGCATACTCAAAGCAAAGGGTTACATAAACGTGACGCAAGTCGTTTCAGAGTCTGGGGAATCATGATCAGTAGGCACTGACAGCTTCACTATTATAGCTACAGTATCAAACACAGTACTGAGTAAGACGCAGAGCATGCAGTGTATCTTTGTTTGTTAATGAGCTGCTGTTTTAGGCCTGAATGCTTGAGCCTGTCTTCAATCACAGATTAAACAGGGGCATGCCCATCTTACCTCTGAGGTGTTAATCACAAATCATATAATTTTGAATGACTGGGTTTAACTGGCAGCCAAGCGGTATTCGAAACCACTCACTTGCCTGCTGCAGGTGAGACGTCTTGTTGTAACACTCATTTATTTTACCAGAGACCCCACAACTTACTGTACATTATCACAACAATAATATGGAGGTAATAATAGCAGATGTATAACTAGTGTGGTAGTCACAATCCAATCATGTTGAGTGACGTAGGGTTCAATTTTCCATTGTGGGCGCAATGCCCATCCAGTTCATCTACTACGGAGAGGACTGTTTTCTTTTTTGGAAATGTGAAGGTCTCTCTACTTCAGGTGATAGTATTGAGTTGCTTAAAGTAAAAATACTTAAGGTGCTGTTCTAAAAGAAACCTAAAATATACTTTTACAATTCATTTCTTTATTTGCTCAGGCATTTCTGGGGTACTGAAAGCGATGATGGGAGATTTGCTTTTTAAATTTTAACAGTTTCTTGCAGGCTCCTGCATGGATCAGCAAGGAGCCAGAGGTTGGAGGGTATTCAGCAGCAAGGATTTTATTTAAAATAAAGAAAACACAAAAACTGCAAAGCAGGATGGTAAGGAGAGGGGAGAAACTGAAGTCCACTAACACAAACCAACCTTGTTATTGCAATACCATACTTTTGGTATTGCAATAACACCTAGGAGTTATTAAAGCTGGTCCCACACTGTAAATTGTTCAAAGCCTGGAGACCAACCCCAAACAGCTAAACCTAAAACCAGGGAGAACTGAGGCATGCGTCTACATTCACTGTGCCAATGAAGAAGCCCAAGGAGTCAGTAGCCCTAGCCCCATTAGCTAATTATACCATTAGCAGCTCTAGTCTCCCATATGGACATGTCCAAAAACTGACAGTAAGAGCTCAGTAAAGCCTGCAAACAAGAGGATTCATTCAGCCCATCTAGTTCATTTGGCAGCTAGTAGCTAATTGCTCTGAGGATCTCATCCAACCGTTTCTTGAAGGCAGCCAAGGCGCTGGCTTGAACAACAAGGCCAAGTAGCTTGTTCGACACTCCCACAACCCTCTGTGTAAAATAATGCCTCCCGATATTTTATACTGGTCTTTTGCTTTATCAGCACCAAAGAAATGTTTTTTCAACCAGAAAGAAGCCTTTCAGCTATACTGTAACAACAACCTGTATTATATTCCAGTAAAATAGTTGGATCTGTGATCATTATCTTAGGGGTTACTTCTGGCCCCAGGGGCTGCAATTAATCATCTCTGAAAATGGCAAAGGGCATTAAGGTCACTACTGAGGGCAGGTACAGACATGTGAAGGTTGTTACTAGGGCTCTTCTATGGCTCATCACTCTTGGGTATTAAAATCTATATAACCATAAAAAAAGAAAAGCATTCCTGCAGTATAAAACCAACTTGAAACTTTATTTTTTAGTAAACATGATGCTTTTGGAAAGTCTTCCAGCTTGAGTTGATGTTCTGGGATAAGCAACTAGAAATCCTTACGAAGTCACAGTGTATTTGTTTTATACCGGTACGCACAATGCCTACATTGCCACAACATGCTGTGGTTATTTGCGAGTCCAGTTTTTTTCTGAAGGACTTCCTGGACCGCTGTAGCACTGAAAAGGAAAACCAGTCAATAGAACTTGATTTCAAATGACAGGTGGTCCTTATACTGAATGAATGGCAGTTACTGTAGCAGTTAAATTTCCAAATGTCATTTGCCCAGCTGATTGTACTGTTGCTCTTTCAACTTCAGAAGGACTCAGAAAAGGATGAAAGCCTTAGGAATTCAGCTCTTCTGCTAAAAGAGTTCAAACGCCGACCACAGAAATTATGTCCCTTTGCTCTCAGAGAAATATTTTTTTAAAAATCTCATGCATACTGAGTGTAGGAGTTTGGCAGCATATTACGCCTTAATGCTGGCATTGCTGTGTAAATGTCATTACTAGAGCTGAAGATATCTTCCTGAAGATCACGTTCAGGCCAATGTAGCATTTCTTTGCTAACTTAGTGACTGCAAGAAGAAAAGACAGAAGCAGAAAGGCACATTGAGCATAGCTTAAAGTTGTTGGAGAAGCTGATTTTCACTGTGACGTTAGGGGGAAGAATTCGTACGTGATGCATTATGCTAATCTCTTTATTTTGCCAAGCAGGCCATCATCCTGCTGTCGAGCGCTGGCATTATGACATCCTTGATCAAAACAGTGGATGTTGGCAAAACATTGCCTAGTGTAAAAAAGGCATGAGAGAAGCTTTTTTCAGGAGGTAACGGGGAAAGTCCTCTAAGGCTCTTCTTATTGCTTAAAACAAAAGCATTGGGTTTGAGCGCACTGTGGACTGGCTCTAATGAGGTCATGTATGTTTGAAGATTAGCTCTCTAAACACGATCTGTTAGCCTTTGACATCATCTGAGGAGGTTTCAGACCAAGTGTTTAGACATGACGGATTTGTCTGATAACTTTACATGCTTTATGTTTTGGTTGTAACCAGACTAATAATGGTTCTATTAGTCTCTTATGCTATTTCATTGTGCTAAAGATATACACATGTATTGCAGCTTCTGAGGACTCCTCTGGACATTTTTTATTGGTATCATTGATAGAAAACATTCATGGCTAATATCCAAATAGACAATCGAGACAGAGCATCTTCTGTTTCATTTCAGTGCAAAGAATGGGTAATTTAGCATTTTATTGCATATGGCCTCATTTTGTGTATGAGAGAGCTTTCTGAAATAAGTGAAATACTTCTAAATATCTCTTTGTGGTCACTAATCTAAAACATTGTTAAATTTGTGTAATAAAGCATTAAAAAAGCATTGAATCTTGAATGGGAAAGGCTACTGGAGTTCAGCTCATTAGATGATTAAATGGTCCAAAGGATACGGTATTAGAGAGCTAAATCTTGACTTTTTTGGTACGGCAACGTTTCAAGCCCAATAGAGGAGAGACAGACAAACATCCAAACAAGTTCCCAGTTAGTCTTTCTAAAATCATAAGCTTGGATGACTGTAAGCCTATGATTTAAGATTAGTCATTTAAAAGATGAATGTGATTTTTTTCCTTCCATTTTCTGAAAAACAAAACACTAGTTTCCTTGCAGCGAAACCATGCTTGTAGTTAGTGCAAACTGAACTATTTAAATTAATAATACATAATAAATTAGTATCATAGTAGGCATATTGGGCTGCACATTTGGAAGATGTATTTTTTATATTGTTGCAGTGGATAACTTTAGTTAACGACAACATACAGTACATGAAGCAACATACAAATGAGCACAGGTGGGGAGGAGTTAAGGTTTCTCTTAGTCCTTTGGCTGGAATAGGAGAAAGCGATTTCAGAATTTACTTGGATTGTTCCAAAGTCAATCACATTTAAAAGACTTGTTTTAAGATAATACAGATTTATATACTATGCATTAGTAGAATATAAATGTACGGTATATAATAGTATACATTTACTGTAAATACTCATTGGCACAAAGACTGAAGAAAGTGATGATGAATTTCACAACAAAATCGATATCATAATAAGGCTTGGTCAATCATTGCTTTTGTAGCTCTTCACAAAATTTCATATTGTTCCAAATATGTAATTTAAATAAAACATAATAATAATCATTGTTAATAAATTATTAATAATTTTGTATTCTTGTTATTATTAATCATCATCATCGGCTCTTTTAATGTTACAAATAGCTCTTAAAACATACTGTAGCACATACTGTAATTGCGATCAGCTACAGTAGCTGTGTTTAATTTTCCCACTTTCACTCGAGAGGAAAACTATAAAATGATTGTGGATGGGCAGAAAGAATCAGAAATGAGAAGAAAATCACTCTCAATGTATTCTCTTGTTTCAGCATTCTGTGAATAATGGGAGCAAAAGATGTTGATCTGAAATTTTGTGGCCATAAAGATTTGGAAAGTAGGCCACTTTAAAGCAAGACTTAATAATAAGAGTATTTTTTTTAGCTGGCATACAATTTACTCTGAGATTGCCACTTTTTTTTGTACCCATCTTTCTCTTGCCATCAATGTAGGATATACAGTATGCCATAACCTAAAGAACACTGAACAAAACAAATCCCATTGCAATGTTTGCCACAAATCAGATGTCTCTGTGCTGTTCAGGGATTATGTCTGCCAGGTGAAAACCTCACTTTGAATGAAGCAGAAATAAATTAAAAGATAGGGAATTGGATTCGCTTTCATGAGCTGCGATTCTTAAATAATCAGTACAGACTGGAAAGAGGGGTTGTGGGTAAGGGGGTGGAAATAAAAAAAAGATATTTAACGATGACCTAGACATCCAGAATGGAAAGCAGAGTGTGTTATACAGAAACTACAGACATCCCTGAGGTCAGAGAGTCTGAGGATAGAGTGTACACTTAAATCTACTGATACTGTATTTGTTTTTTTATTAATGGCATCCTTGGACTATCCCTCCATATCCTGGAGCCCTGGGGCTGCTTCCCTCTATTAGACTACAACTAAAGGAAAGCTTTCAAAATGGTCTTTAAGACTGATTAGAAATTAAAAGTTTAATTTAAAAAGAGTATGAACAAAACATCCTCGTTTATCCATAAACTAGAATCAGTATTTAATTGTTACTTTTTTCAGTTTATAAACATACAATGCATTTGTATAAGCATATGGAATGCATAATGTAAATGTAAAAGCTGAAACGTCTACAGCTACTGTATGATTACTAATATATTAGAGATGTGTTACATCACTTCTGTCTCTGTTATTATTGTGATCATCATACTTATTATTAGCATTACTAATTTCCAGAAGATTTGAATCTATATCAACAATACAGATTCCGTTTTCTCTGTCTCTACCGCAGAAGGACCTGAATGGCATGTATTATGTACAGTAAACTGTATAATATGATAATATTAAATTATATAGTAATTTCCAGGGACCTTTACATGAGCTATTATACAGTACATGAAGCAACATACAAATTAGCACAGGTGGGAGGAGTTAAGGTTTCTCTTAGTCCTTTGAGATTTATGGCTGTCCATTGACCTTCTGAGTTAGGAAGTGTCTTCTTTAGTATCTGAACAAATCAAGGTCTCATCATGTCTGCCAATCCCTCAGAATTTAATGGCTGTCAGGTGGAGGTCGATGAAGTAATAGTGAAAGGTCTAGGATTCTTTCATTTATTTGAGGTTTTTTTTTTAAGTAAACAAAATACTAATGTGTTTTCCCTTGCAAGGTGAGTGCAAAATAAAGTACAGTAAACCTTCAGTTTAACATACAGTACAGTATTATCATGGGCGAGGAAATTCAAAGGAATGGTTTTCGAGCCATCCTGTTTTTAGATTGTTATTTCATTATATAATCAGTATCAATACTGCACTCTTATTACTGTGTTTCAAGAACATCCGAGCCTTCTTAAAGCCCTAAGACATTTCAAAACAGAACACATTCAGGGAATGCAGAGAAGTGTGAAGGACTGACATTTGGGTACTCTATAAGACAGCAGGGTATAAATATATAACTACAGTTCACCATTTTTTGAATCCTTGAATGAAGGTGAATTGCTGGATTAGAAATGATTAAATAATATTTAAAATACAGAGATGGAGTCTTGCTTTGTATAATGTGAACCAATAACAGCATAATGTTTAGCCCAGAATGCGAAATGAAAACATTATCTGAAAAATACTTATTATTGAGAAAGTATCCATGCATTTAATCAGGTACAAAATTCCTATAAAACATCAAATGTTTCATATTTGGGTTTCATTAATGAATGGAAGGCTCTGGATTTCTTTGGTGTTTCTAGATGCTGCTACCTGTGTCTTTTTTACTTTTAATTTTTATTATTATTATTCTGACTACTGGTAAATATTCAGACCCCATGTACAATTTTATGAAAGGGTTTTCACCCTTTGCAAGCTTGCTTTGTCCCTGTTTCACTATCTCTTTGTCTCAGTCACTGTAAACATCAAGTCATACATAAAACACAACTACACTATGTGCTTTAGGTGTATTTCTGATTAATGTGGTAAGGTGTTGGAAACTGAAATTTCTGAAATTGAATTTAAAAAGCATACAAAGTGCATAGCGTAGCCTAATCATCAGAGTGGGCAAGATATTATGGAACTTCCAGATCACAGACCACAGTGGCTTGGTGTTCTCCAGTCTGTCCTTTGACTACATTCTACTCTGACCAAGGTACTTGTTCAAACTGACCTCTTTCTTTTTGTATAGCTTATATCTTTTACCTTGCACATACATTTGTTCAAAACTGGCCTTGATGTGTCAGGTAATGTCACAGCTGCCCTCTGTACAGTATGTCTGATAAGTCCCCTAAAGGGGGATGAAGGATTGCAAACTTCAGATTCACTGTGCCATTAAACCACACACTTTAACTGTAATGTGCTATATGGCTAAATATATCTTGAAGACAGAACAGTTATCTTTAAAAATCCGTGAGCACTTGCAGGAATGGAACTCACTGTGGGCCAATGTGTTACATAAATTATACTTAAGCAGTACTGGTAGGTCATTCAAATATTCAATACAGCACTTCTAGAGACTACAAAAGATTTGCAGGATTAAGGGCTGTAGCTGTGAGGTTCTATATATTGATTTCTGACACTGGAAGCAGGATTTAATTTCCCAACAATTAGATTCACCTGAAGGTTAATATGCTGCTGTGTTAATCAATTGTACTGTATGCTGAAGAACTTTTTTTTCAAAGCTCCATTCTCCAGTAATGCAGTGACTGGCACATGGTCATTTTCTGCATACAAGGGACACTATTACTGTATATTGTCCAGTGTACATGAGTCTGCTTCCTGGCAAATTCTAAGAATGATGGATGTCAAGTCAAATCCTTGGCAAGGCATTATCCATAATCCACTGCAGAATGCATTAAGTGAATCACATGACGAGTTAATAGTATACTGCAGCCAACATGATCCTGGGAGAAGCAGATGAGCTAGAAGCCAGGTCTGAGTCTGCTGTATACTGATGATCCTGTTCAACCTTCTTCTTGTGTCGCCTCTGATCAAAAACAATCGCAGAAAGGTTATCACTTACATACCAGTAATTGTAGCAGTGGTTTTAAACTGTTTTGTTCAGTTATCTTTCATCAGGTACAGTACTGTACGTCTTGTGTTTCCTTTAAGAATACGATAGGGTGATGTTGCAGTTTTGTTTCAACAGTCTCACCCTTTCACCCTGACTTTCCTCATCACTCCTGGTCAAGTGGTCTCTTGAAAAAGCACTGCTGATCTACACTTAGTGCTTTACAATATGATCAGTGTCACTGAATTAGTGGATTGATGGATGACTGCAGCATATAAAACCAGATAATGGTACAAACCACTAATGCAATTGCTGAAAGAAACTGGAGAAATACTCTATATACAGTAGCTGATAGGTTGATGCACATGTAACAGAGCTCGTAGTGTTTACTGAACATGTAATGAATCCCCTAGTTGTATAGAATGTAAAAGCCTGTGTTGTATTAGCAGGTATGTTTGACTCACTGAGGAGTGTCGGCAGTTTGAATGCACTGTCTGAACAGCAATGCTCCACTGAAGGAAAATGTTCCAATCATTCTCTAAATCACTTACCAACTGATCACTTCCCTCCCCAAAGTACAAGAAAAAAACATTCCCAGATAGCTGGATGTATATAGGTAGAACCTAGCATAAGGAAAGATATTTCTGTGGCAATACCCTAGCAGTTTTTTTCTCTTTTACAGCCTAATCTCTTCAGATGTGGGAAGCAAAGCAAGGCTAGTCACAGTCAGTACAGGGTCGGGAGACCCTTAAGAAAAATCAGCCGTACGCTTTGTTGGTTGTCCAGTTGCCAGTGCTCTTCCCTGTGGTCCAGAATATCCTCCCAGAGAAATAGCACTGCAGGTGGTGCCATCTTTCAAATGATGTTAAAACAAGGCCAGAATACTCGGTTACTAAAGACCCCATGGCACTGTCTGAAATAGCTGGGGTGTTGACTCCAATGTCCTGGCTAAATTATTCTCTGGGCAGTAATCTGCCCTATGTAATGTTTCTCCCTGACTTCAACTGGTGATGTAATTTCATATTTCTCCATCTGATCTGCTGTGCATATTAGTTGGCTTGTATCACCCAGATGGGACACGGTCCTCTCTTAAACCTGTGAAGCACTTTGCAATGCTTTGTGATGAAAAACACTATAGTGTCTGCAATTATTCATTATCATTTTTGATAATTACATTACAATACATGCAATAATAATAACTGTAAAGAAAACTGAAAAGAATGCAGAATAAAAAGTTACTTAGTCCAGGTCAATAATTTTCAAAAGTTTAAAGACAGAGTTACATCCAACCTATATCTATCCTCATCAGTCCTCTAAATGTATTACTCTAAACTAAAATATATGGCTGCTCACTATTTTCATTATTATGTTAATAATGACATTCAGTTTTCCCCATTGTTCTTAATGGTTTTAAGGGTCACATTGCAAATGTGTTTTATTCAGTCACTTAACAACAGCTTTTTTTAGAAAAAGCTCTGGTTATATACGAAGAAGTAGAACCTATTGTCTTTAGCTGACATACTGAATTGCTAGGTTCCATTCTGTAAAAGAACCCCAACAATTGCTTATTACTGAGAAAGAAATGAAGGAAGATGAGATTATATAGATCTGTAACAGAGGGAACATCACAACCTCTCTGACACAATATTGTGACAATAACTTTCAAAAATTGTTTCAGCTGAAGGTCTCACTATACATCAGTAGTTTAATCTCTGTTTTTCTTTCTTCAACCTTAAATTGAAAAAAAAACAGCTAGGTTTTGGCAGCAGTCAGCTGTTTTGTTTTTTAATAAAAACTATAGATATACAATACATTTGGAAAATTAATATTGACAGCTTTATTTTATGTCCACATTCAGATTGCATTCAAAATACAATGTAGAAGGGATCCAATGGGGAAAACAGGAAATATCTGAACTATGGTTTTCTAAAGACACTTGTGTCCAGGTGTGGACAGATATAAGAAAAATATTTTGAGAGAACATCTGACTACATCCAGCAATCGTGATATAACATCTCTTGTAGCTACTGTAAATCCTTTGGTACAATTAGTGCTGTCTGAAATAATGGAATACTGCAAAGGGCTCTGGACAGTGGGAGGGGAATGGTAATTGACAGTCATTTCCGAGGGTTAATGAAAACCAAAGCAAGATAATTAACCTGCTATAATTGCAGTTTAATATGTTAAAAGCATATAGTCTCGGGAAGTAAGAGAAGATCCTTAGACTTAAAATTAATCATCTCCAAGGTAAAACCATATGTATTTGTCCAATATGTAATACTCAGTGTATATGTATAAGAAATGTGACATAGTACAGTAAATGCAATAGCTAACATGTTGATTATATGTACCATAAATATTTTATAGAGTTCCATCCACAAGGATCTTGAATTTTTTTACATATCTTGGAGGGCTCTCACTTTATCTAGTAGTAAAAAGTAACATCTATCTAAGTAATATGCGATAGTTACTCTATACGAACTTCACTACACTGCAGATCTGCTGGAGAAGTTTGACATTGCTTCATTAACCGAATTAAGGGACAGCTGTAGGTTTGCCAGGTTCCACAATCCCAACATGGAATTAATCAATGCCAATGTAGTTAACACCCCCTACTCTTGCAAACATAGTCTTGGGATCTTTAATGACCGAGTCATTAAACTATGTTATCAGGATAATCAGTTAACTATGATGCCACTCATTCAAGCCCTGTTCAGGCTGAACATTGCTTAGCTTCTAGGATCTGGTGAAATAAGACTACAAGGTGATAATGCTGTTATCAAAGTTTTAGATACCATGTTAAAATGGCCTTAACCACAGTAGGTCATCTTGGCCCACATGCCATGCATTTAATAAAATGCTGCCTTCTCCATTTTAGCAAGGACTCTTTGGACAAAGTGTCTGTAATATTTTTGTGCCTCTCCACACCTGTACCCCTTTACTATACTCTCACAAAGCCATTTTGTGTTTTAGGTGACATCACAAAAATCTGTGCCTCAAGCTATTCAAAATGCTAATTGTATAGTGTGACAGTCACTTCAGAGTCTCGGGAGCCATTGACACCTGCCTGATGTGCCTGAAATCTTAAGCGTTCTCTTATATTCAGAGGCTGTAGCCTGTGGATTGACAAAAGTGGAAATGAATTGATGAAACCTTCCAGTTATTATGGTAGTCCCTGACTTTAGCCTCCCAGAGTGAGAGAGAATTGCTAATTCATTAACTCAAAGCTGTTTTTTCAGCATGTAGTCCCCAGCCTTACAGAAGATGGGTGGGGGTCTATGGCAATAATTGGAAAACATCAGAAACATGCAAATGAAATGCTGAAAAATGAAAGAGGAAAAAGGCCTGATGGACTGCTAATGATGCTCTCTGATATTTCAAGTCTCTGCTCCTTTTCCCACAAGGTACTGTTGGAGCTTTCCTCCTACATTGAAAATGAAGACCTGGTGCAAGTGTGAAGACTTTACAGGATGTGCTGTAGAATGACTGGAAATATCCAAATGTTATTTCTGAGTTCTCCTAAACCAGTTGTTCAAGGATGGGGAGCTGGTGAGTGCAGTTATGAAAGAGGGCATTGGGATGCCTGGCTTCGTGTCAGCAGTGGGGATTCATACTTGCATTAGTAAACTGCTGTCATTAAGCAGATCCTTTAAGGGACTCATACACAGAGAGCTGGAAATTTGTTTACCATTTGAAATGGCAGCAAAAATATTTCTTTACAAAGAGAAAGCAGAGATCAACAAAACAACTGCTACAGTTGAAATTATGAAGATAAATTTAGACATTCCAATATGTGGAAAAAGAAACAGAATGAAAATAACAATTCTTCGTTGTAGGCTTTAATAATGTTACAAATGGAAAAGGATATGGAAATTTAACCTAGTACCTTTCATTTCCTCTGAAATGACATTTAGTAGCTAAATGCTATAAAGTGCATCTAATATTTCAAAGTCTGCATCCCTAAGAGCAAACATCAATGTTTCTTATTGAATGCAATTATTAACAGTACAATATGGCCTAATAATACATAATTAAGTAATTTTTTCTCTCAGTCTTTAAAAGGTTGACAGTGTGTTCTATACCTATATCAGACAGAGAGGAAATTATTTTATTTTTTTTCCTTTAAACTCAGCAAAACCAGACACGGTTCAATCAAATCTTAGTGAATAAACAGAAATTATAAATAGGTCTCTCTTTCAGCAGTTTAATTTCCACTGGGTTGATCACATTTTTTTCAAAGTCTTTGAAAATCTCATTTCAGAATTGCTCAAATTAATTAATCTGCATTGTAAAATAAACATTTTGTTTGAGGATCACTACATTGATTCTGTATAAGTTTAGGCTATACACAATTAAAATAACATATTTACTGGCCAGAGGTTTGGTATCCAAGTAACATTTTTTGTTGTTTCTGTTAGTGAAGAATAACCTTATGGGTTTCATGTTCACTGTTTTGTGTGTCCCCACACACTACATTTTCTTTGACTAAAACCACTGGGAATACTTTTGTATTTTTCACACCTCATTCTGTCCTTAAACTCAGCTCACTGCTGAAACTAATTCCCTCTAAAATGATGTGAAAAGCTCAGCAAGTATTTGCCTTAAGCTAAGCCCAGTAAGAAACCCAATAAAGGTGTCTTACACCCCTCTGTGAAAGTCTACCTCTCATGGCTATCCATGATTCCATATGGAAATAATAGGATTGTCTTTCACTCCTACCCAGCAACAAATGCCTTTATGGAAAAGGTAGACACACATACCTGTAACTCAGTCTGTCAATACTTTGTAAAAAAAAAAATGTATTCTGAAGGACTACAAATAGTTGCAGCTTTTAGAAAATTGCAGGTTGTGTAGGTCAGTCAATCTGGCCTGCTGTTTTGAAAGAACTCACAGAGATGCTAGATTTGGAAAGTGCACAAAGTAATCACCTGCAACCCATTCATCTCCCTCCAAGAAAACTGAACAGGTCTATAATAAAACATGAAAAGGAACAAGTAAAGGTTTATTCCATGCTGAAAAGAGAAGAAAAGAAACAACGTTTTGGCTGTCGAGCCTAACATTTATAATAAGCACATTTTTTCAATAGAAGGAATTATTTCTTCATTTTACAGTGATTTTTCTAGTTACCTTTTCATACAATTGCTTGATTCTTTTTGTAGCTGTGGTCTTAGGACGTTCCATCTTGGAGTTTAAAGTCATAAAAACAAAATGACAGAGAGAGGAATTACTTTGCTATTTGGTCAGCCTCGGTGAATTGTGAAAGCTTCTGCTCAGCGCTGACTTTCATATCCAAAGAAGCATTCAGAGATTAAATATTGATTTTAAAGTTAAAAATTGATACACCCATGATTTGATATCAGATCTTCCAGAACATAAAGTAAAATCAAGTTTTTCTTTTTTCCCTCTTTTTAACAGAAATGAGTCATGCTTTAGCAAAAAAGGCCATCTTGCATCTCATGCACTTATTTCATCAGTAAGACAGCAACTTTTTTGATGAACAACCAAGAAAATGGAAAATATGGTGGTGAAAATGGAGATGTACTCATGTCTTTAATCTAAAAATATTACTTTTCTGATGCAGAATGGCCAGTTATTGTAAGTGTTGATGATAGTTAAGGTTAGGCTGTTGGTTGAGTACTTCAAACGTCTGTAGTGATAATAAGTGATTCATGCAGAGTGCAGCACAAGCATTGACTCTTTAAATGGATGGTGATCTGTGACAGGGGCTGCAAGAAATACTACCCTTAAAAATATACCATTGCTATCCTTAATAATAAAAATAAATTAAATGAAGTTATCCTTGCATATATTCGGGAAGTGTTGAAGGGGGCAGATTTTTTTGTACACAAGTCATTTTATAGCCAAATAATACATCCTATACAGAACAAAGCATCCATTTCTCCCCATCATTGTACTCCCACTCCCTTCAATCATAGTCCATCTGGTTTCTTGTCAAAAGATTCTAGAAGTGAAAGTGAATTGGTAGTAACAGTGTTACAAAGACTTGACCTCATCGGACATAGTGCTCCATGCCACTACCACCCCTGTGACCCAGTCAGGATAATCAAAAGTTCTGAATGAATCACATCTAAAAAAGGCAGGGTCCAGTTATGTCATGGAAATGCAGAGGTTCCCAATGAAGTATCTTTTTAACTGCAGTGAGACCTGACAGCTGCCTCCTTTTCTGCTCCTGTGAGAGACTTGGAATAGAAGCATTATTCACCGGGAGCACCAGCTGTGAATAAGGAATATTTTTGACTAGAATAGTGAGGTTGGAAGAAGAAATCTTCCAAAAACCACGCTTCCTAAATATGCGAGGTCCATGTTTAAAGTCAGGTAAGACAATTTAAGGAAATCATTTGATGATCCAACTTTTTGTAAACTGAATTTATATTGTCCCAGGAAATGTCTTCATCTGCAGAGATCAAATTCCTATTCCAAATAGTAACAGCTGCTTAAGGTTTGTATGAACCTTTAATAGAAAAATATAAATAGAAGAAGCCAATCCATGCCAGATTGTGATTTAAAAAAATTACCAGAAGACCGTGCTAGCTAGGCGGTGCCAAATTCTCAGTTTGATTCCAAGGCCGGCTGAGACAAAATCATCTTCTTTGACACCATCTTCAATTATCAGGGTATTAAATCCAGTGAGCTGTGAAAGCTCACTTTCTACAAAGATCTTGTTGCAAGATGGTGACAGACACACCAGAGTGTGTCAAAGGGAAAGAAAACTGTTGTTACTTCTGGATTGGTGCTTGGCACTCAACATCATTGTATGTGCTGGACAGATATTCTTCTTTACGGAAGATAAAAAGGCTGTTCTGAATCATTCTCTTTAACAGTAGTCAAATAGTACCCATTTCTCTGACTCCTTGTCTCCAAGGGCTTCATGCTCCTCAAAATCCTTCTTTGAGTGTTAAAGCATATGATCGGTTTCTATCTCGATGTCTAAATGCATATTTTTATCGTGACGCTGACTAGACAGGAAAGTGAACAAATATAAAAAAACTCAAAGATAAATCACCAGTTTCACAGTCTTTTCTTTTTATTTGCCCTGTGTAGAAACTGTCAGGAAAGTACTTTGGAGTAAACTCGCAAATCAATTATAAATGTCTACTCTTCTAAAAATGTTTCATATTCTTGTCCTGATGTTCCAGTTGCTGTAGTAAATTGTCTCATCTATTAGTGTTATTTCAAAATATTTTTCTTTAATATTTCTCTGTGTTCTTCAGTATATGTCACATTAAATTCCAATGAGTACTGCAAAAGTCTGTGGTTATTTGGACCACTTCTGTGAGAGATTAAAGAAATGTATCTGTTCTTTACTTATGTCCTTTGGTTAAAAGAAATTAAAAAGTTATTGAAGGCTATGAATACCCTCAAAGCCTGCAGCTCCACTCAAAAACCATTTTCACTGCCTTTTGCTGAATTATTTTATCAGCCAAAGTAAAATAAATTTGCTTCTTGTAAATGTTCTCCTCTTTCTGTAGAAAATGAGATGACCTTGGTTGTGGACTATAATGTGAGGCTATTAGGTTTATTTGGACTGAAAGGCCATATTAACATCTTCTGTTATTGATCTAGATGCCAAGCAGGATAGCAGAGAAACAGAACTGTTGGGAGGCTGTGTGTCAAACTGTTGGAATCTGTGATTAGAAGATCACCCTGCCACCACAAAACTGTGATAAGACTATACAGGTGCTACCATCTGACAAAACTGACACAGTGTTTGTTAAGAGCTTTAGGTGGTGAGTAGAGATGAAAACAATCCAGTATATGGTCAGAATGAATTTCAAAAGAAAAAAAATTATTGTATTGAGTCAAAAGAAGCGTGTTTAGCATTGCTCATTGACGTTAACATCTTTGGGACAAATGCTTCTGAAAAGGATTTCAATTAAAAGATTTGTTGGTTTTCCAGGTTGGGTTTGAAGACCCTTTTCAGGTTGGGTTTGAAGTTCTGTGTCGAGCACATGGTCTTCCTGTTTCACTGATCGTTGGATGATACCCAGTTAATCTCTAGAGTGCTTTTGTAGATTTGTTTATGCCTGACACATCAGGTAGAGCTTAACTTTTCTTTTTAATTATTTTGGATGCTACAACATTTCTTTGGTTGGCTCTTTCAAGTTTTTGACACATGACTTGACCATTAACAAAGATGCAGGAAATCGAAGGGGCATGACTAACATTTCAGGTCTAATTTTTCATGGTTCTGTAATAATGCATTATCTAATACAGTGGTCAGGGAGAAAGGGGTACTGTATTTTGAAAGATATAACTCAGCCTCTTTTAGATTTAGAGATGTGTTTATCATGTTTCTTTACACATTTGAGGCATTAGAGATGTGAATTGACTGTCGCAGAAAATGGTTTCCAGATGCCATTGAAGATTTGTTGCTGTCAGTGATCCTCATGCCCAGTCGTTTAGACTCCAGAATGACACTCTTAATGTCTTCCTACAGCTTTTTGCACTTCTTACTTCTGTGAGCTGTAGGTCTCTTGTTATTGCAGACAACACAAAGTCTGATCACACTTGGTTTCAAAAGGAAGTCAATTCTAAGATAAGTGTTTAGGGTCATAATACTTGACCTTTTACTACACTCTATCACTTGAAAAATAAAATCTGAAAGAATTCAGTGTTTTCAAAGGTTGGGAGGTCCAGTGCTGTATGATGTTTTTTTCAGCATTGCAAATAAGCACCAGGCTTTTTTCTGTTTTATTTTTAATAGCATCAGTTCAAACCCAAGATTTTTACTTTACTTTTAAGATTTTTCTTTTCAATCCTTGAATGCTCTAACACAAACGACACATAGTCAAAAGTGAAAGTAATGATATACTGTACTTTGAGCAGTCTGGCTGATTTTCAAGCTTTGATTTTTTCTTGCTGGATGCAATAAAGCTCCAGAGCGCGTTTAGAAGCTATCCCGCCTTTTCTCACTCTTTGTCACGCATGTTCTCCATCTCTTTTTGAATCTCTCCTTATTCTAAAATAAAAAGAATAGGTTTAAAACAGCATGCCGCGACAATATGATGATTATTTTCTACAGTGATTAAGCTTCTTGTAACTGTGTGCACCCCAGCATACATATTTTGCGCACCCTAAGTTTCCACTCTGTTTTGAACAGCATACTCAAAGAATCAGGAGAGTTCCCAAATTTCTATTTTTAGCATTGAATTCCAAGTACAGTTCTCAGGTTTTTATTTCCTTTTGAATGGAGTAATTGATTTACAAGTTGTTTAAATGTTAACAATTTTTGCAATTTCAGTCAAATGAAATCTGTTTGTGGCAACAAAATACAGTCATGAGAGTGACATGTAGCCTGTAGTCATCTCATACTTTCATAGGAATGCAGTATTTGTGGTAGCAGCTGAGAGGGATGTCTGCTTTGAGGAATCCATTAAAGTTGAATGGCAGATGGAGCTCAGTGGCTGACAGGAAACACAATAACACGATCAACGTGAGACAGTGGGGTTTTACCTACTGCTAATCCCCTCTCAATCCACTTATACAAAACAAAGCCTGCTTAATCTATGCACTTTCTTTTCACATGATATGACGGGCGCAGGGCACTTTAAAACGAATGAAAATAAACAGTACTCATAATGTCCATAGCAGTGCCTTAGTAATAAAGACATAACGTCTCAGTGACATGGCTTGTTATGGTTATAATAGATCCTTTTCAAATCTCGTTCAAAAACAAAGAATACTGACATTTACGAATACAACTTCTAGACCACATAGTCTTGTTGAAAAAATAACCATGTCCACTCAGGACAAAGCAGAGTACCTCTTGAACCTGTTATAGAGAATGTTTTTACAGATGCAATTGTAAAACTCTCATTTTCATGCTTAAATTAAACATTGAAAGTCACTATCACATATCCATTCTTGACAAAAATGAACCGGCTACATTCAAGGGTTATTGAAATGTAGCTTCTAAAAGCTCCGTTAGTTGTCTTTCAGATATTTTTTCATCTGCTTGAGGGAAACAAGTCTTATTTTAGCATAGCCAGGTAAAAAGTTTTGTGTAGACATTTCATTTTTAATATAAATCAGATTCATGCAAGTAGAAATTGTTCTGCATGGTAAATGCTGCAGTGTTTGTTATAATTAGCATTGAATTATTGAGTTTAATTAGTGGAAGGTCAGGTTTATTTTCTCAAGAACAGAAGTCGTATTCTGAGCTCACCTAAGTGGCTTTACTTGTCAATGTTTCAATGGGATTTGCTGGATATCTCAGTATAGTTTATCTCAAGTAGTTTAGGACATGTATTTCTTTGACTTAATGGATAGTCACAGCACCTGCAGCATGTTCACCATTCTACTGTATATCACACCATGTCACTGTATCACACTGTAAACTGTATTGCACTGTATGACTATACCTGGTGAGGATACTTCAAACCCTCATAATAAAAGAAAGTGGCACTGTTAAAAAATAGTGCCTTACAAAATTACCTATTCTTGTGACAGAAGGGAATACAATTTCCAAAGGTGTTGTCATTAATTGAGATCTTCATCAGGTTGGATCTTCATAATATTAAAAGGTACTCTTTCGAAGAAGGAGGCTCTTTACAGACATGTACTGTACATTTAAAAGTAGAGGGAAGAATAAAGTACAAAGTTTTCTTCGTTGAGCATTCAGAGATGTAATATTGAAGATTGGCTGCATTGCTGAAACATTGTTTTCCTTCATTCATTTGACTTTTCCCAAGGATCTACCTTCTGTTGTTCCTCCGCAGCTCATATACTGACGCAGTTCCCCACTCTAACCAATTTGGACATGTCCCATTAATAAAAGCTTGTTATAATTATTTATTTTTAAATTTTAAAGAATAACCTGAATATTGGGGTATTTTTGCTTGAAAGATTATAGTGTGCATTTGCGTAAGATCTTTAGTTTGACTTCAATGGAATAGAGATTGTTCAAGATATTTTTTCATTGTTATTTTATGGAAAACAAGTATTTTTGTTGTGTTTTCAGACTTGACCTTCCAGCCTGACACAGGATCTGCCAAAGGAAACTTGCTGCCAATGTTCCTGGTAGTGCTCAGAATGGAGAGATTTGAAGTAGGACATTTTTTGAAGGTGGAACGGAGTGACCCTTCTCTGAACTGAATCAAAGTTCACGCTGTGCCAATTTCATCATCAATTCATACCAGCTCTAGCTATATTTAATATTTCATTAGCAGCTGAGTTTATATCGCTGAGCTGCATGAGGAACCAGCAGTTTAATTTAAAATGCTGAGTCAAATTATGAAAATTTTTATAGCATTCCTGACAGTTGAATTTTCCTTCATGATCAATCTTAACACTAAAATTCCACAGCTTAGCTTTATTTTAACTTTTGGTGCGCCCTAAGTCTTTACTTTCTTATAACAGAAAAATATATTTTTTTAAAAAAGACTTAAGTGATAAGATCATTTCAAGCTCATTCAAACCACTATTTTACTTTAACAGTAATCTTGAACTGAATTGTGAATATCTCTGTTCATTAGAGTATCCAACACTGATCAAATAACTTAAATGTTTAAACCATAATTCAGCTATTTTTCCTCTCAAAGATTTCTTCTTGTGTTGTTTTTTCATAAACACTTTGTAAAACATATTTCCTTACTTTTTCTGGTATGTTAACATACTGTAAGTACTTTTCGTTACTTCTTTTTGTTTTACCTATTCATTCTTAGCCAGAGAAAATATAAATGTTTTTTTGTACCTTGTGTTTCTGTATTCAGATACAACTGTTGAAATTGATTGATATCAGATGGGTGGGATGGGATGGGATTTAGCTTAACCTATTCAATATTAAATGCTTCTTTTATAATCCTTTTATTGAGAAATGTTTTGCTTCTTGGTTGCCTTGCATGTATCTCATTGATTTGACATTAGAAATATGTCGAGAATGCTGTGTTTCACTGTAAATATCTAGTGCACTGTGCCTGCAGACATAGCATCAGAGAAACTAGGAATAAATACATAAATACAAATCTAATCTTCTTACTTTTGTAATCAAAATTCTTATCATTATTCATGAAGACTAGAGCTTTTAGTCGTTACAGTAACATAAAGGAACAGAAATACTCTATATTTCATCTAATTGTATCCTGGTATGCATACGTATCCTGAAGGCATCTTGATGAACATTAATAACCTCCACTGGAAACATACATGGATTTCAAGGACATCTGTTTTAGACATAATAAATATGTCTAAAGTGTAACCATAAAGTCATCAGCTACCATTCCTCAGTGTTTACTTTAAATGTAATGCTGTCACATTTAAAATCCTATTTACATTAATTACTGAGCCAAAAGTTTGGGTGATTCTGCTGAAAACTATACCAAGTATCTGAAAATACATCACTTTTAGCTGCAACTAATTCACAGTGTTGTTATCAGGAAGCAGGCAAAATATTTTCCTTTTTTTTCGTAAGAGGCACACTGACATTTTGTTGAATTGACATGATATTGTAAAATTCTTTAAGCACATTGACATTTGCCATCCACAGGGTTGAGGAACACAGGGTCTACTGTGAAAGTCACACACTAGCTGCATGGTTAGTCTATGCTAGAAACAGTTCAAGCTGTACATCTGCAATGCATGTTTTACACCAGAGTGCAGATGGAGTCTTGTGGTATTCTCTCCCATTTTCTTTTGTAGAAAATGAACAAGCATTTGCCTGTTCACTGGTCTCTGAGTGTTAGATACCACATGTCAACCCAGCTCTTCCCACAACCTCTCAAAGGAACTCAAGTCTGGCAAACAGGGCATCCACAACATAACTGTCACATTCTCGTCTTGCAAGAAATCTATTAGCACATGAGCACCATGAGGACATGCAGTGCTCTACTTGAAAGCTGTCATGTCAGGATGTGCCTACAGGAAAGGCAGCAAGTGAAAGTCCCAGTACTTGATCAGTCTAGCACCATGCAGTTAGGCTGCCTTCAATCTAGGAGTTCTCTACTGCCTACACTCCTGCCTAGAATATTACACATGGACCTCGCCATTGATCTTGGTGGGGTGTTATGATCTATGGTCTTCCAGACTATAGCCTTTCATTAATGAACTGTATTTGGCTGTAACAACTTGCCAGGTTAGAAATTGCTGGATGGTGAAATGCAGTGATATTAGGCTACGCTTCTTCAACATAGCCCAGCCACCATCATTCCGATAGCACAGAGGTTTTGTTTTCTTAGACAGCAGGGCATATTTGGTCCTTTCAATGTTTTTCTTATTTGATTTTCACCAAGCTTGACATTCAACAGGTTAAATTGCCTCATCTCTTGTGCCCAATCAACTCTCTCAAAAAGCAAGTGATTTGTTGCTTAGTCAAATCCACGCAGGTGTATCAAGGTCAATCAAGAATGATCAATTAATCAAAATGCTCAAAACTAATTAATCAAAACATATCTAAATATATGTTTTTTTAATGTGCTGTACTGTATATTTACTGGTATGCCATGCTACATATGGCATTTACTATAGGCTGTAATGCTGATGATGTTGATTTCTTTAATGCAAAAAAAACATTTTCATAAACATTTTAAAAATTCAACTTCATTTAGTACTGCAGTGCTCATTTTTGTGATTTTAATTTTCCCTTAATCTCCTTTACTCGTTTCATCAAAATATTCAGGCCTATACTTTGTTTGGCTGTTCTACAATTGCTGACTAGCCTAGGGGGATTCCGAATGGTTTCTTAAAAGATTGTCTCCTGTCAGTGAATTACAAGATGATCTCTTAGCTACATTGTCTTTGCAAAGCTGAAGAGTTGAATGTCTTGAGTTCTCTTAGCGTATTTAAGGAAATCAAAACGAATCTCTTCTGCTTGCTGTTTAACAGATAGAGTTGTGCATATTAATTAGATTTTTCTCATTCAGTTTCCAAAAACTATTATTCTAGCTCTGCACCCATTTGTCAAAAATACATTTTCTTCTAAAAGGAACTGGCTGTTGAACTGTGGAGCTGCAATGTGATTATGTTTGACCCCACTGCATAATTTGTTATCACATTTTCTGAAGTGTCACATGCTTACAGCAGAAACCTTGCTAGTGTCAGCTTTAATGGCATTCAGGAATTCAACTGACACCCAGAGAAACATGAGGTATGAGTCTTTGGACAGAAAGATGAAAGTTGATTCATGCAGGTCCATAGGACTGGTGATCAGTGAATGTCCTCCAGTTTATTTCTCAAGCTGCTTCTGCACTACCAATTGTAATTCAAACACTGGTTATTACCAGGCTGTTGAACCCTAGAGAAACAATCTCAACATAGCTTGTTACCCACTATTGTATTAACACCTAATTGAATTTTTGGCATTCTCCATAAGAGCCCAGTTGACATATTCAGTATAGCTTGCTGATGCTGTGATCGCCCCAGTCAAAAGTGACTCAGACAGCTCTGATTTTTACTTAAGAAAAAGAAACAAAACAAACTAAACTTGAGGACTTGGCCAATCACTCTTCAACGGACCTTGTTACATAACTTTCCATTATTCTAATTTTCTTGAGCTTTCTTCCACAGCAGGACTGAGCCATGTGCAAACTGGTTGGTTAAATCCATTCATGCATTCCACCAGGTGGTAAAGTAGAGCAAAGGTAAAGTACAATTACATTCTTTCATTTTTTGATTGCTTGTCATAGTGATTGGCAGTAAGTGTTCCACAATTTCCTTTCAATAGCCAATCTTCCTGCAAACTGAGGGCACTTCTTAATTGTGGCCCATTAAATAGTCTTTTTTCTTTAATCAGTTCTTATCAGATTTGAGTTGTGTGAGAACCACTCAGGTGCCTTTTCTGAAATAAAAATTAAATTACTTTCATTATGCATGTTCAAAGATAATAATCACTTGTAAGTTCACAGTTCTGTATAGAAGTGAGTTTGTAAAGAAAAACTTGTGTGGCCACATGCAGGGTTTGCTGTTTAGAAGGTTATGCACAGAGTGACTTCTGTGTTGGACATTTCACGCACCCCCAAGACGCCTTTGTGCAGAGCAGTGCAAAGTGCTCAAAGTGGATTAGTGACATTAATTATGTTATAACAGAATTGATGTAAGAGGGTTAAAACAAGGTTGCCTTCAGTACATTTCATTTCAGATAATATTGTTTTATAAGAAAGAGCTAGTAGAGGTCACAAATTAAATTCTAAAGTCTTGCAGCTGGAAATAAAAAAAGTCTATACCTATACAACACTATAGGTTTCTATAACTTTGTTTTTCATTGGTTTGAGTCTGTCATATTGAAATGCTTAAAAAGACTAATAACTTGTCAGTAATATGCATACATTGATGTAATCTAGTTAGTGATTATACCACGGTCTTGCTAATGATCTCTTCATGTGGTTCAGCTGACTCATCTACGCTGTTTTAATTCTCTCAGACTTCAGACTGCAGTTTGTCCGGTAAATCATGACATTCTACTGTATGTGCTCAGAAAGTTTGTTCGGAGTCTCTGTTACTGCACTCAGATGTTTTAAATCTTACCTTGCTGAGCATCAACATTTTTTTCTCTTAATAGTTTTTGCTCTGGGTTTCGGTTTGTTAAATCTGGTTCTCCATAGGACTCAACACGAGGCTCTAAGTTGTTTATATTGTATATTTCTTCTTGGTGAAATACTGAAATTGCTTGGTCTGAATAATCATTTCTGTCTAGGTGATGCTCAGATCTACATCATGTCCACTAAACCTGATACCAGGCATCTTAATTGTGATGAAATGGTCATGCTATTGGGTAAAACAAATAATGTAGCCTCCTCAGTTGATGGTACCTTGCTCAAGTTATGATCCAAAATGCAGAATATTGTAAAGATTTTTCTTAGAAATATCGCCAAGCTGTGTATGCCTGTAGTGGAAAAGCTCCAGACTTATTAAGTTCCGGTATGTTAAGAATTTTGCAGAATCACTAAGTCACATATAAGTCACATCACTCCTACTGTACCTTGGAGTCCTTGTGTTGGAATGAAAAGAATTCCAAAATGAAAAGAATACTACATCACAATCCAATGTCATGTTTAATTGAGTGAGTGATATTGTAATGAAATTGCTGTTCTTGAAAAAAACTAATTTTATAGAAGGAATACTTTAAATACTTAATTTCTGATGTTCAGTTCCATTTAATGTACAGTAGCTACTTAATGTTATCCAACATAGAGAAATGACTTTGAAGCCATTCGACAATAAGAGATTGTTACTATCTTCTCATACAGTATTTTCAAGATAAAAGAATGCAAGAAAAATAATCAATTTCATGGAAAGAGTGCTGTGTGGCATATGCTATAAAACATATATATCTCATTTATGCTGAGGAAAGTATAGTTTATATGCTTTTGGACATATACTTCAGAACATGTTATAAAACATATTCTATAAGACGTGTTATAGAACTCCAATTGAGTTTTACTGGAGGGGATATACAGTGAATGATCATATTTAAACACATACCTTCAGTGCCTGAACAAATACCACAGGGTTTCTCTTTATTTAGGTAATAATAAATTATGGCCAATACACACAGTAGGCTTCAGCCACCTCTAATGCAATTCATGCTCTGGGAGAATACAAATTACAGTTCTTCATCAAGAAAGACAATTCCATGGTTCTTTTTCAGGAGCTTAATCTAATTACCTACTGAGCATGATCTTGCAGAGAGAAGGACCATTTCTGTACAAAGCTGCTCTTGTCCATGCGCAGCAGCATTCTTTACTGATTTCAGTGTGTCAGGACCACTGTAACTTCTGTTTAACAGGTTGTCTGCTAGGCTGTAGGTGATACCTTGGGTATGTCTGGACGCATTTCTTTTATTTATCAAGCAAGGATTAAGATTCAGGTGTTTCCCTGTCTTTCGTTACAAAACGCTCCATGTTCTAACGCATTTTAATGATTTCTGGAGAGGAGTAGGAAAGGTTAATGGTAAAATAGAGTCTTCAAGGATATGGGAAAAGACATGTGCCCTCTATTACTTCACTGTCATTCTCACTCTTACCATGTAATGGGAAAGTCCTGCATTCAGTGTAAAAGGCAGAATACAAAAATAATCCATATTGTCCTTTTAGCCTTCTGATGCACACTTGGGGAATCAATCAGTTCAGGCTCCTGTTTTTTTTTATTTTTTTAAATAAAAAGCAAAAAAAATAGAGGCCACCTTTATGAGCAGAATGGAGGCTCTGGTTCTATCTGCTCTGAATACACTCACAATAAATGGAAGTGTGAATTGTTTTTGACTTTGTTACACAGAGATACTTGGCTTCAGCACAAAAGCTACAAAGTAAGAGTAATCATAGCTGCCATGCTGGATAGTATTCTTTGTTTTTATGATATTGTAATCCCTTTGCAAGGGGAACCTAATGTTTTTCTCTATCTTCTGCCTTTAACTTCTTTCAGATACACATCACATTCAAATGGATAGACCATGTTAATCTAGGCCAGGAGGTCTAAAACCTTTAGAAAATGAATAAATACATTAATGTAGTTTATATGTTAACCTGTTACATCTAAATGCAATCTATGTTATTCTGAACCTGGATTAATTGAAAACTTCAACCCACTAACCAACCACAAAGTATAAACTTCTATGGTAGATGTTTTGGCCTGAAACGTCTTTCTTATCCCCAGTGGAGACTATGTGAGATGAAGTGCTGAGTCTGTAGTCTGAAGGTTTGGGATGGATCAAAGTTTCTATTCAGTATAAAGGTATTAGTGAAGTTGGGAATCACTCACCCAGGCATAGATTATAACATAGCTGTGTGCATCTATTCAAAGAACTGTCCCCAAAACAAGAAAAAGAAGTCTAAAATTTTAGAATAACCTAAATTTATATAACCCAGGGGAAAAGGGAAAAGTTAAAATGAGCTTTGTGAATGCTTTGATATTCTTTGCAGATTTCATCCTTTATCCTTAACAAGGCTAGAATGAGGACAAAATTACCATAAACACGAGACTGTGGTACCAGATGGCCACCTGAGAGCTCAGCCAGGATCCAAAAGAAACAGAGGCTTCAGCTTTCAGGCCTGATCTCAGGGCGAGTGCCGAGCAAAGATAAAACAGAAGACCTCCAGTACATAAAATAAGTGACTAATCTATTTTGAATATTTCTTTTCAGTCTCCAAGTGCAAACCACAGCCTTTTTGACACAGAAGGTAAAGCTGAATTTCATCAGCATGCATACAGCACTAAGAGGTCATGATTCTGGGAAACATTCACCCACAGAAACAGTAGTTGGGTGCATTGAGGCCAGACAGGCAGTTCTCAGTAACATAATTGTATCAAAGAAACAGTTCATGAAAAATTCATCGACTCTTATCTTTTTGCCCCAATCTACGCCTCATTCTGTGCCTTGGGTTTGCTCTGTCACAGTCAAAGACCTCCCTGCCTCTTAAAAAAGGACCATCCTTTTAAATACATTGAGGACAGCTGCAGTTTGTTATCATGTGAGTTCGAGTTATGATTTCTTTTCTAGGTTGTTTTCTGTGTGTACATGTAGCCTTAACATATGGAGTAATTCACATATGTTCATGTGAATTAACATGGAGCAGGAAAGGGCAAATTCTATGAACATTCCACAGAAATGAATTTATATGAAAGCAAGCGACTGGTAATGTAATGATTCATGTGCTAAATGAATAGAAAGAGTTTAAAATACTAATTTATGGCAAATATCACTGAAGTATGGGTGCTGCCTTCTTGCAGTCTCTTTATTGATGAAATGCCTTGTTTCTAGAAACATCTTTCAGTTTTTTTTTTAGTTTCAACAGTGACTTTTGAGTTTTTTTGTGACCATCAAATATGTCTCTGAATATGTCCTGTATAGGTTTCTAGTCATCAGCTGGCATTTGGTGTTAAAATGTTTCTTCTGAAAGGAATAAAAATGAAATAAGCATAGGAGCTACCAGCTGGTGAAATGGCATCCCTGTAACACTTAATCTCCTCTTTTCTTAAAATTGTGATTTTTTGTTTTCCGGACAAATCCCCTCTACACATCTTATTTTTAATTTCTTAAAGACCGTTCAGACTGGTTTGTTACAGCCACAAGGTGACTTTTAGTATTTAGTTGTAGAGGGCACCACACTCTTTTGCAACATCTAATGTACTCTTTATCACAGATTTCATTAACTGAAGCTGAAGTATTTTTAGCAATAAGACTGAAGATTTCACAAAGCTTTTACATGCTGTCTGCCTTATGAATTATACCTACCGTATGACTTGCACTTTGTTTCAAATGTATAATATGGGAAGGGGGATTAACTATGTGCAAACATCATATTCTAGACTTTCAAGGATATTTATAAACTTAGCTCAGAAAGAGAAATATAGCCAAGGCTTTTACAACAAACAATTGCATGAGGGATGCCCCTGTTAAAGTAGTACAGTGGGTGTCAAAGTTAATTTAAACCCTGGAGATTACACCTAGGTAATTTATATTGTATTTCTTTTATTACACTGGACCTATGCTACTGTGGAATAATACAAATACAAATCATATTTCCAATTTTAGAAATGTGATAAAAATACCTGTTTGCATTGCACTACAGTAATTACAGCAATACAGCAAAAATGTAAATGTAGCTGAGTGCTACAAATTATATTTAGTGTAAGAAATGTGAACTTTAAATTTCAGGTAAATGTTTGTGACTCATTAGACCCTCTTCGAAAGAACTGTTTGTGCTGTGAAGCTTATACATGTATGTTTTATGCTGCAGGAAAACATAAAAAATAAATAGCAAAATGGAAATATACATTCGAATTTTGTTATATTCCAGTAAACAATAATAATGGCAATTTGATTTCACAATTAGAAGGCTTATCCAATTGATGATAAATGATAAATAATTGGCCCATATTTATAAACAGATAATACATACAATACTGGAAGAGACAGTATTTCTACATTTTATCCTTCTTCTATCCAGACACGCATTTGAAAGGCTTTTTTATTTTGGTATAATGAGCTGTCTTCAGTCAAAACCTGTCATGTCATATTAATATCTGTGCCTGGAGGGAGATCCACTGGAAAATAAATTGTGTGTTTGAAAGAATTGTAAGTAAATGTTGCAGATTAGATTTCTGTAAATTATCTAAGAATTTTGAAATACCTAAAGTTTTAGTATTATTCTTCAAATTTTAACAAACTAGCTATATTTTAGCATGATTTCAACAGAATGTTTTTTTAAGATCTTTGAACAAATTATGTGCTGCTGTATACAGTATATCTTCTTGTTTTTCTTTTGCTTTGGTCTGTTTTTCTGCTTAGTTCTATATAATATAGATGTGTTATATGTAATACATGTATAATATACTAAGATGCATTCAAATTGCAACACAAGAATTGGAGCAAATAATATTTGTTATAAATGTAATGCCTCTTACAATACAATATTTCATATAACGTTCAAATATAACTGTATCTAATTGTCTTTAATTTACCTTTATATAATATATCTAATTACCTTTTTATTTTTTTAATAGTGAAAAATCCAAGAAAGTTTTCAATGAAACAAAAAAAGGAGAGTAGGCATTTGAACCTCCACATTTCCACTTACAAGTCCAGACTTGTAAGTTGTGCATAAAACACGTGCAGTGCATATAAAAATTTCCACCCACAAAATGTTCAATCAATACTCTCAGCCTCGGTGACATGATGTCAAGGCTGCCAACATGGATACCCCCAAACAGCATTCGAACCCTCAGCTGCCCTCATTCCTTTGCAGGCTCTTTTACATTCTTATAGTCTTCAGACCAGCAGTGGAGCAAGAGCTGCTTTGTCATATTTTCAGGTTTATGGAAACATCCACAAGTCTTCTGGCAAAGCAAAAAAGAAACCTTAAAACCCAGAAAAAAGTTTACTGAGCATTGCCAAAACATTAGTCTGTACTGTGTATGATAAAATAATCTAAGACGGATGAAGTGTTTTATTTTTCCATTACTGAAATTCAAGCAGAATGGACTTAATCATGGCTGCCTCACTCAATTGCTTTTTAACAGCTTCCCTAATGTGAATATTAAGATACAGCGCCTGTCTGCGTCAGCCTCTTCAAAAATGAAGATCACTGCATCTTCCAAACCCCTAACATATTTTTCTGGTTTCCCTTTTTTCAGACTTCTATCATATTATCATGTAAAAGAAGGTTCAATGCCTGGGTAACAAAACAAAAACCTTTTTCATTGTACAGTAATTACAGTAATGAAACACAGCTACTGTGCTAACTATTGCCATTACAAACAAGAAGTGAATAGTTTGTAGATGTCCATGTCCATGTCAAAACCAGCAAAGTACAAAGCGCAATGTTTCAACCAGCTCAATAAAAATTCAGTGCACTTTAAAATGTTCTGCTTTGATTAATTTCTATGACCTATACAGGTGTTGGGCATAGCGAGTGTACAGCATCTTTCTTAAGGTTATGAGAATTGTAACAGTTCTATTGTAGAAGTGAGGAACCTTTAAGAAAAGGGCGAAGGGAACCAAATTAACAGTCAGTCCATGTCCTGCTTCACTGACCCAATGTATTAGACAGCTGAGTGCAATCCTAGGCCAGCAGCTTCGCAGATTTAAATGGGCATCACAATGAACATGTGTCCCGAGAGACACAGACATGACCTTGCAGTGAAGATGTAAGACACACACTATCAATGGTCATTTCATGGGAAGTTATCATTTTGTCAAAACTGTGGCATTGGATCTGTAAAATAATTTTAGACAAATGGATACAATCCTATTGTTATTTATTTTGTCTTATATGTTGTCAATTGTAAGATGCTAGAACTGGATATACTGTAGGGTGACATATACTGTACTATGCAGTATATTCACAACATTCTATGTGACAAGTACAATGAAAAATCGTGCACATACTGTACATCAAAAATGAGTTTTAAAAAATGATGACTAACAGAAAATGCAATGCAAGTGTGGCACTGGGCAAAATGAAAAAACAAATTACATCCATGTGCAGTGTAAATACAAAAGAGCAATGAAAACAGCCTGATGGTATATGTTCTGTGTTTACACTGAATAAGTGTAATAAGCAAACCTTAGTGCAAGTTTGAAAGTTTAGGTATGTTAGTGCAATACAACATAAGAGTGACTGAAGGATGGAGATAAGAGCTCAGACATCACAGTTGCTGTTTAAACACATTGTACAGTCTTGGGCAGGTGCTGAAAGGTGGTCAGGGACTGAGTCTGGTGGAACAGTTGGACGTGTAAGAGGGATCTTAGAGATAAGGGATTGAAGATCCCTAAGATCCGCAGACAGTGATAAGAGATAGCTGGGGATTTGAATTGGATACCTACAGCAGTGAGGTCACACTGGAGGTACTGTACTGGCGTAATGGAATGGCAAGAGAAAAACTGGGTGAGCTTCAGAAATCAGGACCTTATAGCAGGTCTGTATAAATACATCACTTTTGTTGTCGTAAATTTAATACAACATCAAGAAAGTCACAGAGCAGCGGCCTTGTAGAAGCTGCTAATGAATAATCTTGGGAAATTAATGCAAATGTTCATGAAAGGTTCTGAAAAACAACTAAAGGCAGAAAAGGAAATACTGTTGCACTGCACTGTGAGTTTGTATAGAAATGTGTCGACTACATTCGCAGGAAAATGTTCAGAGGTTGTTATGGTTGAAATTTTGTGTGATTTTAGGACACAAGGAAAGACAGAAATGGATTACTGCAGAGACCATCAGCTCTCAATTGGATTTCCTGAAGTAAACATTCTCACATTAAGGTTCACAGCAGTTATATCAGTTCTACTTAAGCTTTTAAAACCCCACCATGGGACTTCAATACTGAATAAAGAAACCCATTAGGGTATAACAAGCAATCAAAGCTTTCACTAATTAATGGGAGCTCTGTGGAGAAATGTACAGTCCTGAATCCATCATTAACACTAACAAGATCTAAGGACTCAGTGTTCAAATCTCATGCCAGTTTTTTTTCTCATAGAAGCTGAAACATAAGGGTGGTTGGCAATAAAAACTTGTTTTTACAAAACAATTTTGACAAAAATATGTTACTTTTCAATATGTAGCTTTTTTAAAACAAACCACATTGCAACAATGTTCCCAAGTATGGAGGAATATACTATAGCTCGTATCACAGGATGATATAAGTTTGACACCAGTGTAATTGTCTATAACAGAAAAGGCTGTGATAAAAAACAAAAGATTCAATATAATCCTGATTTGAATTCAACTAAGAGATTAAACTACTGTGTCTAATGTTTCATGCATATTTTATGTATTTCCTGCCTTTCCTTCACATATGTCAATTGAAAAACAGTTAAAATAGGGGTTGTCCCTGTCGCTGACAGTAGTGATGCACTCATACTGTGCAAATAAATATTAATTTTGGGGATCTGCCTTTTTCCTCTCCAACTCCTTTTGTAAATATGGTCCTGAGGGTTTTCAGCTGTAATATCAATCTATTTGCAAATGTTGAAATGCATGAGAAGGTTAACATGGCTCTCATATGAATACATGATGAACTGCGATAAACAAAAGATGGGTTTTGGCCTGCTGTACACAGGAGTGACAAGCTCACAAGAGGCTGCCCGTGTGTGGTTCTTTTGATACATATTCATACTGCTGTGCTGGATTTTCCTTCAAAAAGCAGACAATTGATTCCATAATCCACTGGAATAAAGGGTAATTGCAGTAATGTATACAGTATGTTTGCTCCACTCACAGTATTTAAAAAGCTTCTCAGTTTTAATGGATATGAGAGTAACCAAGTTTAGCTGAAGTTCTTTTCAAAAGGACAAAGATTGTGAAACAGAGAACCATTCACACTGTCTTTGTATTGCTGGAAGAGGGTTAAAGGTACAGGTGTTAAAATGCAAACACCAGTGTCTTTTTTGCATTTCCAGTGCCTTTAACAGAGTTGTGATGACACTATACAAATCCGGTAACTTCAGGTGTGCAGACAGTGAAGTTGAGACTTATCATGAGTGGGTGGCTGAAATCACACCTTGCAAAAGATTTGGCTCATGTCTTTTGAGTCCAATTAGAAAAACAGGTGTCTGTCAATAAAAAAACAAACCAAAATAAACATACAGTACCACCCCACTCTGCATCAAACCCTTCAGAAAATGTTACATGTTAAAAATACAATGAAATTTGGATCCTACAACTAATTCCTGGTTGTAAGCTAAATATTGTTGTTATGAGGTGGGTAGGAGTGTATAAATCATATGCAAACAATGGACTAGAAAATTGTTCCAGGACCAGGCTGATGAAGTCAATTGATCAACTACAGCTGCAATGAAAATGTTCTATTACACAGACATAGCTCATGTAAATTCTATTCAGTAAGATTTGAGGTGCTTTTACCTGTGGCTTATTCATCTTAAATTCAAAATGATTTCTGTATTCCCAGCTGAAGCCTGTTAATTGCACAACTTTTACACTTACCTCTACTCATGTGCCAGTTTTATTTACTCTCTTTAACTCGTAGTATAGGCAGTCATCTCCATGAATATTTCATATCCTGTACCATTTTAAATCGTGATTGTTTTTTTCAAAGTTTTCACTGTTGAGATTTTAATATGGCACAGATTGCAGTTTGATCTGAAATGCCTCACTGCATTCAGCACAGATTGCAGTTTGATATGAAGCGACTCACTGTATTTGGCACAGATTACAGTTTTATATGAAAAGTCTCACTGTATTCCTAGGAATGTATCCAGATTGGTAACATTTCCTCTAATCAAGCACCCAGAAGTCTTGCAAGCTTCTTTACATTGCTGATAAGAAATGTGCTGGTAATTTCACCTAGAAAACTCAATGCTCTGAGATTCAGTAATATTCAAGGCCTCTTTTCTGCAGTCAATGGAACAAATCTTGTTCTTTTTACATGTTTTCAATGTATAAAAAATCATCCATATTGATCTGCCTCATAAACAGATATAAATTAATTATGTAGACTGTCAGCCTGTAATTTTAAATTAACACATTCTAGTGGTGGACAAACCTTTGGGTACATTGTCTGTCAGGCGTAGAACAAATTCTCATATAATATAAACGTGTAATTTTCATCAGAAAGAAACACAGATTAAAAAATAAAACTAATTTCCAGGCAAAACGAAGGAGCTGTTGTACTAAGATATCAGTGGTTGCAAAATTTAACACACACCGGTATCATGCAGAGTAGTATGAGGCTTTCCAGCCATGTGCATAATTACTGGATTATTTAAAAACATTGTAATTAAGTGTCTTCATCTCATGGGGAAAAAAAACAAAGAATAAAGTTCTCACCAATATATTTAGTCAATTATAAATAGACTAAAATTCTTTGACCAAAAAGAAAAAAAAAACTGCAGTCACTATAGAAAGGAATCCAATTAGCCAGCATCATAATTTGAGAGTTTGCTCCTTTCCTGTTATCTCTCAGTACTAATAAAAGCAGAGGAAGACATAAATTATTGGCTACACGAGTTTTATTGATTAAAAGTTTTCCACCCTTTCCGATCCTGCAGATCAGTATCCTAGCAACATCACTACATACAGCTCTGGCCAGCAAGGGAGCGAGGCCCTTGTGCCAAAGAACAATATCTCGTTCTCCTGGCACTCAGCGTAACTGTGAAACATCCCCAAACAGCCTTGAGAGGATCTGTAACTAGAATGTAACACTCTATATATTCAAAATTGTTTGTTTTTTTTACTGTACTTATCATGTTGGGATTTGTTTTGAGAATAGCCATGTTGCTGTGCTGCTTAAAGTGGGGGCAAAAAGGAAATTGTTAGATATTAACAAAGATTTTTTTCTGGGTTCCCCCAAGGCCCAACAACAAATCTGGCTTCAGTCAATCTTCCAATGTCATAAGCATCCTTTTCCTTGAGCTGACCAAGAGCAGCAGGCCTTCATGGCCTACAGGGTTTCTTTAAAAGGAGGAACAGATGGAACCTGCTGATCTCTAGCTTACCTTTTCTGCCCTGTATATCTCTGAAGCATTTTAACATTACACGCAAGCCATGAAAAAGAAATCCTGAAAAATCTGAAAATCCTCGTTTGCTGTTTTCTGTTTATCTCTGAAAAGAGTGAGGCTAATTTGTATGCATTGTGAATATTTAGTCTTTGTGCGACACCAGTATATTTCTATTGGCATTAGGATCCTTGGCAATGCTGTCATTGTTGGTGATGGCTACTTTAATGAAAATAACAATTACCTTTAAAAGCATGGGATGAACACATTTATCAGCACCACAGCTCTTCCGTTTTGTTGGAGCTTTTAGCAATGGATTATTTGATTGTTCTGCAGGACCCATATTTGACAAATCACTGTCCTATTTAAGATCTAATCTGTCAGTTTCTGAAATACGGTTTGCATTTTGAAATTAGAACATGCTATCTTTAACTGCCATACTGTTTAAAAGCATCGCAAGTGGTGCTCAACAATGTTGCCTCTCATGCTCACAGTGCTGCATTTGGCTTTGAGTTAGATGTACCCAAACCATCACTCTGATGCTCTGAAGCATCTGTTAGCAACAAATTGCTGCTTCAGGCATCACCTCAAGCAAAAGGATCAGACCAACACAAGGGAATGTGAAAGTGGGAAATGGGAACTACTGAATACAGGTTTTGGTAACTCTTGTAAAAAAGTGGGGACGGGCGCCGTGCTGGATGGCGATGAAAATGTAAATACTGTAGTTCAGTGGGCAGTGGAGCCACTACCCTGTAAGTTAATCTTGTCAGACCTGAGAAGCCAAGCAAGGTGGGGCCTGGTCAATACTGGGATGGGAGATCTCCCAGGAAAGCCAGGTTGCTGCTGCTGCAAATAGTGTTATTTGAGCAGTATGGTTACTGGGGATGTTGTGGTGAAGGAGGCGCTGATCTATGGATGAGATGCTGGAAATGTTCGTGGTAGGGGTGTTAAATTCCACATTAGGCTTGTTCAATCGAGCTTTCCTAAACTTCTCTTTTAATTCAATTGCTTTAGAAATTTCTTGCTTCTCTGCTTGATCTGTTGTGTGGTGTTTGGTTTTGTAGTGGAGCTGCTGATAAATAATAATTACAATTGAGCTTTTGTAATGGAAGTGAGTCCACTATCATATTTATTTCACTCTACAAATACAAAGAATTATAATCATTATTCTTTCAATATCTTCAAAGTGTCCCTTGGCATTTTATGGAGACAATTTTTTGAAAGGACACCCTTTCAAGTAACCAGATCCTAATATAACCTATAAGTGTCTGGTTTTGTGATAGCCATTGAGTCACTTTCGATAAAATTTAAAAAAATGAAAATCAAAGCCATTTTTGAAGTGTGGATCTCATTATTATGCAAAAGAACATTTCAAATATTTTAAGCCTTTCCATATACAAAAGCTCTTAATGCCATAAAATGCATTTACTGTACATTTAAACATTTCAAAGTTGTGTTAGTAGCTCGCTGCATGTTTCAAGTGTTATTAGTTGGATTTTTTAATTTGTGCATGCACCTCCTGCTTGAGAATGTAAAGTATAGCAGAACACAGTGCTTTGCAAAATGAAAGATTAATGTTTTAAACATGAAGGTTTTGTTGCTGGTATTTTCCTCTCAGCTATAATTAAATTCTTAATTAGCAAACGCTTTGGATAGAATACAGGAGGTGAAATTCAATTTAAAACCTGAAATAATTTACAGACTCTAGAATGGTTTTGGCAGGGCGGGGTGGGGGGCTGACTGCAGTGTCTCTTGCCAGCTGCTGCAGTATACACCATATCCTTCACATCTTAATTGAGTGCTCTGGAGATGCAGAATTCCATATGAGTGTTTTTCTACCTCATAGTCCTTCAGACTCTTCAAAATTAGCAACAGAAGCACTGATGCTTCTATGAGACATAATGAACTTTTAACTTGATCTTCTTTCTTAAGCTCTAGTTGAAGTCATTTGTAGTGACTACCGATGAGGGACAGACAGCTACGTGCATAGTGATATACAGTAGCTGTGCACGTGTCAAATCCTTTCTCCAGGTCTCTGTGTGTCTCCTGCAGCTGCTTGCACTGATCACAGGGTAGATCTGTATCTCCTATCCATGTCTTGGACTGTTTCTAAAAAGAGTCTTCTTTAAGTGCTCAAAAAAGTGGTGGGTGGCTCTGTGGCTGAGGATCTGCACCTGTGGCTGGAAGGTTGCCCGTTCGTATTGCGCGGCCAGCAGGGGAATCCTCCCTGAGCAAGGCCCTTAACCCCATCTGCTCCAGGGATGCTATATAAATGGCTGACCTTGCACTCCGACCCCAAGCTTCTCTTGTGTGTCTCATGGAGAGCAAGTTGGGGTATGTGAAAAAACAAATTCTTAATACAAGAAATTGTATATGGCTAATAAAGTGATCTTATCTTAAAAGAAACATCTTCTGACCCCTCACAACATTAAATCCAGGTAAATAAACTGATATGGAATTAAGCTTAATATTCCAGAAATGTCATTATTCACTGATGTTTCAATGCGGGTAGCACCTTAATTATAATCTACTTTTCTATATATAGTTATATGGTCTGATGTTTGCATCTTTATTGACATTTCAGTGGCTTTTAAATGTCTCCGTCATAGCTTTAGACCTTTGAATCTGATCATAGATTTTGTGCCGCTATTGGATATTTTTTCATTCAGACCAGTGTACTTGCCACAACGTATTACATTATCACAGAAGAAAGTAGTCTATTCTACAGGGTTCAAGGCAGCGAGTGACAAAGATATTTTTAGTCTCAGTAAAATTTTAATGAAATGATTGGACTTTGAGAAGATACCAAGGATTTTAGAAGCAAGTATGACATAAATATGGCACCAAAACTCTCTCATGAGCCTCAAGGATTTGCTTGCATTCTTTGATGTGTCAGCAGTCAGCAATACTTTGACAGCACACCTTTGTGAGGTATTAAAATGAGATGTGGATAGATATGGGTTAAGGAATTGCCAGAGGCTAATTGAATGTGCTTTTCAGTACAAGCCTCTTTCTCCTGGAATTCATTCCCTACAGAAACAGGGAGAATAAAACGATTTTTTTACTACAGAAAAGTTCTCATGACCTCTTTTTTTGGAAAATATCTATTTTAACCTGTAAGAAATGACATTCTGTTATAAGTCAAAACCAAATGCAGTTTTCATCCAATGTCAAGTTTATCCATATTTTGACCCAAAGTCATATACAGTATAATTAATGAAATAACTGCCCCTATATTACAACACAGAAGGACACTTGCTCTGAAGCAAAGGCAGATCTATTACAAAGTTACAATGCCCAGGTGAGACCTCACAGTGAATACCGTTCTGTGTTCAGATCAGAAATATAAAAATGTGAGGATTTAATGGAGCATTCAGACAAATGCAGGAAAAGTAATTCTGCTGCCCAAGGGCATAAGCAACTTATACAAGTCAATGGATAGAGAAACATCCTATACAGTGAATTCATTACATTGACAGAGTAAATACACCAAATACTGTATGTCTTAACCCTTTCTCTAATACGAGAAAGAGGCAGGAAAATTACCCCTTGATTTCTTGGAGGAAAACCTGCTTTTGACTTTTCCTGTCCCTTTAAGGGCAAAGCTTTTATTCTTGAAGTAAATTTGGATGATTTTTTAAAAATGATTTGGATGTAAGATCAGGGCTGGGGAAAGGGTTTTCCAGTGTACTGTAGCTCTTTTGTTACAGCCTTAATTGACTAGTTTCAGTTTCATGTAAGTTGTGACAAATTTGTAGATGTCCTTTAAGAACACATTTTCAGTAGACCCAGCTACTGTATATCACTGAAATTTTAGATTGTGCAGTAAATGTGCCAGTGGCAGATTTTCCTCATGGGCCTCGTGAGTAGAGATTGATTTGTCAAGACAAGAAGCACCAATTCTTAGTGCTACATTCCCATAGGCCAACGAGATGATAATGGTCAATGCAGTTTACTTTGTGAATTTGTCGATGTAACAGGAGAGCCATGGTTTATTACCCAGCACACTCAGCATATATACTGCATAAGGATGTCAGTCCAAAAACCCTCAAAGCTAAGGTGTTTTCATGTGCTCTTGCAGTTAGGTAATGACTGAAGTAACCTGCAGTGCTGTTTTTTTTTCCCTCACTCCCTGTGGGATGGTGAAAGATGCAAAGATCTTTGATGCTACAAATCTTTCAGCTGAACTACAGTAAAAACAAAAAGAAAGTTCTGGGATAAATGTAAGTTTCTGAATAATAACATCATGCTACTTTCTGATGTAGTATTTCGATCCTGTGCTCATTTCAGTTACCTTGTCTTTTCAATTTTTTTGGTTCACATTTATTGTGTGTTCAGTGAGTGTTCAGTTTTGCTTTGTCCTTGAAAATCTAAGCAGAAAAGCTAATCAATCAGTGGATTTAAAAAAGACAAAAAGAATAGCATACATTATCTATCCTTCTTTTGTCTCCGTTTTGTTAATTCTAATATTCTAGACTTCAATTTCCATTTACATTTAAAACTTATATTTCTTTACAATTGCCTGTATAATTTCTGATTTAAAGCCCACAATACATGTATTGCATCATCTATATTAAAAATGTTAATATATTTTTTTTCAGTAAAAATATTTTTCAGTTAATATATTTTTTTCAGTTTTCTTTCTTGGACAGTAATGACAGATTACTTTCTTTCCCAATGAAAAACAATAGTCAGAGACAATTGAAATCTTTCTTGAACCCAGAATGTTTTCTGTTCTCACAATAAAATGTTTTTTGTTTTTTAAAGGTATTCAGCCTTTGGTCAAATTATAAAGGACACAGGTTTGCCTCGCATTTTGTACTTACTGTGATGTCTAGAAATGCAATAATAAAAAACATTCTAGTACATCATGCTAAGACTTACGCCTACATGACCTACCTACATTGCAAGTCATACCTCAGCTTCAGGTGTAAAGAGAAAGTATTTTGCTTTTCATTAAATGTTAATTTTCAGATATGGTGTTTAACTGGATGTTAGATGAAAAGGTCTGAGTTTAGAATAGTTTTTCTTTGATATTTTTCCTAGTGAACATCATCAAAATTGCCTATTTAACTAGAGTGCTGTTACAGCTCATAAGTACACAATAAATATGGTGTTTTCATATAAAAAGGAAAGAAATTTAGTTTAGTGAAAAATTTAAATTTGGCATCACTTAATGTCAGTATAAGCCTTCAGGCATAACGGTAATGCAATAAGAACCTCTGGTGATTGATAAATAATGTAGTTGTTGTTTTATATACATTTATTGTTGTTTTATATACATTTATAATTGTGGTTAATGTACCTCAATATTTTGAAAACAAGTGCCTGTGCATACCTGTAT
The DNA here is from genome assembly GCF_055471065.1 of Atractosteus spatula. NCBI lineage: Eukaryota > Metazoa > Chordata > Actinopteri > Semionotiformes > Lepisosteidae > Atractosteus > Atractosteus spatula. The sequence continues at coordinate 10,500,088 of NC_142720.1, forward strand.
ATATCCCATCCTGATGAAAGGCTATATAGTCTTTGGCATATGCTACACATTTTTTCACAGAAAGTAGCAAAGCATGTTCTGTATTTCTGTCCTAGATAAATGTCCAAAATGAAATCAGTGGCTGTTTGAACAGCAAATGTAAATGTCTCTGCCACTTTTAATCAGGAGAGTGCAGGTGCTGCCAATTCTTGTTCCACAAACACTCACTGCTAAGATTACTGGGAAAAATACAATTGGAAACCACAGAGCTTTTAAGGCCAACACTAAAGGAATAACAGTTCACAACACCCACAGGGGATGCCCACTGGTTGTGAGAGAGGGGGGAAGATTTAGTTGCTGTGTTTCTTCATTTTTACTCTTGGCGTTGGTCAGGAATGTCAAGTTATGACCATACAGGCATATTCTGGTGTAGACCTTCACTCACTTTTTATGTTTGTAAAACAAAAGAAGCAGACGCTTATGTTAAAGTGTCGGAACACTTCTACTTCATTTTCACTTATTCTTTCCTTTGCTCCTGGTACAACATTCTAAAAAGCTGGAGGGGAACTTCGCATTCAATTTTGGCTTCAGCAAATAAAATTTTTAAAGCATACTCATTTCAGGACCAGAGCTGAGAAAGAGGTTTGTAATTACCTACCTAAACCTACTGAAAATCACCTTGGATGAAGAGTATACCCCAGTATGCAACAACCCCAGTAACTAGATGTTGCCTTGACAACATAGGGCACACAAAAGACTAGATTCTCAGGTCTTTTAGATATGGTGCTAGACTATGAAGTCTGTCACTACTTGTAGATTTTGGAGCACATTAGTAAGAGCATGAAGAGATACAATGACAATGCATAATAATGATAGTGTTGGTCTTTTTTGTAATATAACCTGGAATGTTAATTTGTGGTTTTTAACAGACAATGATGTGTACCATATATGATGAAAAGTGGCCCAATTTTTCTTACAGTATTAACATTAACTGACATAAAATACAATGTAATGCTCAGAGATTTAAGGCTGTATCTGATTAAGGGAATCACTCCTAAAAGAAAATCTCTTTCTTGGTAAACCTGGAGTTAGCCTGCCTTTTAAAATTCTGTGCTGGTTGGACAGAGAATGAAAGTCTATAAAATGTCACATTTAATTCAGAAGCTATGCTTCAGCTTGTGCAAAAGGTGACATTATGGACTAGATTTTTTTTCTGTGATGTGACATTTATATTTTTTATATAACTGGAGGTCAGTCCTTGAAGGTACTGTCATTTTATAATTGGTAGAAGTTGTCACACATTCAGAACTTTTGGAACAAGTTACTTTTTTCACAATATTAGATTTATCACTCAGATCTGCTCAATTTTTTAAATCTGTACTTTTTGTTGCTATTCATCCATCTATTTTATTTGTAATAACCCCTTAATCTGGTAAAGGGTCACGATTAATTGAAGCCTGAACCAACAGACTTTGTTGATGTTTCTCTGACAAAGGTTTTTTAAAAGAATCAGAATTGTGTTTCCTTAATAGAGGCTGTGATATTAGGCAAAATCATAGTTTGTTTGTTTAATCATATTATATTACTCTGCATCTGTTTCATAACTCATTCTGTAATTGTACAGAAACCATTATCTATAGTATCAAACCCATATTTCATCATACTAATTATGATTATTTTACAATTTAGCAGGTACCTTTGGATAAATGTAGCTGCAAAGAAGATAATGATAACAATAAGATGATAGACTCACTAATAAAGTGTGCTATTAGTGTAGAATAGTAGGGGGAAACTAGTTAGTGAAAATCAGAATATTCTCAACATCCTCAACTGTTTTCATTAATCATCAAGAGGTTTTTAATCTTAGCTTAGGGTGCTCCACAAAATACACATAACATACAAGGTTGATAAATTAATAAAGTATAGTATACATTACTTTAAGTAATACCTCTTGGCTAATATTACAGTAGGTACAGTATGTGAACTATTGTTTTTTAATTTATTTTATGGTGTCAGAGTTGTAATTGGAATTGTATTCAGCAATATTTTTAAATATCAGTTTATTACTGAAGATGAAGAAATGACATCATTTTCACAACATGAGATTGTTCTCTTAACACATATCCTCAAAATTCAGCAAGTTCTGCTTACTAGTCCGATAATTTAATCAGAGAGTCATGTGTCAGATGTAGGGTTAATGAAATTTCTGTTTGGTAGATTTAAAACTGGGTCAATCTGAAGCCCTCAAACATGCATTCTTTTTACTACACAAGTAATTCCTTTAATCTTCTAGATCTTAAAGCTATGTTGCAGACGTTAAAAGAAACGTCAAGCAGTGTAAGGAAAGTGACTTTTTTAGAACCTTTTTTAAATCCAAGCAGTTCTTGAGAGGCGATACCCTAAGCAAATCTTGCAGACTTTGATTAATTGCTGTTTTCTGCCATTATAAGAATACAAAAAGGTAACAGAATAATAGCTGTTTTGGTCCATTTTGCTTTTTACTTAGCTTTCATGTCTAACTGTCCTGCAAAGATGCATCTTGAACCACACAGAGAATCATCAAGAGCTAGTCCATTGTCAAATGCAGTTTCCCCTGTACCGTTACAGGTCCTTTTTTCAACAGTGAACTTTGAGGATTTGGGGAACACTTTGAAATATTGGTGCATTAATAAAAGCTTTTTTACACTTTAAATATCTTGTAATTGTGTCACATTTGACATGACTTAGAAACACATATACTGTATTTACAAATAATTCATATGACTGATATTGTAACTCTTGCAGATGCACAAGTTACAAATAATGAATGGCATGCCTGAAAAAGTATATTTATTGTATCAGTATTGGTTCAGTCACAGAATTTTGACTACACTGTAATACCAGCAATACTGCAAAATGTGTCTACACTTTTAAACTTTAAGTATCAGTTGTTGCTTGAGCATTCAGACTGACTTATTTATGAACAGCCTTAACAGTCTTTGCTAAAACTGTATTCATGCTTGTAAATATGGAGAAATAAATAAGGCTCTGGTTATCACTTTCAGCTCTTGTTCTTGTTTTCTGAAACAAATTCACTTGTTCACTATCAACCTCGATACCTGCTGCTGCAAAGTCTTAATATTTTTCCTGCGTTCATTCATACCACATGAAGGTTGTGTAGTTGCACATATGGTGTTTCAGCTGAATGTTAGTACTGGTTTCTTTTTAACCTGGAGCGAATTGTTTAAGGACAAGTGGCACATGCCTGGACACTTAATGGCATGACTTGAAATGAGTGCTTTCCTGCATCAGGCAGTACAGCCACCCCCTGTATTTTTATCTTTTTTTGGTTTTGTTGTTTTTCGAACACAATTTCCCCCCCACACACACAACCCCACCTCACACATCCCCCCATTCTTTTCAGTGGTCAGTGCTGAATTGTAATTGCACCAGCACACAGGGAGAATTTATAACAGCGCAACAGCATCTTACAACATCCATGCCAATAAACAGCTTTAAAGAAAGAACATTATCATTAAATGTTGTCTTTTCATTCGTCGAAAAAATGACATTGGTATTTCCTTAGTGTTTACATTTGCATGTCTCCGCTTGTATTTTAAGCCTTATTCAGATGTCACAAATTCTAATTGCTGTGTCAACCTTTTGTCTGGTAATTAATATGATCAGTCTCACTCAACAAAACATAAACATCCCGTGCCTTAATTAACTCTTGTCCCAGATGACCTCATTATGACGCACTGGCAAAACAAATCTGCTTTCAGCTGTGTTTCTGCAAGCACGTTGTTCTAAAAGAAATATGTATGTAAGTCTACTTTGAAAAATGTTATCTAGTCCTTTGAGAGAACTGAGATGCCCAATAAAATACATGCATTACACTTTTCTATTTTTCTAGAAAGTACAGTAGGTGACCAGACAGATTAAACCAAGTAAGATGTCAGTATTACTTATTTACACCCATACAGTACGTCACCTTACTGTATATCATGTACCTTGCCACAGAGATTCATGGGTAATCATTAAGGCAAACATTAAGAAAACATAATGACAAATTCAGCCAAAAACCTTGATACATAAACTAGCACTTACAGTACTTCCAAAGTTCATTCACAGGCTTTTCAATTCAGCCTATCAATCTTTTAATTGTTGTACTGCCCTTCTCAACATATTGCCAAAGAGCTCTTGACAGTATATAGCAGTTTTAGACCCTATAGACCCAACAGACCCTGTGGGCACAGAGGAGAGGAAAACAAAACTCCTCAGGGGGTGTCAAGAAACATCCTGGCCCACTGGTCCACCCTGCCAGAAGGGAATGAGTTTGTGGTACATTAATTACGGATTTATTTTTCAACTACACAACCGATAAAGTTGTGTTTCAATTGTACTCAGAGCCTCAGTCTTCCGACATCCATCAGTAGTGTTGCTGGGGTGGAATAGCAGTTACAGTGTTGAGTGACAGAAATGATAATATAAATTTGCCTGAGCAAAAAAAGATGCTGCTGCAATTTCTTTCACTACCACCTTTGCTGGTGAGTTACATCCTAGTGGACCATTATCACAGAGACTAATGCAGATAAGGTGGAGACGGTGGCAGTAACTGTATTTCTAAATGTTTTTTGCAGTCATTATTCTTCTAAAACCAATTTCTTACATTAATTTCAAGAAAGCACACAGATTGCCAGGGAGTCATCCAATATTAAAGGGTCCACATTTTACAGTAAATATTACAGAATTATGTATTGTATTATTCGATTAGTTTCCCCAGAAAAAAAAACAGAATAGCCTTACTAAGGTTACAATGGAGCAAAATTATATGTTTAGGAAAAAAAATGTTCTATGCATTGATTGAACTGTTTACCCTCTCTAATGTATTCTATCTTCTGACATTTAATGTAAATCACATTAAAAACCAAAAAGACATTTGCATATCAATAACAGAAGAACTCCTCCTCTTGGGATTGCTACATTCATTTAGTTGTTTATTTATTATGACTAGGGGAAACATAAGCTCACAGGTCTTTGATATTTTTGTATTAATATGTTTATAATGCCTGTGTTCATAGATAGTGTGAAAACATTTTGGATTAAAAAAATGTGCTTTAAAAATGCCTTCTAAAAAAACCAAGTATGCCTTTTCATATTTCATTCAGAGTGCAAACCATACTATATTTTTAATTGTGTTTCGTTCGTACATGCATATGTGTTGAATAATCCCCTTTGTTCCAAGTGCCTGGGTATGTTTCTTTTTACAGAATATTCCATCTTCAAACTCACAAGCAGATGTGAGAAATTTTAATTATGATGATAAGAATGATGATGATTCCCTTTTTTTTTTCTGAAGCACTAGAAAAGTTTTCTCTTCAAAAGGTTGGTCTTTTTACGATCCACAACTATCTTAGTTCCTGAGACAATCTTTATCAAATCAAGGAAGCACAACACTCTGTCCTCTGTGGTGCCTCTCAAGGTCACATGTGAGTAGAGAGCTGTCAGTCCTGAGTGGACAGGACTTTATCCCAAAGCCCTTCATGTTCATAGGGTGTTGGAAGGACAAGTTCAAAGATGCTTTAACAAGGGCACACTGAGCAAATACTGTGCCTCAGACATTAACCTCCTTTGTAATAGGATAGTTTTTTTCCCACAACTTCAACAAAAGCTGTAATATTCAAATGTCATCAGTATGCATTATATCAGAGTTTAAATAAATGTTCTGGGTACTTTTGTGTTTTCTTCTTTAATGCTGACGTTTTTCAGAGCTTCTTGTACCTTGTCCATCATTTGTTTTCAAAGTGGCACATTCCTCTTTTATTGTTTTTTTAAGTAAACAATTGGTTACCTGCAATTTTCTCCTTCCTTTGCATAAAAGGTCACATGTGACAACTCCATATCCTTTCTTCCACTAACACCACTGGACTTCATCAATAATTAAAGATTTAATCTGTGATATTTTCAAAGGTCAAACCCATATAAATGCAGAAATGTCAGCTCTCTCTGTACCACTTTCAATAATCTGTTTAGACTGTTTTGTGTACAAATTGAAATAACCAAAAGAATAAAATAATATAGCTGAAGCTGTTGAATATGTCCTCGTCAAATCAGACCATAAATCATTCACTGCACAACAGGGACAGCTGAGATTAAAATGGTAAGTAATCCTTCACATATGTCAAATTATATGACAGACTAGGTTCTATGTAACCAGGCTAAGTGACTTAGATATGAAAGGCTTCAATGCTTCAGAAAATACTTGACACATATTTAAATGCATTTAACATAAGCCTGTGCTAAACTCCACCCTAATTATTCTACTTAACATACTATATATTAACCTTAAGAGAATCCAATAGTCTTGTGTTGTTTTTAATCAAAGTCTGCACCAGCATGTCATCAAACACCATTACAGTTTGACTTCTTCAATTAAATCAATGATAATCTGATGAATGTGGACTATGCCTCACAAAAAGGATCTTCTCTCTTCTAAATATACCACTTACTGTACAAGTTTATCTTTTCCTATAGACCCCAGCAGATACTAAAAAAGAAAAACCTTGGACTTCCAATCCATGCACTTGCCAAAATGGGTGAGAAATCCAGAAATAAGGATAATCGAAAATGAAAAAAGCAAACACCTCTTTTTCCACTTCTTTTTTCCTACACTCTAGATGTAATTTATGATTCTGAAAAAAACATAACAAGCATTTACAACTTAAAAGCAATATGTAAAATAAATTCACAATATTGGTCGATAGTAAAACTTTCTCACAAAAGTATGTAGCTCCAATCAAAACAGATTTGATGCCAAATCTCAGTGTCTCTGTGTCTTTCAGGCACACTTTTCAGCCAATCTCCTGTGTTTATGGCATCTGCTAAATGGATGGGGGATGTATTTTCATATTAACTTCTGATTCAGCTGCCAAAATACATATTTGCTTTTAAATGTGAGATTTATTTCTGTGTGATTATTTTTGTTCAATATTTGTTAACTAAAATGATTTGGGAGGTACCTGCAAAATATTGAACTTGTATTAAAAAAGCATGTACAGTACTGTAAGTCCTAATAAAGAGTGTATTACTTAATTTTATTTCATGCTAGATTTAAATTCTAAATGGTTATTAAAGATTTTGAGATGTATAACTTAAATCTAAAAGTACATATATTTCAGCTATAAGCATAAATCTGAGAATGTGGGTTAAGTCGGGGAAACATGCTTGACTTAAAATCATTCTGGAGGGAGTTATATATGTGTTTGTGCTTGGCTTGGAAGATAGCCTGCATTTTACAAATCCTTTCAGTCTAAAATCCCCATATTGACTTTAATGTTAATGCTGGCAGTTTTACTCATTTGAAGATCGGTAAAATCCAACTCAATAAGTTACTACCCACTTAGTAAATGGCTTCTTATATGAAAGATGTAAAAATGTGTTCATTTCAGATTAATTTGGCAAAGTTAAGTGTTTCATTTAATACTATTATTGGGATCAGCAAAAGAAAGGAGGGGGAGTGTATATTTGTGAAACTCCACAAATATTTATTCAGAATTAAATAAAAAGAGGTTTATTAGTTAAACTCAGGATTCATTTTCTTTTAAAAATCTAGCAAAAATGAACAATAAATTGGTATTTTGAGATTTTCTATTTTACTAGGTATTTTCTTTGCTTTTTTACTTTTTTCACAATTTTCCATGCAGTCAGACAGCAATCACACATTCTATTCTTTGGAGATAACATTCTGGTTAATTGAAGGCTTTATCTGGTGTTATCTCCCTTGTGAAACATTTTGAGGCCAAGAAAGAGAGACATTTCTTGGTGTTTTACATTCTATTTTTAGCTTTCAGCTGGTATGGCAGAAGTCTGGAGTCTACCTGCAAGCTTTGAACAAAGATTCTGAAATCTGGTCTTTGGTATGCCTGATGGATAACAAACCTACCTGTGTTTTGTCATGAACAGTGATATTCAATTTAAAATCGGATTTTTGGAACAAGCGAGCTATATTTTTCCCAAGATGATGGAGGTGGGGGTGGGTTTTGCTAGATAACATATTGAACAGGCCTACTGCATTGAATCTTTTATCTTCTAATAAGCAATATATACTTAATAAGAAACATGCTTTATCTCATTATAAGTAAATTGCTAAATCATGCATTCCATAAATTGTGACCTGTTTTCTTACAAATGCATCTTTGTATACATTCAAAGTAACAGATGTAGTTGTTTTTAGCTTGTTATGCATAAAATTGAAAAATAACTTAATGCATCTGTATTGCCATTTTGTGTAGTGCTTAATTTATATGTGATTCCAGCTGTTTCACTATTTAAACAAAATTGGAAAACATTTATAAATGGGTGTACACAACTGTTTTAAAATCTGCAACGACTGTGTGACCTGTTACTCAATTTTAACAAAATTGAAAAAGGGCTGTTTTCCATTTTCAGCATACATAATCTGTGAATTAGTACTGTCTCTTGGTCTCTAGGCATCTGGATTTAAAGTTTTATACATTGTTTATGGCAGCAGTGGTGTGACAATTAGCATGGCCACCTGGCAGCTCTTGGGTCCTGGGTACAATATTCTCCCTGTTTTTGCATAAATTTTCTCAGGGCGCTTTGATTTCCTCCAGCTTTCAAAATACATGTTGACTAAGCAATTGGTATCTGTCAGTTGAGCATGTGTGGACCCTGGTGTGATCTGGTATCCCATCCAGAGTGTAGTCCTGCTTTCCAGGATAGACTCTCATGACCCTAACCATGAATCAGCAGCTTGGTTGGATGTACTTTTTCCTTGTTCCTTAACGTATTTTGAAGTATTGGTAGGTTGGCTTGTGCTCCTAGGTGTTTAATGTGTCATCTTTTACAATATGAACATATTTTTATCATTTTTACCTATGATATTAATTTCTGGAAACCAAAGCACAAAGTGTGGGTTTTACCTTTTCCACTACAGTGTTCTTAAAATCCTGTTCAATCCAGCATTTACATGTACTAGTGGAATCCCTTTAGACCAGATCTCTCAGACCAGTTTTTATGTGGACCAAATTACCTGCAAAGCCGTTTTAAAACTTCAGAAAACTGTAGCCGCCTGGAAAATGTACCGGAAGGACATCTAGGATGTGAAGTCTGATATCAGAAATATGTTTTTGTTTTGAGATCGCTATACTAAATTTTGAATTTTGGATAGCTAAAAGCAAGGTCAATTACTGAATATGGGATAAAAAATAACTAGCCACCTGGTAGGTAATGATGACTGTGGGCTTCATTTACTGCAAATATGGCCAAAAATTGTTTCTCTTTTTAAAAACATTAAATGTAAATGTGTTTTTACAGAGTTTTAAAGCAATGTTACTTTAGGCAATTTGACACATCTCCAGTGTTCTTCCTAGGATTAATAGTGTGTTTGGTAAAGACAAGGTTTTTCAAGAAATACAGTAGCTTTTTTATGACCATAATTCCATAAAAAAGGTCTGCTTTGTGTCTAGAAATTACTAGAGTGTCTATTGTGCGCTCATTTTTTCCAAACAGGTTTTAAGTTTAATAAAGACTGTAACCACATACGCTGTGTTATTTTGTTAGGTTTAATCTCAGTGATCTCAGTGAATGCATTGTATTCAGAAACAATGGAGCTGCATTGTTATTCCTTTTTTGAATTTATAATGTTAACAGCGTTTCATCCTCTCGATAATATCTCCTCTTCCTTTCATTTTGCTTGGGGAAATTACCCACAGTGCGAGTTTCCAAACAGCATCTTAACCTTACTCCCGCAGGCATTACACTAGGACAGCTTTACCATTCCAGTCATTGCTTTATATTCGTTTTCTTTTATTAATAGTGCCCAAAGATGGTCCTTTCAGTCACTTTTTAAATCAGGTCTGGCTGCTGATTTTTCTTCCATCAGAATTGAATTAAAGAGGTGATTACTGTTGCAAGCAACCATCTCAACTTGCCACAAATTACAGGCAGCTTAGTACTCTCTCCACGTGACACTGATGGCATGGGTACAGTATGTCAGCCAGAGGCTTGCTGTTTTCTGAAAAGGTGCTGAGATTGTCACTGAAGACAGACAGCTTGGCCAAATGATTTGTTATTAAATCTCTCTGGCAGAATGTACTGACAGGGTAATTTTTTTTCCATTTTTGTTTTGTTTTTCAGTCCTGATTTATGGCTAGGATCAATACAGTATACCAGAAGCTATCTCTTCGTGTGAAAAGCTTGTATCTGGTATGGAGCAGGAGGTACACTGCACCTGCCATTTAGAACTCTAAAATGCTGGTGTGCTAAACGGGTCTGGTTTTCACAAAAGCAACATTACTTATGAGATAGTGTGTTGTTGGTGAGAACTGTTGTAGAATTCCAACCAATGAATAAAAAGCCTGATGGCTCTAAACGTCAGTGTTTCGTAAGAAAACTTGCATGTCCTCATTTCTGCAGTGCTAGTGAATCAGTGGATGTATTGTTCATTTGAAAGACTTACGTTTCCCATTTTCATTTGTTTACTTTTAAAAGTGATTTATTTATTTACGGTTCTTTCCATGAGACTCCTACTGTGTACAGGTTGACCCCTGTTCCTCCACAGACGGCACATGAATTGGAAGAGGATGCAGGGTGGTTTTCTAAGTGACACATCACATGACACAGACTACGATGATCTGGACAGCAGGGTGGGATGAGTACTGAAACCCTTAAAATATCTGTTTAACATTTAAAGATCTTTGATAGGCAGAAGAAAACCTTGCCGATGAATTTATAGATGTTCATCAGATGTGTTCCTATAATTATTTATTGTAGAAGAATAAAACTGTTAAAATAAGTTGCAGGTATAACAGAATGAACGCAGAATTTGAACAGTATGAATCCTGTAATCAGGTATATTGTTATTGCCTGTTTTTAATTTCTTGTGATTTTTAATACAACTTTCAGTCCATCAGAAATATGCAATTCGTGGCTCCACCAGCAGAGGTGACTCGCTAGTTGCCTGCAGGCGTATCACTGGGAGATTGTGGCTTGTGGGTCATCAGACAACAAGCAGCTGTGCAGATGGGCGAGTCCAAATAGCATGTCTGTGTGTCTCATTCTCTCCCGAGTGAGCGCAGAATAGCCCCCCACAGTGCAAAGCCTGAGAAAACAATTGTTGATTCTAAATCAGGTGAGTACAGAACAAAAATTAATGGGCTTTCCTCATTAAAAAAAACACTTACATTTGAGGGGGAGAAGTCCCCCTTTCATAAGAAGTCACAAACATTGATGCACCCTCAGATAGCTCTTGGCAAGAAGTGGAGCATGGTACAGGTACTTATTTGTTCTATTGTCATTTATGCTGAATTTGATTTCATTCTTAATCATGTTATTATCATTAATAATAACATTATATACTAAGATAATTATTACTATTTTACCCAACAGATTCCTTCCAATTTGTAATAAATACCACTATTTTTAATAGAAGTAACTTAAATAATTATGATTTTGAATATTAGGTGTTGATATTTTCAATTTTACTTTAATTTATCTGTGGAATTTACAAGGTTTCAACTTCTACACAAACCTAGACAGCCACATATTTTTCTTTAACTTCTTGGTCACTTTATTGACCTGGAAGTAACCAAATTAGTATGCCACGATCAGTGGCAACATTAGCTTTAAACAAATGTTAAAGGACCGAAAGAGAATTGCCAAAGATGACACAGTTAGTTTTAAGATAAAGTTCTGTGTTTCTGGTTTTTGGTAAAGTACTTGTTAGTATAGACCAAGGAAATTAATAAGTGAGAACAAACACAAGCTGTGATACAGTAAGTGTTTCATTCTTTCATACTCTAAGCCAGCTCTTTCTCTGCGTAAATGTGAAGGGGCTCTAAATATTCTAAATATAGCCATACTTCAGCAGCCATGTCTCCCCTTGTAATCCCAGGTGGCCAACCCCGTTTGATGAAAAATTTAATTCACAATTTCTCTGCTGCAGTCTAATGAGCAATTGGGTAGACCTTCTCCATTCCTCTTGCCATCAGCTTACCTGCATTACACCCAGCTTTGTGTTCTGATCTTCATTTCATTAGGCCACCAATTAATTTCCAGAAATAGTCATTAATTTTCACTTACCCTGAACTATCATATCATCATATCATATCATATCATTTGTAATTATGCATTGAGCAGCCTCATAGCACAAAATCTCAGGCTTGCCTCAGGCATCTGTTTGTGTGGAGTCTGCATGTTAACACTGTGTTCACATGGGTTTTTCCCTGGTTTCCTCTCAGCTCCCCAAAGACAAGCTTTCTGACTTGATAAGCTGTTCTAAATATTTCCTTTTTCTGGGCAACATGATGAAACAGCTTTCCATGGAAGGTGCGCACAGTTGTGTGTTCTCCGTCCTGCCATACAGCGTGCTTTCAAGGATAGATCTGGGTGGAGGGGCTTACTGATAATGGGTGGGTGGTTACTGTAGTCAACTGCTGATCTTTACATGTTCAACTGGATTTGTATTCAGTGTGCAAACAGGGGAAAATCCTACAAATTGTACTGCAGCCCGGTCACCAAATATTTCTCGATGTGCACTTTTGTCAAGATTGCTTTGACTTCAGAGTGTGAAGAGACCTTTTTTACACCTCATCTTGGTGAACCTCAGTACTCTGGAAGGCTTGTTGAGCATTTTTAATAAATTCTGAATTTGAAGCCTGTTTTGTTGGTTTGATTTCTCAGGAGGTATATTTCTAGATAATTGGAGAGAGCTCTGGGAGGGCGTATTATTAAGTTTTTAAGCTCATGCTTTTCTCCATTTAAGTCAATCAAGACTGGCCAGAACTCTGTGTTATGGTTCATTTTGGTGATTTACTGTATATCCCCGTGCCATATGTCTTCAGATTTTTCTTTTGGAAAATGTACAGTGTGGAATGAAATTTTTCTTAAGTACTTCAACATCCCAGCACTGTAAATATCGTATTCTTCTGAGACACATGTTTTCATTTTATTTTGAATGTAGATGTTGACCTGCTAGGAGAAAATGCAGAAAGCACATGATGTTGGCACACTGTGGTCTGTTCATCATTGTCAGCACTTCTGTGTCTTTAATATAGTTCCAGGCTTTTTATCTGAAGCGGTCTGTATTTAACATACAGTACATAGAAAGGAATGTTAAAATATGCAATGAGTTTTGCGTGTGTGTTTTAGGACTGATTAATTTATTTGTGTCACAAACATATGTGATATACATACAAACAAAAACAATAACTGTATATCATATTGGGTTTTTTTCCACAATACTTCAACAGTTTCACATTTTGTAATGTGAAATCTGTGCAGAAGTAAGCCATAGGCACTCTGATGTTTTAGTTGTATAACGCAAAGCAGTGATGCTGTAACATGTAAAAAAACCCATCAAACTGAGTATAGTTTAACTTTCCACAATACTTAATAAATGGAATAGAATTGTGCTGCTATGAAAATCATATGAGAGAACACCATGCTGAGGTAACGACCATATTTTAACCTTAGCACACCCACTGCCATCTACAATAGCTACTGTAAGATGTCAGCTAAGATAGCTAAGGTAAGATGTCATGCTTACTTTGATGCACTGAGGTTTGTATTTCAGCGGATTCACTAGACATTTACCTGGGAACAGTTTACCTGCTCTCACAAAGGGCAAAGAGATGTTCCCAACCCAGCTACACTTTGAGGCAGGAGGAACGGTGACTCTGAATTTCACCATGGGGTTTGGTTTTACCTTCTAATTCTGAAATTTCAGTGGGTTAATTCAGACCTAGATATTAACCAGGAATGTGTCACAGGTTCACTGCCAAATCTATTTTCAGTTATACCAAAATACTCACAACTGACTTTTTTTCTAAATATAGTCACATCGTTTGACTTTTTTTTTAATTTCACCATAGTGTGCTAAGACAAATACAGGATAAATATAGGGATGCCCAGAACAATGTCCTAAAATCCACTTTAAAAAAGTAAATAAAAATTATATATCTCGATTTAGATGAGGTAGTTTGACTGTTAGTATTGCTGCTGTCTCACAGCTCTTGAATTCTGTTTGAATCCAGACTAAGGTGCCTTCTGTGTAGGGTGTGCGTGTTCTCTGTTTGTTTAAGTAGACTTTTTCTGTCCGCTCTGATTTTCTGTCACCTTCCAAAGACTTGATGTTTCTAAAGTGCCTCCGTGTACAACTATCTCCTATACCATGTGTTTCTGGGCTAGGCTCTAGGTTACCATGACTTTGCTAAGAACAAGCAGCTTTCTAATAACAGACGAACAAATGCAAATGGAGTTTTACATTTTCAGATGTGCACCCTCTAATGTGAAGAATAAATTGCAAACCCTGCAGCCGCAGTAATGATCAAAATGTGCACGCTTCCTAACAGAGTTGTAAAAAAGAGTTGCTGTACTGTGTCGTCTTAACATACAGTAAGTTTTATACAACAAGTGTCCCACAACAGTGCAGAATAACTAACCCAGCCCGGCTTTTTTAATTTTGTGATATCTAGACAAGGGATTTCACACAAAGGGTTACCTTCCAAAATACCCTTTTCCTAACTCAAAGAAAATTAGTAATTGTATGTGTGCTTTTTTCTATTTTACCTCTTCTACGTCTCATCAGAAGATTCAGAAATTGTCTCCTGCTGTCCCACCTCAGCTGTAAAACCCATCGATCTTTCCTGAGCTCTGCACTGAGTGTGCCGCAATGCACATCAACAAAGAGTTTGAAAGACCATTTTTCAGAACTTGCTTTGGAATAAAATAATATATCACACTAGCTCACTGCCTCAATTTCAGGGGATTCATACTATTCAGTGACAGTGATGATCAACTAACACTAGACCAGCCTCATGCAGTATCAGAAACAGTAATTACAACCAGACTACAGCATTGCAGAAGTTTCAGTCTATTGACTGCCTAAGGCTCCATTTTGTGTTTCCATTTACATGCTGAACCTCAAATAGTGAATAAAACTAAAACAATTTTTGTGGATAACTACAGTATGTGGTTCCATTTTAACAATTCTAAGCAGAATGACTCCAAAACACTAGTAAAATGAAGGATATCACTTTATCACATTAAAGGATATTCCCAGTGTTTGTATTTTGCGATGGTATATACAGTATTATAACATCTGATTTTGACTAAAGACATAGTGTCCTTCACATAGTCCGGACTCTTTTATTTGTGAATTTCAAGATTCATTTTTTTATTAATTCTGATACATTTACTGATGCATTCTAGGTCAGAGTTAGTGAGGATCATTGTAGTATTTTTAGGTCAACCATTTTGTACTGTTCATCTTCAGAGAGAATGATTGCAGACATCACAAAACATTCACTCAGGAAACAGGGATCTAGCTTCTCTAGTAAGTGATGTGCAAGTACTATGCCCCGATCAGATTGATACTGGCATTAACCAGGGGTTTACTGCCTCCTTTCACAAATTAGGAGGACAGTATTGGGAGGTTCTCTAAACTCCTATACTGCTAACTTTCAGAGTACAACACATAATGACAGCAGACATGGAATGGTAGAAAGCACATAACTTCCAGACAGTGTATGAGCCAGTTAGTCTTTCCTGAAGAAAATACAGTTGGGGAAATTCCAAGATATCTGAAGGTATTCCCCCAAGCCATCATTAGTTACTCCTCTGTTCTGTCAAGGCTAATGAAAGGCAATGAGTCAAAACATCCTGGAACTTAATTAGGCTCAAGAAAAACACAGTTGCTGGGCCCCTGAACACAAAGAAAGAAAGAACAAGTTCCCATGGACTTGCTCGCCTTTGAAGTAGCCATATTTGTGTCCACTCAGTGAATTTCTCTGACATACAGTATAAGAGAGGAACACAATTCTGAGAGATGGATTGAGGGCTTCTAGTATTGCTGCAGTAAACATAAGCTATCTTTACCATTCTGCTGCATTGACCCATTTACTACCAAAGTGGCAAGATTGAGCCAGGAACATCACTGTAGTATAGCAGCTCATAAAGAACCTTTATATGGTACTGTATCTCTGTCGCAACACTGGATTAAGAAAGCCAGACGTTGCAGTAATTCCTTAACATGTGTGTGTCCCTAAAGGTTCCTACAAGGATTTTTGCTTTGTTTTATAAACCTTTAACAAATGTGCTTCTCAGCATCCTAAAACAGCACAAAGATATAAGGATGTCATCTTCTTCAGAACAACCAGGAGAGATTACTTAATGCTGGTCTATTTGTCTTCAGCACTTTAATTTTTTATTACGTTTTGAAAAATTTCCCTTCTCTTTACTAGTTTTTCCAAAGGACTTAATAGCTTAATGGGAGTTATTTTTCTGCTGCTGGTATTGACTGGCTTCTGCTTTTTTCACATCTTTAGAAAGTTTTGACAGCCTGCATATATTGCATATAGCCAAAACACACACACACGCAGCCTAAGCAAAAATGAATTTTTAATATATTCCCTCTTTTGCTTAGAGATGCAGCCTAGAAATCAGGCCAGACCCCAGTGATGAAGAACCAATGTGATTTAATGGCCCCACAGGGCAAATATAAATATAGCTCGAGACTGCCACACTTTTTTTAAGGAGCCTGTGTGACAAGACCTTCACCCACAAACCCTGAGTAGTAAAACAAAATGAAACCCACTGATTTTCATTATGTCTTCTTGTTAGAAGTGTGAAAACAGGGATACTACTGTTTTATGTGCAGTTTCCCCTGGTTTGCTGGAAATCTCTGCACAGACCTCACATTTGCCCATTAATTCATTCACGCAATGACTTCATACAATACTTATGGATAGTTGATCGGCTTGGTTTGAATATAATATCAGTGTGAGTTTTCTTTTTTTTTGTCCCAGATAAAACTACAAATACGCCAGTAGTCAAAAACAGCACCTTGTAAATGTCAGTGTATCAAGCAAACACTTGATGCAAAATCTCCTTTGACCACTAGGTGGAGAGACAATACTTCATCAACACTTTTAAGAGAAAAAAAATCTGTTTATATACATACTGTACTGTATATATTTAACATAGTAGTATACAAACAAATGATTTCTGTTTTATGTGTAGAATACAGTAAAATAAACAACAGATTTTGCATGATTCATAGAAAAGATAATGTCAGGATCCAACACATTATTTGTGAGCTTTTCACTGGTAATGGATGAGTATAATCCAGCTCAGCCGAACAGTGTACTATTAGCATATGTAGCAAAGCTGAGGAAAGGTTGGAACCAAAAGATTGGTATGGCACTTATCAAATTCACAACAACTAAAAAACTATTTTTTCTGAGCCCAACTCATGACTAAATAAACTGATAAATCTATTTCCTTCAAAATGTTATTACAAGCAAAATATTAAAAATAGCTTCGTGATAAGATGCAAAACATTCATAGATATAAACACAATGACTAATACAATGAAATACATATAATTAAACTTTTGCTGTTTATTTCTGTTACATCGTTTGAAAAGGAATAGTATATGTAAACTTACTGAAGAGCTTGCCATAGTGTTCTAAAGCAACAATCCACTGACTGATTATTCCAATATAGCGTTTTTCTCTTGTATTGATCCAGGCATTAATTTAAGCAGAAAAAAAATGAACTTAATTCATTCAAAAGGCGGATTGTATCCTGGTTACAGAAATGCAATTCCAATACTTAATGTACATGCCTCAACAGCAAGTCAAAAAGAAAAAAAACAGATTATCTCCTTCACAGGAACACAAAATCCATTTTTATTTCACAGGCTGCAAGACTTACACAAAGGTCCCCAAACATACAATTCAGAAGTATGCAAAAATACTTTTGTGATGGCACAGAAGCCATCTTTTCATCTTTTCTTAGCCCATTTCCAGAACAACTTAATACAGTATTAGTAACTGAAAAGTGTAAAAAACATTAGAAAGAAAAATAAACTATATATCTTCAGCCATCACCATGCTAAATTAATTTCACTGGCAGTTCGTTTCAGTGGTTTATTTGATAACTTCTAGGAAAGCACTGTAGTTGTGGAAGCAAAATACCTGGTTGCCAAGCAGACTTGTCATTCTTTAGCTAATTAAGATGGACAGATCTGGTCTGAAACTGTGTTTTACAGCACTGTAGCTGTAACACTGAATTCTATCCATAAAGAGTTACCTTCCAACCCTAATCAAGCCATAGACCGCTAAGGGCACTGTTTTGTGAAGTCCAAACTTAGTCTGTTAAATTAAAAGTGACAGTTGAATGCAGAAATGGTGACAGTATGACAGTGTTATGCCAGGATTGAGCTACAATTATATTATGTGCAATGTTTGTGGCAAAAGTGTCATGTAATTAGGGGGGAAAATCTACTTCTGCTGGTGTAAAAACGTCTTCAAAATATTTTAATGGCATCAGACATCCTTAAGGGCTCCAGTGCTCCAAATTAAAACAGCATTTGTTCACATCAAAGGGACATTATCTCCCAGAGCCACGCATGTTAGCAATTTAAATGAAGATTTCAGGAAAAAATACTCTGGACACATGCCACAAAAATAACGAGTGTTGATTTGTATTATGACTGGACTTCTAAAATGGCACACTTCTGTTGGGGGAACCTACTGTAATCAACTTAAATAACCGACATTTTTATGCGATCTATGAAACAACATATTTAATCCTGTGACTTTAGATTACATACACAGTTTCATTTTCATTACATTAACCTCTAGTTGAACGTAACAATAATGTTATGGAAATTTTCCTGTTTTTTGTCTTAGTTTTGCTGTTCTTCATAAGAATACTATTAAAAGTAAAAAATGGTGTCTACTGTATATCCATGTAACCAGGAACACAAATGCTTTAAACATTTAGCCAAATTTCTAATCATTTGATGATTATTAAAATGTTTTAAATATTTAAATTGTGGGGCAATATACTGTATAATATTATGTGTACGTTTTTTCCAGGTTTAATGCAGTATTGGACTCATGACTTGCCTGCCTTCAGACTGTTGTTTTTTATCATATCTTTTGAGTTTTTCTCTTCAAGCTTGCAGTTGTGTCAATGCAGATACATTCTCATGATGTTTATTTTTTTATTCAATTAATGTATTGAAAAAGATATCTTGGTAATTATTTTAATTAACTCAAAACAAAAAGTCAGTAAACGTTTTGAACTCCACCCAGAAATGTGCAGTATCAGCCACTCACCCACTCTCTGTTACAACACATAGTAGTTTATCCAAAATATTTTTCCCACACTTTCTCTTGCACTGCTACACCCTTTAGCATAAACCATGTCTAGAAACTTTAGCTCATATTTGACAGGTCTGAACTAGCAACGTAGCTTATATTTTTGGGTTTTACAAATTAAAATATAACATGGTTGACACAATGTTTTCCAACAATGCAGCGTGGTGTTAAGTGGTGTGTGACTGAATGAATACAGAGTGATAATTCTACTATTAAAATTTGAACACAAAAGTAAAAATTAAACACATTATGTACGGTATATGGTTATTGAACCATATAGATAAGAACTTGTTTTGGATTTCACATTTACACTTTATCTGATTTCATGTAGGTTGTTTTAAAATTAATCCTTATACTCATTAGGAATTAATTATTGTGTATATTCCACTCGATGTTTACTGAACTATGTCTTAAGGGATGCAGACATAATGGAGGATTGATACACTTCAAAGTCAACTGTGCTTCACCAAAGTATTTTATTTCACTTCTAACTATATCCATTCTGATGTCTTTTCAGAAGAGTTGGGTCACAGCTGGAGATAAATGAGCAAAAACCACGTGACTTGAAAACTCTGCTGACATGATTTTCCATTATTCTGTGATAATTGCTATTAGACTTAGTAAAGGATTAAGCTGAATACGATACAGCCATCTAGTGGGTTGTGTGGAAGTGTGCAAGATTCATGTGCGGTGCAGCTATGTTGCTTAAAAACATTACAAGATGAGCAATGATGTGTCCCAGTTTCACAATACATTAACAGCATTTTAGTGTATTTGAACATTTTCTGTTTGCAGATTTTGAGGCTTTTGAATGTGACTCCCAAATCATGTATTTCAAAATGAGTATAAAGAAATGCATACCACTAAAAATAAAAAAATATTGGGAAAGATTGCAAATTAGACGTTATCTCAGCAGTTCCCAACTCTAATTCTCTGGCCCCTTGCTTTTTCAAGTCTTTAATTAATTGAGTCTTTTTAATTTGTCAACAGTTTAATAGTAGAGTTGTCAACGCGTAGCACTTCCATTCCAAGTCTTTGCTCACACTAATCCTTGATTATCGAAGTAATCTTCATTAATTACACTATTGATGATCAGGTCAGTTATTTTTGTTCTGAAGTCTGGAATCTTTTGTTTGGAGTAGAATTATCAAGGCTGACTACCCCTGGTAAATGACTTGTGGATAAAGTTTAAACTTGTGCAAATAAAACCTTAATTGGATCAATTCAGCTCTGCTCCCTGATGCAAAACTGTTTATAACTAAAAGAGATGCGAAACCTTCTGAATTCTGGACCCTGATTATTGGTTTTTGGAGCATTTGATATGTTCCTCTTTCTTTAAAATATCACTCACTCTACTACAAGTTTTTCCTAGTTTGTTTCTTTTTTTCATACAACTAAGTACAAATTATACCGTCCATCCTTTTTCTAGTCGTTTTATTCAGTTAAGGGTCATATGGGAACCTTAGCCAATCTTGGCAAGCAACAGGCACAAGACAGGATACACCCTGTTCAGGATGCCAGTCCATTAGAGGGCACACACAGACACACACACACTCACACCAGGGCTAGTTTTCCCTGAAGCCAAGTAATCTCTGGGAGAAGACCCAGAGGAAACCCATGCAAACACAGGAAGCACCCCAGGTCCGGAATGGAACCCAGGGCCCCAATGCTGTGAAGCACCAATGCTAACTACTGCATTACTGTACTGCCCCCAGACTATACCAGTAAAGTTAAAATAAACGTACAGAATCTGTCATCATTTTCTGTAATAAAAAAAGTAGAAAAGAAAAGTGATGTACCTGATAATTGTTTTAATGAATCCGCAAGGAACTGAAACTGATCTTGAATATGATTCTCTTCCACCAAGGTTTTCAACTTACTGAAGCTGTAGATCGGAAATGTCCACCCAACCCAGGACCTGCTAGCTTGGTGTTTCTGCTGGTTTTCTAGGTCTCTGTAAAGCAGCAGGACCTGACAAGCTGGCAGAGAATGTTAAATTGGTCTATTGCACCAATAATGAGCTCATTTACAGTATGTCACTAGGAACCAGGTTGGAATTAAAATCCACAGACACATTGCCCCTGCAGGACCAGGCGTGGACAACCCTGCTGTAGTTGATGATAACATGATATGACACCTTTTTTCCTTGGAGCAGTGATACCTACAGGTAAAAATTCCTAACATACCTAAAAACGTCACATTTTTTCTATTTCTCACTGTCCACAGCTTTATCGACAAACATAAAGAATCTGCTGACACCCAGAACTACAGCTTCTACAAGGTCATAGGTACTGTAAACTGACAGTCTCAGTCATTATTTTGAAATGACTCTGCACTTTGAAAAATCTAGCTAAAGCTCTGTGTACCTCTTTTCTAAAAAACTGAATATTTGGATTTTCAATATCAGTTTCACAAAGGTTTAATCATTATACCCTTCAACTTTAAACTCAAAAATAAAAATATGACTAAATTAAAACAATTTATGATGAGTACTCTGACGTCTCTGTTGACTCAGCTTCTACCTGGCTTCTTTAATAGAAGGACAGTAATACATCTCCTGCAGCAACTTTTTTCTATCTTTTTATTTAACAGAAAGGATTTACAAATTCAACACATAATTTTAAAAAATCATTTACGGTATGAAATCAAAATGGTTTTGTTGTTGTTTTATTTTGTTTTGGTCACAGTTTCTTTGAATGAACATCACACAAGGCTTTGATAACATCCCAGTTTGGATCTCATTTTAGTTTTATCTGATTGTAACCCACTGATATCACCTTTTATATTCATACACAAAAACTGTCCTTTCACAGCCACTTTACCAGATTGTTTACTATATTAACAGTTTTGTGTTGTGTGCGTCAGGCATTTTGTCTGTATGCAAGGTATTTCAAATATTTCTATTCTGGAAACATATGAGCAATTAAATATCCAGTACTATGTGCTAAACAGTATTATGGTATTTTTTTGTAAAAGTGTAACTAATCATTAGTATAGGTCAGCTACTGATGCTTTATTAATGCTCTGCTAATATATTACAAGTTACAAAGCTTCTAAATGAAATCTACAACTCAAATCTAAAATGTTAATGACTTCTTAAAATGTTAACATCTGCCAAGGAAACTTAACCTGCCTTATTTTGTGTACCATCTGCCTTTTGCTTTGTTACAATTGTTGTTTCACTTTCTTTTCATGAGAGAAGAATATCTTTATAATTTAAAATTGAATAAATAACAAGAATAAATGATTGTAATAATTCAGTTGGGTTATCTGAAGACCCAATGCAATTTAACAAGTAAAAACTTTTCCTTACTAAAAAAAGCTTGCAAGATGAGCACATTATAAATCCCCCATAAAACAGCCAAGAAATACAAGCCATGCACCGGTCATTTGTCCTTAATAGTGAGAATAAATTAATAAACAGCATGTGTTTGATAATGATCTCTTTGATGAACTGGGTTTATTCAAACACACTGTTCAATGCTGTATTACAAAATTGTAATTTTTAATAACATTTTCAAACAGCACTAGTAGGCATTCATTTTGTACACCTTTGTACAATGCTGGCTTTGTAGTTTATTCAAAAAGAAGCTACCATGTGTTTAAAATATTCTAACAAACTGAGGTTGTGAGAGAATACCACAGCAAAAATGTGTAAAAGACTTTTGCTGAGTAAAAGAATAAGAAAGTGTGAGTCAAAAGTGTGAAAAATGTGTACATTTTTACCAAACTCTACTTATAAGTCAACATAACAGTGTAACATACAGTACTGTACCGTCACCTTTGAAGTATTGTACTAACTAGACAATTCATAATGGTGTAGCATAGGATAATTTAAGTTCCGATGTTTCACTGATACAACGTACAATAAGTAACGTTGATTTTCTTGCTACTATATCTACACTACAGATCTATGTTTTGTTTATCATGCCTAATGCTTTGACTTGGGATGGGTCCACCAATGAGTAAATTATGTCACCCAACAGGTTTATATGCAGAGCCTCTTGAAAACACAAATCCTGCTGGGATATTCATAGAAGGGTGCATTCATTTTCTTCTTTTAACTTTAGCCATTTACAAAGTGTATCACTTGAACTGTAAGTACTGTATGGCCATTTAAAGCGTCATTGCTCATTGCACTTCTCTCATAACAAAGTGTAGTGTAATAAATTCTTTTAATTAAAAATGCTAATTTCAGTACAGAACGGTGCGTAATATACAGTATACCTGCTATACCATTCCTTAAAATATCCTTAAAATTTCAACTTGACGCAATTTTTTTCCTTTGAAAATACCTTTACGTAAGTATTTGTCTTATCTCTTCCAGGTTGTCTTGGTAGAATAGTTTTCTGGTCTTTAATGTGCGCAACACCTTTCCGCCTTCTCCGAGCAACGCAGGACTGGTGCCGCCCCTGTTGTTTAACCTCCAAGCGCAGGTAAACCTGTCACTGCTGGAGGGCTGACCTGTTGCCGTGATCGACAGAGAAGGATCAGCTATGAATAATCAATTCGGTGTCTTCTGTAGTTTCTAAAAGGAAAGGGGAGGTAGGACGTGAGGGGGTCGCTCTCCTTGTAGCTATACTGTACATTACATCAGGTTTGGTACCTGAGTTTAAATTTAAAAAAAACGAACAGCTTTCGACTCCACTTCCTACATTGTCACACTCCCCATCTAGAATCGAATGAGCATGGCCAGCACGGCTAACATAGTTCGCAATGGAAACGTGAAGTTTAATTTAAACCAGAACAACTTAAAAAATGACAGTATTACAAGAAACGGATTCAGCAAAAACTGCCATCAGGTGAGTAGCTCTGAAATGTGAACCTTCTGGTGCCCTAACACTCATTTAGCGCTGTTAAAATATAGGGCAACCCAGATATTAACTTGGAGTTAAAGTTGTAAGCGTTGCCATGAACAATCGTGCAGTAAATACAACAAACTAAAAATAACCGTAAAACAAATATTATAATGGTGTTTTGTGTCGGGTTTAATTGGGAAATTAATTCACGGAAGGTGTCAGAAGGAATAGCCAACCCGGTTTCCATAGAAATGTCTTTTGTATATGTAATTAATCATGATACGCAATGCACCTACTCTTCTGCCAATTCCTCGACAACGTTTGTGAATGGTTTAAGCTTAACGGTCACTAAGTCGATATTTAGTCGATATTTAGAAGTGAGGAAAAGCAACTCGCCTCCCTAATAACGTGAAAGTATGAGGAAGTGCTGCTTCAGTCGACAAACTGAAATGCAGGTATGAGCAGTGGAGCTTAAAAGTTTTTTTTAGAAGTCGAATGATAATTATGAAAATGATTGTTATTAGTATAGAAAATGTAGGAATTGCGTACTGAAATAGCTTTCTGGTGTAAAAAATAGATGTGTCATATCTATTTGCGGCAAGTTGTCACTTTAAAAAAATGTCGCCTGTTAACGCAACACCCATTTTCAATTTAGTTTATTGTTACTAGGCAACATCTGCATATGGGACAGATGTGGATATTACATTATATTTTGTTCATTTACATATTTGGTAATTCAAGAATTAAAACATGTACATAGACATAATTTTGCAGAATTATTACTCATAATAAGACATTTTCTTCCAGGAAATGAAACACATATTCATTTTGGTCCAATAGGAGACTTTGTTGGGATGTTTCACAATATGCATGAACATATTGAATATGTACTTTGTTGTCTGTATTTTTGTATTGCCTGCACACATTATTATTAAGAAATTAATACTGTTCTAAATGAGGAAATGTGTTCTAAAAATTTAAATGAATCTCAGTGTGACACTGTGTCATAGCCCATAATAAAATATATACAGTCAAACAATAAAAATGTAAGAGCTGGGAAATTTGTGGCCGTTCTCTTGAGTCTAAGCTGTTACTTAGTTCCAGTCCACAGGTTTAAAGAGATGCTGACATGCCCTCTATATGTTGCCAGAAAAAAAAAAAACATTTTTAATCTGGCTAGTATTTCAATAGGTTTTAAGACAAAACTCACTACAGCAGCCTCTGGGCAGTCACAGAAGAGCTATTCTGGCATCACACTGTAATAATCATGGATCCCTGTGGAGCAGGAGAAGGGACTACACTGACGCTCTGTTACGTATACTGCATAGTGATGTAATCAGGCCATGCACACATTTATCAGCTATTTCTCATATCAGTTTTGCTGATATGAGAAATGGCATTCATTTTTTGTGTAGCTAACATGAACCTTACCTTCATTTTTACTGTATGTGTAGGTTGTTCATGTTTTGCTGGGTGAACTATCTGCAGCAGCTGCTAGCCTCAATATTGTCTATGGCTTTTTGAATTTACTGAAGATCTCAGATGAAACCATCACTCCCTCAACCCTCAAAGTACTTCTGCGATTTTATGCAGAATGTGAGATTTGCAAACAGTCTAGTATGCATCAGAAATGGAGTATCTGAAACCACAGTTTCCCTCTGAGAACAATCACATGGTGATGACTGCATTGGAAAAAATCAATCTTTGCTTTTGCACGTATATGGCAAACGATTTAGCCCAGCATGTCTGAGATTCAAAAAAGAACTAAGAAATGGAATGATATGAAGTGCTTGTGTAGCTTTTTATTATTTCTGGGGTTTAGCAGAAAAACATGTTTTCTACAAGAGATACAAATACAGTACTGTATAAACAATTAAATAAGCTCTTGACTCTGAAAAAGGCTAGTTGATTCTGTATGTCAGAGTTGAAAATGTTAAGTTCCTTAAATTCAAAGATGAGGAAGGAAATGTTTGTTTTGTTAGGCAGGGCAAAATAAACGTCATGTCTTCTTTCAGTTTTGGCCAGGAGCAACATATTTTATCTCATTTATTGGTAACGTATTAAAAACAATTAGGAAATAAAGTTGAACCAGTGTCTATATTACCAGTGTCTTTACAGTAAGACTTGCTAGATGTGATTCTTATGTTTCTCATGTGTGAAACTAAGGCTTTTCTATCAAACGTCAAATCTTATTTGAAATATTGACATATTACTATGTATTCACTGATTTTAGTTTGTATTATGGAAGATTTCACAGTTTAGTGTTAAGTTTAAAGTATGATTTTCATTTTTTAAAATACACCTATAGTACTTTTCAGTCTTCAGACCCTGCTATATTTAAGAATTTAAGAAGTTTTTCATTAAATGTTCAACACTGTGATCTTGTATTAAATCTAAAATTATAAACAAATTGCCAAAAAAAATTGTTCATAAACAAATTGTTAAAAATATTTGATTATACATCATTAATCTTCTTTGAGAATTGTTTGTCAAGTTTTCATGGAAGATTACATACTGAATAGCAGTAATTTAAAGTCCGTGTTTAGGTTTTCACCCTTTGTCACCACTTATTCGGGAATGGTTTTCATAAATTCTTCTTATCTGGTTTTGTTGTAGAAAAATGGCACTGCAAATGGAGACCCACAGAAGTGGAAGTATAAGGAGTCCTTTGAACAGGCCCCTCTTTATGTCGCTGTCCTCACCTATTTGGGCTTTGGGGTCGTGACACTCTTTGGCTACTTCAGAGACTTTCTTAGAGCCATTGGCCTTGAGAAGTGTCACATTGCACAGGAAAGGGAGGAGCAGAAGGTAATGTGGGCTGGCTACACTTTCATGGAGGTTCATCTGTTTCTTTCAAGCCCTGACATTTACAGTATGCTGGACCCTGTTACTAAAGATTGTCTTTGGCTTCAGCTGGGAATGAATTTAATAAACTCAGTTTATCTGAATCTCCCAAAGTGACATTACTTCATAATAAATGGTCTCTTGTGTGGCAATTGGCAATGACCATTCGAATAAGAAATTGAATGCAACAAACATCAAATGAAATGTCCATTTTTATGTGTTTTTTTTCAGTGATTCCCATATGCCAACCCTCTATTCTGGCAGTGTAAAGCCACTTATAACAGTTGAGTTTGAGGAAATGAAAGAGGGATGTGAGCCGCTTAAAGTTGCAATTCTTTCCTAGTGAGAGTCACATTATTCTTCATTTCATAGTGAACCTCTTTTAAGATCCCATCAAAAATTCAGTTCTGGGTGAAATTTGTAGTTAAGATGGGGAGGAACACTCCTAGTCAAGACATCTACTGAAAATGAATCAAGACTTCTGTTTGGGGTAGCAAGATAAATGAAAATATAACTTGGCCTTAAACGTCTTTTAAAGATGATAGAATGGCAGGACTTGAATGTCCCTAGCATGTTTATGTTGTTGACTTGTGTTGCTTACAGCACACACACGCACAGTTGGTATTCCTGTTGCTGACAGTTCAAGGGACATAACAGATGAGTGTGTCTTAGGTTTTGTTGCATGTGCTGAAGGCATTTATTCTCATGTTGACATTTACGTCATTCATTCTTATTTCCAACAAGGCTTTACTGCTCTTCACTCAGTGTTCCTCTACCCACATTGCTGAACAAGCACAGCTTTTTACGGTGTGCTTTTGTCCAGGTCTGTAAGGTCTGTACATCTTTAAAGAGGTTGTATAAAATCTATAGCAGGCACATTTAAATTATTAAGCTGCATTTAAATCCCTGTCTCTTTAAATTGGTGAAGCCATTTTATTATTGCTTCTGTGACAAAGTGTGAATTTTGTGACCATTATTCTTTCGTCATTTGTTGCTGTGCTGTAGCAACGGTAGATGCTTAAGCAGGACAACAAAACAACTTTTAATGTGAATCTAATGACAGCCCTCACCTTGGAATAGATAGGCTGTCTTTTGTTTTCTTAACTGAAGGTCTGTTTCCTAGGGTTGTGTTACTTTGAATTCTTTGTTATTAGCATCCCCCAAGGCTGAAGTCACTGGAAGGAGGTAGAATTAATGTTAAAGAAAGGGCAAATACATACTTGGTCAGACTTCAAGTGATTTTAATTTATTTTACAGGACTTTGTTCCACTTTATCAGGATTTTGAGAACTTCTACACACGAAATCTGTACATGAGAGTCCGAGACAACTGGAACCGACCCATTTGTAGTCTGCCAGGCCCTGTATTTGATCTCATGGAGAGGGTCACTGATGATTACAACTGGACTTTCAGGTATCGTAGGTCCTCAGCTTGGTGAAACAGAACAAAATGCCAGAAGAGCACTCATGCACTCCTGAGTGACTGGGTTATTAATGGGCTTACTTACAAAAGGCCTCAGAGCATTTTCTGTAATGGATTAAGTCTGCACATGTATCCCCCTAATGACATTGCTCTGCTATAGGCTTGTTGTATGATGATATCTGTTCGCATTGTGGGGATTTTCAAAGTGGAAAAAAGCCTGCTCAAGCCACAGAATCTCAGTAATCTTTGCAAAATTACAAAATTCTGCTGCTTTTTTTCCTTCTGTTAGATATATAGTTATATAACTATACAGTATATATGTGACCGAGCAAATAACTTACATTGGACTGTGAATGCTAGATAGAACACTTGACAAAACATTGTTTTATACTTGGCTTGTATTTAGAATATGTACTGTCATAACCAGGATTAGAGTATTTATAATAATGATGAATAACTTACTATTTCCCAGTGTAGAAGAATTATGGTTATTTGCAAATTAAGAAGACTAGGGATTAAGTCGACAGAGTGCCCACAGACCAAAATCAGCCCCCCTTATATGTAACAACATATAAAAAAGAAGGAACAAGTAATAGGTTTATTCGATGCTGAAAAAAAGAAGAAAGAGAACACAACGTTTCGTCCGTGGAGCCTTCTTCACCTGAAGAAGGCTCCACGGCCGAAACGTTGTGTTCTCTTTCTTCTTTTTTTCAGCATGGAATAAACCTATAACTTGTTCCTTTGCAGCCTACGCATGCTGACGCAGCTACCCACCTGAACTACTATAAAAAAGAAGGTTAAGGTTAAGATTTTATGCTATTCTCATTATTGTTTCTTTGCAGACACACAGGGAAGGCAATTAAAAATGTGATAAATATGGGTTCCTACAACTATCTGGGCTTTGCAGAAAATAACTTCTTAGAAACGGTGGCAGACACAACAAAGGAGTATGGTGTTGGGGTTTGCAGTACCCGACAGGAAATGGGTGAGTGGTGGCCATTTGCTGTTTACTGTTTTCTTTTTTTCTAAATAAATAGGTCATTAGTTGTCACATACTTGTACAATCGGAAAGATCCAAGACTAGAATTTGAGAGCAGAGACAGCTATTTGCATCTTAAACATTTCTGGTAGTCCATTGTTGGTTTATCCCTGTGGTTAGGTTTACTCCAGACTTTGTCATGCTTTACTGCACTAATAAAGCATTCTTTTCCACTGCAAATAATTTCACATAAACTTGACAGTCCTAGTTGTTTATGTATGTTCTCTTTTGAAACAGTTGAGCTTTGTGGGACATGACAAGAGCTTTTCTTTTTGATCCTGTGATTTTAAGTAGGGCTTTGTTATGCAATATTTTGTACAGTATATTGTGTTCTTTGAGTTTTGTTTCAAAGTCTGTTGTGCACCTTTCTGCCAGTATTTGTTTCTTATCTCACACCATCTGATTCTGACATTCATCTAATCTTTTCCTCCTACCCCTGTAGTTTTCAGAAATAGGCCTGTTGGTGGTTATTCTGTTGAAGCCTCAGGTAATGTGTCGACATGGCTGAGCTCAATAATACTTTTCACTACAGTGTAATAAGTCTGTTATTATGAAGCTAATCAATAACACAAATGAGTCTCAACACAAGGCTAACATGATAAACGGACTTTGATGATAAAACGTCCATTCTAAGGAGCAGTAAATATCCTGTCAATTAGAAGTCAGCACCTTTATACCTTATGATATTTCTAGTACTCTATTAATGTTTTGGATGTACTTAATGCTTTTACTGCAGGTTCTGGGAATGACAGTAAAAGAACTGAAAGGGGAACCAATAAAAGTGTGGATCTAGGCACTGTCCAACTGATCAGAGTGTCTGGAGAGAAGTGAAAATTAACAAGAATTTAGAATTAACACAATAAAATTTTCTAAGCATAAAATGTCTTGGTTAAATATTCTGTGTTGGAGATGAGCTTGAAATAATTTCACCAACAATATTAAGTCAGAAGTTATTTTTTCACTACTAACATTCAGAGTAAATTTGAACAGCATTTTCTTATAGAACCTTTTTAATTCCTCTCGTTTGTTCCATTTCCATTTTAAAGGACAGTTCAAATTATCCATACTTTTTAATCATTCTACCATATACAGCCTTTGCACATTTTTCCTAGGTTATAATTCCATGGTATTCTACTACTCAGAGGTCAATTGAAATACCTAGTACTGTAGATCACACATTTTATTTCTCTGTTGTGCTTGGGTAGATATGAACATGTTTTATTTCTGCAATAGCATTTACTCAGCGATGGAGGTCTAAAGGCCTTATTTACAGACTCTTCAAATCATATCAATAATTAACAAATTAGAAGCACTAAAATGTAATGACTGACTACCCTTGCTTTCATATGGAAATATAAAGCAGTTAAGGTTGCATGTTAGTGAAGGAGTCTGTTTGATTTATTTCAAAGAAATAAAGATACTTGACTCCCAAAAACCACAAGCAAAGATTCCAAGAGGGATTATTTAAAACTCAGTTTTACATTTTTTCTCACAAACCATGAGGAGATCAAAAAAGAATAAAAACTGTTTATAACTATCAAGGAAGCTTACATGCTCTTAGAAGCTCTGTTCTCATGGCCTAACAATTTTATAATCCTGACAAGAAGAAGTACAAAACCCGATATTTTTAATAAAACATTTCTGCTTGTCTTGTTGTTTATCTGGAAGAAGATTCAAAGTTCCATTTTTTGTTGTAGCTTTTCATGCCTACTTTCCCGAGATAAATTATGAATCACTTTTGGTTTTGTATCAAAACATAACATCAGTGTTATGATTTTCCTGTGTGGTCAGTGATTTAAACTTTTGAAAATACCACTACCATAAAAAAATGACAAATCATCCTTTTAGAATACATTTGTAATCCACAAAACCAGCCCTAAAAAACCCAACAACCCCCCCTC
The DNA here is from genome assembly GCF_055471065.1 of Atractosteus spatula. NCBI lineage: Eukaryota > Metazoa > Chordata > Actinopteri > Semionotiformes > Lepisosteidae > Atractosteus > Atractosteus spatula. Next base: position 10,531,240 of record NC_142720.1, read on the forward strand.
CCCCCAAAAAACAGTATCTGCACTCAATTTGACTTCTGGTTTTGAAAGCAGCGTAAAGCTTCTAGCATTTTTCAATCAATGCACAAAAGGTGTTCATCATTACGATGAGTTCTGCCAAGGAAAACAAATTGCATTTAAGTGCTCCATGTATTAATGGGGATTCTTTTTCACTGAAGGTTGAAGACACCGTAAATAACTTTGTAAGCTGGAGTGCAAAACAAAGGAATGTGTTCTCCTTAACAACGGCATGAAGCCTTTATTAATACTAAATACTGTTTTTTACTGTAAATGAAGGTAATGTGGGGACAGAGAAATGCTTTGTCAGTGTGAAGACACAATGAGCACGCCACTGAAACATCTGGCCATGGTGGCTGAAATGCCTTAATACCGTGGTTCTCAAACTGTGGTACGCGTAGCTGCAGTGGTACGCGGTGCCAAATGACCCTGGAACTGTGTTGTGTGCGCTGAAAAATCGGGACGGGTTTTCATATTTTGTATTTTTATACGTGTCGAATACGCAGCCTACGTACTACGATACAGTGCGCGCTAATACTTCAGTGGACACAAGAGATACTCTGTAATTCTATACCACTCTATAGGAATGCGTGCTACGGACGCAAGTGACCAATTGTATTTTAAAAAAGCTACTGTATCTCCAGCAAATAGGGAGGTAGGAGAATGTGCGTGATTTTGGAACAATGCCAACGTTATAAACACAGGAATGCATAGAAATGTGTGCTACGAACGCTGGTAATCTTGTGAGCACAGGAAAGCGTGAAAAATAACAGAAAAATATTTAAGAACTGTTCTAAGTTTATTTGAAAAAAATACACCGAGCGTCTCTGTGTTTCTCTCACATGCACATGAAATAAAAACTTAAAATAAACACTGAAATAAAAACGGAAACGTGGAAAAATGCAAACTTGCGGATTGCTAAAGCAGGTAAGCCCCACACTATTATGTATGAAGAAAAAGCTGCCGAACAGCTCGACCTGCTGCCCCCACTGAAAGACACAGTCATTCATAGAATTATTGAAATGAAGGATTATATCAAAAGTACGCTGACAGAGCGCGTTAAGATGAGCAGATGTTTTTCACTGCAATTAGACGAGTCTGTAGTCGATTTGGCCAATTTGCTCGTTTACGTTAGATACGAGTTTGAGGGCATGTCCCATGAAGACTTTCTGTTCTGTAAGCCGCTACCCACAGGAACTACAGGAGAGCACGTATTTCAGCTTCTGAATGAATTTATCGAAGAGAATGGCATCGACTGGATAAAATGTGTCGGAGTTTGTACAGACGGTGCTAGAGCAATGACAAGCCGACACAGCGGTGTAGTTGCACGAATTAGAGAGGTTGCTCCAGAAATTAATGGATGCATTGCAACATCCACCGCGAGACCTTTGCCGTCAAGAAAATGCCTGACGATTTAAAATCTGTTAGACTCTGTTGTGAATTGTATCAAGGCTCGAAAAATTAATTCACATCTGCTTTGCTCGACTAAACAGGCTCACCCCTCTCACTGAAATGGTGCTTTTTTATTTTTATTTGTTGTTGTTTTTTTTTCTGTAAAACAATTTTCTGTTGTTTTTATATCAAACAAAGTTTATTATTATAATATTTATTATATGTATGTGTGAGTGTGTGTGCACACGCGCTCATGTTGGTCATTGAGAATTTCTGGGGTTCCTATGAGATGATGACTTGTAGGTGGTAATTGGAATGCTTTGGTTGGATTAGGGGTGGTACTTGGTCCAAAAAGTTTGAGAACCACTGCCTTAATAGATCACCAAATATAAAAAAAACAGAAAGAAAGTGTTTAGAGAAAATATCAAAATGTCCAAGGCATGACATACAGAGTATTATGAGCTGTAAACTCAGCTCAGGAAAACGTTTTCAGGCTGGTGAAAGGATAGATATAAAGGAATATAAAATTGTATAGATTTACAAGCAAGTAAAATGCTTGAATATATTGTTAAGAGTGTAGTGGTTAGAATTTGTGCCATGGAAAGATGTCAAAGTTACGTAATGCTTTAGCTATACCTTGGACACCAAAGTGGCGCAGTTGTTAGCATTGCTGGGGCTCTGGATTCAATTCCTGGAGTGCTGTTTCCATGGAGTTTGCATGTTCTCTCCTTGTTTGCTTGGGTTTCCACCAGGTGCTCTGGTTTCCTACAACATTCCAAATACATGCTGATAGGTTAATTGGCTTCAGGGAAAATTGGCCCTGGTATGAATGTATGTGTGTCTGTCTCTGTGTAACCCTGCAATGGACTGGCTGCCCATCCAGGGTGTGTTTCTAGGATAGACTTTAGATCCCCACTGACCCTGTACAGCATAAAGAGGATAGAAAATTAATAGATGGCTATTTAGACTTTACTTGGTGGTATATTGTTTTCAGTTTTGGTTATAATGCAACTAGGAAGATATTGCTGCTTTAACAACAGGGCAAAGTCTTGATGTGAAGTGAAAGTCATACTTGGACAAGTAAAGGTATCTAAATCTTTTTATCTTAAAACAGAGATGAATGCAAGACTTGTTTCAGGTGTTAGAAACCCAGAAAGTCATTGACAAAAGACCCATTCAGTGGACAAAATTATGAGCATTCAAGACAGAAAACTGGAGACACTTTTTGCATAGAGGATTCTCCCCAATCTTGTTGAAGAGATAAGAGATAAGATAAGATCACTTTATTGGCCATATACAATTTCTTGTGTTAGGAATTTGTCTTTTCGCATTCCCCAACTTGCTCTCCATGAGACACACAGACAGGGAGAGAAGCTTGGGGTCAGAGCGCAGGGTCAGCCATTTATAAGGCGCCCCTGGAGCAGTTAGGGTTAAGGGCCTTGCTCAGGGGCCCAACAGAGTAGGATTCCTCTGCCGGCCTCGGGATACAAACAGGCAACCTTCCAGCCACAGGTGCAGATCCTAAGCCACGCCTGACCCTATGGAATCATGTAAGATTTAGATAGATGCAAATATTTGATCATTAGGCTACTGGTAACCATACAAACAAGATGAGCTGAATGGCCTCCTCTTTTAAAGCATTCTAATGTTTCTACTGTTTCATTACTACATTAGAATTCATTTTAGCAGCACACATTTGTATTTGAACAGGTGTTAAAGTGAACTGATTCCTTGACTGATAATATATTTTAATTTAGTAAATTACTATTTAGATTTTAGTTTTTATTGTGCACCCCTGAGAATAGTACAGTGAATTTTAAATGATGTTACCCATACAACTTTGCCAGGAATAAGTTATGTGGTATATATGTCTATGCAGGGAATCTGGACATCCACGAAGAGCTGGAAGATCTTGTGGCCACATTTCTTGGGGTAGAATCGGCTATGACCTTTGGAATGGGGTTTGCTACCAACTCAATGAACATCCCAGCGCTTGTGGGCAAGGTTAGATTAGTTTTTATCTTAACCTTACATCTGTCTGCTCAACCAGGTTGCTAAGACCTACTGTATGTGCTATTGCCTTGTTAAGTATGTGGAAATAGAAATTCCATATTTTCTCAACGTTTTTTAATCTGAATCCTTTTTATGTGAGCAACTGTTAAAGGGTTAAAAGTTTTTTTTCAGGTTTCTAACTTGATTCCATCTGAATATGCTCTTCCTTTCCTTCTAATCTGCTCTTGATTAATGGTGTCTTCACAGCCTTGTCTTCTTCTTGTCTGTTCCCAGGAAGATGAATTATCTCTTTTCCCATTTTCTTTTTTTGCACTCAGGAATTACCACAAAAATAAATTGGTGCATAGTATTGCAGAATTCAACAGGAATATTTTATTCACATGGATTTGTTTGTAAATATGAAACCTCCAAATGCTGTTTGCCACAATTATTAAAAATTGAAAGAGACAATGAATACAAGATACAATAAAGTTTTAAGAGTAATTTTTTAGACATTTTTTGTCCTAAGCTTTCATAACTACATACGTAATGAATAAATACTATAGCATTTATTCATGCTAAATGCTAAATACTATAGTATGTTAGAAAGGAAAGTAGTATAGTAATTAATAATAAAAAGAAACAGGAAAACAAAAATGACGATGTTCTGGGGCCACAGAGCATTTTAATCATGTGTCCTGTAAGCTAAATTCCCTTGCTGTTGACACACCATCACAGTTAAGATAGGAACCTTGGGGGTCACTACTGGCCGCCTCTGACATCATTCGTGCTGATAGGACTAGACAGGAAATAGGGATGGCCTGAGGCTGGGGTTTAAATGACAGAGACAAGAGCAGTCTACATGTCTAATGAGGGATAAACCCTCTGTGGCCTCAGTGTCAGGAGGGATTCAGCCCCTCAAGGCTGAGGTTTAGTATCTCAAAGCCCAGGCCTGTCAAAGCAGTTTGTACCAGGCATCTATTAAAGACATATTCTGTGCTGCCAGTTTCACTCTGACAGCTGTTACTGCAGGGAACAGCTATTCCATTGCCCACAATAAGGAAAATCCACACATCAGCTACTACCATTTTAAAAAAAGAAAACATTTTCATCACATGGAAAATTTTCTATGTAAAATGTGTAAATTATCCATTTTATAGTGAGTAAGCAGTGCGTATACTTATAAATTTGTACATTTTACATTAAGTGAAACATACATGATGCATGTTGCACATACATTTGTGTTTGTATCAAATAATCAAAAAAATGTGTATGCAAGTGTGAAATGTATCTCATAAATGAACCCTCATGCTTGATGAAACTGCCTGCGTGGTAGTAAAATGTTGCCGATTCCACTGAGTGGGGTCTAGTTAGATCATAAAGGTAAAAAGTCAAAGAAGATGTCATTTTGTCTCAGATTAGTCTCATTTTGTCTCAGATTAACTTCATATAGTAGGCTAGTTTGACATTTAAAAATAATAATTTCTTTATGTACATATGTGAAGAGTGTGTTAAAAATCAAAACGTTTCAGATTTCAAGATGAAGGACTAAATCTTGTTCTGGTTTGTCTTGTGCTTTCAGGGATGCCTAATTTTAAGTGATGAGTTAAATCACACCTCACTGATCCTGGGAGCCAGACTGTCGGGTGCTACCATTCGCGTGTTTAAGCACAACAGTAAGTCAGTTACCTGTCTGCAAGCATTTACAGAGATGTTCAAAACTTCATTTTTCTAGGTTGCTAAAAGTACTGTAAATTCCAATCAGGCAATATACTATTGACTAAGTGAGGTGTATTGTTTTCTTTCACTTCAAACATGAAGTGAAAAAAACATGAATTTTCAATTCATGTTTTTTTCACTTATACATTTGTGTGTGGATTAAAGATTTTGAGGCTGGATTTTCAGCGGGACAAAATGGAACAATTTTTGCACCTGAACAAAATGGTTGAAAGTAGTCCTGTTGATTTTGAAGTTGGCAGTGGATTCAGTTAGGAGCCTCACTATAGGACTCATAGGCCATGGTATTTTAAATTATGCTTTTAGTTAGAATGTAAGGGTGTTTAGTAAGACGGTAAGGATGATGCCACTCTTCCAGTCCTCAGCTGTTTATTTGAAAGCTGAATTCTTAGATAATAAGGATGGCAAATCATGAAATGTGCTTTGAGCAGCGAAGGCAAATCCTCACTACAAGTTATCCCAAGTCTTATAGTGGTATGTTTAGACCAATTTTATCACAGAATGCCCAGCAGAAGCAACAAAGGTGGAGTGTATGGTTGATCAATATTAGTCACTTGAATGGGAACTTAACTATTAACAATAGCTGCTGGGATCAACATTGTCACAGTAGCAGGTGTTCTTCTCTCTGTAACTGGTCTAGAGAAGGTCTAGAGAAGTTAAAATGACGATCTTGGAAGAGAGTTGTTTGCAAATAAACCGAATGTACTGCTGCTACTAGCTATACAAAAGGTGTCTTGGATTCACTTTTAGTTCCATTTCTTTTCTACCTAAGTTCTCCTTATTGAGATCTGGCACAGGTGGCTGGAAGGATAATATGAATGAGAAGCAGAAGAAGTAAATAACACCTTTCAATGTATTTAGTACTTAACACAAAACATTTAAAATCAGACCCTTAATATGACTGTTCCAGCTTCATCATTGACCAGCCTGATTCAGTTCTATTCAAAGTTCAAAACTATCAGTGCCATTAAACTTAAATGTAACTGTGCATTAGATTACTGCATTAGATTATTCTCATACATCCTTATTTAAATACAAATTCTAAAAAGCACAAATGTATGAGCTACTTATAGTATATTTTTAACTTCTAAAAATAAAAAGACAATGGCAAAACCCATTAAAAAACTTCTGTCTTAGTCTGTTGAGGAACATTAAGATGTCCTTTTTCAGATGTAATGATTGAGTGTGCGGAATTGCAATGCAAAGGCTAGTTGAATGTTTCAAAGGCATAATTACAACATGGTCTCTTGTAAAAGCTTTTGAACAATGTATGTGGCTTTCTTTGGTTTCCCTAATTCACTTTTGTACTTTCCAGAGTGCATGGCCACAGCCTTTTTTCTCCTTTTTTAATTTTTTTCAGCAATGCACGTTTCTATCTTGTTTCCCTTCAATTGTCTTGGCACATTTTGTTCTCAAAATAATGTACTAGGCTGCCATTGTCTTTCTTTAACCCCCTGGACTTAACATATGTATATACAGTATTTATATTGTATTTCTTGCCAAAGAGCAGATAACCCATATGACAAATTCTGATCATATGAAGGAGAATGTTGCTGGAAATCCTGTCTACAGATGTGTGACATTTCTCATTTATTTCTAGAGATTTAATGTACTGTAGGTTAAAAATCTAATATAACTTTTTTCTAAATGTTTTTCATAACTTTCACAGGTTAGGAAGCTGCTAATGATGAATTTATGAAAGGTTCACGGTTCACCTACTTCCTCATGACTTACAGATCTTAAACACACAAGTATTTTTTAAGGATCCCAAGAAATCATCATAAACACCTTACCATTGGTTATGAAAATGTCAGGCAAGATGTTTCCACCCACCCAGAATTTCCTGTGTCTGACTTTTGGATTTTGAGGACGGGTGGTCAAACTTCTTATAAGACTGAAAGGCCATTTTTGCCAATCTATGACTGTTCTACATTTCAGACAAAGACTTAAATGAAATTCTATTTACAGTTGTTGAAATGAGACACAGCAGTCAAATAAAAGTCTTTCTGTAACATGTTACGCTTTCTGACAGGAATTAAAAACAAATGTTGTGGAGACCTTTGACAAAAAAAGCGAGATTCAATGATAGGAAAATTAAAACCGAAGAATGTTTGATAAGAGTAGTTGTTTAATATCTTGTTAGGAATCATCTTTGCTCCCCACCCCTTGTAAAAAGCAGTTAGCCAAAGCTATTTGGAAGCTATGAAATGCTTTTGCTTTTGTATCCAATTGGAATTTTACTATTAAAAGTGACTGAACAGGTTTAGTCTGCCACGGACTAATCTGCAGCAGTTGTTCCAGGGAAAGCTGGAGGCAAGTAAGACAGAGAGAGCACAGCAGCCTGTATCTGCTGTTCGTAATCAGGAGGCTAATTGTTTTCTTTTGGTACAGTATGTCTCAAAAAGCCAAAAAGGGTATTGTGTGTGAATTATTACCTTGTATGTAATTATTGAGATTATTTGAGGAAAACTGTTCCATTAAGTCTTTGTAGGATTTTCATTCTAGTACCATTTCAAATTATTTTTCCTTGATTCTATTCTTAGCTACCTCACAATGCGTAACAGATAACACCCTATAAACCTGAATGTCAACTGTGCATTTTAGTCTCAGGCTTTCTTCCTGTTCCCAAAGTGAGGTTCTGAACCCTGGAAGATTCTGATTTTTGCTCTGTTACTCTCAACCCATATTATATCTTACTTTATGATTTTTATATAATACTCAGCAATATAATATAATACAACATTTAATTCAGATTAATTCATTGTATTAATTGTGGGTACAAATCTATTGTTTATGCCTTCGTCTTGTTTATTTGGAAAGAGCAAAGGTCATGAACAATTATTATTGTTACTTTAATTTTTAAACAGAGATGTGCATTAAACTGATCATTTTAGTTTGATTATTTTTCATTATTTAAATTAATACAATTATTTGAAAACTTTCAATACTTACTGGAAAAACTTTCACATTTTTAAGGTAATTTTTTATATGTATCTTATAAATGTATTTAAGGTTCATTTATAGGTTAATTTGTAGCTTGTAAATGCAGAAGACAAGTTTTTGTGGTGAATTGACTTTTTATATGAGATGTAACTTTCACCTTTCAAGTAAAAGAAGTAAGAAGATACTCTTAGAAAAGGTCAGTTAAGGTTAACTTAATTACTTAGGTTGTGAAGAAGTGATGGAATATGATTTTTCTCATCTTTTAATTAATTACTTAATTATTGTTAATACACCAAATTGGCAGTCTGTTGAAAAAGTGTAATAGAATTTCCTGAAAACAGCAATGACAAATATCTGATAAAGAATGTCTATTACAATAATTTGAAAAAACAGATCTTAAAAAAATTGTCTACAAAGCAGGAATATTACAGTGCAATGAAGCAGAGTCTCTTTCATTTGTTCTGCATCACACTTCAAGACCATGACTAAACAATACAATGTACCACCCAAACCCACACTCTAAAATGACACATTCAAACATTCTTTTAAGATTTTAAAATGGTTCATAGAAGCCATGTGCGTTTTTCACTTACTATTGTCAATTTCACCACCGACAGATTGTAAACAGAGTAAGTCAGCTCACTCTCCCTCAACTATTTTTTTAATTAAAGTTTTAAATTAATGTTCTCTATACAAATTACTGTACCACAATTTACCATAATCTGTTCCTCTTTGTAAGACATGTGTGGTCTTAATTTACATTTGGCATTTTTTATAAATCTTTACAATTAAAGTTGCTCACATGGCTCCACCTTCTGGATAAAAGAAGGATATCAGCTCTATAGAGCTCTGGTAGAGGTTGTTTATACCTTTATATCCACTTTGATTTAATCATTTATGTCTCTTCACTATTTCCTGTTATTCAGCAGATGCAGTTGTGGTTTTTTCCCCCATACCTCCTGTTGGTATTAGATGATATCTTGGTTAGTCTAAAGGTTTATAATTGTTCTGTATTTTAAAAGAATATTTACTGAGGTTTGTCATTATTACATGGGAAATTGCAGAAAACCAATCAGATTTTCTTTGTTACCGCCTTTGTCAGGGAATCCTTGTCATATACATTTCCTTTTTCACCGAGAACAAAAGTGTGTGTACATTGAAAAAAGTAATTATTGTTCATTTCAATGATTTCAGAAATCAGACTATAATCAAACCCTAAGTAAGGACACAATGAAAAAGTACAGAAATAATGCTTGCATAATAAAAAACCTATGCACAAATATCTACAAATCGTCATTTAAAAGATGCCTGGTAAATCTTTGTAGCAGCATATAATATTTCTTTCTGCTTGCAAACACTAAACAGCTGTTGTAGCTATTATTATTTTCATCAGTTGTTCCACAAGGTCTTTTCTCTATAATTGGTCCATTGTGTGTTGCACAAAATGCACAAAACACAAGGGGTTGATCATATGAGCAAAAACAATTCCCTGATAGAATAAAGGCAACATTCTTATTAAGGCCTGATAAAAGGCATATGACATTATCAAATATTTCCCTGTGCTGTTATTGCATGTACTATGTGTCTATTTATTTTCAGAAGACACTAATGCAGTGGACACTATAAAGGGCAGTTTGAATAATACTGAATAATCTTTCTTTTGTTGAGCTGCTATGACCTAATACACAAAAAACACCTCTTTTAAAAACACATTACTTTAAAAATCACAATATAGTATTTTAACAAACAATAGTGTTATTTCCTTTGCATGCCAGGTATTAATAATATGTGTAAAATAAAACGAATACAGTTGTCGTCTTTTATCCTCATTGCAAATATTGTTTGATCTGGAAAACTACAGTCTGATCTGGCCATTTTAGTTGTAGAATATTTGTCACTATTTTTTTAAGAAATGGAAAAACTTTACAATCTATGACTTTATAATTACCAGTGTCTTTCTGTGTTTTTATTTAGACATGCAGAGTCTGGAGAAGTTGCTGCGAGATGCTATATGCAGTGGACAGCCTCGAAGCCATCGGCCATGGAAGAAAATTCTTATTCTTGTGGAGGGAATTTACAGGTGAACAGTAGCTGATGTCTTGGAGTTTGCTGGGTTTTTTATTCCTACCTTTCTCTCTTACTGCTGTTTGTGTTGCACAAATTACCATATATATTGTGAAGTCTTATCTTAGATGTAATATCTAATTTCTAGGATACAAGGTGTCCACACTAAATAAGCCCTACTGGAGACAGACAAATTTCAATCCTGTATATCCTGTATATACTGTACGTTTTGAAGGCAAACCTACTAGATGACTTTAGGAATTATAAACAATAAGCATCCAAAGCCTTCTCTTTCAAAGCATTGTTCCCTGTTGAACAATCCACATCTTGGCAATAAAGCTTTAAGCTTTTATCATCTTTTTCTTATCTAAAATTCAAGCTGTTACCCCGTTTGCCATTTGATTGACAGAACAGGATGACAAACTGAAACAAATCAGGTAATCAGAAACAGAAAACTCCCAAACCTCTAGTCTTTCCCTCGCTCAATAAGAACATGTGATTACACATGTACTGATGCAATGTAATCTGTGCCTTCTGGCCTACTGCATTGCTTCATTATCCACCTATAAAGTTCAATTAAGGGGCTGGATGATGCGAGATATTGCTGAACTGCAATGTGGTCTCAAAATACATTCCCTATAAGCTAATCTTTATCATAAATCAGTGAATGGTTTTCTGTTCTTACTTTTGTCCTCATTTACTGTTTTTTTCCATTTTTCCCTTTTTTCCCCTTGTTTTTTTATTTTCCTTTTTGCTTTTATTTGTGCTGTTTAAAAACACGTAAGACAAATAAACCTGTGGTACATAAAATAGGAAAATAGGAATCTTTATAAAAAAAGGATTACAATTTTGTAACTTTATTTTATTCCCATTCTCCAAAATACAGATGTACTAATTTTTGTGAGCCATTTTAAAATTGCCTGTGTTTAGAGTAAAAAATACATTGTTAACACTTTAATGTTTTATTTGCAAGTATCATATTTCCAAAATCATTTCTGTTTTGTATCCTGTTATAGGAATGGCAAAGCAGTGGAAAGAATGCTTGATACCAAGACATCTTATTTTTTTAAATGGTACTACCATAGGGCATCAAAATGTTATGATGAGAGTGGCTAACTACAAAGATATTGACGATGCGCTTTGAAGTCCATAATGGGTGAAGCCCATTTACTTGCTAGGTAGTTTACTTAAACCACAAAGTGTACAGTCTGGGAGGTCTCCTTATAATTTACAGAGCAATTTTCACTATCTGCTTCAGTCTTAACTGTGTTGCGTGGATAAAAGGAATAAAAGTGAAAGGAGAAAAGACTTTGAAAGTAACGTTAAAATCAAAATTAGCCTGATCTTACCTCACTGCGTCTCTTCTTGGTCCCACAGCATGGAGGGATCGATTGTGCGGCTGCCAGATATCATTGCCTTGAAGAACAAGTACAAAGCTTATCTGTACTTGGACGAGGCTCACAGCATTGGTGCTGTGGGGCCCACGGGGCGTGGTGTGGTGGAGCTCTTTGGGCTGGACCCTTCGGAAATAGACGTGCTGATGGGTACCTTCACCAAGAGCTTTGGAGCAGCAGGGGGATACATAGCTGGAAAGAAGGTGGGAAACATACGGTGATCAGTGAGCTTATTTCCAGCGTACAGTACCTACAACGTGCCATTGAGCTTGTTGCTTTTTCACCTCTTTAATAATAACGACATGTCTGAAATAAAGTAATTCAAAGCTTTGCTTTAGCTTTAAATATCCTTGATATGGTGTAACTCAAGCCATAAGTCTCCATTCACAATAGCTAATTGAAAATAATGTAATCTTCATTGTGCATGGAAATTATTTTTCCTGCATGAATATTAACTAATGAAGACCCAAGTTACAGAATCAAAGTGGAAAGAATAAGGAAATCGACCATTTGCCAAGGAAGAGTACATTTATCATATGAACTTTATTTATTTTTTCAGGAATATTTAAATCCAAACTAGTATGATGTAAGAAACATAATGATTTACTTATGCTTACAATAAAATATAAGAAATATGAACACAAAGAAAAATGGAATTAAGTTTGCACTAAGTCAACACATACTGTAATTCAATACGCAGCTCTCTTTGTGAAATTTTAACATTGGCACAGTGGAAAGACAGTTCTGAATATCTTTACCTTGTGTTCCAAGGAAACTACTAAAAAGACAGCAGTTTCACAAAAAGCAGAAACATTTCCTGTCATGTTTCTCATAAAGCTGAAATAAATTATCTGATTTGTCATCGGCTACAACAAAGCTGCTTTAACCATAGTTGAGACTTGAGTAATCCCTTAAAAGGTGTACAAAGAACAGTAACTCTGCAGTACTATGGGTTACTTTAGTTCATGTGTTTAGCCTTTCCTTTTCAATAAAATTGATATTTAGTAATTGCTACTCAATTAAGACATTTGGCATCAGAATACATGCAAGATACCTTAAAAATTGAATGCACAGTTTAAATCAATTAGTGAGAGTTAAATCAAAATATAGGATATTGCATACAGTAACTTAAAACTGAATTATTTATACAGCCATTTTCAGTATCCATTTTGAATGTCAATGCCTGTAAACGTGGGTAAAAACAACTTATTATTTCACTGCTTAAGTATCTGATACTACTGTGTTGTCCATCGGTGATGTAGTCAAGCAAACAAGCAAAAATATATATTTCTCCCACTATAGTCAGGGTCTAACAGACATTTTTAAACCCCACAAGCAATTATGCAAGTACTTAATGGCATGTGTTTCTGTGTTTTATTTATTTATTGAATGAGATCTCCAGAACAAAGCACAACTTGCAATTGCAAACATAAGTCTGACATTATTTAGATCACTCGGGCCAGCCAGTTCTTTCAGCCAGACAGATTTTTCAACATTTTTTGGCAGTATGGGAGTTCCTTGTCATATCAACCAGACATCCTGTTGAGTTAGACCAGAACCTTCGTTTTGGCCTTCAATTAAGATAGAGTCCTTCCACCACACATTAACTGCTGTCTCCAGTGTGCCTGCCGCTGATTTAGAGAATACATCACTCATGTGTCCTAGGAATGCTCTTCCACCCAGAATGGAGAGTTAAAAAGAAACAGAATTATGCTTCACTAGGAATATTTAGGACTGCCAGCTTAAGGGGATTATTTTCATTTTTTCCCTCCTGCCTTTAAAGCTGCAATTAGCATTGTTAAACCAAGTCCAGTTTTTAACTAAATCAGACATATCTGATGATGATGAAGAAATCCTAGATATTCTGCCAGCTGTGCAACCCCTGAAAGAGAACTGATTGTTTTTTTCTTACTGTTAGAAGTTGGACTGATACTCACTGCTTGTTACATAAATACAGCTATGCCATCTGGAGGTAGAGTTTGTTTTTATTTAAGCTTAATAACATGCAGGAATAGTAAAGGAACAAATGGCAGGATGAATTGCGTTTTTTTCTTTTAAAAAAGGGGTCTCATTTAAATTGAAATAATATGATATAGATCAATGAATCTGTTAGAATAATGACTCACCTTGCCGGTAAATTCTGAGTGTAGATTCATTTTGTTGGCAGAAGACACAAATAAAAGGCAAGTAGATTCAGGGGGAATTATATGTTGAAAGATGGCAACCCTAGTGATACACCATGTGTATGGTATGTATTATTTTGCAATAAAAAATGCACTTTTTTGCATAACCACATCATGAATAAAGACAGACGCTGATGGAGAGAAAGAACAATCCTTGGCCCAAACTTTTCATGCCACATTGTCATCTGTCAGCCGGTCCTTTGCAGAGATCTCCACCATTCAAAAGCAATCTCTTCTGTGCACCCAAGAAGCCTCTTCATGTGGAGAAATTTGGACTGCATTCAAACCTTCACAGGATGCTTTAGAACATGCTTGCTAATTAATGAAACATTAACATATTGCCAGCAGTGACAGCAGCAGACAGCAAGCAAAGTGACATTGTCGAGAAACTAAGCTTGTATAAAACCCTCTTACCTAAGCTGTTATGACTTTTGTGAAATGACAGATATCCTGCTTATATTTATATTTGCATGTGTAAAAAGGGCAGCTTTCAAAGTGCACAGCTAAAAGGTAATTCGTAAAAGAGAGAACATTGTGTTTGGCTAGCTATTAAAAATGCTAAATTAGCTTCAGAAAATACAACTGGGCCTCATCATAATAAAATTATAAGGCTCATTGCTGTTTTTGATTTATTGGGGCTCTCTTCTTTCTGTGAAACTTGAAGCTGTGTTTTATATCCACAGATATTTAAGGACATAACTTGAATGTTATATTTAAGCGTTTTCTAGATATAAGATTCTTCAGGTACGAAAATATGAACGTGAAGGCATTGTGTACAGTATATGTGTGTGTTTTCTTAATGAAACACTAATGCTGAAAGCTCTTTTCCTTTGCATATTTCCGATAGCCAGAATTTGAAAAGAGGGAAAACGTAGACAACAATAATGCATTTCAAAAGTATCACTTCCAGTAAATTTACCTACAATAATTTAAAGCAATCGACTTAATATACAATGTAAAATGTCAATTGTGAACATAACCATAATGAATTGTGAGTGAGTGTGGAAGGTAGAGAAATGCCCTAAGAATGCAGCTTTGAGGCTTTAAGGGATTCAAAAAGATTGAGACCCTAATTCCCCAGTTATAGCATTCTGTTGTTTCAGACAACTTTGGAGTGCATTTTCCTAAACAGCTTACCTTAAGCATCCCAACATAAATTGAACATAAAATTCAAATTCTAAATCAAAGCAGATGTTTATGTTTGAGTATTTACCCTAAATCTACACTATACATCTGGAAAATCAGGCTCCGTTTCACTGCTTTTGAAAAAAAGACAGATGGCAGATGTAAATCGTGCCTAGAAAGGCTTAGGTTTTTTATCATCTCTGGTGGATAATTACTGTTGACACTTGTTGTGCTAAAGAAGCACACTCAGCGTTAGAGTATTGGAGACAAAAACACTTCCATTTCAAAGTTACTCTCAGGGTTGCCAGGGAAAGGAGAACCTTTGTATCATTTTTGTCATTTATTTCCTATGATCACCCTTGTTAAATTTCTGAATTTACTTACAAGTTTGCCATTCGATACAATTTGGTTAAAAACTGAGGTCTTTCAGTCTAGACTCCTTACCTCAACAAATTGAAGTAAAATACACTGCGGTTCACAAAATGACAACAATATGTTATTTACCAGCCCATTTTCTGATAGAATTTCTTCTTAACAGTGCCCTCAATTAATAAAATTACTATTTACAGTTGCTAACTGATTCTGTAAAGAATTATGGTTACCGAACACAGTATAATATCCAACAAGTTATTTTACATATTTTTAAATTGCCTCCTCTAGTGGTCATATCTAAAATATCATATGTTTTTGTCATTTGAAACCGGTGGACCCTGCATGTTTTCTTGGTCTCCTTAAACCACTAATATTTGTAGAGAAGGTACAACAAGTGTTGTCTTGTTTATTGAAACTGTCCAGGGAAGGGCAGCTGCAAAATATGAAGGTCAGAGTCCTGTAGATTTTACCAGCACTTTTCAATTGGTAGCAGATTAAGACCTTGAGAAACAGGTGCTCCACACAATTCATTCAATTAAGCAATTAAAGTCTGAGTTGGAATGAAAACCAGACAGCCCTTCAGCTGTCAAGGACTGGAGATGCTTATACCTTGTCAAAATCTTTGTGTGTCATGTATTTCACACTCCTCATTTCCACTTTCTTTTTTACCAAATGCTCATTATCATTTAGAGGCTGTATGTCAGTGATTTATCATAGAAAGAAAAGCAAAATGTCGGAGCGAATTAAAAAAGAATTCAGTTGAGTTCTGTTTAACATTGAAAATGGCAGCTCCTCTGCCGTCTTGCTGAAAAAATATCTGTTCAGTCAGCCGATTTACTCACCAATATTGACAACAACAATCACCAGTGAGCACCAGTTAATTGTTATTTTTAATGTAAATTGTTGTCCTGTGTTTTTTTATTGACACAGCAGGTCTCTCTTGATAACTAAGAGTTATATAAGTAAAACAATATAAACCTAGTCACTAATAGTTCGACTCATTCTTTTATGTCACTTAAATAGACTAAAGTTAACCTTTTTTCCAATTTATGAATTTATGCATTCTATAGATTTTATTGTTAGTGAGCTCTTGGATGACGTATAAATCATGACAGGTAAATAAGAAATACATAGAAGCTTACCCCCCAGATACAGACCATAGGCTACTTTTTTATAGGAAGCTTTTACTGGTGTCAGTAGCAGAGCAACACAGATGCACAGTTTGCAGCCTTGACATTTAACCTTTTCTACTCACTGCTGGATGGTAATGGCTTTCTAAGACTGAACTTGAGTATAAATATTGTTTTTTCTGTTCATTCCAGGAGCTGGTGGATTATTTACGAACCCATTCACATAGTTCAGTCTACGCTTCAGCAATGTCCCCCCCTGTGGCCAAACAAATCATCAGGGCCATGAAATGCATCATGGGTCTGGATGGAACAACAGTGGGTAAGAACCTGCACAAAATGTAGAGGCAACCTGCATCATTCAAAGTCAGTCCTCAGAGGAAACCAACCCTTGAGGAACCATTTAGAGTATTTAAAGACAGTCCCCTTCCTTTGAAAATACGTAAGCCATAACGCATACATTTGGGACATCCCTAATGTTTAACTCACAGTGCACATGATCTCTGTTGCTTTGGAAATAAGTTTCATATGCTGAAGGGGAGACCTGGGTTTTAAAAAAGTCCCCACAGTAATAACTTAAGACATTGAAGTAGTGCATTAATCATTTTGCCCTCTCATTGAAGGTAATTGTATGTTACATATGGAAAAACATGCTTTCAAAAGACAACCCAGAAGTGGACTTTTATGTTCACATAAAATGTTATATACATTTTCAGTAAATTCTGAAAAATAATAAGGAAACCTTAATAATGAAGTATTATAATCTAAATATAACACACACACAGGATAAGCTTTTCTCTTGGATATTTGTCCTAAATAAAAAAACAACACTGCATTTGCATCCATTTTGGAAGTGTATAAACCATTGCTAAAGATAGGTTTAAATGAAGAAAGAATAAAAAGATATCTTGTAGCCATAATTCTATTTCACAGTATATATTTCTAAATGGAACCCAGGAGAATTATGGTGGATTTACATAAAGTTATTTATATTATTTCATAAACGAGCTAAGCATGGCCACACTGGAGCACACATTGTTAGACTGGGATTTTCTATAACATTCTGTTTTTTTAAATAAAGGTGGGTTAGACCTACACAATTCTTATAATTATTACTATTTCATCATTATTATTGGCATTTGGCTCAGTTCAAACAAAGGAGTGGTATAAAGCAGAAATAGAAAAGGATAGTGTAAAAATTGAGCATACAGCATCAGAGCTAGGTATCTCCTTAGAAAGTTTGTATTATAGCAAGGTATGTCCAAAATCTTTCATTTAAACACCAATTGGCTCTTAAATATTAAAAAGCTGCAATATAATTTAATCTTATGATGCCTCACTATCAGTACATCAACCATTATTTAGATCACCAAGACTAACTACAGTATACTGTCAAGACCAATTAATTGGTCAGTATGGATCCAAGTAGGTGTTAGTAAAATGGGTCATATGATAACAAATTGTTGTCTTTTTTTAATTATCTCATCAAACATCTAATCAAGCAAAAGAATTTTGCAAGAAATGGATAATTACAGCGATAAACTATTGCAGACTAACATACAAGTGAAGGCCCGGACATTTTACAGCCTTCTCAATGCAAAGTCAGATAAGTCTTTTGATAGTTTTGTAGGGTCAGAGGACATAGACTGGGATACTGTGTAGCATAATGTTAGTTATCCATTTAGAGCTATAAATAATAAAATGCTTCAATACAAAATTTGAAACTGACTCTATTCTACCCCAGAAAAATTGAAAAAGATTAAATCACATAATACAGGAATGTGTTCAAAATGTAACCGACATAAAGGATCACTATTGCACTTATTATGGTATTGTCAGCACATACAGTCATTCTGGACCTCCACAGTGGGGAAAGCTCTCAGGCACCTAAATATCTCAGTTCCACTTACTCCCATTACATGTAGCCTTGGTGATTTATCAAAGGTTAAAGTAGCAATTCAATATAAAAATACTCTCTTGACTCTGTATTATTGTGAAAATGGGTGGACAGTACAGGACTGTTGTACAAAGAATGGATTAAAGAGGCTGTATCACAAGTTACATTTAAAAAGATTTCATATAATTTACAGGGGAAACTGTAAATGAGTATAGGAATGTTTGGGGCCCATTAGAGATGTACTTGAATGGCACTGGATGTTAAGAATGTTAATAGGAAGTTTTTGAATTAATATATTTTTTTGTGAATGTAAGAATTTTTTTTCTAATAAGAACAAAAATGAGAGAGCGAAAAAATAAAAAAAATAAAATAAAGAAGTCCTCTAAAGTTCGGAGGGTGGAGGTAAGTTTAAAAAGTATGAATCACATGTTTGCTTGTACATTAAATTAAATAAGCAGTAAATTTGTGTTTGAAATTGCAGATTATAAAAACAACAGAAAAAAAAGAAATTGCATTGAATGCATGCTGGTATTTCCCCTACAATGCTCTTTTAAATGTACTTTTAAAAAGTACATTTCTCTTAGGTTAGTGAAATTTCACCACACCGCTTAGGAGAAGAATATTCATTTTTTGGTCTCATAAAATGTGTTTCAGTAGTCGAGTGGGGGGATATTGGTAAATTTGTCACTATAATTTACAATATCTACCAGTGTCAAGGGGCCAGTTAATCACTTCTGAAGATCTTATTTCCTATCTGGCTCGAAGAACAGCTGAAATATTTTTTCACTGTCAGCTTAATTCCTTTGTGGGCATTAGAATATTTAACAAAACAAATAGATCATTCAACCAACCATTTCAGAATCTATTTTTTGGGATAGGAAAGTTCTGATATGGAATGAAGTTGCCAAGTGAAAAATATCTGCTTTCAGGAGCAAGGACAGAGAACATAGATTATAAAAAATACAAATGTAGGGTTCTGTGTTTTTTTACTTGGAAACAATAGCAAGGTAACCCTGGGAAATAAAATATATTTATCCTGGCATTGGCATGCTGGTGGATGAAGTCCACAAGGCAAAGGATTTATAATCCGTAGTATGTATAAAACAAAACAATTTATGGTATGTCAGGGACTTTTTATATATAAAAAAGACTTTAGCACCAGGCAACAACAAAAAAACAGTAAAAAACAAACCCTAATAAACTGCATGTGCTTAAACTTGGACTCACCTGTTACCACATTAATATATAAATATATTGAGAGAAACAGATGAAAGTGTTTTGGTTTTTCTTTTTTATAAAATGTTGGTTGACAAGAGAAGTGGTTTTTATCGTCTGTTGTTAAACACTTTCTGCTGAGATAAGGGTTTTGTGTTAGTGTGTCCATGTCCTTTGAAAATCCTGCCAATCTTTCCCCAGGTAATCAGCACAGAGCTGTTTCCAAGGCCTGGCTTGGCCAAGAACTCAAGGCATATTTCAACAGCCCAGTGTGTTTGGAATACTGTCTGGGCCTTATTCATAATGATTTGGTTATAATTTATTTATTTGACTGGGACACATACACTTATAGTGCAAGTCCCAAGCAAGCATGACACAAGACACATTTTAGATTTGATTTAACCAATGGCTTGCTTCCAGTGAATCACCCTAGACAGACATTGTTGAAAATTTGTCACATCTTATTTACAAGCTAACCATTTCTGCATATGTAATGCATACACCAGTTAGCCTGACAAAACAAAAACATCTGTACTGAAAACATATTTAAGTAGGAATCATTAACAGCATGCCTATGAGTTGAGCTCAAGACCCTGAAGACAGAAGGTTATTAGCAAATTGAAATTAAAGTTATTATATATTATTATGTTATTGTTAACATATTTTTATGTTATTATTACGTATTGTATGTACAGTATTCTCCAAGGATCCCAGATTTATTTCAATAAGAGATGAGACTAAAACTGGATGTGGCAGTTATGCAGCTAAATATCAGAACTTTCTCAAAGTCACTGGGCCAATGTAAATTTAAACTCAGTGTAGATAAAATTAAGGTTTGTAGACACAGGCTTTTGCTGTTTCACTTCATAGACATTGAAAGAATTTGAGCAGTAAAAACAAGGAAGAGTTGCAGTAAAACAAATTAAATTTTATTTAAGCAGATACTGATTTCCACTGCCATAAAAACATTATTAATTTGACAGTTTTGTGCTGTACTGCTGTCAATGCAAACATTATGCTATATTGCATGCTGAATGGCCACTCGTTTTCACTTAAAATCCCAGTGAACATACAGGTGTTGAAGATTAGAGCAGGTGGATTTGTTTTTTGGATGGCCTGTTGCATTCCTCTTAAATTCAGGGTTTGTTTCGCTTGGGCACTGAACACCATCCAGAAAGTGTGGCATCTCTCCAGCTTGCACCTGAGAGGCCAGTATCACTGGACTCTGAAGCGTCAGGTTACCTTATAAATAGGATTCAATATGAAGAGTGACTAACCCAATGGCTTGTTTCCAGAAAACAGAGAATAGAGTAAATATTTGTCGTGTAAATCATTTCCTTGTTTAATTTGACTCATAGCAGCATTGAAATTTATGATAAATGTCAAGGCTACTGTCCTTCAACTTTAAGAATCTGAACTTTGGAAACACATTAAAGGAACGTTTCAGTGTTCTAACTGGAAAATATAGTGTAATACCTCCATTTTGACTCTTCAAGAAAGAGAAAGGCTCTGAACCAGGGATAACTCAAGTAAGAACTGAAACAAGAGAATTAAAAATATCAGTTGACATACTGTACAGTTTTAACTTTGTATAAATTGATTTAGTGTGGCATGTGCATTTGGTCCAGTATTCAATCCCTTATTCTGACAGGCCAAGATCCTGACACACACAGCCTCTGCAAGCAGCAGCAACTTGCTACACTAAAAGGGTGGCTTCTCACTACAGAGCGGTCAAAAGCTGTTGAAAAAAGTACTAGGGACACTCCCTGATAGTGATAGTACTATCAGTCTATCACTCTCATCTTGCACTAAGAGAGCTGTTACACACAAAATTAAAAAAAAATACTTTGATGGAATGCATTGATTGCATTCTCACATTATTCAGTACCCTAGCACTGTGCACAGAGGTCTCAAGTCCTGAAACTGGTAGACTGTCTTGATTTTTAAAAGTGCTCCACTCTGAAGATGTTAAGTGGACTTTATCTTGTAAGCAATTTAACACTTAGATAAATAGATTAATTACAGATTAAATACAGATAATTACAGTCCTTATTAATTACAGATAAGGACATAAGAAATGTTACAAATGAGAGGAGGCCAGTCGACCCATCTAGTTCATTTGGTTCCAAGTAGTAAAGTGATTATCCAGCCACTTCTTGAAAGAAGTCATGGTGTCAGCTTTGACAGCATGGCCTAGTAGGTTATTCAAGCATCTGTTTGTGTGAAGAGGTGCCTCCTGCTCCCACTTTTAAGTGCACTGGCCTGGAGACTCCATTTGTGTCTGGTTTGTGTTTCACTGTTGATTCTGAAGAAGACCAATAGGTTGAATACTGTATATCAATAACTTGAGAATTTAAAATACTTCAGTCACGTTACCTCTTAGTCTTCTCTGTTCAACAATAAAAAGATTCAGTTCTTTCAGCCCATCAAAGGAGGTCTTCCCAAGGGTGGATCTAGTTACTCCTCTCTCAACTGATTTCAGAGTAGCAATATCATGTTTATAAAGAGGTGATCAAAACAGTACACAGTTTTCTAAGTGGGTTCTATTAGTGCATTGTGAAGATTTAACATAACAACCCTTGATTTAATTCTACATTTTTAAATAGCATTCTGTTTGCCTTTTTTATTGCTTTTCCACATGGGTTTCAAACAGTGGTTCCCAACACTGGTCCTGAGGGACCACTACGCCTTCTGGTTTTTACTTGAGCTGTGTTCTTAATCACAGCCTAATTGATTTCTGATTTCTGTTTGGGACCTATTTTTAAATTTGTTTTCAGCTCATAAAAAAGTCAAATGGGACTTGTAATTAGTTTCAACCCTGTACTAATTTCCTAGTTTCAGAACTGCCTTTTATTTGGGTGTGGTGCTGGAAGTGTAACCAATTAGACTTCAGGAGAAAGAGATAAAAAGTAATTGGTGGAGTGTATGATACATCATCATTTCCACCTGTGTTAGTTCATTATCAATTGATCAGCTGTTAAGAGGTTAGGAATATGGGAGCAAACTATTAATAACAGGTTCAGAAAAGATTGCATGTGGTTCTGTATGGTGAGGCCATTTAAGCATGATGTTTGAACTAGATTATTTTTAAAAAGTTGTAGAGTGCAGAAACAGGTCAACAAAAGTCTTAAAAGAGCAAGCTGATCTATTAAAAGGCATTAGTTAGCACCAGTGATTAACAGCTCAGCGGGTAAAACCCACAGAGACAGCAGCCCATGAGGACAAGCATTGAGAACCATCACCCTAGAAGATATAAATGATGCCTAATGATGAAGACTTTTTCATTAATAGCTTCTTGACTTGCAGTTTCCAATGTCATGACTATATTCTGAGACCTCAACAAAAGAACACAGGATACAAATGCATAGAACAGATGTGAAAATAATGAAAGTTTAACATTTTTAATTAAATTTTCTTAAGAACTGTACATCTGCATATTTTATGCTATTTTATGGTCAATGATCAGTGATATTTTATGTTTTCCATAACCATTCCATACCATTTCACATGTGGTAAAAGTGTTAAATGCAGTATTTAGACGTTTTCCTTTCAGAACATTGTCAAATTGTTAAATGATCTGTAATATTTTGTTATTTATATTTTCCTTACAAATTCACAATTGTTGTTTTTATAATCACATGCTTTTGTCTTCTGTACTTTTGTCAGGTAATGCTATATTTTTTGTGTTTGCTATTTGCTTGTAAATCTCTGCACTTATCTACATTGTGTGTGTTTGTCCAGTCTTCAGTTTTAAATCTCATAGGATTTCTTTTTCAGCTTCAACAGTATTATCTACAAACTTGACCAGCTCACCAAATCTTCCTACCTTTAGCTGTTGGAATCATTTTTTTCTATTCTTTACCCCTTATGCTTGAGAAAAAGTGATTTTGAACAGTCAGTACCATGAAAGAACAACATCAAACCAAAGTATAACTTTTGTTTTCAATTTAGATCAAAAATGACCAGATGGTGCAGGGTTTGCCAGCGACGATCTAGTTTTTAATCCCTTTGAATACACACATACTGTACCTATAATATACAACAATGGATGCCTTTTTAATGTAGATGTATAATTATGTTTGAAAGGCCTTTGACCAATATGCTTAAGCAGTATACAAGCAGCTTTCATTTTAAATTTTCATCATTTCAACAATGTAAATTTTCATGTATTTCTGCACTGTGGCCCGGATTCTCTGATACAGGTTTCTGAAGGCTTTATTTCTTTGCTTAAACTGCTGTGCCATCAATGGGGTGTTTTGAACTCTGTCTCTCTGGTTTCTGTTAACAGCCCCAGATGTTAGTGTTCTCATTACTGCACTGTGGGCCAGTTAAAAGCTACTTGTGGCTTAAGCTGACACAGACGATTTAGTGCCTTTAGAAAATGTTTTAATCTACTCCATGGCACCAAGTTATCAAAAACACTCCTTAGTGTTGTTGCACACATGTGCTTATTTTATTTATTTTTTCCTTCTTCCTAACAAAGCGCATCCAGTCCTAGTATTTATTTATTAATTTTATTTTTGCCTTTTATCTCCTTTTTTTCTGTAACAGTCATGTCCTTTAGTGAGTCAGTCTGTGTTATAAATGTAACCACATGGAACTTACAAAGTGTCCAGCAAAAGAAACTGCACGGACAGAAAAGCACATGTTGAAATATAACATTGTATGCCGATAAATGGGTTTAGAAATCCTGTGTGTAACTGTGATAGAACAGTCTTAAAATCTCTTGATTGGACTTGAAATGCAGCAGGTGCAATGATATACAATTCAGTTAACAGAGATTGAGTAACCATTGAGGTAAAGTTTTGCTCTTCTATTAGAGCCATATAAGGTGTGAAAACAGTGCTTTTTTTCAAAAGCCAGTTAGGTCATTGAAGTATTAATACAACATGACCATGATTACCAGGGATTGAAAAGCCCGGCAAGGGTGAATTTTAATGTGAAATGCAATGTAAATGAAATGGCTAACCAATGATTGGAGGCTGTAGTAAAATTGGAATAAATCTAAAAATTAATTGTTTAGGTATAATTTTGTCATTTGTGTAGTTTCAATAACTAGAAATAAACAGATTTCTGATTTTAAAAGAAAGTAAGAAATATTGTTTGCATATTTTAGTCTTTGCTTTGTATTACGCTTACCTTTTTGTGTTATGTTTACCTTCTACTTTGGTGTTCAGGTCCAGAGAAATGTTTGGACGAAATAGTTTTCCTCACTCAAGTGGGAACCACAGTGTGTTGCCCATTCATCATTTCAATACCATCCTTTGGGAGGGAATGTGCAGTTGTATTCCCAACAGATTCACTGCTAATTCTAAAATTTTAAGTTTAGTAATAATTAATAATTAAAATAAAAATTATAAGCGTATCAAAGTCCCATACCTTGTATAGCAATCAAATTTGAAGTTAAAATGTTATTTTTGACGTCAGCTCATATTATGCGTATACTCGTATTATTATATATACAGAGAGTACGACCGACCAAAAATAAATCCCTTTTAATTCCATTTTGGCAGCCAGATCCTTAACAGAACAGTAGGTTTTATTTTTACAGCATAAATTGTGACGGTAATTTCACAGAAGCATAGTACAAGATGCAGTAGAGTTTATGTGATCAAGGTTTCAATGCAAAAGTGTTTCGGTATCAATTGATCTTAAGAAAGCATTGTAGCTCTTAAGAAGGTTAACTACTGTATGTAAATACTTCAGTATTAGAAGCCAGGATCATGTTCTGGTGTCTGACTGAATGTTATGACTCTCCTAGGCATTCAGAGAGTGCAGCAGCTAGCAGAAAACACGAGGTACTTCAGGAAGAAGCTGCATGAGATGGGCTTCATCATTTATGGCAATGAGCACTCTCCTGTGGTCCCACTGTTACTTTACATGCCAGGGAAGGTTGGGTAGGTCTTGAAACTTTCTGAAACACTAGATTTTACATCAAAACACAATTAATCACTACATTTGGCTCATGGGGGTGCCAGAAAAAAAACATTGGAAAGGTCAATTTGTATTATTTCTTTTATTGAAACGCTTAGTATGTCTGACTTTGTGCCACTAAAATGCCTGGTGTTATTTGACATGATTTGGTTTACCATTTGGCTGCACCTTCATAATTAGACCCTGTGCTGACTGGATCTGCATATCTTAAACTGGGGCTTGAGGTTTTTCATAGTCTTTATTATCTTACCCGATACATCTTTATTGTCATCATAGAACATATGGACATTTGAAAATTACAGTTTTCACTGTTATAAGATTTACTTCTGTTTCATGTACATAATTGATTTTATTGAACTTTTTTTCACAATTTCACTAAACAGTGTAACAATGATATATTGGTGTCTGCACAACTAATGAAGATAGCTACTAAGTCACAGAACATAATGGCATTTCAGTATTTTATTTTGTTTTCTTTTTATTGTAATTTAATACAGCTCAGTTTCATTTTGAGGGCCTTAATTGATGCTCTTGGCATGCAAAAACATTCCTCTTAAAAACAAACAAACACATCTTCAAAACATCATGAAATTCTTTTATACTTGCATGAATCCTTAAGGGTCTTGCAGATAAAGTAGGTTACTCAGCTTGAGCAAAATTAAAGTTACAGTTTAAATCAGACATCTGATCTTACAACTTTTAGGAGGGTAGCTCTTCTGCTGCTGTTTAAAAAGATCTTTCATGAGAGAAGCACATCCTGATGCATGAATTTCAGACTGACCCAAAGATTACAGCCTCCTGGCAAGGCAACAAAGGTACCAGCAGCTGCAGGGTTTTTACGAAGCAGTGCAGTGAGCATTGTTTTTTGTTTTTTTCTTCTGTGAAAACTGGAAGCTCTTTTTTCCATCCCCTCTCATCATTCTCTCTCTCTCTCTGTGGTGTAGTTTATAAATATGGTCACACAGCTGCTGTGTTTAGAATGGATTACAGTCTTTCAAAAAAATGACAACAGCTTTAAAAATGCTGGACAGGGAACAAACTGAGTTGGCCAGACAGCAAGTGTGTATAAACTGTTTCAGAGCAGGTGTAGTACAGTGTCCGTGATGGATTCCTTGCCCTTGTGCAGTTCACTTATTTCAGATTCTCCTGAGGCTACAAAGGAGGGGTGCTTTTTCACAAATGCAATTTATTTCATTTGGAATGTAATGCCGGTTTTTATACAAACATAAATTCACAGACATTTTCATGCTCATTAATTATTGAAGCGCTGTGGAAACTGTTCTAACAAAGTTTTCCAAGTGCTGTTTATTGAAGTGCTGTGGAAGCATTCTCAATTTGCTCTAAAATGATAAGCCCAGTCCTGTGCTGAAAAGACCCCAGCATGTCATCCTAGAGTTCCTTCAACACAGACTGCAAGCAGTTCTTATGTGGAGGACATAAGGCTCAGCCTTCCAGTGTTCCACAAATTAAACAATCCAATTTATATTAGCTTTTATTGTAGCTAGAATCAAAGCATGGCTTCACATAACTGAGACAACTGAATTTAAAGGGACCACATTTGCCTTACTGGAACTGGTGAGGTCTAGAAAATAACTTTCATGTTCTGCTTGCCTGTTTGAGAGCAATTCTAGCAGGTTTCAAACACATGACATTCTTTGATCTCTCCCACTAGAAATAACGGAGATTAAGATATGCTGGATTTTCAGATCAACAAGACTATAACAGCTGAGATTAAAAAAATAAAACTGTGTCTCACTGCAGACTCCCTGATCTCAGAAACCCTGTTCTGTTTTTCCTCCATGTCAGGGCCTTTGCCAGGAAAATGCTGAAGCGAGGCATAGGGGTGGTGGTAGTGGGATTCCCAGCCACCCCCATCACGGAGTCCAGAGCCCGGTTCTGTGTGTCTGCAGCTCACACCCGAGAGATGCTGGACAAGGTAGGGTACAGTGACACAGGCTGGCCTTCTGGTGGGGATGGGTTTCTCCTTTTAAATGAGCAGTGGGAAAGGACATTTTCCTTCTTCAAAGGACAAGCAAATGCATGGTAATAATATACCAGTTCACCTAATGGGACTTGCTATCCTTGCAAATGCACGGACTGAAAGTCCTCACAAGAATGTGAAGTACATGAAGTGTTTGTATGTAAGTATGTAACTTTGTAAAAGTTACAAAGCTGAGCTAAAACAGTCAATGAAATAGTAGTCAGGTAGTCAGCACTGATGTATAAACTGTTTCCTCAGGTATTGAACACGCTGGATGAGCTGGGCGATTACCTGACATTGAAATACTCACGGCAGACTCCCCCCAGCAAGTCAGAGCTCTACGATGAAAGAAACTAAGCTCATCTCTAGCTGAGCACTGGAGAAACTAAGACTGAATGTAAATATGAGTTTTCTTCCCATGAAGGGAACTTAGTATTTATTTTTAGTAATACCTTCATTGAAAAGGAAATTAATGGCAGCTTGCCTTCTACCAAATAACAGAGAAACATTTAAAGCACTGAAGTTGTCTTTCAGCTTACCTTAAAATAGTTTTCTAATTATTTGTTTAGATATTTGATGAAGTACAAGACATAAGGGGTCAAAGAACAAAAAAATGAAGGATTCACGTGAACCATCAAAATTTCAGGTGTACAATAAGAAAGACATTTTAAGACATGTATTCCACTGTCACACAGGGATTGACTCGGGTATAAAAACTTGATTGTTTAACTTGTCAGGCTTTGCTGTTATACTACTAATGGAACATCCCTGGTTTTGGATGTGTGAGCTGCTTCAGTATACTTAGGCTACAAGGGAACAAGTAAAGATTAGTTCCATGCTGGAAAAGCAGAGAGGAGAATCACAATGTTTGATGACCTGAAGAAGGCTTGACAGCCAAAATACTGTGTTTCTGCTATTGTATGTTTAGTGAGGAATTAACCTTTACTTGTTCATGGTTTTGGAATGACAGCACTGTGCTGCTGCCACAGCTGGTCTTTGCCTCAGTTGTATTTCAAAATCCTAAAATAAGACATTTCATTTGAATATGCACTGTTCATCATTTATTAATATTGATACATACACTAAGATGTTTGGCTTCATCTGCATTGTCGACCACTTGTAAATACCACTTGCATTTCTGTTTGTTTATGAGTTGGTTTGATATATTTACATATCTCTTTTTCAGTTTTGTAATAACATCATGCATAATATGCCATTTAATTACTGGGTTTTGTTTGTTATTTGAAGAGGTATGAAGTCTAAAGCAAACACCTGTTGAGCAGTTGTAGGCTTGCTGGAAGCAACCATATTGTGCACAGATGAAAGTAAAAATCTCCTCAGTTGTTAAAGGAAAAAGATGATCTCCAAAGGGCTCCTTAGCACAACATGCAAAACATGAAGACACGTGGTAAAAGTATCTTAATTCAGAAAGGAGATTTGCCTATAAACTAAAATAGAAAGCAATTTCTTTATTGACTTTTACTGAGAGTAATATAGATATATAATTTATATACAAAATACTTTTATGAAATTATACTTTATTGTATGGGTTGAGTGAGGTAGCTAAAGCAGCTGTCTCACAGCCCCAAGGTCCAGGGCTCAATTTCTTCCTCAGGTGTCTGAGGAAGAGGCTTGTGTGTTTAACCTGTGTTTTGCATGGGTTTTTTTTTTCAAGACATTCCAGTTTCTTCCCATCTCCCAAAGTCATGCTATCTGGGTAATTTCAGATTGCCCCTTTTGTCCATTGTCTTGAGATGGCCTGGCACCCTGTCCAGGGAGAGAGTATTCAGGTTTTCTCAGTCCTGTCTTGCACCCAGTGCTTCTGGGATAATCTCTATCTTACTGAGACCCTGATCAGGATAAGCAACCTCTGATAACTTTTGAAACATTTCTTATTTAGCCATTCCTCCTCATGCAGAAATAACTGCTTAAAATATTGCAGTCCAAGAAGTGTATATGTAAAATATTTTGCTTTCATGAACTTTAGCATTTTGGGTATGTATACTATGTGCCAACATTAACTTCAACTACCAATTATTGAGGATCTTAGAATTCTTAAGGTATGGGGTAATCTTTATTAATCTTGGAAGGAATTTAGACAGATAATAAACATTTCGGAATCTGTCAATTTTTTCTTGTCTTTGCATGTTTTATATTCTGTATAGATTTTTGTCTTGTGTGTTTAACAATCAAACAAACACCATAGCAGTAGAACCAATTATAATAAGACAGAAGTAAAAACCCTGTATACTGGAATATTTTTAATTCAGCACACCTAAAGAATTCTGTATGTTTTAGCAATACATTTGAAAAGATAGAAGGAAATCTTAATCAAATGTTAAAAAACAAGTTTTTACATCAATTGAAACACTGATATCCTTTAGCTACTGGCTCTTTTGGGGTGATCTGGTCCTGATCTTTTTTCAAGAAAGACATGTTGTCATGAGGATAAAACATGATATTCATCCCATCTGATTTGCATATCTTATCTGCTTTGTTCCTAGACTCCAGTTCCCCAACCGATGATTAAAGATGGAAAGAGACCTCAGCTTATACAGTAGCTACATAAATCATACTGCACTCTGCATTCTCAGTTCTGGGTGGCAAAGTATAGAACAGAATAACAAAAACATACTGAATGGAAGCAGTTCGGACCTCATTAATATTTGTAGTCTCTCAAAAATGGCTTTTTCCTGACAGTAGTGTTTTTTTTTTATATGTGAAGAATTGTGATAACAGCAATGGTGTCCACACAACAGAGAAGAACAGGATATGAATGGAAAGATACTGTAAGTGGAGCATACATAAAACCATTGGAATATGTCTGAATTGTGCAGCCATCTGATAAAATGCAAGAAATCAGACTGGAATGGCTTGTTTCTGTCCAACAGATGTAATTTAAAAGCCTGAAAAATCAATTAAATATTTAAATTATATAAGGTAAGACTAAAGTAAAAAATAAACACGCAAATAGGCATAAATGCATAAAAAGACAAACTATGTAGTGGTATAACTGAAAATATTGGTTCAAGCAGGGAAAAAAGTACAGACATAGACATAGTGTTCATCTTCAATAATGTAAATGTTTCTGAATGGCCAGCAATATAATTTAACTTTACATCTCTAAATTTAAAATGTCCTTTTTCCAACCTTGTAATATACAACTTCCATCTGCAAGTATAAAAAAAAAGAAGCAAGGGAAGTAACCATGCCAGAATACTTTTGGCATGAAAATGTTAGTTTTTCATGAGAAGTAGGAATAAAATAAGCCTGATGTTGAAGGCACAGTTGAAATACATTATTTACTTAATAACTTCCAGTTTTTTTAGCATTACCGCCATCAATAATGACTTATTTTCTTCTTAAATATGAATAGTTTTCTAATTGCACAGTAATTTTTCCATGAGGCTTTTCATTGTAAAAATATTTATTTTATCTGATGAGTATTGCATGGATAAAATACACAGTTAAGACAGCCCGTTCTCACAGCTGGGGCAACTCTACATGCACTTGTGCTGTATATTGGATTTCCCACATTACCACAGTCAAACATATCAGAGTCTGTCAAGTTAATACATGGCCAAGCGGATAACAAGACCCTTTTTCACACCAGTGCAGTTTTGGCACAATACTGCCAGTTGGTAAGTTACATCTGCAGCTTTGTCTGATTTAAGCAACCGTGATCTATCAAAGACGTCTTTGATCTGATACCACAATGTAGTGCCAGATCTAATACCATTTAAACTCACAGGACTGTGGTATCAACATACCCAGCAAGAGGTAGCACTCCATCTTGTCTGATCAAGAGGCAAGAGGCTACTTAAATAGGAGTGACATCCTGCCCAAATGGAGAAGGTTCACAGGTTTCCATGGACTCACTTCAAAGCCGTGTTGAGTATTCTAGCTCGGTTTTGCATATTAGGGCATTATTTTTTTAAGTTTTTTTTTCAGTAATACAAAATCTTTGAAGGCCATTTTTTAACGTGTATGCTTGATCAAACCAGATATTATTTCTGCCTTTTCTGTATTTTTTTGTATTATGTCATTTTTGTTTTCATTTTTTGTTTTATATTGACATATACAGTATGTGACTGGCACACTGTCCAGTCTTGCACTCACTGCTTGCTGGGATAGGCTCTGGCTCCCCACAACCCTATATTGGATAAAGAAAGCGGTTAGAAAATGAGTGGATGGATATTGATAAATGTGGTTTTTCAAAAAAGTTCAAACTACTAAATTCAGCTTCTATTAATTTGACTTAATTTGGTTGCACTGCTGTTGATGTCTTAAGCAGAGTAACGGTCAACCTTTGATCTTTCCTGAGCTAGTTTATATATGCCATATTACTGGAGTATATAGACAGCGCCAAGTGTGGGAGTACTTTAAAAAGAATTTGAACATTTTCTGATGTCAGAATTTCATTGTAATAAAGAAAGGTCAGTGACAGATTAAACAGATTTCACTAGTGTCATGTACATTCTCCTTTTTTTTCTCTCACCAAATCGATACTGATGAACAGTCAAAAAGCAGGAATTACTCGCCTAATCTGCTTACACTATTGAAATGCTGCAAAGATGAAAAGCCAAAAAAAACCTTGCCCATTTGAAAACCCAGTTTCAATGTTACTTGACTACATGCTCTCCTCAGAAGTACAGCAGGAAAATAAAGGTCTGTGAGTCTCCTTTAATCTCCTGCTGAGATCAGATTTGTATCAAAGCCTGAATTAGTGGATGCTGCCCCTACTGTCAAATCAGCATGTCCCACTCACAAAGTGTCCCACAGTAAAATTATTTATTATATGCAGCAAAGCTAAAGCAGCCAGAGATTTATGTCCTAAATATGAGATCATAATTTTGTATTTCTAATCATACTGTACACTCAAAAAGCCACCTGCATTCTCACTAACACATTTGCTTCCCATGCTTAACTTTTTGGACAGAGACTGTGTGTTTGCATCGTAAAATGTGTTTCTGAAAGAGAAATAAGAAGAGAGATGTCTGAATCACTGAGAGTGAATTTGTACTTTATCGTGTGCTTTTCAAAATAATAACATTTTCTGTTTTGGGCAGAAAGTGAAGGGTTATCATATCAACTAATTCTCTGCCTTTTATGTAGCTTGGTAGCTGCTCTCAATTCATGAACTTCTGCGGCTCTGAAAAGTAAAAAAAAAGATATATTTGGCAAGGTTTAAGTGGAAGTGGAATAAAGTAGCTATATTCCTTAAAGTGCAGATTCTAATAAATTCCAGGCACTAGATTTCATTCAAAGAGTAAATCACTTCACCTACCAACTCAATGTCTATTTTTTCTCTTAATTTCCCAAGGCAACTTTACAGGGAAAATATAACTTAAAGCAAGTGAAAAACACATGAGTTTTTGGAATAAGGGGGTGAAGGACTGGGGTTCTTTTCAGAAGTCCACAGCCTGTAGTCAGTTAGACCATATATAATGTCAAAGGGGGCTGTGTCTGGTTAACAGATGTTTTAACAAATTTTCTCCAGTGTTTCAAAGAGGGTGATTCTATTGGAAACATCGAGGAAGACTATTTCTGGAAACATCTGTTTGACCAGCCTTTGCTCCTTTCAATGTGAGCAGTACAGCCACCAGAGTTTTCATTCACAACTCTTTTCATCTCTGTTATGTGTGAGCCTCAAACTGCAGACATTTATTGGAATTGTATGTTGTTGTTACCATGGCCTATGAAACTCCACTAATACTTTGAAGTTTTCCAGTAGCTGCAGAGTCATGGATTCTTGGAATTTAATGTATAATGTTTCTCTTTCACACAGATCCATCCATCCATTTTCTGTCTGCTTGAAGGTTGCTGTTGAAGGTTTTTTTCAGAGGGTGTTTTAAGACAATATCCAGGAGCTCAGGCTGATACACTTGTGCCATATTTAAAAAAAAAAATGTATTAATGCATGTGAGACGTATGCATTGCTGAGAGTGATCTAACACAAGTACAACCAAGTATAGTATATGTCTATTCACTTTACAAATGCTGACAAATTCTTCATACGTTTCAAACAAAAGCTCAAAAGCTTTAAGGCATGTCTGAAAGCTGTACCACATACACCCTGCCCTCCAGTTATGCCTGTTTCCTCTCACCATTGCAGTTTAGGAAAGAAACGTGTTCCTTTAAGAAGATCATTGCTCCTTATTGGATGTCTGTCGAGGAAATTTTCCTGGTTTTCATACTGTGGATCATACAGATGCTTCATAGCATCTTGTAAAGATGCTCTAGTTTTACATGAAACTTTTCCTGTGTGTTTCACACCAGAGGCACAGTACCCATGAGTACAAGGCTCCATGAAATGCAGAACAGGTTTTCAAGCCTGAGTCAAGACTCATCCATGTGTAATTTAAGAAGTACATTCTCCTCTGACATTCTTTTAATTTATAGGGGAAAAAAACAATGCTGACACTTTTATGAGCAAAGTCTCTCCACTGCTGTAACTGGTCCTTTTAATTTCTGTCTAGATAGCAGGCACTGTCATACAAAGAGTAATAATGACTCACTGCTGACACTCAAGAACTATACAATACTGCTAAAGACATGTTGGAATTAGGGCCAGGTACATACTGTACATGGAGTCTAGTTTTCCTCAAACAAATAATTAAATGTAATTCTTTATCCATTTTTGGTTAACTTGCTTGTTTTCTGTGGACAAAGGTAGGCTCACAAATTAACTTATCAACGGTTTCTGTTATAAAATTGTCTAGGTGACCAACAAAACAACACTTTCAGACTCAGAGGTTTTCCTAATTTTAAAGTTTAAATTTGAAAGTCTCTGTTTGCTTCCGATTTATACACACCAGCATCCTCAATCCTGCTATTTTTAATAAGCAGCTTCCAAGAATACTAACAGGAAATTGTATTTTGTCCATTTCTCATTCCACAGTTTCATCGGTTCATGCCTTGATTGATCAATTCCTTTATCAATTCAAGCTTTATTGTCCCTGAGGGGAAATATGTTTTACGGTAAAGTCAAACACAACACAATGACAAATATCATCAAAAGGGAAGAGAATACAGCAGTGTTACAGGAGAAAGGAAACAAGAGACAAGGTAGTTACTTTGCATTGTTGAAGAGTGTAAATGCAGTGGGAATGAAAGATTTCCTGAGTCTGTTGATACAAATGTAACGAAGTTTTGTGTACCAAAATAAGTTTCCATGAGCTGGCAATGTTGGCAGTAGCCGAAAGTGGCAGCTGAAACACCTTTATCAATGACCATTTGTTGGCTCCATGTCTTGGGTGCTAATGGAATTCCAAATGAGGTATTTCCATCTAAAACAGCAAGCCATGCTTATTACGTAGCACCAGAATTAAATCCTTTGAAGCACATAACAAACAGCTCAAACAAAAACAAGGTGATCAAACATGGAATACCATTTGCTTGTTACACAATAAAAAAGGTGTCAAGCAGAGCCAGGTCTTGTCATGCAGCTGTCTGGGTCATAGTAAATTAAATCTACAAATGCAAACACACTTTTCTGTTACCTTACCTTTTAACTGATGGATGTCCATGTACACAGTAAGTGACACTTAGCTAGACTCCAGATAGACCATTATAAAATACTTCAGATCCTTAACATGTTCTTTTGCGGTTCACATTATTTTGTACCAATGACTGAATATCCTATCCACTTCATTAGGATTCAAGGGGGGAAAAAATAGTTTTTTTTTTATTTGCTTATTGTAAAGATTTAAGTATATCTTTTGAAAATAGTCCTGCCTTCCCATAGCCGTGACACACGTTTTAAAGAAACTATAAAAATGTGGATAATTCTGCCGATCAGTTACTAACGAGATACTTTACGATTTACTGGCAGAAAAAAAGGTCTTATTTTTAACTAAAACAATAACTCATAATAACGGGAAACGTTGTTTACCATGTGTATTGTTCGCAAGAATGATTAATGCTTATGAGGTAGCAATGCACGCATTAAACCAGTGCCGCTGGAAACCAGGCTGAGAGAGCGAGTAGTGTTTATCTTGATGTCGTAACTTTGGCAATGGACAGTGACAGTCGCGAACAGGAGAGGAGGTGCAACAGGGAATTAAGGGTTAACGACAGGGGGAGGGGTAGTTGACAGCAAACCAGCAGAGAGGAGTATAAAAACATTACAGAGAGCAGTCATATACAAATAGTGTGGAGTGGAGTCACTTGCTAACACGTAGTGTAGCGCACGCCGCAGTTGTACACATACTGCGAGTAGCACACATCGACTACTTAGTTTAACCGCGTGCGGCAGGAGGGAGGAATTCCTAAACACTGAATTCTGCATTTTTCTAGATGCAGTTTGATAACAAACTGGCAGATTCAACTACGAAAGAGAAACTCTGTTTCTGAAAAGTGTACATTTTTTTTTTACAAAAAAAAGTAATTAAGGATATAAACCAGAATACTAAAACACTGATCATGCATTTACAATTTCAGTAAACTGAAATGTGCTCAAAATAACAAGGACACGACCGCAGGGATGAAAGAAAGAAGAGCAAGAAAATCCGATTGTACAGAAAAGGCATTACTAAAAGGCAACGAGGAATGTGGCACAGCCACAAGATGAACAGGACTGCACCTAAAATGTCGCTTGGTTGCGGGGATGTGTGAACTTTACCTGGACTCCAATGAATACCAGCCCAAACGTCTTTTTAGCTTCTTGTTAAAATCACTATTGCTGTATGCATTGAACTACCTGTGCTGCTATAGTACACCAGGAACTTTCGCTCCTATCTGGCTTCTGATTTATTTTTTTTTTCCCTGAACTGCTTCTAAACTAAGACAATATTAGCTGCACTTCACACAGCTTCTGTTATAGCAATGTCAAAGGAACCAAAAATCATGCATAACGTATTTTAAGCGAATATAAAGGGTAATGTTAGGGGAAATGTTTTTCCAATTCATTTTTGAAATTGCTGGGGTAAATGCTGAACGAAAAGACTGAACTTTTTGAAATTGCTGGACTAAATGCTGAAAAAGACGGGAATTTCACCCCCAAGTTACACCGCAGCCGTGCAAGGCTTGGTTCGGAAAACCAGCACCAATTTACTCAAGCGTCTCCCCCTCCTCCCCACACCACCACCACCTCCTTTGATTTTTCTTTAGGTTGTATTTTCTAATCCCGAAGTGGCTCCACAGTGGTGTTGCGGCTCCTCGTCCGCGGCGGATCCGGAGATCGGAGTCTCTGCAGCGGGAGGAGGCGGCGGTGGAGCCCCAGCTCCACCTCAGGGTCCCAAAACCGGCCGGGTGAAAAGGATGGTTCGGCTGGCGGCCGAGCTGTTACTATTACTGGGACTCCTTCTCCTAACGTTGCACATCACTGTGCTACGGAGCAGTCCTCTGCAACAGGGGAATGCGACGTCTTTGAACAGAGAACAGAACATCTTGCTCACGGAGGTAAGGCTGGATTCCTTTCCAATTCTTTCATCTTATCTCTTATGTCAGGCCGGTTTTATTTACAACCGTAATTGGTCATCGATTACTAGAACGGGTAATGGACTCAACCGGCTTTTGAAATTCTCGTTTCACACTATAAATGCGGGCTTTTCGTTTGGCTGTGTAACCTGATTTCGCAAAAGTTTCTGTTCTTGGTATCTGAGTCTTTACGCACCATCACCTGTTGAAGAAGATAGTTTAAACTGTAGTTAAAGCTTGTGCCAGTTTGCTCGAGTGCAATTTTTCGCTACTTACTCATCTGATGGGCAAAGGCATTGCTGCACAGTTGCAAATCCTGCGATATGTAAAAAAAAAGTTTGTCAATTGAGTCGAAGGCGGGTTGTTTTTTGCAATATTCAAAGTCTGTAGTGTTGTAAGTCATTTAGCTGTCAAGGACAGAATACAGTCAAGAGGTCAGTTGGTGTACTAGTATTAACGAGATGGTACAGATATTACTATGAAACGGTTGTTTTTTGATGGTCTGTTTTATTAAACGTGTAAATATAACATTTCTTTATTTTAATATCCATCACCTGAGTTACAACGGTCGAGTAGAAATATTCTTAATTGATTAAAACTGCGAATTATAGCGATTCAGTGCAATCATTATGTTCTCAAATTATCTTCAAAGCGTGTTTATTACAATTGAAGGCTATACTCTGCAAATCCTTAAGATTGCAAAACCACAGACCTGTAGTTTAAGTGTGACCTGAAAATATATTTATTCTTATTTTAAAATTACTTTAATACAGTAAAGCAACAGAAGACTAATAGCGTCATTTGAGTTAAGGTATCAAAAATGTGAAATGGGGAGTCTTTTTTCAGTGTGGGGGAAAACAATGTGATAGTGATATTGGAAAAGGCGTGTAGAAACACCTGAAGCCAGTCGTTTAATCTGCATAGATTTGTAGACGGCAAGCGGCTGTCACATTTTCTCGTTTTGTAAATCACGGGATTACACATAGGGCAGTGAAATCAGTAGGGCAACCTTGGCTGATATTTTTGATCCCTGTGAAAATGTGGCTTCACCGTAAAATAATCTGGACTCCCCGACTTAAGTTGTTTTCAGTCTTCTAAATACAATTTCAGGAATTTAGTTTTGGTTCAACTAAGAAAAAGGCTCCACTGGGGGCGCTGTTTGTCATATAGTTTATTGATAGTTGCACCTTTTTTAAAACGGTGGTTACGTGTATAACATTCAAAAAGTGTGTTTGATTTATCAAATATTGTTGAAAGCTGGCAAAAATATAGCTATAATCAATGATTACAGAGACTTACTCAATTATTTTCTGAATAGGAAGGAAATCTCCATCATCATAGTTCAGCACTGTGATTCCTACTATCTCTGTCACTGGAGCAATGTGATATTGACACATGCTCCATTTCCTCAATTAATCAGTGGCAAATGGCTAATGGCCCTGTCTTTTTGCGGCTCATCTGAAAACATAAAACTGTCTTTTGGAAAACGATGGCTAAATTTCGTGGTAATTATGATTGTGCATTGTATAAAGAAAATAGACTTCTGTTCTCTTTTATGTAATGTGCCATTTTAGTGTTTATAAAATTGGATGGACATCTACAATTCGGAACTGCTCTGTATCCTCAGTGTATGAATGTAAGCAGTTCAAATGGCATGAAATTTCAGCATACCCTGGCTGAAATGTGCATACTTAATAAAAACAATGCCCAGGACACTAACCATTGCTGTAGTGTTATGTAGGATGTTTTATCTGGTTTGCGTGAACGCCAAATCAAAATAATCTAAATGACAATGAGCCACATGCTGTATTGAGTCTGTTGTTTATGTGGCCAGGGTGCTGGGGATTGAATTCTGCATTATTCTGGGGAACAAGAGGGAGATAATGTCCAGGTTTAAAGGTGTGATCTTGGACGACAGAAGAAAGATTAACCATTTCATGAAGGAGAACATAGATCCAGGGAAAATTATGCTGAATTTTAAGATTGAAACATCTTAATAGAAGTGAACAATAGAATGGCAGCCTAGTGGCTGAAAGGAATACTCTGAAAGGATATTCAACACCAAGATCAGGAAATGGCTTTGCATTGAGCTAGAGTAGGAATTGACTCTACTTTTATGTAAACCGAGCTTTGGAAATGATCCAGTAGATGCCTTTTTTTCCTCTTAGTTTCTTCTTTCTTTTGTTGTGATTAAAGAACAGGATACGCAAATATTTAAGAATTACCTTAAATCCTAAGAGTTCCACAATAGATGAGTGAATAGTGCTGCACTGTTTGTTTTGTAAACTCAAATAATCTGGGGTACTTCACAAACGGGGATAGTTCTAAATACCACTTTACCTCCACTTGCATACTGCTTCCTTTCTATATGCACACACATTTCTGAAAGCTGTGATTAAGGGTGATGCATTATTTGAAATTGCATCCTCCAAGGTGTCAGACTGGAATATTCTCAAACATTGGTTTGCTTTCTTATTGTGCGGTGTGCATAGAAAGAAGACTATGCGTTTTAACTAACATTCCGTCACTATTGAGCAAAAAGGTTGATATTTATACTACTCAGTCCCCTTTCTTCTTCTTTCTTTCAGCATTTCTAGCTCTTATTTTGCAGCACGGCCAAAACCACAAAATAACATTGTTGGGTCTTCATAATAAGACCAGGCACTGTATTGTAGATGTTTCCCCAGGGATTGGGAAGTAGCTAGTGACAAAAGGGGGCCGGGTCAAAGATCCTGATCAGCCCCTGGGGTGATCCACTCTGTGGTGAGAGTCCGCTGTCATCATGGCTTCATCAGTGTCACCCAAGCTTCCTGCTGATGCATCACCATGGCAGGCCTGCACACTATAAAAGTCACCCTTTGTGTGCCGAAGTAGCTGCACATTTGATATTTCATCAGGCCCTTACTTTTCATCAGCCGCCTTCTAATGCAGCTGGATGTAGACTTGCCACATTCCTGCACACACCACCTCCTGCCCACCTGACCTCCGTGGTGACTGCAGTGGGTCAGGCAGGGGGAAGTAATAGCCGGCCTTCCTGGGCATTGGTTCTGAGCCTGGTGATGTAGTGGGGACTGTCTGTTTTTTCTACTGCTGTAGCAGCAATGGACTGCATTGTTGCTATTGCAGTGCGAATTGTGTGTCGCTTGTTTGTGTTGTACATTTAAAGTTAATTAATACTTGACTACTTGAAATCATTTAGTACGCCTTCTTACATGTAAATCTTACCAGCTAGGAGATGTAAATGGATTTAGCTGTCTGCCGCTGTTCCCTTCCTTTCTCACGTAAATTACAACATACAGCATGTAAATAAGAAAGGTAACCAATAGGAGGAGGAATGCTAGCACATCTAGCCTGTTTGGTTGCTAATAGCTAATTGATCTGAGGCTCTTATTTGTTTCTTCGAAAGAAACCAGAATATTGACTGCAAAAACATGGCTGTATAAACCCTTATACAACCCTTTGTATAAAGATATGGTTCCTTCTTGATCTAAATGCCTGTTCAGCAGTTTATGTGCTAGTTTATGTAGTTTCCACTGGTGTCCTCTGTTTTGAGTTGTACTGTTCATTCTGAAGATGCCCCTCTGTAGTCTTCACTGTTAT
Organism: Atractosteus spatula; assembly: GCF_055471065.1. Taxonomy (NCBI): domain Eukaryota; kingdom Metazoa; phylum Chordata; class Actinopteri; order Semionotiformes; family Lepisosteidae; genus Atractosteus; species Atractosteus spatula. Next base: position 10,571,631 of record NC_142720.1, read on the forward strand.
ACAACAGAGTTTCAGTTCTTTCAGTCAGTACAGGACATTCCTTTAAGCCTTTGAAGTTGCCTGGTTGCTATTCTCTGGACTGGTTCCAAAACAACAGTATCTTTTTTTTGTGTAAATGTTTGTGATCAAAATTGTACACAGTATTATTAATGAATTCTTATTTGTTTGTTGTACAATTTTGATGTAACATCACTTGGTTTAAATGCAACACTTTTAAGCACACTTTTTATATACTGTTAGTCTTTTTATTGGTTTATCACACAATGAGAGAAATCAGAAGTCAGGTTAATGAATTCTGCCTTATTAAAGAGCTGCAGTAACGGAACACCTTCCATTTTGTATACTGCTATACCTGTGCAATAATCTTATGAACCTGTCATTTCATACAAATGTGACACCTAATTCTAGCCTTGCAATAGGGTCACACCCAAGCAAACAGCAGTAGAAGCGGACGTAGGGTAAGTAACTACTACCTAAGAATTGATATCTTCTGACCACTTTCTCTGAAATTATAGGCCACACAAAACATACTACTCCCACATCTTGCTGGGTAAAAGCTACAAGGGCTTTTGAGATTGCTGTGGTGACTCCAGTGCTAAAGTGGTCCTTAAAATCCTCATTTCATACACTACTGCTTATTCAAAGTGCTATTAGCACAGACCAGCAGGAACCTGTATATCCAGGCCATATGGTTAAGGGGAGTTAGGGATCAGCAGGTTTGTGGTATGTCTGTCAAATCTCCAGTAGTCATTTTTGAAGTATTTTTAGAACAACACTGAAGTGCCCTTGTCAAACTGAAGGAATGCAATGTCAGTTGTAGCACCAGTATAAAAATATATTTTTTAGGATGACGAACACTTTATTCTGTTTGCTCAAAAAGAGGTCTTACCTGCACAAATTGGGAATTGTAAAGAGGGCTTCAGTAAAGTTCTCAGCATCCATGGGGTTCCAGGAAGAGAGATGTTAACAGAAGACTTCTGTAACATAAAACATTAATTGTATCTGTCTTGACTGATTAAAAAAAAAATCACTTTCTTCAGCTGCATCTGAAGATGAGTCTGTTTACATTTCTTTCTGCACATCTGAAGAAGGACCACTGCCTGAAACAACCTGGAAGAAATTATGTTTTAATGTTTTAAACCTTGGTTAAAACACAGAATTTTGAGTCTCTTATCTGTCTGCAGTGGACGACTTTCAGGAGTCATCATATTTAAACATGATAAATTACATTAGGAACAACAGTTTGAAACACTTTGACACTTTATTCAGCTGTAATTTGTTTAGTCACTCAAAATAGTTGCATGTCTGACAAAACTATGTCTGGAATTTACGGAGAATGTGTCACACAGAGTAATGTATGACTGCGAGCTACAATTTTACTGTCCACCCAGTAGGAGCCTAAAAAGCATAATGAATGTGATTTATAATGGTGGTTTAGCAAAAAGGGTCTTTGAAAGTCTTTGGGCAGTTTTTTTTTTTGCACAATGCAATGGAAGATGTATGAACCCTTTGACATCCAAGTAGAAAAGTATTTTATTAAATATGAAACTTTAATAAGTTTGTGGCCATAAAGGTCCGTGGTTTGTTCATGTTTCTGGTTGCCCAGTCACCATCAGTTTTTTTCCATAGTATATAAGCCTTGATCATTAAGAATTCTTGATAAAGAACTGGTTGTCATGTAGTAATGGTGAAAATATGAATTGTCGGAGAGTCACATAAAATGAGAATCTAACTGAACCTACCCTTTTAAGACTTTTCGAGTGGATTTGTGCTGTTCTCTTGTCAGTACAAAATGGATACAAACCCTACTTTGAATCTGGCCTTGTAGGAGTGAGGAAGGGAATGAGAGGTCTGGGCATCCCTAAAAATACAGATCTGATCACAGTCCTTTCATTCTGCAAGCTCTTAGGTATTCTCCTTCCTGTTGGACTTCCATAACTTTCCTAAATGTTTCTGAGAAGGCTGAAAGAAGCCAGAGCTGAAAAGAGGCAGGCATGATCCTCAGAAACACTAATCTGGTACGTGAGGAAAAGAGAGAGATCATTTTTCCTTCCACCTAAGTGTCAGATTCAAAGGCATCTGCTACGATGTGTATGGTATTCATTTCCTGCTTGTGCTCCCACTGGTATGCCCCCTGAGTTGTTTCAAATTGAAAATGGAGTCATGCTCCTTTAATCAACCCCTGCAAAGTGAAAAAGGAAGGGGGGGGGGGGGCGGGGAGGGGAGGTTCATTCATGTTTTTGAAGAAACTTCCTGGGATGTTCAGTGAAACATGATGAATAATTGCAATTCACCTTTGATCTCTCAGAATAGGAAGTTATGTTAGACATCTTATGAGGAATCAGCTGATATTAGGAGTTAGATTCAATAAGCAGTAAATGTGTTGATTGGTTTATCTACAGCGGCTGATCTCTTAGTTATACAATGGCCTGTAAAATGGTTTTCAAGTATTTTGAAAGATAAATTACAAATAGAATGGATGCATTCTTACATCTTTGACTTTGTTTGGCATGAAACAATTAATTATGAGCTATGCAGGCTCGATTAAAGACTGCTGCATCAGCATTGGTTGGATATTGAGATCAATGCTTAGAAAGATGCATAATACAGTGGTCTTGTGGGGCAGCATTTGTGATGGATTTACTGTACTGAGGCAGGTGGATTAACCACACTAAATAAATAGCTCCCAGTGATATTCTGGACTAAAAGTTAATAGGTGTCTTTAAATTGTCCCTGTGTTTTTGTGAGTGCCCTGTGATGGCCTTGTGTTCAGTCACTGCCTTGTTCTCAATGCTTCTGGACTGCCGTGTCCCTTTGCAGGAAAAAACAGCTTTCTGATAATGGGTAGGCGGAAGACGCTTGTAACTAAAGAATGAAACACAATTTAAACTGAAGCCTTTTGTCTTCTTTTCTTCCTGTCTTGTAAATATGTACCATTAAGCAATGCTGAACTAATTGTTTTTTAATTGTTGATCAAAAGTTGTTTTTTTTTTGCATTTCAGTAAACCATTTTCTATGTATTATTCCTACCAGGAATAATGTTCAGTAGTGCTTTAATGCAGTGAGTCATTGAAGGTAAGAACTCAAATTCACAGGCATGATGTTAACATTGTTACGAAAAATAAACTAAATTATATATAAATATATATATAATTTTTTGATTTTGAGTAAATTTTTGCAACCTTACTGCATTCCACAATACAGTAGTTTTTTACTGACATTTATATACAGTATTTGCAGATAATCCACTATCTTATTTTTTCTGTGACTGTACAGTATTTGGTATCAGACACCTGTACTTTAACATGGTTTCCATTTCTGTACTGGCATATACAACACCCTTCTAATGTGGTTTAAACATCATCTTCCAGCAGTTTGATTATAACAAAATAGTGTCAGCATCTGACTTTTATCTCAAATTCTTAGTCATTGTAAAGGCCTTGTCCAATACAAAATAACATCTGTATCTGTTTGAATGAATAACAAACTGCAGGCAAGACTTACATAAAAAAAGAACTCAGCTTTTCTACCATGACTGTCTGCTGGTCCAGGCTAGAATCTCACTTGGACCTAAAGGCGAATCAGGAATGACCCAAACCTTCTTTCAACATCTAAAGTAGCAGACATATCGCACTGCAATGGGAGTCCTCCAGCCTGGTCTCGTGTGTTTGTGCTGAAATACTGCCGAGCGACAGCATCACTAATTAGCAAATATGAGCAGAAGTTTCAGATGGTTTCAGGAGCCACATGGGGTAATTGACTGTCCCTCTGTACATTGGTAAGGAGCTGACACTCAGAAAAGCAAAGATTGGTAAACATAAGGGTTAAATTAATTCTGTGGATTTTAGCTGATAATGTTGGGAAGAGACTGTTACCTTAGGCGTTCAGAAAACCAGTGAGCAGATGAGAATTTCCTTTCTTAAACGTTGACTGACAATTGTAACAAAAAAAATTGTGTTCAAAGTGTCCTGATGTGCGTTTTAGGGCAGTACACCATCATATTTTGAGATTGTCTGGTTGCTGAAGATGGGATTGAGAAGATTATGCATTGCAGATGGTTAGCAGTCCTACCAGTTGGAAATCTGCTGTGACATACATAAAAGGCACTCTATTGTATATTAGATTTGTCCCTGTGTGCAGTCATGTCAGACATTTTGTCCCATTCAAGAATAATCTCTGTTACCCCTGTAATATATAGTTATATTTTTAGAATTCAAATAAAATCCATATCTAACTTTTTATCGTTGATGTTTTTTGTGGAGTTTGAAAAAACATGCAGTGGGACTTCAACAGTGCAAAACCTGCATTTATATGTCCGCGTGAGAAGCATTCATTAGGGACTGTTCAACTAGAGACACCAAGTATCCTTTTGCATGCTGACCAAAGGAGACTACTGCAAACTGGTAATTTCTAAGGAAATTATTGCTTTTATCAGTAAATGCAACCTTTATGAAAATGAAGGACCATGACATTGACTGAAAACAGACCAAATGCCAATAGGCTCCATAACACGTTTCTCTCATAGCTAGGTAAGTGCACCTCTGTTCTAACTTGAATAATTCAATCCTTTCATTCTTGGGTGTCTGCCAGTTCGGTCTGGTTATCCATTTCTTGGCCTTTGTCTGATTATTCATTTTTTACACACAGCTGTTTAGACAAGTTACTTTTTTTCTGTAGTGTTTTGTTCTGAAATATTGATGACATTGTAGTAATCAAACATACAGACTTTGCATGCACAATAGAACAGTCTTAGACACAATTGTCTTAAGACTCTTCGCCCTGCAAATAAGGTTGTGCTTCTCCCTTAGCTGCACAGGGATGCTGTTCTGAACCTTTAACATTTTTTCCATCTGATCCACAAAAAAGAATAAGATATGGCCAAAGCAGCTGCTACAAGTAGATTTAATGGAAAGGTAAATCTAAGGCTTGATGACTCCAGTTCCAAAAGGAGCCTAGATTGCCTGGCAAATGATGAAACAGATGTTTTAGTAGAGATGTTTATGGAGATTGTCAGTTCTTAACCTTGAAAGTGAACCATGCTGTTAGTATTTTTCCAAGAGATGGGGAGTGTGAAAGATGAGTTAAAATTGAGCATGAAAAGATCAAACATGCTTTGGAAAGGCTAAGGTTGCAGCCTCAAAGCCAAAGGTAATTTAAAGCCAATTTTTAAAAAGGCTAGGATAAAAGAACTCTATTATGAAAGGTGTCTTTTTTTAGGAAAATCTATACCAAAATATCAGCGAGGTAGCATGCTAGTGGTCAGAGCTTGCTGGCCCAGTTCTGTTAACGGTTTGGCCATTAATCAGACAGTGTTTTGAAAACTTAACTTAGTCTTTTGTGACTGAATCCCTCTCTGAAGCAGCTTTAATCCTCATGCAATGAATTACTGTACACTTGTGGTATCAGTTAGCAGACCGAGGAAATCCTATCTCTCAGAGAGTGTTTGTCTGTCGAGTCATGCATTCATTCTTGTTATATGATGCACATGAAACTGCAATAGCCCGCTGGCATTTATTCAGAAAGGTTCAGAGTTTAATTCCCTTGTTAAATGAAATAAAAAGTCTTTCCCTAGGATTTAAGTAAGAACCTTGTATTTGTCGGGTTTCGCTGTGCAGCACAAGCAGCAAAAGAGGCTGCAGAAAGAGAGGAGCTGCTGGTGTGTAATTACACGTACACATTCCTCATGGGACCAGAGATTAGGAAGGGGTTATCACGTGAGGATCTGAATCCTTGCTGCAAATACATTTGGAAAATGGTTCCTGCTGGCACAGTGTAGTATTGTAAGGTGGTGAATCTCTGTAATCTGTTTATTAAAATGACATACTTCCCTTGGTATGCCATATCCTGTTTATTTCCCCTCCATAATTGCTGCCTAAATCAATGGGCTTATTGTGGTTGTTGGCCCTTAAGCCATGAAGATTGCTACATTTGATTTTTTCTTCCTTTTCTAGTAACACCCAATGTTGTACAGGGCTATCTCCTGGTGCATTAAGAATTTGAGGCAGGAAACGCTATGTACTTTGCAATACTACAAGGCACTTGTGAGCATGGGTCTGCTATGAGTGCCACAGTGCAGAAGGCCCAGAGTTTCAAAGGACTGTGACACATTTACATTTCTAGTGCAACAATAAGCCACATTCTTTAAAAAAAAAAACATTAACAGGTATTATGTGAACAAATACTGCATTTTAAATCAAATACTTCAAACTTCTATAGAGATGCAAATCTGATTCACAGTCAAAGCACAAGGTTATCAGTTAAAAGGGTATATTCTGTCATGGTTTTGGTTGTGTTTTATTGCGCAACCTGTTACACAATTGAATAACAAACTTATAATCGTCTATGCTAGAATTGCTATTTGTCATCTATTCTATTGTCATTTCCCACATTGTGGTACCTGGCAGGGCAGGATGTACAGCTTGGTTCATGGCGTTTTTCAAACCCATTTTCCATTACAGAGGAAGGAAATTTCAAAAGCAACTTTACTGGAAAAGAAACAAAATCGATACAATTGAGAAGGAAACATGAATTGAATATTAAACAAATGTGAAATGAACACCCCACCAACACCAGTAGTATTTAACCTGTCTACATAAGGTAGAAACATGGTACAGTATGCTGGGATTTGGATGTTTTATCTCTTATAATGTGACATTTAAAATAAATGTCAAATGTGTTTTAGCTCCTCAATAATAATGACTTTCCCTCCAATTTATGTATGCATAATTTTGTAGTGGCCCATATGTGTGATTTCTGTATAATATTTTAGTAGTAGTTCTTTTAAGCATCATTTCATAGTCATATGTCTCCATGTTAAGCAGGAATGTTCCTTCACCTTGGTTTTTTGTGCAGTCCTGCAGCTTTTCTGGAAGACTGGCATTTCATTCAGCAGCTATGAATGAAAGTGGTTTTTACATGTAGACATTTACAATCCACCCACAAAACAAGGCACTGTTTTTAGACCAAATTGTCTAAAGGAAATTCTACCTTGTCTTCTAGGGGACATTTTAGTGAGGGTGGAGTCATTTTAAATTTATGAGTAGCTATAAACCAATTTGACACTTCGTCTGTGGTAAACTGACGCACTTCTGTGATGTATAGCTGCATTGCATTTTGGGTCAATTATAACCATAAAAAAGACAAAATAAAAAAATACATGATTGATAGTCTACTTTCATCTTATTGTCTACCACACAAGCACAGAGGATTACTGACTCATTATAACTGTCTGTCCAATTGCAACTAATTATGCCTTCTGCATTACTTTCTCTAGAAGCAGATGCTTTGGTAATCCTATGGACATATCTACAGTACAATGCTTGACAGACCTAGAGTCTTTCACTGTCAGGAAAGCAAAAACATTATTGGTGTGCTGCCTGTTTAGGCTAATTGATTGCGTTTTAAATCTTTTTCAAACTTACTTTTGATGAACGCTGTATGTTTTGAGAATCATATTGTATTTCTGGGTGCCGTCATAGCCTGATGCATTTTTCGCAGAGAGACAGGCCTTCGTTGTAAAAGGACACATGCCAACCTGACCACATTTATGTGTTAAAGATTGACAAACAATAGCAACGTTTCCAGTGAATCTGTAAAGATGGATAATTTGATGTACCTAATCCAGCTAATGGCTGTAGCTAATAGTATTCGAAGGGTAGATTATTCATAGCATTTAGGAACCTGCAAGGAGATATGGGGTATCAATGAATCTAAACTTGTTTTAATCTTTCATTTTGTTATTCTGGCTGAAAGCAAGGGATGTGTGGCCCTGTTTTTAATGTAGGTCTTCACTGGTTATTTGGAGTTGACACCACTTTGCAAAAAGTTTGCTTTCTTTTTTCATGAGGATGAAGTGTCAGAAAGATTATTTGCCCCTTAGGGGGTGATTTATTGTGCTGTTCTTTTTACTGCATCTTCAGTCTTCAGTCTTGATTTGAAGAACAATTGATTGATGTTCTTCAGTTGATTGATGGGACTAAATCTTTATGACTACAGCACAGGACAGGCTAGCTTCAGATCTGGCCTCTCTCGAACTATTGAAGCAACGTCTTGTTCCCTTAGAAATATGTGAGCATTTTTTGTACAGGTGTTGTTGTTTTTTTACTTTTTCTCTGTGACACAAAAAACATTATTTCCATCACTTATCAAATCTGCTAGTTCTTAAAATTGTTCTTAATCCAATTTCACATTGCTTTTGTTTTCAAATGTTTTTCAAGTGTATTTAAGTGCCACCATATTGTCTTCTAATATGCATGAGGAAGATCTTGGCAGATTTAGGTATCAGTTTTAATGGCTTTTTTGCCTTCCTTTAGAAAGGAGAAGACTGAACCTCTGTAGCTGGTTTTATTCTGTGATACATCGGGCAAAACAGTAATTGGGCTGGATAGTGGTCCCTTTATCAGCCTACTTGCATAGCTACTGCATCAGGTGAACATTAAATGGTTGACTTAAGGATTTAATTTGGGGCACATATCCCATTCTGTCCTGATAAAGTAATATTTTAATTCTGCTATTGTCCTCTTCTGGGAGACATTATTGACTTATCTTCTTAAACTTTCAATACAACAGCAATTGCTTACACTTATATACAGTAGCACTCTTCTGGAAACTACAAAGCGCTTTACAGATAATGGGGACTCCCCTCCACAACCAGTGTGTAGACCCCACTGGGATGAGGAGATGGAAGCCACAATACGCCGGTACGCTCCCCACACACCAGCTATCAGTGGGGAGGAGAAGTCAGAAGTGGTGAAGAAGTCATTTCATAGATAGGGTCTATTAGGAGGCCATGATTGGTTAGAAGGCCAAGAGGAAATTTGGCCAAGACACCTGGGTATCTCCTCAAACTCTCTTACATCCATAAATGGAGGATCTGTATCCTTATAAATTCCTTACTGTGAATAATAATATTATTGTAATAGTAGGACCATTAACATTTCTTTCCCCCCTCTCCTCAGAACAATCTAAGTGATGGCGGCAGCTCTTCCACTCGGCACTCTTCTGGGGAGAGACACGGCCATCCTGAGCACCGGGCTGCACATAGACCGCTCCCCAAACACCGCTCCTCACAGGACAACACAGGGTCCTCCATACAGAGGGATGGGCCTGGGTCATTCTTGCTGGACCTCCACAACTTCCCTGACCTCTCCAAGGCAGACATAAATGGGCAGAACCCCAACATTCAGGTAACACCTTTCTCTTTCTCCTCTGATATGCCTGATTCTCTATTGGGATTTCTCTCTTCCCATTGCTAGCCACTCGACTGTGTTCTGATTTTATGGCGTTTGAGGGCCACTCAGCACAGTGAAGGTACAGTGTAGAATGAAAATCTCTACAACACAGTAGTCACCGAATAAAAAGAATGTGGTTTCAGGGGATTCAACACACAGTTAAAAAAGCTTATATTCTGCAGTGCTCTTTCCAAATTCTGAGTCATTAGATAAGTTGAATACTCAAACGATTGATACAAGATGTGCCTTTGAGTTTTTTAGAGTATATCTTGTGATTCCATAGTTAAATGGATGTTTTTAGAGCTTTATTAAAAGCCCACAGCATGGCTAAAACAAACAGTGCTTGAGTGTGTATTGCACATAAAAGCGAACAGGAAGAGATCTTTGCCTGCATAGCCCACCCTTGCTGGCCAAGCCCACCAGGCAGCTGCTTTGCAACCAGGAAGAAGCCTAATGCACTGTTGCACACCATTAATTCTTTTCACTGGGATCCTTTTCAATGCACTAAGCTAATAACCCACACTAGATTCTTGCTCCACTAAATTCAACTTTAGAGTGAGGTTCATTTGCACTGCTTTCATTTTTAAAGTTTGCCTTTGCACTTGTAATTTACAGTTTTCTATTTTTTTTCCGGACTTAATAGTTTCTTCATCAACATCAGGTTGTCTGGGTTTCTTACTGAATTCAAGCACAGTAAACTGAGTAATATATTCTTGATCATAGAGCTCTTATTTAGGTGTGGTTTAAGGAATAAAGTTTATTTCTGGCAGGAAGAGCAAGGGGCTACATTCTCCTCCATGCGCTTCACTAGGGAAATAAAGCATTAAGTAAAGCCAAGGGTAATGTTATGGCCTTATTTCTACAAAAAAATGAATCAAGAGTTGCTTTATATTTTGACACCCCTAATCTACTTAAAGCTTTGTCATAAGTGATATTATGAGTGATATGGGAAGATCATACTATGTGATGGCTCAGTGATTACACAAAATTCAGTACTTTGGGTTTCCTTTTTTGTTATGGGAGATCAAGTTGTTTCATAATATTAAATGTGTGAGGAAACCATGAGTTACACCGTAAATAATAGCTGTTCCTGCAGCTGTCCCATCATTGTATATGGGCCACTGTAAGAGCTCATCACTTTCTCTAGGGAAATCAATGAATGTATATGCGGGACATAGTGGTGTTTAAAAGTCTTGGCTTGATAAAAACGCCAGAAAAATATGAACTTGACACCTACACTAAATAAGGTTTTAAGAAAAGTTATTTATGTGGGGAAAAATACTGAAACCATGTCTTCATACTGTATATTGAATTAGATATTGCTTTGGTTCTCAGTGGACCAAGACCCCAGATTTATAGAAGATGAAATTTAAAATGAGTGAGTTCATAAACATGTCAAGATGTGGCCATTTGTGAAGGGCTGACATTCAGTTTCTGGTTGAAAGTAAGATCTTTGATCTTTGTTTCATCTGGTCTGCTGGAGTTTATAACTGACTTGCTTTGAACTTGACAATAAGGTGTAGAGGTCTAATCCAGGGACTGCCGTTTATATGCAGATGCACAGTATATAAATCACTTCATCTGGGAGGCATATGTTTAATGCAATAAGACCATCAACTACTGTTCTGCAGATAATGGTGATTCAAATAGCTTTGAAGGAAAGATTAAATGACAGCTGATGTTATCATGTTTACTGCAATCTACTTACATATCTCTGTGCATTTACAGATAATAATAATAATTATAGATATATAGCTAATAGCTTGCATTTATAGATATAGCTGATGACCTGGTTTTAATAGATCATGGTTTATTTCCTATAACAGGCCACACAGAAAATTCCAGCACAACATTCAAACTACAGGTTTCACAAAAAAATGTTTTTTGAATGATTTACAAAAAATTAAACTTTTGCACATTTAAAACACCAAACACCTCTGTTTTTTAATGGTTGAAACCATTGTAAGACAAAAGGAGGGTAACCTGCCTAAAGACTCACGTTTGTCCAATGCATAAAGAAATATATAGGAGAAAGGTTGTGTTGTCTGCTTTTCAAAGAAACATGGCAGGACATAGACAACAGAGCGGTGTCGTGTTTTTGGGATGCAGGTCACAATCGAGGTGGTGGATGCGGCGGAAGAGGAGCCTGACAAGGAGCTGCAGAAGGAAAACAAGTCCAGCTGGCCTTCGCCCAGCTGGAGGAACTGGTGGCAGCTCTCCACCTCCACGGCTCACCATGGCGACAGCCAGCAGGAGTACACCTATGACGCCAACACAGATGACAGCAACTTCCTGAAGCCCCTGAGCGACTGGGACCGACGAGGAGGGCCCAGCCAGAGGAGTTTTGAGGCCAAGGCGCAGGCAGAGTATGGTGCGTTCACAACACAGGCCCCACTGGAGGGGCTTGTTAACAAACGGCTAGACGGGCTTTCTAACCGCTTTATCCAATACAGGGTCATGGGGAAGCACGGGCATAAGACAGAGACAGGATACACCCTGGACGGGACAGCAGACACAAAGACACAGACACACTCACACCAGGGCCATTTAACCCACCAGTATGTCTTTGCACTGTGGGAGGAAACAAGAGCACCCAGAGGAAACTCATATATATGTCATATAATTATTTTCCATTGAATAGTCACACATTATCACATAAGGATACATATTGTGTTAATGTAAAAGAATGTGAGCTACCTATTAAACGCCTTCTTACAATGTCTCAACATGTCTGAACCACTCGTTCTTTCATAAGCAAACTACAGACACTGTAAAGAGCTGTCTGTCTGTTATTCCTCACTGACTCAAATTTGGGTTCCGGGCTTTAGAATTATTTCAGCTTGCCTAATGTGGGTGATCTATAATCTGATCCATATTATTCTCCAGAGTAAAAAAAAATAAAGCAGTTATGAGAAATAACTTTTGGAGGCATATCAGAATTCAGCAGTTCTGGGCTCTGAGAAGCTTAAATGACTTAGCTGTGTGATTTCCTTTGTTATTTCTTGAGCTGAAAGGAAATCTAGTGTGCAGATTGTACACAGCAGATACATCACAAGACCTGCACATGGTTTGATACAGTGTGATAGATGCTTAATTGATCACAATCGTGTGACAGTGTTACCTTAGCAGGAGCTAAAAGGGTGTCTGAGAGTACTTTGCTTGAATATGCCCAATACAAATAGCCCATTTCCCATACGTAAAACACACAGTTGCAAACACAATAGTTAGCAAGAGTTTCATTTTAAAGCTATTTTTCATTTAAATAGTCCATTAGCTGAAATGTGAACAATACCTTTCCTACTGTATTTACTTTGCTATTAAATACTGTATATTTCAGCTTTTAGTATTGCAAAAAAGTGCAGTTTATTTTATTGTTATGCAAGAAGTTGAAAATACAAAAAAACAGAGGTAAAGGACAGATTTCTCTATGTAACAGAGTATTATGGACAAGGATTCCAGTTATCAGCAGTGAACCATTAGGGTGGAAAAAACTTACATGGAGAACTTCAGCTTCACTAATAGTTGTTTTGCAGTGAAACTATTTGAATTTATAGAGTGTTTTTACTGGTCCACTGGACCTTTTAATAAGCTCATTATGGATAAGACAATTAAGAATACTTCTGGTTCCCAGATTGTATTGTAAAGCAGTATGTAAGGAGCTTTCACTTGCCCATGAGAGGTGGGAGATGAGTGTGTATTTAGTTGAGATTTAAATCAATGAATATCTTATTGCAAAAAATGTCTCCTTAGGTTTTGGTAACAGCAGAGTTTAAGAAATGGAATTCACACTCATCAGTGTTTATTGATATAACAGGGCAATGTAGTCTGTCTTTTTTTCATTTTTCTACAAAGTAGGTCAGTGTTATTTAGGACTGAGACAAGCAAAGCAGTATTGAATTTCAGTGAAATTCTGTGGATAAAACAAAAAAAGTCCTTTGTATTTTGGCTCCACTGGAAACGTGTTTAACAGGGTCTTTGTTGAGCTCTTCAGAGCATTGTTGTTGGTGATACAGTAGGTGTTTTCCTGTCATGAATGCATACAGTGAATAAAATAACATCAGACATCAGCATAAGGCTAAAAAGGCATGAGACTGTAACTCTGGTTGAACTGGGCCAAATCAAAGTTTTTATGTGAGCTGGTGCTGCTATGTATTTATGTAACGAACCTGAGCGATTACAGCTGCATCAGAAAAGCTGTTTTTGTAGCTGCTAGATAGATACAGTAGTAGTCTCCAGAACACACCCCTGCACCAAAGCAATTTTACATCTTGGATATAAAGCTTTTAAACTTGTCCGGCTGTGAACAGTGAAAGAACAACTACAGACATAGTACTTAAACAGCTGAGGCACATCGTGGAGTGAAACAGTACTTCTGAAAACACACCTCTTCCAGACTCATTCTCAAGTCATGCGTGAGGGATGATTTATCTCCACGGTCCCCTTTTTTCATACGCCCTCTCTTCCACACTTTGGTAACACAGACAAAACCGGGGCTATTGCGCAAATGCGCAGGCTTCTGATTTTACAAGGAAATATTTTGTGGTTTACAGGGACGTAGCTGACTAATAAAGCCTAGCCCTCCACCACTGGAGATTTACAGCTGAAGATTCCCAGCTGCCCAGAGCTCTGGGAGAGCAGTTTTAGTTTTGTTGCTGCTGCTGCTGCTGCTGGTGGTGGTGGTGGTGGTGGTGGTGGTTAAGAAGAAGAAAATGTGCACTGTGGGCCCATGCAATGCCCCACGTGTAAAAGCCATTTATAGAGGCATGCTAATGGCAAGCTGGCGGCTGGCCTAGGCTGCAGGTACCAATAACATATGGCCCCAATTAATGTTGCAGTGGAATTGCTGGCAGCCGGCTGACTCTCCCTCCTCTCCTCTGTTGTTTCCTGGTGTCCAGATTACATTGACGGGGAGGGGGACTGGAGTTCCTGGTCAGCGTGCAGCGTCACCTGTGGAAATGGGAACCAGAAGCGCACGCGGTCCTGTGGGTACGCCTGCACAGCCACAGAGTCCCGCACCTGCGACATGCCCAACTGCCCAGGTCAGTCAGCCCCCGAGGCTGTTTTTCTGCACTGCCGGAAAAAAAAAAAAAGTGAACTTGTAAAAACTTTCTAAAGGGCAAAAAAAAAACAACATTTTTTTTCCAAAGCCAAATTAGTTAACCATTTCATCTGAAATGAATACTTACTGGAGAAAATCGGCTTGATCTCTGCTTTACTCTCTGCTGTACGCATTTTCATGAGTGTTTAAAAAAAAATGTTGGGGGAACATTTACTTGTGTCTTTTCTTCAGCCCCCAAGGAAATCTTGTTCGGGAACATGCTCATTCCAGAAGGCACAAAATACACAAGACATGTAAAGGCTTCATTTCCCATTATTACTGGGAAATTACTGTGGCTCACAAGACATCGATAATACAAACCCTGTTTGAAAAAACACTTTTCCTTGGATTCTAAAATGACACTTTTTAGATCTAATGTTATCCATCTTCTAAAGGACTGTATTTTCACTTGCACGTCATTGTTTGTGGCCCCAGGGATTGAAGATACCTTCAGAACTGCAGCGACAGAAGTCAGTCTTCTAGCAGGAACCGATGACTTCAATGCCACTGAGCTGTTTGGTGTTGGTAAGTTTTCTTTATGAAAGAAAACTTTATTTCTCTTGTTTTTATGGATGGTTTTACTCTATACTACTGCTAGGGAGCTGAGGATTGACTGTCTTTTTAAAACAGATGTTTGTGTCATTTTTAAAAGGACACAATAAGAATCCTGACTATTTCTTGTCATTTAGATGTATAATTAATTTCCTTCAATTAATTAATGAAGGCTAGGGGAGCAGCTCCACCTATATAGTTTGTAATGCTCTGAAACTGAATCTCTGTTCTTCAGCAATGAGGGAGAACTCACAATGAAACAAAGCATTCCAAGTGTTCTTTTATTGTGTGACCCATAAAACTGCTTGACTGTGATCTAATGCCTTCCAGATACTGACAGCTGCGAGAGATGGATGAACTGTAAAAGTGAATTCTTGAAGAAGTACATGCTGAAAGTGGCCAATGACCTTCCCAGCTGCCCCTGCGCCTACCCTACAGAGGTGGCCTATTCCACTGCTGACCTCTACGACCGAGGCATGCGGAAAGAGTTCCGCTGGAAGGACGCCAGCGGCCCCAAAGAGAAGCTGGAAATTTACAAGCCCACGGCCCGCTACTGCATCCGCTCCATGCTGACCTTCGAGAGCACCACGCTGGCCGCCCAGCACTGTTGCTACGACGACAACATGAAGCTCATCACCAGGGGCAAAGGGGCGGGCACGCCGAACCTCATCAGCACCGAGTTTTCGGCCGACCTCCATTACAAAGTGGACATACTGCCCTGGATTATCTGCAAAGGGGACTGGAGCCGCTACAATGAGGCAAGACCTCCGAACAACAGTCAGAGGTGTGAGGAAAACCCTTCTGATGAGGACTACTACAAACAGTTCCAGGAGGCCCGGGAATTCTAATGCAGTGCTCGCTGACATTTTTATCCAGGAGGAAAAAAATTGAATCTCGCAGCTGTGCAACCACATTATCTTCTTTTTGTTGGACAAGGTTTAACAAAAAAAGTTCTATATTAGCAGGACTTCTGCTTAACATCTCTGACACAGACTAAATTATTCAGGGTGCAAGAGAGGCATAGCAGATTCCTATATGTTATCCTGTATAATTTAAATTCCTCTCCAGAAGTACAAAGGGCAGTTCTGTGTGCCGCAGTGATAACAACAAAGTACAGTTAGGGTCTTTATATTCTAATATCATAAATCTTTCAACACGATTCACAGTAAAACTGTTGAGATTCTTTTTGGGGGGGGAAATGACTCTTGTCTGATCTGTCATTCAGTGTCGGGTCTTCAAAGGAAGGGAACGTTAATTTCTGTTGCACAAAGAAAAGAGAAAAAAACTCCTAGAAGACTTTTTTCTGATGGCAATTTTTAGTTCCATCTGCACAGTGCAATCATAAGTTGGAACAATTACTAGGCACAAGGACAAATGGAGCTAAACCACCAGGGACTTGGCAGCTCGGTGATGTTTCACTTGTAGTAGAGACTGAGGCAAGTGCATTGTGCTTGAAGAGAAATATATCTGCCTGTTCCTTAAAATGCAGACAATCAAAGGGAAGAATACACTTACATGCCTAAACATAATATGTGGCACACAGACCACAAGTTTCAAAACATTTTCTGTGAATAGAAATTATTTACAGGGACTCGCACCATAAACAAAGGAAGTGGCACTTTTGTATGTAAAGAGCTTGAACTATCCCCCACATTTGCTTGGGTATAATATTCAGGTTCACATCTAAACGTATTAGCCAGTTTATTTAGCATGCACCAAATTCTACAAATAATTCTACAGTGTCCTACTGTTGTTTTTTTTGTTCTGGTACTGACAGCTCTTTTTGATGTTGAAAAAGGTCTGCATTATTTTTGTAAAGTTATTTATTGAGTTGTAGCAATATCCCAAACATTGGGAGTTCTTATGTGGTCAGTGTTTGGTATAAACAAAAAGGGATGCGTGCATACGAATGTACCATGGGACCTCTGGGAATAAATAAAATCATAAATGAAATTTATAAAAGACGTTTTTTTTCTGCTTTCACTTCAAGGGAGTGGTTGGTTCAATTACATCTAAGAGTAGCCAGATGAGAGAATTCTGTAGAGCAGATGTTGAAAAGACAGATGTTTCCACTATCTGTATAGCTTCACTGCTAATATTTTCTAATGTTTTCCACAGCTGTCTGTTTCAGAAATGAAGAAACGGGTAGTGACTTACCTGCATTAGCAGCTTTTGAGACTCTATAAATTATCTCTAATAGTTTCTCAACTATCAGTATTCAAACATTTCGTCATGCTAGTCTATAAGACAACAGAAATACTTATTAAAACTTATTTCAATGCATGATTGTATTTTACAATGTCAGTTTATAGTGAAAAGTATCTTTTACCCACAAGAAAACATACATAACGAATTTAGTTGAAGACGTTGCAATAATTCAACACATTACAGCTCTTTTTAAATACAAAATAGTAAAAGTTACTACGTCTCAAAAGGATAATCCTTCTGTGTGTCACAGTGGTCGAGTTTTAAATCTAATGCTGTAAGCATTGAAATTAAAATCCTGTATTGTCAACCTGCAACACTCGCCTCAACTCGCGTGCGTCTCAACTCACAACATTAAAACTATTTGAAGAGGAGATTATATACTAAAAAATGCCTTGGAAGTGAAACCAAAATACTGTGCAGTGTCCAAACTTATCAGAAATTTCACACCCTTGTGAGAGTTTTATAACTCGGTAATCTCTCTGGGACATGAATTCTAAATCTTTTCAATTAGATCTGCTAAAAAAATGGCCAAATTTCCCACCTGCCTTCCAGTCATGGCCTCCTAATAATCCCCCTCTCCGAAATGGCTTCATCACTCTGCTCTCCTCCCCACTGAGAGCTGATGTGTGGGGAGCGTTCTGGCGTACTCTGGCTGCCGTCGCATCATCCAGGTGGGGCTGCACACTGGTGGTGGTGGTGGTGGAGGAGGGGAGTCCACATTACCTGTAAAGCCCTTTGAGTGGACTGTCCAGAATAGCACTATATAAGTGTAATAATAACTATTATTATTTTCACAGTCATTTCTTCGACATGTCATAGACATCTCAAACTTTTAGAGAAGATGGCACATTAGCTCCATCTATTGATACAGAAAAATGCAGTGCTCTTTTTGTACAAGATCTATTGGGCTGTTTCTATTTTATCCAGCTTTTGCTTGAAGGAAACTGGGATATCGGCTTCCACAACATGGCTGAGTAGCTCGTTCCATACTCTCACAACCTTTGAGAGTAATACAACAGTTAAAAAATCCTCTCATTACTCATACATTTGCACCATACAGACAGTAGGTTATTGCAAGTATAATGAAATGGGATTTTGCAAAACTCCTTAAATATTTAATCAGGGGTTTTAGGTATTCATCAAATTGTTTAGGGCTTTCATAAAATCCCTGGTTAATTTTTTTAGGGATTTAATGAAGTCCCTGGTTTTAATTCTTACCTTAACATGTATAACTTCATATCAAGATGGCACTGAATCATAAAGTTTCAACTCAATCCATTATGCTGTGCTAAAAATAAAGTAGAATCACGTAAGATTTTTTTTAAGTCTTGCTAAAATGCATTAATTCTATTTTTTAATAAAACTTCTGAAGCTCCAGTATTGCACAAGATTCCTGCAGTGTTCTATTGTATGTCCTTTAGATTTTGTTGTGCAATACTTTCCTTTTTCAAACACAGCTCTATTTCTTAGTTCCCTGCACATATGCGTTCTGAATTCCTTCTTTAATTTTTCAGGGTACACACACATGTGGCTCAGAGGTGCTTAGAACAAAGAGCTGTCAGAAAGTATGAACACATACTTTTCTTCTTTTCAGTGAACGATTCCTGCAGGAAGCAGACTAAGTAAACAAGCCCCTTTCTGCAGAGATGACTTTTCTTATGTCCCTTTATTTAGAACCATTATTTCCGGCACTTCATTTACAATTTTATCCTTCAGCATACAGGCACCAGCATGCACACAGAAGCCAGAAAATATCTCTGCAAAGTAACAGCAGACTATAATGGGAATTTTGGACCCGGGCTTTCTGTGAACCGGCTTTAAAACATGTCGAAATGGTTTATCATTCCCCTTGTGCTTTTCACCCTTATTATCCTATTTCCTTTCTGAAACTATAACACCTGGCAATAACTGGACACACAGTACAATCCCTTCCACAGATATCGTGGTGGTAATAGTTCCCCATATACAGTATAACTGACCCAACCCCCAGACATGAAACTATTTTTTACATTGCCAAGTTTATCTACAATAGCTCTAATGTTATTGTCGTCCAATGTTTAAAATAGGAGTTGTTTTAGATCCTCCTAATCACAGTCTCTGGTGGATAAAAGGAAATTACTAGCAAAGGTAATTAACAGATCACTAAGGGCCACATTCTTCACTCTCAATTGGCCGTTGTTAGTAATGGGACAAAAACACTAAGGCTCAAGTTAAAAATTTGACCCTCTCGCCAGTTGCAAATTCCAGACTGACGGCTTGATCATTTCTGTTTGCGGTAAGGTTGTTACATCTAAGCTATCAAAAATGTAGTTGCTGAACACTGGATATGCTATCTGCCATTGGTGGTTGGGATAAAGGTTTGATTTAATTCAGGCCTCAATCATTTTAAGGTATTGACATCACCACCATTAACCCTTTCTGTATAACTGGTTCATTAAAAGCTAAGGTAGTATAATAAACAGAAAAAACAGTTAATTTAAAAGATAACATTATTCTACAGGCTTGGCAGGGAGGAGTAAGACATTGGTCCAGAATAAAAACCTGTAAAATTTGTTTTTACAATGATTTTTAAGTTTAGAACTAATCCTGTTCCTGATCATCTCCAAGAGGCACCACATCCTTAGAAATAAGACTACAGTTTCCAAGACTAAAGAACAACTGATCTTTATCTAATCAGACAGTCTGCTTGTGAAGCCAGGCAGATCAAAGGAAGGTGCTTTTATTTAGCAATATGTCAAGTTAAAAAGAGTGTGGCGGCAGACAAACTATCTGGGCAGGCTCCACACTACTTCTGTGCGGGCAGCTCAAGCTGGGCCTCTTGTCCTTACTTAACTATGGTCTCCGCAAGATGATCAGCCTCATTCCTCTGCTTTTGTGAATCAAACAAACAGGACCAAGTGAAAGTTTTAGAATATGCAGAGTATCCCTGTAAAAGAGAAAAATCACTTAGGCAATCTTTCTGTTGGTTTTATGTTAAAGATCACCTTAATAGTTTTGTTTTCAATCACTTAAAGCCATACATGATCAGTTGCATTTGTATTTTCTGATGTACCACATGTTAAAGCTTATGCATGAATAATCAAGAATTTTATTACTATAAGTGTATCTGGTGGAGTTGGTCTTTGTGCACATGGTATGTTTTATGCCGCATGTAAAACGTGAAAGGGTTAGGAGTACAATCCTTTGGGCTCAATGGCTTCACTATATCCCTGTGGTTAACTGGAAGACATTATGTGATATTTCACTAAAATTTAAAATTATGAACGGATTGTCTAAATCCATTATTAAACTGGAAAGGTAATGTTGTGCACTTTATGAAATTATGGTGAACCAATGTGGCGTAATGAAACCTGCGCTCCATCAACCATGACGTCCATACGAAATGTATTACTGTCATGGAGCAAGAACATGGAAAGTTGATCAGCCAGCCCGACATCACCGGGTTCAACCATAATACTCTGTACTTTCACTTCACTTGCTGAAGTCTGATGCAGCTGATGTCGGTTGAGGTTTTGACCACAGACATGTAACTTCCGCTTTCCGTCGTGTTTACTCCCAAAGACATAACATCTGATATTAAACACGGCAGCAAGATGGAAACATGGTAACTGGTATGAAAACCATCCTCTGGGATTTACAAGTCTGACGTGGTAGATAACCTATTCTTACTGTCAGTACGTATTACGATTACCCAGTTCATGGCATGACTTGCCACTCTTGCCCATCACACAAGTCCCCCCCCCCCGCCCCAAAAAAAGAGCGTACCATTTTGTGGAGTATGTCAACGACAGCAACACAACAAGTCTCGTCTTTTGACACGGCGCAGATGTGGCAGCAATTTTTAGATCCCTCTGCCTCTTTATGGGTGGTGTAGCACATTTCAGGAAGTCTCTAACCGCAATGCCACAGGGCCGCCATTGCGCGGGAGACGTAATTAAAAGGCTGCTTTACATCTTGTAATCTGAAATAGTTGACCCGGCTCTCAGGGTCATCAGTTAGACTGCCGGCATCACTCCGTGTTTGCTGCCAGTTGGGAGAGTTTGGAAGTGGAAGCCAAAAAACGAACTTGGAGCACAGCTGAACAAATAGGCTAAGTGGCTGCTGTGCAACGAGAAAGAGAACTGTTAACTCTTCTGCAGCCCCTCGCATCAGATCTCGAGAAGGCTCTTCACCTGTCCCCATGTCACATGTCACATTCCTTTTAATAAAGCCGACTGGCAGCGATGTCAGCCTGGCAGCAATCGAGACTACAGATTACTAATGGTAATAATTAACATCATCATAAACGAGTCAATTACAGTAGCTTCTGGAATTCCTTAGTTTTATAAGCAAGAGGAAGAAACACAGGGCTGGCACAGTTTCTAGTTGGAACTAACCCAATGGTTTCCTGTTCTTTCCACTGATCTGGATTGGTTGAATCTGTACAAATAAGCATGCATGGAGCCCAACAACAAATCTTGCCCAAGAGTGACCTAGTGAAGAAGGACAGAACAGACAAATGCGTCTTTAGATTTCAAGCACAACCCCGACTGCCTCTGGTCCTGCCTTTTCTTTTCAATGAATGAATGAATATCACTATCTTTAAAAAGCGGTCGTATAAAACAGTTTTATCTTTTCTGCTTCATCAACCAGCCCCCAATAAAAGAAATCATATTTCCAGCAGCACATTGATCATGCAGCATTTCCGCCTCATTATGTTTTGTTTACAGAAAAATCAACAGTATAACCATAGACAGATTTTAATATGAATTTAGAACTACCAATTATTTTTTATTACATACCCACCTGATGTAGAAGTACTGTATGTCATTATGTCTTGATTCGGAATGATGACCTCTGTACTCACATGGGGGCAACAAGGAATTATAATAATTGCATCTGTATAGTGCTTTTCATGCCAACAAGTTTTAAGTGTAGGAGGAGACCCACTTCATCCACTATTGAAGAGCAGCACCCACCTGTGTGACAAGAGACAGCCATTCTGCCCCCAGCAGAACCCCAGCTCAGTAGTGCACGCAGAGACTGCTGGGCAGACAGGAAATGCGGACAGGTTCTTCCGACCATCTGGAGGAGAGAGACATCCCTGACCGACATCACCATAAGCCTGCAGGCACCTGGGAAGTTGCAGGGGACGTTGTTTCACTGGGAACCAGGAGAGCCCTGGGTGACTAATCCCAGCTCCTGCAGGCGCTGAGTCAATCATGGAGCTCCGTCTGGGGAATCCCAATCACAGCTGGCTGGGAACTCAACCCCGGCTTCAGGATTTGAAATACAGATCATGGAACTCAACCTAGACTCTGCGATTCTGGTTGAGCCTCAAAGTCATTTTTAAAATCCTAATTATTTCAACATCCACCACTGAGAAATAGGACAATATTAGCTTCTCATACAGTATTCCCAGGTGACCATGTCTCTTGAATCTGTAATGCAAAATCAAAATTATCACACAAAGCAACAACTGTTTACAATCATCATGACAGACATTGTACTGTTTGCAATAGCTCTAACAGGAGCCAAGGTTTGGGTCATTGGGAATTCGCTATCCACATGACAGAAAACAGATCTAGAAGGTATAGTTTGCTCCCAGGAAATAATGGATCTATATGATGAAATACAAATCAAATGCATGTAAATCCCTATCACCCAGAGAACCTTGAGAGATGCCAAACTCAACTGTCCTTTATGCATAAAATGACATGACTAGAAACAGAAATTCTAATAACATTTTGAGAGAATGGGAAACCCTGAGTGATTAAAATGGACCACAAGAAGATTTTGACCCCTTGCCATTGATGAAAAGCTTAGATCTTTAATGAACTTATTTGTATCTGTCTGTACCAATGAAGTAATTAGAAAAAATATATAGTGAGTGTCTGGTGTTCACTTCTACAAATCCAATGCTAGCAAAATAACAGTATCTAAACACAGAATGAAAAATCAATCCAAGGCACATTGACAATGTTTCATTTGTTAGAAAAACACAAAAATAAACAACCCACTGGCACTTTACATGGAAATCTGACTGTAAGGTGATGTTCCTTCTTACAATAGCTTCTCTTGTGGGTACACCGCACAGAACAAGAACTGAGCTTGACCACAGTTCTAACACATTAAAGTCATTCAGCCTGTTAGACTATATTTAGTAAAATAGCATCCGATGTGTGACAAAGGCGCGAGTGGGTACCGGCTCTGTTTATTTGTCGCGTTCAGATCGCTGCATGTTATGTACGGAAGGCAGCCAGTTGACGGGCTCCCAGTGATTTACGCTGACAGGCGCTTTGGCATCTCAGGATACCAGCAAGCCAGTTGGGAGCTCTGCCTTTGATCTTTATTTGCTCTGGAGTCTGGTTTGAATTTAGGGTCTTGCTGAGCGAGAAGCATTTGATATATCTTGAGTGGCCCAGGACCATTTCGTGTTTTAAAGATGTAGTATCCCTTTTCAAATGAGGGCCAAAAAAGAACAGAAGGAAAAACACAAGGGAATTAGAAGATGCGTGGAATAAAAAAAAAGCCTCTTTAATTGCATCAACAAATGATACAAAAAAAAATCTACTCCCTGAAATATCTTTTTGTCATATTGTCTATTTCAAACCGTTTTTGCCCTCTTCACCCAGGCTAACAGGTGTGAGCTTCAGATTTTAATTAAAGCTGGAGATTACAGCATGAAAACTTCATCTGAGTTGCAGCCAAACCTCTTCTGCCAATAAAAAGTTATACTTTCTTTAGACTGAAGCACGCTATAATGTATGTTATTAAAAAAAAATACATAGGATGCAGACTGCATAATTTGCCCAATTCTAAAGACAAGGACAGATATGCATCAGAGTAAACCTATTATTTCTTAAACGATTGTAGACTGCATTCTGAGCCAATTATGACTCAGTTTTGGCTGGCCAAAGAAGGGTCAAAATGTCACAAGTGTAAAATGACAAACATATCAAATTTGTGAATGCTGAATAACTTGCAAATTGAAGCAGTATATGGTATCATTCCAGCATTACATTTAGTATGTTTCCTTAGTGCCATTAACTCTGAATTGTGTATATTAACATACCTATTAATTTAGCAGTAAAGCAGAGGCATTCAGTAAGTCTAATTTACAGAGGGTTCGTTAATTAAATCCTACTGTAAAAAGAGGTAAAGTTAAAACAATGTTGATTCTTGTAGCATCCTCTCTGCTGCACTACAGAGTGATTTTGTACCTCTGAAATAATTCAAAATGCATACAACTGATGAGACAGGTGAATAAAATCTGGGAATAAAAAATGAATACACACAACCTCATGTAAAGGATTTGCATTAGGTACTCTTAACGTTCTGCAAAAAAAAACACTTATGAAAAAAGACTGCAGGCTCAACGCACAGCCTGTCATAACGCTGTCAATTATCCGTAATTTTACATTAGACTAAATCATTTGTATGTTCACCCACTGTAGTGGTCTTGAATCTCTATTTTTAATGTAGGTTATTGTCCAGTGTGTAATTTATTTCTAGACTATATATCTATTTCAGCCCACAACCAAGATAATAACATGTGAAGAATTCAGTGGCTCGTGGAGTTCGGGCAGTAATCTGTTGCTGTCTTTCGTATCAAAACCAACCAAAGTCAGAGACATTATTTTTCTTATGATTATGTAACTTATCCACAGCCCATACTACTGAAACTTTCTCTGTAGAAAACAATGGATATAGTTTCCCCCCCCCCCCCCAGTTGTAGATCTGTCAAAGCTATCTAAAAATATTAACAACGTAATGCACATTACCTTAGCATAAGACATGGTTGATACACACAGTATGCCATATCTTCCCTGCCTACGTAATATGCACACACAGCATGTAAAAACGTTTTAACACAAAAGTTATATAGTGCAAATTCTTTGCACACTTTTGTTCACAACTCCTATACCATGTTCTGTTGTACGGCCGGAACATAGTATTTATACTCTGTAACACTAAAAAGATATTGAAATTCGAACTTGAAAGGATCTGTGTTGGCATAGTAGTGCGGTAGTTGACGATGCCGTCTCACAGGTTATAGGTCACAGCTCCGTCTGTGTGGAGTTTGCATATCCCAGTGTTAGTGTAAAGGACTTTGGCAGGTGCTCTGGTTTTGTTCCACCTTCCAAAGACATGCTGACTAGGTTATCTGATCTCTCTGATTTGTCCTGGAGTACCTGTGTGTGTGTGCCCCCTGCGATAGGCTGGCATCCTGCCCAGGTTGTTGTCCTGCCCGATTCCTCATACTTCCTGAATAGTCAGTCTCCAGATTTTCATGACCCTAACCAGGAATAAGCAGCGATCTGACCGTGGATGGATGAACTGCACTGATACAACATATGACATTGAGAAATATGATTTATTAAGAATTGCAAGGAGAGAAACATTTAAAACTCTCATTTGAAAATGCTTTCACCACCAACTTCTTTTAAATAGCAATTTCAAGTACTGCAAGTAAAGCTGAATGAAGTGCGATGTCGTGAATACAACATAAAAAACATTCATAAATCTGAGTTTAAAATAAAAGTAATATTGAGCAAACCTGTCAAAAATAAATGAAATAAAATGTTTTCAATTTCTCCTTTAAATAAAAGCAAACAAAAAATTTGGCTCATTAAATAGTTCTATTGACTCTTTCATATGGGTGTGTCTACAGCATGTGCAGCCTATCTTTTCTCTTTACTTTAATATGAATTATTTTAAAAACTTGCCAAATTGCGCAAGATGATTTGTAAATAACTAGGTAAAGCTTATATATACACATATAGATATATAAAATACAGGTCTATTTTAATGTAATTATACAAATAGAGTTAAGGACTCAGTAACAGTCTTTTTAAGTTTAATTAAAAATTCAGTCTTGCAGCAACTTTTACATTTTTGTACAGAATAGGTAGAATTTTCTAACCTCTGAGACCATTCAATCATCAAGCTAACGGATCAAAAAGTATACAGTACAATTGTAATGGCATATCACCATGGATTATTTGAATTGTAATTCACTTTGAAACACAGAAAAACAAACTAAAGCATCAATGCATCAAAGCATTAACTTTCTTCTATATTTTTGATCTAGAAGATATTTATTAATATTGGTTTTAAATGTGAAGTTTTTTAACTGAGGGGACAGCACACTGGGCTGGATGATTATTCCCTGTACAGGGTACTGGGGATTCAAATAAAGACTGCAAAGGTCATAGCTCCACAGGAACAAAAGTCTTAAGATGCTAAAGCTAGGAGAGCACACTAATAAGTAAGAAATACTGTAAGTTAGTTAGTATATCAAGAAATAAGTATTAAAAACATGAGAGGCATATAAGGTTTGTCATCATGACTGTCAATCTACTAAGAGACCTTGTCTTATTATTCCTGCAGTATTTTGGAATAATAACTGCAATATTTCCAGTTATAACTCCTACATACCTGAAGTAGCACTTGGTTCAGTTTTCGAAAAAAGAAGTATTGCCTACAACTTCCAAATGTCACCAGCACAACTCAGTGCTGACAAATTTTGTAGATTTGATACTGTATTTGTATTGCAATAGCTTCATCTTTGTCTCTGAGAAGAAGGGCACACTGTGTCATTGCTGCACATTTTCAGCAGAACAGTGGGGCAATGGACTATAAAATTATTGGCCATGGGAGATAAAAATCAATTCCCATTTCTGCAAGTTTGAATTCTTCAAGTTCTACAAGATAAAGCTGTCAACCAGGTCAATGAGGCTACAAGGAAGAAACTGCAAATCATTAAACTGTTGTCATAATCTTATTTTCTATATCAACAGCTTGCCCAATATTTAGATTTAGCATATATTTAATACAAACACTGTACCTATCTACATTACTCTAAATTATTCTCTATAACACTTAGCCATTTTCTGATTAAGTTAAAAGAAAAATGTGAGAGATGACTGGAGCCCTGACACTAACTAGCGCTACAAGTACTAGATTAACACATCAAAAATGCTTTGCACTTCTCTAACGAGATATTCAAAACAAACGTGTTTTTAAATATTATGCACGAAAAAGTGGCTAATAACCACCGTTTCACTATCATAGCTTACATAGCAAAGACAGTGCAGACAAAAACAGAAAACAAAGGAACTAATGTAGGAAACATCTAGTTTACCTTCACGTAAACTAGAGGCAAGAATTTCTTGGTTCTGTATTTAGAAAAAGCAGCATACGGCTAAGGTTGAAGAGAAGAGCAGCATTAAATCTTATGTTACTTATAGTGCACTGAGTAAAGCCCAGAATATCTACATCTCTCCCAAGACACCTGTTAAAACACTACAGCTTATGAGCGTGCTGGTAGCCAGGGGCTGTACGTATTGCTGTTGGACCAGTCAGGCTGTGTCTCAGCGGCTGAGGCTTCCCAGCCGACAGACCCCTCCTTCGATGGCGAGCGACTGTCCGGCAACAGCTCCAGGAGGAAGTCTTGAAATGTGAGTCTGTGGAAAAACAGAGCGAGGCCAGTGTTTACCGAAGGAGACAAACACAGCTGCAGAGAAGAGGATTCTCACAGGATCAAAGCAGGCCCAGATCGCTCCACTGGTAACTGCTGTGTGCTCAGTGCCTGCTTCATCTGAGAGGAATAAAGCCCAAGGGACAAACAAGGCCAGCTAGAGTGCAGCCTCTAAATACCCACACCTGCAGCACGAAGAAGAAAAATAGAGCTGACATCACGCCGGCATTAAGAGGTGTAATCTTTGTTTTTGCTTTTTTTAAGGCTGAACTCTGGCCTTTCGGCACCCAGAGACCAGCTATCACTACTGTGGAACAACATCCACTGAAGTCCAGCAACACAAGGAATTACTCAAGAAACATGACAGCCAAATTATTTTCTTTTTGAAGACGAGGTGGGTGGGGAAAGAAAATAAAATAAAATTGATTTTGTAAAAAAAAAAGCATTAGAAATGAACCAAGTCAAGAAAAACACCAACCATGGATCTATGAAGAGAGTATTAAATTATTTCAAGAAATGACAGCCTGGCATAGGTCTTGTATACAACAAGTCAGAAAGAAGTGAGTTAACACAATTTGTGAAAAAATACTGTAAGGAATATCTTTTCATTCTCAAAATCACACAGGACAGGTTAAATATAATAGGGCTGAGAGATGAGGGGGGAGATGGTGTAGGGGGGCGAAGTTTAAATGGAACAGAGATCAGAGTAGTGAGCAGATCCGACAGTTCTCTTATCGGTGAGGAACAGATTCACACTTCCCAGGTAAACAAAACGAATCCCTCTTATCTCTCTTTCGCTGGGCCTTTTTTTGTGCTGATTTGTGTTTTTGCTTTTTGTTTGTTGGAGCAAACAGGAAGGGGTACAAGTTGAGTAGTCCTGATTGGAAGTTTACACTGAAACAGGTTCTGCTACACACATGCTTGCACAAATATGTGGAAAAAAAACTAAAGCTGGGATTAATAATGAAAAAAATAACATAGAAAGGGAAAGGAAATGTAACAAAAAAATGCAATGGGCACTTTAAAAGGCCTGTGAGTCATTAACCACATACAACAGCTCCAAACCAGAAATACCCCAAGGCTGTTTGTCCAAAGCACAATACTGCCACCAAAAACAACAAACCTCTTTAAGATCTGTAGACATGTAACAGGTGTTACAGGACCGGTTTGAGTTTTTTTAATATCTTTTTACACAATTATTTGGCTTAATGTATACTTTCTGTAAAATTACGTTTGTATGATGGACTGTTACTATATTTTAAATTTGAAATTTCTATCACTAAAGCTATTATGTAAATACCTTCTTTTGCCGAAACCTAACCATTGAGATGGGAACGATTGTACAAGGGACAGAGAGAAACAAACGTCACACACAAAAAAAGTGAATCTCCCTTCTGGTTCTGGTTCCTTGATGGTACAGTATTAAACAGTAGAGTAAAACCTCAATTTAATGGACTTAGAACCAAAAGTGAAAATCTGTGGATGCCGACTGTCCAGCAAGCCTCCACTCCACACTAACAAGGGAGTGCAGTCCACCAAATTCACTATTTCAGGCTCTCGGTCAAGAGTTACCTAGATACTTCTCGAGTCATTTTCTAAACAGGTGTAAGGGAAGGGATATCCATCATGGCCTCTGAAGGTGGTGAGAAAAGGAAGCTGGATGATCTGAATCCAAGTCAGAAACTAGAACTTATGAAGAAGCTTGGATTTAGTGTAAAAAAAGGGTAAAGCAAAGCTCTTTAAAACATGATGCACATCTACAACATTATTAAGCTCTACCAAGCTCATAGATTCAGACAGTGCTCATCATTGCTTAACAGTAAACCATTTCTTCACCGTGGGGTTTGCCGTATTGCTAAGAGCAGAGAGATCCTTGGTCGACTATTCAGACCTACTGTACCTGCGGAGGAACTACAGGTTAATATGTCAATTATTTACACAGATATGCAGCTATTTGTTCCCTTTGAGAACAGAAAAGGTCCATTTATATATAGCAGGCTGGGTCATAACAGCGTTATGACAGTTTGTTTGTGCGTGTCAAAGAACTACGGCTTTACAATTTCCTTCCCTGTTGAATTCCTCCTCTTTGAGGTTTTAACACACAACAGAATTTGCCATTAAAATATAATAACTGCAATATAATCAGTCTAGCACAGGCTGAGCCCAGAAGAGCTAGCTTATAAATATGAAAACATTCGATAGTGGCCCAGTTGTGTTTTAAAGCTCACTACAAATCTTACATGTTTGTCTGAGATAAGATTATGGCTTGAATGATTCACTTCACTTGCTGTCAGCAGATGTTCAATAACTACCGTAGAAGAATAATTTGTACCCCATAACCTCGGACTTGCTAGATTTATTACAAATCCTCTTTCTACTGAAGCCTAGTATTCTGGTAACCTACTTCTTGTCACTGGCAATTAAAAGAGTGACTTTTTGGTTCACAGAAACCCAAAACCCCAGGGATTACACTAATACTATATCCCTGGAATGGAGCCAGTAAAAATTGGCTAGGACAAACTACAAACTGAATGCAGCACGAGGGCATTCTGTCAGTAAGTCCTAAGATTAGATCAAAGTCTTCCAGAGGAGATTAAAAGACTAATTTCTCCCCAGTATTGAACACAAAACCTCAAAGCTTAATTACAAATAACAGCATGGAATTAATACAGGTCCCATAAGCTAGATGTAGGACAGGAGCAATCATCATTGAATTCTTAATGGAACAACAACAACCATAAATTGTTCAAATATGGATAATCGTCTCAAAATAAAGGTAAAGCAGAAAAAAACACAGGAGCTATAAAATGATTATTTCCTGATCATTTCCCTGTTCGTTTCTGAACTGAAACATCTTTCCTATGACATTCAGCAGAACAAAAACCTCAAGCTTTACCTGAAGATGAATATGGTTTACAAATGTGAGAAAAGAGAAACCTCATTCATGTTTTTGGCCAACAATGAAAAGTACTGTATATTAAGGCTACCTGCTGTTAGCACAGCCTGTGTTTGGTTTTTGCAAAGCGATGCAAGATTGTGACAATTTAGAAGGGTTGATAATGGAACACACAAGCTGACAGCAGCCTTCTTGCAAATATTTGTCAAAATGTTTTTAAGAAAACAATGAAAAAATGTGTTAATTCCTACCTATACAACCGTTATTGCAAAATGGAATGTCTATTTATTAGCAGTGCAAAGACTAATCAAAGTTTTTTTTATCTACATACCTGCTGCGTTAGTTTTACAGACTGGCTCAGAATTCTAGTCCTCTGGTGAACTACATGAATGGAAACCAACAAGTATTTTCTGCCGGACAATAATTAGGGAGCTGGTGTTTTTTGGATACAGAATTGCACTCTTTTAAGACAGGTGTGATACAAATTATAGCTGAATAGGGATAAACCCACAGCAAATAAATACATTAAACAAAAGTGATATTTGTGAGATTTGATCAAATGTGGCCAATTGTGCTTTGCATTCATACAGGTCATGGTATCAGTATATAAGCTATTACGTCTGTATAAAGAAAGGGAAATTAAAACAATCGGTGCAATGCTTGCATTTATTTTTAATTATGAGTACAGGCCAAACAATATACAAATAGTTGGGAATTTAACAGTAGTTATACACTGATGCCTGAAGATTTTCTTTGCTGTCTGAATGTTATAAGAAGGCTCCATGCAGAGCTGGCTAAATCAAATTCTTTAAAAGCGTCAGTTATTTGTAGCATGTATATTATTTACCACAGAGATCACCGTCTTCTAAATTATGCCCAAAAAGTCTACATTTTCCTATCAAATATTTTATGAGAAAGCTAAAAAGGCAAAAACCTGGGTAGTTACTGGGGGTTCAGATACTGCAGACAGTCCAACAAAAGACAGTCCAGATTGTACAGGCATTTTCTTCACCTATAATAATAAAAACACAACTAAAAATAATAACACAATTTTTTTTGCACTTTTCCTTGATGCCGTGTTATACAGTTGCCCACATACTGTAGGCAATAAAGCAACACAAAGACAAACAGATAAACACAGATGCATAGGTAAATGGACACATAAGTCCAACGCAGAGAGGAACTGAAAATCAGCCAACAAGCTACAGTACGAATCAGTTATCTTTTACATGTACTGTAATTGGCCAGAGAATTCAGAAGTTTAACCATGGCAGCTTCTCTTATTACCCACCTTTACATATTAAAGGCTTATGTACAGATCCTGACACTAGTGGAATGCACAAAGTGCTTCAAGTGAAACTGCAGTTGTAGTAAATTTTCCATCTTGTGTTACAGCTTGCTGTAACGATGCTGCATAATGATGTAGGTAAAAAAGGGGAACATTGAAGGAAATGTTTCACTACATTCTGACCTTTTCTTCATTCTTACTACATGAAGCACATTAACTTTTAAACAAAGAGTTACTGTACGTGCTGAACTGTGAAATACAGATTATTGTTAGTAACACTTTCACATGCAATCCTGTATGTTTTTATGATCGCTGCAACCTATATTTGGATTTCTGTTACTGAAAGACTATTTATCAATAACCATATACTGATGACCACTTCTATATTTGAAATAGAAACTATACGGTTTCAATAAAAACTATATTGTTGTTATGTAATATTTGTAATTTAATAGTAACCAAAATGTTCATCCTTTTCTACTGGATTAGCACATGAACTGAAGAATCAATAAAAACTGTCAGACTTCTCACTAGCTGAACTGAATTCAGGTCATTTAATTTACTTGTCTAAAACACAGTAAGACATAACAACCAGATTAAATCAAAGCAGATTTTGATGTCTGAAAAGAGAGGTGCCAGGAACAGCATGGTCATAATGAAACTGAACTGAGCTGAACTCTAGAGAGACCAGTGTTCCATCTGGACAAAGTTTTCACCAATTTTAAAAAGGTAAGAAACAGAATGACAATTAGTTGTATTAGATTTCTCTACAGTGTGAGGTAAGCTCTCCCTGCTCATGTGAACTGAATGTTCTAGACACAGTAATTGCTTGATTTTTTTCTTCTGAAATATAGACAGAGCCATTTGAAATAAATTGTTAAATTTATTTCTAACACTAGTTAAAGGACATCTCCCAATAACAAAGGTGGTTTTGCACTCTTATTGTACTAAGCGTAACAGAACACAGACAGGTACAGATTTTGATGAAAACTTTGCTGACTAAAAAACAAAATCGCCAAGTTGTTTTCTATACATCTGTATAGCTATTGTTATGCTTTACAGATCATCTCATGCCCATCCTCCTCTATTCAGGTTTTATATGGTTTCACTGAGAGTTTGATAGGTCTTCTGTCACTTAATTCAGAAGTGGGAAGTTCAGAAGTGTTGAGAGATGACCAAATATGCAAAGGCTTAGATATTCTCTGCAGTGCTACACTGTGCGTTTACATAAGGATCCAGGCCGAGTTATGAATCATTTATCAATGATCTCTCATGTAACTAGAAGGAACGTTGTGGATCCATGATTTTCGTTTTGGCTCTCTCCACTTTTCACTGAAGCAATACAAACATGCCCTCTGTCCTAAAGAGGTACAATTTCTGCACTGCTGTTCATATATGCCAAGGACATTTGCAGGAGTTTAGTCGAGGATCATGTATGATAATCTCTAAATGAACCAGCTTTTTAGACGTCAAAATGTGCTAAACCTGAAACATAACATGTCCTTGACTACAAGTGCCTGCCATCCCTTAAGGACACACTAATCTACATCATGGACACACGGCATCCATCGAACAACAAGCAGAGTGCCCTCCACTGTTTTTGAAGCCTTCAGAACCCTCTAATTACACAAAAAAAGGCAAAAGTCCTTTTGATGTCTACAAAAGCAGTGTATGTTTTGCAATGACCTTCAGGAAGAAGGAAAAGGGGAAAAAAGAAAGAAACGCACACAACAAGAAGAAAAAAATATGCCAAATGTTTTCAATACTTGAAAAATGTTTTCCTGAACCGCAAGCTACACTTGTAATTCCAAAGCAGCAGCACGTCTTCAATTTGGACTTGCTCAGAATACAACGAAATTCCTGTCTGTATGACAGAACAGATTATTTTTTGATCAATAGAAGTCGGCAGCCTAGGCATTTGCGGTTTCTCTCTGGAAAGCATTTGTGGCCACAAGCTCAAAGGAGGAAGAAAGAAGAGGGATTAACTCCCTTCAAGGAAGGTCAAAAGCATAATTTAAAAGTGAACTGAGAGGAGCAGCTGTGTCTGTCAGCCCAGCAATATGGAAACAATGTATGCCAGATGTCAAAGAATGCAGTTGTAAGCAGGCAAACCTTTCGTTCTCTCATATTTTGATAAAAGGTGAAACCTCCTTATAGCAGGTGTTCATATCCAGCAACAATATGCCTGAGCTCCATCCCATTGCTGTGCAGCAGAAGTAACTTTGAACACTGTTAGCTATATTCAATTGCAGATATACAGTAGATGTACTGGCACCTTCCATCTGGAACACTGTTATTCAGCGTTTATCAAATGTAATCTCATATTTATATGACAGCGTTTAGTCAACATGGATGCCTCTGAACAATTCTTTTTCTAAGAAGCAGCAGATTGACAGTGAATGAAATAACACAGAACCTTCTTGTTCAGAGCTCCCTTGACCGCCCTCAACAATCATCCACAACAGGCACTTTCCCCTGCAACAGAGCTCACTGCATCACCTGCAAGTACATATCTAACACCACACTCATTCAAGGCCCCTCAGTACAATTCCGGGTCACCCAGGTGACCTCTTGTATCTCTGACAACCTCATTTACTGTATCACTTGCAGGAAATGCCCAGCTATCTACTTTGGGAAAACCGGAAGGAGACTAGGAGACCGCTTCAGAGAACATGTTAGGGCTGTGAAGGTGAAAGATTTCTCCAAGTCCATAGTTTCTCATTTCACCTCAGACGTTCATGATCACACTGATCTCTCCATCTGCATTCTCAAAGAAGGGTTTCTTAATTCCCAAGGCAGAAAGACATCAGAAACAAAAATGATCCTGAAACTTTGTTCACACCTTTCCCCTTCCCTCAATGACAGACTTGTTTTTGTGTAATCTTCTCTATTCACATGCAGGTTTCGACATCACCCCTCTCTTCACCTCTCCCCACTTCACACCACCTGAGTGGCCTCTCTGCCTCTCCCCTGCTCCCACCTCCTCCACTCTCCCAGCTTTTGTTCTCCTGTGCTATTTAATCTTTGCGGTCTGCCCTGTCTTTCTCACACCCGAAGAAGGCTCCACATAGAAATAATACTTCGAAGCCTGATTCTGCTGCATGCTTTAGCACAACAATACACTGTGAATTAATATTACGACTCATTCAGCATTTCAAACAGTGAGGGACCCACCCTGGAGTTGTGACAAAATCAGCACACAAAAGACTAAGTTCATATCCAGGTCCATTCATATATTATGCAAGATGTTTCAATAGGGAAAACTTCATACAAAACTCAAAAATTGACTATTCATTTTCACAATTTAAATGAATGACAAGAATTAATCAATACAGCAACTAGTATACTGTATTAATGGGTTATAGAATGTAAAAGGTCACTGTATGCAGTTGACCATGTGTCATAAAATGTATTTTGTCAACTTAAATTGTTGCTAATGATTCTCATACTTATAACCCTTCAAAAAAACATGAATCCCAGAGCAAGAAATATTTGCCAAACAATACAGCAGGTTTTTATAATATTCCTATTGAGCCATAAATCCACTGTAAGGATATCAAATTTTACTTCAGATGGAACAGATGAAAAATAAAACTTAGAAGATGAGGATCACTGCAGGCGAAAACATCCAGAGAGATTTATTATTGTAGTTTTGCTTGTTTTGATTATTTTTACATTAATTCAGCTTTACGGTTGGTCTCGGAGCCATTTTTGTTTAAGCACTGTTGGAAAGACACATATCAGGGTGTGCAAATCTGCGGATTTTACACCTACCATAAAGTATGAAACAAGCAGTTAATCACGGCACTTAGTAACTAAAGTCTTTTGTGTCTAAAATGCAAAAAAAGTTCACCGCTACATAAAACCTGTTACATTATATTGTACTCAGAAATTAATTCATAAACAAATCTAGATTTCATGGTGTCATTAAATTTTGGATTTAAATCCACTAAAAAGTAGTTTTGGCTTGTCATACTATTCTATACAATATAGCTTGTATTTTCCTACACACTGTTTGACAAAAGATTGTAGTCCTAATTCTGCAAGCAATGAAGCTCTTTCAGTAATATTATTCAGCCCACTATAGGCAAAATAATTCAAATAAATACAGGTCAAATAGTAAGCTGATAATTCTGTAAGAATTGTGATTTGGAGTTCAGGGTACAATTTATAATAGCTTTGACATTACACATTCCGACAAATATGTAAACTCAGGGAAAGCCATCACACCAAAAACTCAGTGCAAATGATCAATTTATTTTAGAGAAAAAAATAACTTCCTTTTTTCATCTAATAAGCAGTCGTGAATTCCGTAAAAGTTTTCTGTAATTTCGACAAGGCCTGCAGCTAGTCTATGACTCACAAAGAAAATTATACTTATTCTGTTGATTCAACAAAATCTCCAACTTAAAATTAATTATGAAAAAAGCATGCAAAGTTTAAAATTAACATTGCCCCTTAGCACTTACTGAAATCGTAAAATCCACCATAATTACCATTTTAATTTTCTCAATATGTTAACTACTTGAAACCTGAGATGAACAGAAGTGTATTTTTTTCTAGAAAAGCTTTTGTATGCTTTTGTGACTGGGGAATCTGAAACAACAAGAGAAAAAAATAGTTTTTTACTTAACAGGCAGTTGTGTCTGTGTTAAAACAGATGACTGTGCTTCTGCTCATTAATCCAAATTAAACCGACATATATTTTATGTAAGAACAGTATTGAACATTAGGCCTCCAGGGGGACTGTTATACAGTATGTTGTATCCGTAAAATGCATTCACAGAAAAAAAATGGGGTATAATCTGGAAAAATAAGGACATCAGGACTGTTTTCATTTGAAGTTCTTTGTTGATAAATATTATTGCCCAATAAAACTAGAGCCTGATGATCCAATATTATTCAGAATTCTAATTTCACTAAATTTATTAATGGCTTATTTGTTATATTGATTTACAGTACTTCACAACTCTGTGCATCAGTAAAAGTTTGTCTCAATATTCCTTTTTATCTTTTTTGATAAAAAAATTTGTTTTGTCTTGTGATATGTATTTCTTGCGAACATCAGATGTTGCTATTACTTATTGCTTTATGACGGGTGTAGGCCAACATGAAAAGACACAGAGGAAAAATGACAAGCATAATGGTATTCACTAAAATTTCACAAGAGAGGTTTAATATTCATTTATGTCCTCTGTATGCACTGAGAACTAAATAAATGGAAGTACAGCAACACAAAAGGACAAAAAGTACCAACATTGAAAATTGAGTCAGTATTAGTTTGCATAGCTGACTTGAGTCATTGTTTCTTTGTTCTAGCTTTGGGTCCATCAAGCTTCAGAACTCTTTCCAAAGACACGCAACTCTGAGGCAATTCTAATTCAAAAGCTTAGTGCTCTGCTGGGTGCTTATTAAAAACTCACCTTGGCTTTGCCATCACGAGCTGACATGTATCCAATACACATGCTTTCTGTTGTATGACTCCACAGGAACTCCACTATAAAATGAAATGCAAACAGAAGTATATATTACATAAGGAAATTTGTGGAATAATCCTGTTTAAGGCTGCGAGGCATGACTGATCTCACCCAAGAGAACTTAATATCTACGTGAAATATTGGAAGTGCAGAGTTCTGCAGAGGTTGTGAAGCGACATACACTAAATTTATTCTATTAATATAGCATAACAATCGGTATGCAGGAGCCTGTTTAAGAAACAAAATCCGCTGTATTGGAACAGTTCTAAGTAAGTAATTACAGTAAATGCTTTTGGTAACGAGATTGTTTTGTTTAATTGAGCTTTTGCCTGTAAACAGCATAACTGTTGTGAAAGATATTTTGAGGAGTACTGGCATTTAATGAGGAATCTGAAGGCTAGAAAAGCTTGACAGATGAAAACCTGATGACCGATTTGGGTTAACGCAGAGATTCCTTAAAATTGCTGCTTTTTTTGGTGTCCTCAGCTCAAGCAGATTTTCAAATTCGATACAGGCAGAAAGCTGTCCAACTACACAGATTAATGACTGGACATATTCTGATTGAATATTAATTAGTTTTGACCATTTCATAAAGATTCTAAGGCTATGCAATGGGTGGATCCAATTAATATCCACATGCACTGTTGACTGGCAGTTCCTGTTAGAGACACTATAAGAAAGACAAATTATTAGACATACTGTACAGGCCATACTAAGATGAAGGTAGTGGGAGAACTACACTACGGCACAACAAGCAAAGCAAGCATAACAATCTGACAGCTGCAAAAATCTGGCTCTTCTTTAAAAGGAAAGTAACCTTATCTCTCTGCACCTACGAATTCCAAATATGCCAATTCAAAGTTACAGTACATATGAAAAGTTTTTGGAATTAAAAAAGAATGACAAAGCTGACAAATTCTGTGTGCTTATCTTATCTACTTATCTCAATCTGAAGCAGCTGCAGCCTTATTCCACTCAACAAGTAGATTTGTTAAAATGAAAATGTGAGAAATCTTTTGAGGGAGGCACAGGAGTGACATAATAGCCACTGTACCTCAGTACTACAATCTCCATTTTCCAAACCAACAAAATACAACTCCCAGTTCTCTGCAAATACTAAGGAATAAGAACTCACCAACAGTTAAGAAGTATTGTATACCATATGTAACTATCCTGTTGCTGAAGATAATATAAATGGAATATTCTAAAAAGTAATTATGAAAAACAAAATTCTAGTGACCTACTGACATTGTGTAGGCCTGAATTACTATTAACAGTTTATTTTTAGCACATACACCTTTTACCAGGATGAATTACAATACAGGACATGAAGGACGTTAATAGTAAGGACAAGGAACAATTGTGCAGGTATAATAAGGTAACATTCAATAATTTATTTGCAAATGTATATTTAATGTAAAGATGAATTGTATTGTATCGCATGGCAAAATATAAGCAAATAATTAGAAACTGCTTTCCACTACACATAGATAAATTAAATGTCACCTCTTCAATGTAATTCTACCTTTTAAGATGCAATTGTTAAAGAGAGGACATTAAAGACATTTTCTAACAATGATAGTAAATCACTGTGATACTTTGTTCAAAACATTGTCTCTTTCAAACAATAGCTCTTTGTTGTCTTTTATATTCTTTGCACTTGGAACACCTGCTTATACCTTGTATTTTTTATTGCATCCATTAAAAACAGCTTGTTGCTATGTTCATACTGAAAGAGCCAGCTTTTCACAATGTGCTATACAAACTTTGTCTGGCATTTTGTTGATTAATAACAGAATGAAGTTTTATACAATAAGAGAAAAAACAATTTGGTATCACTTCAGAGGAACTTAAAGACAGAGTCATGTTACAATGCTGTTTATAATAAAACAGTACATTTCTGAATGGATTGTAACCCTGATCTCTAATGTATACACCACTTGTTATTAGTCAGTGTAGGGAGTCTCAAATTTTCAGACATTTCCTGAAATGTCTTGATTAAAGGCACATTCACACAGGGTATATTTAGTTCAAAATGATATAATAACTCTGCTGAGTTTGTTTTGAAGTGAACCTTAATTTGTTTTCTTATTTAATTTGCTTCTATTTAGGGGACTCAGTACATTTGTATTCACACTGTAGCAATCAAATGAGTTCAAGTTATTTCTACACCCATTGTTTATACTGTTATATTTGATATATTGTTAAAGTATTGTCATTGTTTTTGTATTTTGTCAAAAAACAAGTGCCTCTCATTGGAATGCATTTTCTGTAATACCAGGAAAGGTTTTTTGAAGGCCTATTATAATCATATAATTCATTTTCTGATTTTTAAAATGAACTAAGTCCCTTATTCATTCCACAAGAAAAGCACAGGAACTGCAAAGTGACAAAAGGTTTGTAAATACAGTAGTAATTACTTGCAGTTTGGATCACGAAGATAAACCAAAAAACAAGTGTGTCGTTTATCCAGAGGGGCTTTCCAATGAGTGTATGAAACAGT
The DNA here is from genome assembly GCF_055471065.1 of Atractosteus spatula. Lineage (NCBI taxonomy): Eukaryota > Metazoa > Chordata > Actinopteri > Semionotiformes > Lepisosteidae > Atractosteus > Atractosteus spatula. Next base: position 10,611,345 of record NC_142720.1, read on the forward strand.
CTATTAGAAAGGCACTAGGAAACTACGCATGCAGACTTAGTTGGAAGAACGAATTAATTAAAGATACTGCAAATTTCAAATAATACCAGGAAGCTGTCAAATGTACCTTAACAGTGACAGAGTTCAGAAGGTCTCATATCTGATATCATGCCTAGTTGCTAAATGTAAAACTTAGCAGAGGGTGTCTGTAAAAATGATGACAGGCTGCATGTCAAGTCACAAAAATACCACTTTCAGATAACACTGCTAAGAGATGAAATGTAGAAATGGCACTAGACATAGAGATGCAGTGAACGCACTGAAGACAGATTCTGCTTATGCACTTCAGGTAGATCAAACCACGCCTTCTGGAAAACCTTTAGGCATTCTGGTTGGTGTATATGTATGACAAGTAAAGTTGCTCCTCTGGGGATTTGATCACAAATCAGCCAGAAACTCTGGCTTCAGAGCCATACAGCTCCAATCCCCGTACAGCAGTGAATTCCAGATAACCACAGGATCGGGCCTGCTGTCCAGGTTTCCATGGGGATGGCATTGACTTCCGTAATGGGCTTCTTACCAATAAGCCCTGTTACAAATGCATAGATGAAAAAGTACATATTTGTGTACTGCGGTACGTATATGTGTGTGCGTACGGTACAGTCATAATCAAATCTCTCTGTTGGAGGTCTTTCATCAAGGCAAGGCGTGAATCATAAGTTAGATTTTAAGTAAAACAGGACCACCTGCTTTGATACACACACATTTTTATACACTTGTAAACCCAGTACAGGAAAAGCTAATGAAATGGAAGTCCCCCTCATTCCGAATAATAAGAAAAGCATTAGGTTCACACACAGTGTTTCTCACCTAGGAGTGCCTGAACATCTGGAGAGGACTCTTCCGCCACACACCTGCAGCTTCGCAGGACGATCACCCCCCCGAGAACACAGTCTTCACTGGCTAAGAAGGGGGAACCTGGTCACAAAGAAAATTAAAGGGTTTACTTATTGAAGCACTTGATGAAAAAGTACTGTTTTAAGTAAGCATTTATATTTTATTGGTTAATCATTCATTTGCCTAGGATTCGATGGGATGGGCTCTGGCTCTTCCGTGACCCAGTATTAGACAGAGCAGTTAGAAAATGGATGGGTGGAGTTAACATGTGTCCAGGAATTGTTCGTGGTCACTTGCAAGGAAATGTTCAAGAAAAGAAGGGATTTTTAAAAGAGCTTTCAAAATGGAATGAGAGGAAATGCACAGCAGACAGGTTTTTAACCAGTTGCAAACATTGTAGGTGGCAGTGCAAATTTGATTAGCTGTCTTATAGGTGGTACAGTATATTGGAAGATGTCTTTTGAGAGTATATTCAGACAGCAGCAGTTCAAAAGAATGGAAAACTACACTTTCAGCAGAAATAATTATATTATAATTATAATTATTAATAATTAGAGTATCATTCAGGACACCAAAAATATATATATAGATATATAAAACATGGAGTATAATGTGTTATTATTGGAGAATACTGGAAAAATAAGAACAGGAACACCTTGAGTTTCAGATAATATATCTAATGAACACAAAATAATAATAAGAATAGTAATAATAACAAGTAATAATAATGCCCACCACACAGAAATGCAAAAATGTTATTAATGTATACAAATGGTTCAGAAAAAATTCAGTTTTTTAGTTTTCATTTAAAAAGTGGAAGAATAGTTCTAGCCTACAAGTCTAATATGTCAAAGACTAAGGTGGGTAAATTGCTATGGTCTTTCCTATGCAAAGAAAAGTGATAAGAACACAGAATTTTTAAGAACCTACATATATAAAACAATTTACACATGAAAGTGATTCACACAGCCTTTGTAAGTGGTGTTGGTTGAACTTAACACCTCCTCCAAGATTCTCCTGGGACACTTTCAATCTTGAAAACAGTCGTACAAATGTTCCAAAAATATGCAAGCTTTCAAGACAAGGCTCAAATGACTACTGTGACCATTTATGACCTGAAGTGCTCTTAGTCACAACCCTTTCACCAATGACTACCACCTGTTACAAGAGAACCAGGAGAAACTACTATTGCCAAAGCTCAGCAGTGGAGCATCCACAAGTATTCAAATATATCCCAAAAAGTGCTTAATATGCAAGAAGATGCAATTTAAACCACTCACAAATACAAAGAAAACGTTCCTGTTATTTCTTTAAAGACATGCATATATTGCTTGGGCAGTATTTTTGACAGTGCAGCTTATCTGCAAAGTTCCTTAGCACAAGAACTTTCAATAGAATGTAATGTATTACACGTTTTGCTAAATCTCATGTCAAAAAGAAGGTGTCAGATTCTGAATGAGATGTATGTACTGTAGTTCACATATACCTGACACCAGCTTAGAGGTACTATAGTACCACTGCAATGCTTTTATAGTCTTTTTACAGCTGGCTATGTTCCTGATTTTTGACAACCAGCTCAGCCTTCTATCTATATAAATAAAGGTAAAAATGGGAGATATTCTTTTGTTCACGTCTGTTACTGTTTCTCACCATGTGATTCCATTTTACGATTTGAGTTCTGCACAATGATACAATATCTCCCCTCCAGCACTCATGATTAAAGGCCAGATAATTTTTTAACTTGGATTCTGTTAACAGAAAAGCTTACAAGAAAGCCAAAAAAAGTCTCTAAACTGAGCTTTCTAAAGCTTTTTACAATATCTCTGCATTCTAATATGCCCACCAAATGTTTCAGTCTTTACCTTTTTTATTTTATTTATCTAAAAAAACATTTTCCACAGAGTCACCAGTTCAGAACCACTTGTTTGCATCTGTAGCACAAAAAAGGGAAAAACAATGAAACCAAAAGATCAAAATAAATAAACCCATTTGACTCTGGTTTGTCTGTGACTTGCTACTTAAAGAGATGCAAATACCTCAAGTCAGGCTTTACTTGGCACTGGGCCTTACAGCCCCAAACTGCAGCACTGCTACAAATAGCAGTACATCTCCACTAGGGATAGACCTTCACATGTCAAACAGAAACACATCTATCTCCTGCTGGATATGTTGCTTATTTTCCCCTGAAAGACTCATTCAGCCATTACCGGGGGGCACTCTCTCTGAAACTCTCTCGCCTTTATCAGCTTCTGCAATCTAGCCCACAGTTAGCATTTTCAATAAAGAGGGCAGCTTGTAACAGACGTTGCTGTGAATAGACTGTACAGCTTTGACGGCATTCTTAAATGTGTTGAACTCCATCCCCCTGGAGACACAAATGAACAGTGGTCATCGCTGCCTCTCCATTCAGATGTACGTAGTACATATATTTACAATAAAGCTACTACAAAAGTCTTATAAGCAATCTCAACATCAGGCTAAGGCATTATTTGTATTTTGTTTCTGGAATTATATTTTGTGCAGGGATTCAGCAATTGTACTTGCAGCAGGGGTTGGCACAACTTTAATGGTGTTTGGCTTAACATTTCACTGTGCGTAGATTTTGATGATTACACAAACTGTGCTGGTTTTTTATGTATAAGTGGAAATCCTAAATAGACAAACAGAATAAGCAAGGTGTTTTCAACATGAGAAAACAGGCAAGCACCACAAGGTGAGTAGAATGGGATTACTGAAGACATGACTCTTCTTTAAACTGCAATGAACAGAAGTCATCTAAAGCCTCCAACAAGGATAACGAAGTGACATGGAAAGGTTGTACTGCCTGTTGCATTAAACCAGAAAGGCATGCATTCTGTTAATACTACTTCCTCTGACATCTTTTCCATTAAACATCTATTAAATATTAAATAACATTTACAGTCATCCAGGAATCTATTTGTATTCGGCACGACTTGGAGGACAAACTGTTTTCTCTGGAGCTCGGGAGGAGTTTGTATGTTTTGCTTGCACCCAGGTTAATAATAATAATAATACTAATAATAATAATAATAAACTTTATTTTATATAGCGCCTTTAAAGGTGGCTTCTCAAAGCGTTTTGTCATAGTCAGGGTCCTTGCATTTTAGACTAGCTGATTCACCAGGAATCCTCAATTACCACTTGCTAGGATGAGCCATCCAACCATTTTCTAACCTCTTCTTCTAATTCAGGGTCGCAGGGGAGCTGGAGCCTGTCCCAGCAAGCAAGGGGCCATAAGGCAGAGTGCCCTGGACGGGACACCAGTTCATCGTCCGGCAGATGCAGACTTGCATACACTCACAGCCAGAAGGCAATTAACCTACCAGTATGTTTCTGGACTGTGGGAGGAAACCAGAGCACCTACAGGAAACTTATGTGAACAAGGGAGAACATGCAAACTCCACACAGATAGCATCCCAGGTCTGGAACTGAACCCAGGGCCCCAGTGCTGCGAAGCACCAATGATAACTGCTGCCCCACCGTGCTGCCCATGAAACAGTATTCCATAAACTAAGAAAAAAGCTGTGCACTCAAGCATTTAGATTTCGTGTTTTGGAATTGCCAACCTCTACAATTATTACTTTTTCTTGCACTCACAACCACCCAACTGACAAGATTTGAAATAATACTGATACAGCGGCTTGCCTGCATTCTGATAGTAACAGTCAAAATACAGCATACTGTGAAATGGGTTTATCAACACATTATTTCAGTGGCATTTTTAAATGAAAGGTGACATTTCTCAATATAGTCTAAGCAATTTTAAGTACATTTAACGGTTGAAAGGCACTTTAATTGGCCGTTTTAAACAAAATTGTTCTGAGAGTGAAATCAACTCTAAAACTGCACTAATGTTATTTTTGTTAACTGAAAACATTACATATGAAAAATATTCTGACACAGGCCAGACAGGAAGTATACTGTAGGTTTTAATACACTATTATATAAAATTCAGCACAAAACTACACTATAAAAAGGATGATAGATAAAGGGCATTTTTCAAATCCTTTGTGTGGATCTGACTATTATTTTTTAACAAGTTACATAACAAGAAGCAGCAGCTATTTCCAAACCACAACTTCCTTGTTTTAACTAAAACAAGCTTTAATACGATTAAAATGAATTTTGCAACACAGGACAAGAATCTAATTAGCTGAGGAGTATACAATTGTTCCTAAAATCCCTCAGATTGTCCTTACTTTACACTCGGCCATGTAAAATCAACACTAAAGCAACAGAAATTAAAACAGGCCAAAGCAAAACAACCACCAATTGTTTCCATATATAAACCACTGCCTTTTTACTTTCTTTTTGTGAAATCCAAATGAATCCAAATGGTCATTTCTTTTCATAGGCAAAGAACTGCCAAGGAGAAAACCTATAAAACACATTGACCACTTCTGAGAGACAGATCTTTAAATAACCTGTCAACAAAATACTTCTGTAGTTTTAAATGCCTGTGGCTGTCAATTCTTAAATAATGGAACAGTTCCAGTTATGAATATATATATTTTCACATTTTTCGCGAGCCAAAGACAACCATTTTCAGTTTGCAGTTTACATGATGTTTATTTGAATTGAACCCAAATTCTAACACCTCACACTCCAGTTTGACATTGTCAACTGGAAAAACGGAAAACAAAATTACTTAGAAGCCACGCAGCACTTACCAATGAATTTATTTTGCATAGTCTCTAGCAAGGCATGATGAGCATCTTCATACTGCATGGCTGCTGAGCATTCCCTGGCAAGCATGGTGCGAACAAGGTGCTCCCCACAGCCTGTAAGAGAAGAATGCTGTTCACTGGTTTGTACACAAGACCCTGGAATGTCCTGAAGACTGCAAGCATACAAAGATGAACAAAGAGTTAATATGCTATGATCTAATTTTAAGGAAAATGGCAAGGAATCATGTAAATTGGTTAAATTTTAAAATCATTCTGTAGTGTAACCCCTTTCCCTAAAAAGCTTTCCTACTGCATAGTAATGTTATTTCAATCTACTTGAATGTACTGTACTTAAATGTGTTTGATGTATTTGTTGTGCTAACTGTGCCAAATATCACAGGAATCAAACTAGCTGCCTTGAATTTTATTAGATTGTTTGCAGAAGTTCAGTAAACACCCCTCTGAAAAGAATTTCAATTTTTATCTTCTATCTAGCATTAAACTTCCAAAACATTAGGCTTTTTATTCTTTATCCAGCTGAGATGTTTGGGCCGTTCAAACAAACATTCAAGAATATACTGTGGCTTTTTGAGTCTCTGATTTTTGACCATGGAACACAACAGAAATCTCATAAGAATTAAAGGCAATATGAATTAAGGAATATGTACCCCTGAAAAGCTTCCTTTTCTCTTCTTTAATAAAAAGTGCAGATTAACTTCAATCCCTCTAGTACCACTTAACCCCAGAGAGGTCAAGAGCCAGTGTTTTCAGAAGTTTCTGGGCTTCCTTGGGTTAAATGAAGCCCTTTGCGCCATAAATCAGAGACACACCTGCTAGCGTTTACCACAAAGTTAGGCTCAACAGGTGTTTGCTTTAAAACTGCACAATCTCAGGGAAAATAATGTCATATCTAGCATATATCATGGTTTAAGATGCTATTCTCTCTTTTTAAGACCAGGATCAAACAAAGATGTAGGAAGCCAGCAAACAGCAACAGATGGGCTGTACAGATGACTCTTGGGGGAAAAAAATTGCTCTCCCTTTCTTTAGAGAAACATCTTCCATTTTCTTAAACAAGGGCTTTATGGAACCATTTAAACACTAATAACGTCTTTCAAACACAAGTGCGGGACACATTTCATAGCTGTCAACCCATAATCATCACATAATCCTCTGTTCGTAATTTAACGCAAAAGAGCAGATCTGCCATGCTTTCTTTACAGCGCACAGCCTGCAAGACATTTCTCAAAGCTAATTATGTCTAAAGGATATGAATATTATAACGTTAGCATACTGACTTACAGAAAAACAAGAAGTCCTTAAAAAATCATTTTAATAAGTCAGTTGGATTTGAGTAATAGGGACTGATCATAAACTGTGATGAGTGTTTGTGCAGTGACCTGAGCGGTGAATTTGTTGCAGCTTTAGTTTATATCTCAAGTAATGGTTACAATGCTTCTCCAATGTACAAATCTATAAGCCTGCCAGTTTTCATTTTTTAACTTCTTTTCTTGGGACTAAGTAGACCATTTTTATACTGACCAATTATTATCCTTATATCTCATAAAATGAAGATTTTCCTACAGGATGTATTTCTTTTTTTCCCCCCCAGTTGTTAATTCTGAGCAAAGCAGATTCACAGGCTGACTATCAAAGGCATTCTGTATGGTATTCATCATTTCAAGACACAGGACACTGCATTGTCCAGCACACTGAAGGACCACGGCTCTTGCTTTTCACATATGGCAGAGTTCACATCCAAACAATAGCAAGCTTGTTGAGCACAGAATACCAAACTAATGGGCCACAGAGCTAGAATCAATCTCTGTCGTCTCCAATCAAAGACCATTAGAAACTCGGTAACAGGCATGGGCTCTAGGTTATAAGCAAACAATGGTATTTCAATGTAAATCCCACATGCTGTTGCCAGGTATTACAAAAAACAAAAACATGCGCTATAAAGCCAAAAAAAAATGAAATGGTGGTACTGGGTATCATAAATTAGCAAAAGAGGGGATGAAAAGATGTAAGGTATCATAAGTACTGTTAAACTATTCACTGCTAAAGTGTGGTATCCTGAAGGAGTGTGTCTGGGGCTACAGAGCTGAATGATCACACATTGTTAATTAAAACTACTACTCGGTACAATACACCAAAGCAAATCAGTATCAAAAGATATAAATGCATCACTCAAACATATAAAGTGTTTTTGAAAACTTACTCAATGTTAAATATACATATTACTGTTAGATATTCGAAAGGCACAAAAGCAATGCAAATTGAGGCAAAAATTGTGAAGAACCAGAAAGGGGGGAAAGGAGAATGGAATATGGAAATAATCGAGAGAATTCTTTGGCCACTGGATAAAATAAAATAAAAAAAAAAGCGTCCTTTGGAGCCAAAAGCAAAAAGCAACAAAAAAAAAACCTGCATTAGTTTGCCATTGTTAATTTTCTAGATTATTATTGTTAGCCAGTTCTAATACAGTATAAGACTCCATCCTGGAATCTTAACACTAGCTGGGCAAGAAACATTGCATAGAAAAGAGGTCACTTTTGCAGATTTAAAAAAAAAACATGTCAATCAAAGCTATAAATAAATCCGTACATTTGTGTGTATTTTTAAATATGTGCATGTAAAGTGGTCAAGTCTGGCTGCCCTCAATTACAGTAGCATTAGTAAACAGGGTAACCACAGTATGAGGGTTCTTCAATCTTGTGGGCGTTAGAGCTGACAACCTGAGCAGTTTTATGGCTCCACTGGGGACGTCAATAATACTTAAAATGTCAAAACAACAGTTTAATCAGAGTTTCAGAACTTTCCATTCACCACATAATAACCTACTGAAAATTCAGTTGCACTGCTACCAGTTTGCGCTGTTAATAGCTTGGCTCCAAGCTCCATGTCCCATCAAGTCACCTCCCATGTCTTCAACAGCTACACATACTTTATGAATGTTAAAGTGACAACACAATGCTCTCTTGGCTTCAAAAGGATTTCATTTTCTTCTAGAAAAATCATCCTTTAGTTACAAGTATTTTAAGCAGATTGAGTAAAACTGCAAGGTCTCCAGATAAAATAGCATCAACAGTTTTTCATCCTTCTTCTTTTGACAGAAACGCAACCACACGTATTTAAATAAATTACTGAAGTTGCCAAGTTAGAGCAGTAGGAAGTTATATTTTAAAAATAACTATGAAGTATCATGTTAATATTTTGACTTAAATACTGCTTACAATTATAGTTTAGGGATGTTTTGAAACATTTTTACTGAAACTGGTTTTCAGACAAAAAATATCAAGTGTCTGCTATTGGTTGGATTATTAAAAATGATGTTGATTAAATCAATTAAATCAAGCTATTCACTTTTAGTGCCTGGAAATATTAGTAAATTGTAAAAAGATGAGTCATAAAATACAGCTTCTGGGATGGTTAACCTCAGTATTTAATGTCAGAAACTGTTTCTAACAAGAACAGTTGACAATGCAGTAAAGATTTAACATTTAAAATCAAACGAACATTCAAATGTGGATGTGTAAATAAAACAGCAAAATTCAAATAAAGGCTGAAGGTTCTTACATTGGTCATAATAAACACTTAAGTGATCATATCAAAATAAACATCATGGTTTTTGTAGGCAATATATCAAGACTCATTGTTCCTGTTTAGCCATCACGAGCATTGATCGACAAGGAAGCACAAAAACAGTACCTCCAGGAAATAAACGGCATTCTGTTCTCATTGTAAGCTATTCATTAGCAGGAAAGGGTTAATTGGATTGGATATCAACCTGGCTTTGTTTACTGAAAAAAAAATCTTCTTTGCGGTCAAAAAAACAGCAAGTTTATGGTGGCTTTCACAGTAAAACCTGCTTCCACTTGCAACGCTGAGATGAAACTAGACATTGTTCATGTTGCGAGAGTGACCCCCGTCATGAGAAAAAAGAACAGCAATGCCAACGTCTCATCAATAAATCGAACCGCACCAAGAGAACAAACAGCCCGTTCGAAACACCCACAAGCACATCCATTTTCTGCTCTGACTGGAGTTTGCGCTGGGCGAAGCCAAGATCGCGAAACGTGGCCCCTGGAGAGGAGAGGGCTCTGCTCAGCGTGTCAGAATGAAAATGATTGTTTTGCTGCTCTCCTTTTGATGGGGACGCCTTTCAAGTCAGGAAATGAAAAACAGGTGGGCCAGGGAACACACAGCCATGCCCGCTGTCCCAGTGCACGCGTTTCCAATTTTGAAACATGAAAGAAACTCGTGTTGAAAGAAGGGACGACTAAATGAAAACCCATTTCTGTTTTCTGTGTTCCACATGCAAATGTTGCCTTAACTACTTAATTTATGATTTTTTTTTCTTCTTTCCAAAATCGAGGAGCTCCTGGAAAAGTCAAAGCACTGATGACGGGAAGGTTAAAGTCAGACACAACAAATCAGTTATAACGCAGGAGGATATAAATCATCTGAAGGGACTCAGAAAGGCAGACCAAGGCTTGGGGACATATACTGATCTTTTAATCAGAGCCATACCTCCTCATGTCCTGACACATAAGATCATTCTGTCAGCCGACAAGCATGCTGGGCTACCCCCCCCCCCCCATATCAGACACATGTTTCAGTCCAAGGTGTATGTTCTTAGTGACCTGTGCCTTCAGGGCTGCTTGAGATCAAAACAAGCAGGACAGCACGAGAGCCATCTGTGTTGATAAGAACTTAATCTTTACCTCCAGTTACTCGACAGGTCCTCAGGTAGTCATGACCAAGCAGTCTGATGCTGTCAAAGTTCAGCAGTGAGATAATCGATCACAAAGAAATAATAACAATAAATGACTAACAATACATCTGGTTTGATTACTGCGCATGATGACCAAAATGTAATGATAATGATACCCTTCATAAATCAGGGGGTGTGTGAAGCATTGGCCCCAACATTGAAAATTGTAACTTCTCACTTCCGTTCTGTACAAAAGCCATCATTGTTTTACTAGGTGACTGGTTATAAAATCTCCCCACAGCACAAAGGATTTTTTATAACAAAATCAAAAGGCTCCCCCTCTTTACAAGGTGTCAGGAAAGCATAAGTACTGTAGTGGTTTGTGCTTTTTTGTCAAGCCACACCAGCTCAGATGTGGCACCTATAGAGAAAATCATGGATAATTAAACTTTCTATTAAACACTTAATAATCGCACCATTCACCAGGACTCACACATAGTTAATCATACAATGATCAACACTTAATATTCCTTAAGGAGAGGCAGTAGTGTTTTCTTTAAGACTCAAGGCCATATTTTTAGGCTTGATAAAAATCCTCCTTGATGTCAGACGCTGAAAACAAAATGCACAAATTTGCTCAAAGTTGAGACAAAGTTAACACACACTCAACATTTTGCAAGTATTTTTCTGCCAGCATGAAATATTATTTTTACTGGTTATCCACAAACGGCAAAAGTAAAGGTTTTAAACAGGACATGTGTTCTTTTAAACAGACACATACAGTACATTCTGTATAATGGGATTCCTTTAGTGTTTTCTGCTAACATGATATTAAGGGAACAATCTTTATTCATGTGACAAATTCAATTCTACTGAAATACAGATGAGTGTGAAATAAGCTCCAGGGGTCTACTGAAATATATAAAAAAATTATCTTGCTTATAAAGCATACCCAATAAGCAACTGGATCAAGGCATGAAAACTTCTTTAATTATGATACAGCCAGAAAAGCTGCAAGAAAAGAATGGCTTAGTAATATCTTTAGTGGTAACCCTGTGCAGAGGGCAGTAATTCAAGCACAGTGTAAAACACAAACTACAACATCAAAACTATGCTGCTGTGTTACACCAAACCCCTAAAGATGTAAAAGTTTAAATATCCATTGCATTTAGATTCTGAAGTCCTTAGATTGATAATTGGGTACTTGTAAAAAAAAAAACTGGAAATGGATGAAAAGCACAGTCAGATTAACAGGGATGTAGCTTTACACATCAGTAAATCGGCATAGATGAGAACTAGGGACATTGCCAGCATTTTATATATGGGGAGAGCAGCACGTTGTGAACATGTTCTGGATCTTTAGGATTAGTATAGTATTCAATAGTTATAATATTCAGCTATTTCATAATTTAATATTTTAATAAACAAGACAAGATCCTTGTCTCCATTTTGATTCTCAGCTAAGATCTTGGACACAATATTTACAGGCTCAGCTTGTAGACGATCCAACCATATTTTCTTAGACAAAGTCATCACAGGGTATGTCTCCTGTATCACACTGCTGGTGAAAACACACCGTTTGATTCTATTTGTTAAGAAAATATTTTCTTTAATCTGAAGAGAGATCTCTTTGCAATAATATTAATTTATCAAGTTTAATAGTGAGGAAAGTAAAACGTTAGAGAAACGTTAGAGAAAGTCCTTACCTTTACATAAGCTGAAACAAGCAATAATGTATTTTCTTTCACAAAACTAGCTCAGAATGTTCATTGTACTGTTTTAGATAACACAGATTTGTAATTGCTAATGTGTACTTTTTTCCAGTCTCCTTGTGACCTGAGCTCATCAAGCAGACCTGCGGTTTCCATTTAGACATTCAGACATAAAGCGGTATTTCTTACGCAGAGGTTTAGCCCAAAAGCCAAGAAAATTAAGATGTTTAAAAAATACCAGAATCTATTGCAGAAAAACATTTTTTTTTACCAAGCATCATTATATATACATAAAGTTAATTTAAGAACTATTTTACAAACGTAGGCATTATTGGAATTTATAAATTAAAAGTCTCACATGAAAGGGTTAATGTATTGGCAGGTGTTGCAGATGGGAATGTCAAATGCAGACACCCACTTGAGAAATACTGAGTCTTGCAGGAAGTTGGTATATTGCATCTGCTATTGCTGCATCTGCTAGTTAACACTGATGACCAAATCCATTTTAAAAAGTAAACCGACAGGATGAAAGTAGAGAAAGTAGGTGAGTCTTCCTGCATCTCCATTTCACCTTCTTTGCCCCTGGTACGCAAAGCCATCAGCATTTGCACTCAATTGTGTGCCTCACGCATTATTCTAGGCTGACAAAAAAAAATATTTCATTAAAAAAATGTGTCTCAAAACGATGAAATAAATGCAGCTTTACCCAATTATTGAACTGGAAACTATCTTGTTTTTTTGCCAAACACGGAAAGATACAGTATAATTCCAACAGTTAATAATGAGCACATGAATGATCAAACAGTAAGAAATCAAAGGGCCACAACACTTAAGAAAGAGTATAATATTACTAGTCCCTTTTTGTCACATTTATGACAAAAGATACTTATGACTTGGCAATTAAGATATGCCATATAGAATTGTACTGGATCTTGACCAGTAAGCCACAGATCATTCTCCAGTCAGGAAAAGATATTCCGTGTTATTCTCATGAACAAAGGAAAATCCAAGCATCCTAAGACAAATGTGCTATGACTTAACACCCCATATCCAGTCTTATAGGGGACAACAGTACAACATCCTTACATTTTCAATAGTTTTTGACCTGTGCAGGTGTTGTAAATTGGTTCATGTTTATTTAAGAAAGCCTATAAAACTTTCAAAACTGTTTTCCTCAAGGACCCGACAGCTTGACAGCTTGTCCCTAACCAGTCCTCTGTCTTCTCTGTTCCAATTACAGAAGTGCAGGACATTTGAACATAGTAAATAATTCTTTTCTAGTCTTGTTTTCAATGTTCGAGTTTGTGTTTTGTGTCCCAACCAGCTACTGTATAGAGTCAAGACTATTATGTTCTGTAATGGTTAAGGCTTACTGGTCAAGAAACAATAATATTCCCTCTTTAAAAGCCATCCTCAGCATTTTGTTATCTTCCAAATCTTAGTCAGATCTAGTCAAAGACTTACTTCATTTTCTAGGTGAAGAAAGAAATTCAAAATTCTTGCATAGCCCATGCATAGAGGTCTTCTTCAAACTCATACATCTGCTTTAACAGTACTGTGTAAATGAGAAGATGCACAAATACCTGAAGTACTCACAGCTGTGGAGTAAGTATTCAAGTTTCCTGCATTTTCAGCCCAGCAACCACATCCATAATGAGCTGCCTAAGAAACAAAGCATATATTATTCTAGGCATAATGCATAAATCATTACTTTGGGTAATGAGTGTATCAGGGGTAATCACAAAAAAATGTGATGAGTTATTGAGTCACAGGGGAATTACTTTTTTTTTTAACATTTTTACACAGTTTTGTACCTATGGGCATGTTTGCAGAAGCGTTAAGCATAAATAAGAAGATAAATAAATAATACATAAATGAGCTAAATTAATTTACCATTATTTTCATATGCATTAAAATGGTTTTCGAACAGGGTAGAATAAGGTGACAAGCTTCATACTGTTTGAGAGCCTTTAAACCCCTGCAGTGGAAATCCGATGTCCAGATGTACTGTCAACTGGGAACAAGGGGCAGTACCTGACCAACTCGGCCTGCATGCTTCATTGCTAAGCCTCCACTGGAAACAGCTGCAGCCACATTTCCTTCATGATCCACCACTATCGCCCCCACAGTATCCAAAGACCCTGAGTCATTCTCCTGCAGAAGATTCAGCCATCAGCTTACATAGACAATAGGAAAATCAACACAGCTGCAAACACAGGGTAGTGCAAAAGCTAAAAACAAAGCAAAAAGCTTTGAAAGACACTCTGCGACAGCTATGAATTTCAAAATCTTGTTTATGTATGCCTTCCTTTAACAGTAGCAAATGAGACTAATGTTTCACCTAAGTAGCTTCACATTTGTCAAAACCAAAGAACTGCCTTTCTATTAAAAGAAAATTTAGAATGACTGAACTGCTAATGCAGGACAGACTTTAAGCTTGGATACCAGAAATTTAAAACATATTGAGCCCTCTCTAGTGGGCTTTAGAAACACTCAAAACAGCTACCAACCAGTCCTTATCAGACACTCCAGACTAACTGTGTCACTATTATTGTGAGAAGAGTATTTTACATTCTCCAATCCCAAAATACAGAGTTCAGGTTTTCATCTGAATATTATGTGTGAAACGTCTTCTTTCTCTAAACAGCCATTGAGCCTTTATGCCAACACTAAGCTAATCTCGTCCTCAAAGCCGACAGGGTCTTGTGGTTTTCACATAACCTGAAGTGTTCAGTTAATTCTACTAATTTACTTATCAAAACTGTTTCTGTACACTACCTGAGCATTTGCAAAGCCAAAGACAAACCACAATCCATGCAGCTTCTAGATTCTCAAAAGGCTGAGCTATTTCCAAGTACAGTATGATTGTTGCTGCTTGCCTTTCTCATTCTGCCCTGGGATCAGCCCTGTCCTGTTTTTACTTCCTAAAGATTACTGCTCGATCTGGTACATTAAGAGCTCGGATCCAGAATATTTTCTCTGTTAAGTGTCTCACTGCTTGTGCAGCTCATAGAAGGGAAACAAGACTAACCCCAGGGAAAACAAGCCTGGCAAGGCAGAAGGTAAGAGAGCTTAAGTAAACAGCAATCAATATTTTATGCTTTAACAAAAGCATTAGTAAAAGTCACAAGGTCTTGCTCTGGGCACATTACTCTTTGAGGAGTGAAAGATACTTAAAACAAAATAAGTAGCAATCATGACAGATGTGACAAAACTTTGCCACCCTTTACACAGACAAAAGGTCATGATTTGGATACAAGCTGAGAGTATTTTTCTTTAATTTTTAGTAACTTTTTTTCAATTCATTCATTAATTTGATACTTCTAAGAAGCCACTTAGACTAGATACATACAAAAAGTAATACAAAAAAAGTAATTGAACAACAAAGAAATAAATCACACTTATAAGGCAACAAGGGTACAATAATTTAATTAATAAATTATCATCTGCATCTAGTTGAGTAATACAGTTAAATATTGTTAACCTCAGCAACTCAAAACTTTCCTTTTCACTAAGACGTCAGTTTTCTTTGTCAAATGTAAAAAGAGCAATTAACAGGAAAAAAAATATTGAGCTATTTTCTTGTAAAAATTAAGATGATGTTTTTCAGAGTTCACCTGCTTGTCTTAGGCTAAAATACAATCCTTGCATACGTTTCAAATTAGTGAATCCAAAAACAAAGCTTAAGAGCATAAAGAATAGGCTGCTCATCAAAAACACACTTCAGCTAATTTTGTTATTGGATGGTACATAACACTGGGGTGTCCATGTCTGCCAATGCATATGGAACAGGTGCTGTTCTTCTGGTTAAATAGAAAGAGTCTAATCAGAAAACAAAATGTTTTTTATATCTTGGCTAACACTGGCATTCTTAAGGGAAAAAAAAACTTATACTGCACAAAAATCAAAAACAGGCTAGCTGTAATCACAATTTATCATGCAATCCACAGCACACCCTTTAATAAACTTATTACACAAAGGGTCGGGTTCTTTGAAAGCTGGTAGTTTTAATCTTTTTTCAACATGCTGAAAGGGATAAGGCTGAAGGCCTGGAAAAAGTAAGACGTGTCTCCTCTTCTGTATAAAAAAAGTTAAGTGCCTTCAATGTTCACTGAAGCTAAAAATACTGTGTAGTACTGAGATGTGTCCACACTCCTTGTCCCCCAAACTACATTAGATGGTGGAGGAGGTTAAATATACATTATATTTAAATGTGCGCAGGGACATTTCTGCTGTATTCCTTACATCCTGTAAACTTATGAAATCCTGACAAAAACTGTCAAGACTAACACCTAAGGCCCTGCCCCATCATCCTTGTCGCCTTTTGAGCTCCTTGTCTACTACTCAGTAGGCTGCCTCACACAAGGTTTTGACTTTTCCTTACCTACACTGCAAAAATGGACACACAGTTTTCACTGTATTCAGCATAACTGCACTACTTGTATATATTGCATACACCATGGACACATAGCAGCTCATTCATATTGAGTTTTATTCAATTCCTATTACATCTATTATTATGTGACCTTATTTTCGTACCCTCAATTTTGTGATTTTTGTGTTTTTGTGAATTTTGTGATTTTTGTGATTTTTGCGATTTTTTGTGAGCTCGCAGAAAAGACATTTCATTGCCAGCAACTACTGCTGCAGGCTGTATTGTTGTGCATTTGATAAATAAACTCTGATTTGATTTGATTTGATTTAAATACATGAAGTTTGAAGGAGTGGGGGCTGGAAAGGGGTGTGTGTGGTTGCAAGCAAAGCACTTAACAGTTAAAACAACTTAAAAGTTAAGTTTTAACTTAACTTAAAAAAAAGAAAGCGGGTGTTGTTCTTGCGGACTTAACAGCAGCTTATGACAGTCTGGCATAAAGGACTCATACTCAAACTACCTCGTATTATCCCAAACAAGAAAATGGTCCTCTTTATCCAAGAACTAATCTCTAACATGACCCTGGTGACAGATTTAAGAAGGTGAGAACAGCAGAGGGGAAAGAAATGGAGAAATTAAGCACTGAAAAATGACAAGTGACCAACTGAACCCAACACAAGACAGGCTATAATCGCAATGCCTGACTCTATGACTGTCCATGTTCCTTTTCTTTAATGCAGCGCTGCCAGATTCTGTCAGAACCAGTTTAGAAACCTAGATATGTTGCAGCTCTTTTTTTATTCCTTGGCGAATGAATTCCTTATTAAAAATGTACTCTTTTCAAATACTGCGACATAACAGGAAACCATGAAAATGCTGCCAAGCTATTTCTAAGGATGTATTTATAATTAGTCTACTGTGCCACCATTGCTACATAAAAAGGAAAAAAATGAATACTGTAAATTTCTTCTCCATTAATGAACATCTCTTGTTACAAAAAATACCATTAAAAAGCTATATATATTATTGCTAGGACGAGTAGTAAATTCTGCAATTGCCATAAGTGGCTAAATGACAGAGGCTTAGCAGAATTTTTCTAACTCAATTCTTTTCAGTTACTAAGCTAAGTGGCTGCCACCCTTGTAGACATTAATAATGCATCTTTAACTCATAACTATCTGGCTGCCAGATATTCAGTCAAGATGAAAGACATAGATCCTTCAAGGATTTGGTTTTTAATTCCAAATTTACTTCCAAAGTAAAGAAAAATGAGCAAGTCCATCAAAGATAAACTTGCAAAGCGCAAGGCTTTTAGTGCAGAGGAAAAAATCTCCTGTTTTTAAAGCTGATTGTTCATACCATGCAAATACAACTGAGGAATTCCTACTTTAACTTATTGAATCCCTAGCACAATACTACCTCTTTCGTTCACAGCGCTTCCTTTTAAAGACCTTAAAAAGCTCAGACGTGGCCTGGGAAGCCTTGTGTTTGTCTTTCCAGTTGAATAACAGTACTGGTTGAACTTTATACAGGCTCCTATTATGATTTAATCTTTAAGATTTATAGTTAATAACCCGTGAATGACCTCTGCCTAATTTATTAAAAGCCATCGCCCATACGGCCACATTTCATCCTGCAGGACCACACAGATATCTAGGATAAAGGTAAACCTAGCAGTGTGAGACACAAGCATTTGCGCCACCTCGCACAGCGCCGCTCTATCTACACACTTCAATTAACTGACATTCGGAGCAAAAACGATCCCGAAGCCTCACAGAAAGGCCGTTTCTTTGATGTTTAAATTTACCTCTCGCCCAAAAAGAAAAGTAACATGATTAACTATGATACGGTGAAGAATTTACATAATAATTTCAAGATGGTGAATGAAAGGGGAAGCCATGAAAAGGGGAAAAAAAAGATTGATACCCACAATACACTTCAAAGAATACATAACACAGTCTTCGTTCTTTGTGTAACCCACACAGAAGGCTGCAGCTTTAAATTTGTTCCTCTTGGTGAAACTGTACTTGCCACCAGAGCACTCCTAATTGTTCCACAGATGGAATTAGAAGTAACAGGAGCCGTACGTATACGGTGACATCAGTCTGAGGACACAGCAGACACTTGTGCAACTACTATGCAAAACCAAATCCGCCTAACTAATATGGAAGTGCTTCCGTCATATTTAAACAAATAATTTTGATGAGATGAAACATGTGAACAACTTGTTACATTATCAGCAATCTGTTTAATGTGATGATTCACTAAAGAGAGACTTTAAAATCCAAAATCCAATAATCCATAAAAGATCTTCCTGGAAGCAACAAACAAATGGATAAATGGAATGAAAAGGCCCACAGCACAAACTGACACTACGTTGCAATATAATACAGGCAGTTTTCACAAACATCTGTTCAAGAAAATGCATTGAACTAAAGAGCTTCTCCTTTTCATGAATCCTATTACCTGTCGATAACGGTATGAATCTGAAACAAGCTCTTGTAAAGGGTGTAAAACTACATTATCTTTGGTTAATGTATGCCACACACAGACAAAGAAAATATCTAACCCTAAGAAGAGAAAGAATGAAAGTCACTGGCTTTCCCTTTTTCACAACATTGTATTTTTTTTTCCTTAAAAAAGAAATGAAGTATCTTTCCATTTATTATATGTGCATTCAGAAAAAGGTCTTAAAGACGTTGGTACAGCATGCACAGTATCATCAGAGCTGGGGAAGAACACTTTTGCTATTATAAAAGTCTTCTCCAATCACAACCCTAAACTCTTCTAAATTTTAAGTACACATTTAAAGAATCTTTTATATGAGACCGGAGCATGTTATATCCATATCCGTACATGGCATATATTTGAAATGTCTACTTTTGGAGCTACACCATTTGGCTTTCATTTTAATCATATTCAGAAGTTTTCCTTACTGAAAAAAAAAGTGTTTCAGCACTTAGATTTTGGGCAGCTTTAATAATGGATTTAACTACTTCTGAAGTAAGCATTTTCAGGGAAGCATTTTAAAATGGATGAGGTTCACTTAAGCTATCAGCACATGAGCTAAGCACTGGCAAAATTAATGCTGGCAAGCTAGAATTCTGCTTATCTTACGCATAACAATTTGACTGCAGTTTTTCTCGATTTTTTAAGGCTTCTGATCAGCAACTTTCAGTTAGGCTTCTGCTGAATATAGCACTCCTCAGCGTTGCGTAAGGATGCCACCAAGTGACTTTTGCAGGTATACCTCATTTCTCAGTCACATAGCTAGCTCTGTGGTCAGGAGTGCTTGAGTAGGTGGTAATGGGGACTCACAGCTTTGGCCTCAACCAGACCTTCAAACACTAAAATGCCTCAATAGAAATATTTTCATAAGCATTCAAACGTAAATCACAATAGCTGTAAACGAGCAGACTGATTATTCGTTTGTGTGGCTGTTTATTTCCAAATCATTTGGTTTTTTTCTGTAATTACAAATAATTGAAGTCTTTGCTCCCACGTAACTACTGGTCACCAGTTGGTGGTTTGGTTCTCATGCACATTTGGCAGGAATAAATTAGAGGACTCCACATTTCAAGATGTATGCTTTTAACTTGAAAGCGGAAGCAGAACAGTGCAATAATGTAAAGATGAATACAATCATTAAGGCTACATTTAAAAGGTAATATAAAATAGAATACAGCATATTACAGTTTTGTTCAAATTTTGTCAAGCAAACAATCTTGCTAAAAAAGGTCTGTTTATGATGCCTCTATGCTCACTCCTCAAGGACTGAACAAGTAAGGCAGCATTCAGCAACTTCTATAACACAGCAAAATTCTTAAGATACAGTATTCCTCAGCCACTGCTGAATATCTAATGACATTTTTAGAAAAAGCATTTGTGGATAACATCAGTAAAAAAGCTTCAATTACTTCACATTTACTGGGGGAAACATAAATAAATTTAAAAATATTTTTAAAAACAGGCTAAAACTAATATTTTATATATCTAAAACTAATTTTTTATCACTATTTTCTTTTAATTGTTAGATCCTAAGATTTTTTGGACTTATTTATTTAGTTCTATTGCTGCTTTCATTAGTAGAACAAATAACAAACAGGGTTATAGAGGCTTAATAAAGGCTTTACTTATTTGCATTTGTCTATCAAAGCGTTTACAAAAGGATGACATTAAACAAAAATTAGTCTCTACTTTTCCCAACACTACTGCAAGCCTGTTTCATTTGACTAGCAGAATACGTGAATTACTAACGTTTTCACTTGATTGTCTTCTTTTCTTTGTCTGTATGAATTCAGTTTCCACCTTTTCTGCCAACTCCATCTTCCGCTTGTTCCTCTTAAATGCTGACAAACTAAACTCTATGTGAGACAAAGAAAGACATTTTGGTATGGCATAAATATCATTTAACTTTTCTTCCATTTTTTTTTAAATGCACTTTGTTGATCCCAGCAATGGTAATCAATTAACTGTTTTGGATATACTGTTTGCTTTAATACAAACTTTCAGATTTATAACTGAATCACAAACGTTATACAAAAAGCTTCCCTTCTTAAAGGTCATGAACGAAATAGATTTTGACATCCAGGCATCTGTTCCAGACAGCGGTCTGAATTCTTTTTTATCTACATTAACAACTCTTTCATCTTTCTCCCCCCCTCCCAAAAGAAGATCTGCACAAATTCTCCCCAAGTCACCGAGGAGCTAAGAAAAAACAGAACAAAGGGCTGCGTTTGAGAGACTTGGTCAAACTGAGTTTTCTTTTTCCTTCAAAGAGGAAAAGCCTATATTGGAGGCTGAAGAGGACTGCCAAGCAAGCGTGGAGGGGCTAATGCTGCGATGGCCCAAAGGACAGAGAAACTGATCGGGTTATTAAGGCTCTGGCCCCACTTCTCCCACTCCCATCTCAACTGTCAGCACCCAAGGAGCACTCCAGCTCTTTGTAGGGGGCGTTATACTTACTGGAGATATACTGTACTGTGGCTCCACTAGGACAACCTGTGAGAAACACAGGGCAATGGACTCATTTCTAAAAAGTTTCACCATTAATTACCACTTTATAGTAGCCCGTGTATGTATATACAATGAGAAAATATTTCCTCTCGAGTCTTCCTCTTCAAAAGAAAAGTTTGGAGCATGTTAAGCTATTAAAAAGGGGGTAAAGTCATCTGAATTGCCTAATCATACTGTATATAAAGTACTACTTACCACTGTCTGACAAAGTCCAAAGTCCAATGTTACAGTTACAGTCATTTTATCCTAACGTTTTGTAAATGTAAGGCTCTGTGCTTAGCCTAAAGCACCGCACAACAAACAGCACATGAGCTGTATTGCAATAATCAGTCTGGACTGCTTCAGACTTCAAATACTCAGCAGACAAAAGCTAATGAGGTACACAACATCAATAGGGTCCTTCTTACTTAATGAGAGTTTTGGAATGGAAAATAATTTTTGGGTTAAAAGTAACTGTATGAAGCAGATCAGAAAAAAAGAACGTCATCATTGTTTACAGCCTAATGTTTCAGTTCTAGTTAAAATCTTTTAATCAAAGAAAACGTAGAAATACATTTAATGTAATTTAGGTATTTTACAATCAAATGGAATGCAAGAAGGCCTTATAAAAACATTACAGGATCTTTTATTTGCAATGAAAGAAGTGAACTGCCAAATAAGTAAACAACTTTATTGCTCCTGAAACATTATAGTGCAACTTCTGTGATTATAAAGCTCTAAGTCATGCTTCCTGATCAGTAATTACTAACACAAATGTGTTAGAAACATGCTGTTTGTAACATGGACTTTTTGAATTGGGATTAAAAAAAGAATCCAAATTCAAAAGACAGATGTGAGAACCTGTCTCCTATTCTTCAGATGTTATCTCTCATAAATTCTGGTTCACAGGAAATAAATTAAATGGAATTCTGTTAAATAGCAGATTAAGTGTAAAAAAATTACTCAGATATTTTATATACATCAATGAATACAGTATATCACGTTCAAGTAGTTTCTTAATATTATTGAATGCTGTTGCTCCTAAAAATGCTTTTAGAGTAGGCATAAAATACAACTATTAATTTACAGTATCTACTGTATATCATGCACTGATTTTTCTATGTAATTTTCTTTCAAAGGGGCCTCCTAAAAGTAGAAAAAACATCAGAAACGGGCTTCATGTCTAGTTAAATCTTATTAAGACTATAATATATTTCTTACAGATGTTTATTATAAAGTGAGTCCCTTAAAATGTAAATTCTTTGGTTTTTTTGTAAATAGAGCATTGCCAATTATTTATTTCAGTATATACTTCAATCTGGAGAAGGCAGGAGCTACCCAGTTCCCCCCTTATTGAGCAAAAACAGCAGAGGAACCCGTGCGCAGTCAGGACAATAGCTTCTTTTCCCTCTGTCTGTCACAACAACAAACACAGCAGTGGTCGGGTGTAAATCTGATACAGCTGCTTCTGCTACTACCCAGCCCCACAGGTGACAAAAGCAAAAGGGATTCTTTGTGTGTCATTTCTCCCAGAAGTGAGATGCAGTAAGGGTTACAATCTGTTTGCAGGGAATAATAATGCATTTCTGAGTGTTTTTCAAGAAACAAAGTACTGGAGTAACATTTTATTGAAACCTCATGAAACACTGCTCAGAAGGTAATCTTTTTCCAGTGGTGTGTGCAAGTTAAACAAACCAATAAACACAAAGAACATCGTGCTTTAAATGAAAAATCCAACAAGTATACACAATTTTAAAGTTAGTAACAATTTGAAATGAATACAGTGATTAAAATTGTAAATATTTGATTCCACAACTGCTGTACTTACTTGTGGCCATTTTTTCTGGAAGGCAATATGGTATCCCATGATCACGTGCCCAGTAATATGCTCCTCTTCCAACGAGAAAGCTGGAATAAAACAAACTTCAAACATTCAAAAACACTGGGAGGAATTTGCAGGCTTGCTTTGTAGCCTTTCTTAATGGTTGACTGAAATTGGGATTACAGGATTAGAATTCACAGATTGGTTTAAATCATGTTTAAAATCAGAGATAGAACTGAGGTTAAATTAGTATAGGAGTTATAAAGACTAATGATACAGAGCTAGTGTGAAGACAAATCCTAGAGAAGATAAAAATATAAGTGAGAGACATTAGTCTGCTAGTGACTTGAGTCTAAGTGTTAGAGTTACATTAAAATTGAGATTCTGGGTTTACCTTTGGGTTAACCTTTGTGTGTGAATTTTTCAGTTAGGTTTTAGGAGTGTAGGAGAGAGGCTAAACTGATTAAACTATTGGAGGTTTGGAAAAATTTGGCACTGCAAGAGGAGGTAAAAAGTAACAACAGGGAATTACAAATTATCAGGCTGTGTGTGGACTAGGCAGGGCCTTAATTTTTTAAGAATAAATTGTGTCAACATGTTTCATTGTATAAAGTGTACAAACGTTGTGAGGTAAAAATGAAGGAGAAAGAAGTTTGTAAGTAATGGTCTTCAAAATCAACATGAGCCATCTCCAGAATAAATGTGTGTGTTAAATGGGATTAAAGCTAATCAATGATTAACATGTAAGGATGTTGTTTCTCTTCAGGTCTAGGATTGCATTTAGAATGCGTTACCACTCAGAAATGGGGCTTAGAGTACTGAATACAAAGTAGGGTATGAATACAAGGTGAGCACATATGAATACGCCTTGAATACAAGGTGAAGGTATAGAGTCATGAGCACTATAATTTCCTAAATTCATTATCATATCCCTGTGTCTCACCCCAACCACCAGCTTAAATCTTCATCCATACCTAACCCTCCGCATTTACCTCTCACCTTCAAAACTAACCCTAAACCTAAACTACATCCTCAGTCTTAAGACTAACCCTCAAAACCTTCATCTCACATGAATTCTCACACCTTAATCTAAACTCTAAACCAGAAACCATCATCTTTAAACTAAAGCACAGCCATTACCCTGTGCATTGCCCTGACAGATAAAGTAATTTTACTGAACCAAAACAAGAAACATCAGTTGAAACATACCTAGCAACAGGTGCCTTCACCTCCCTTGAAACCTTTTGCTAAATTCTCATAGCCTTCATTAAAAAAAGCCTTTTTTAACGTAATGACACTAAACACCTCAGCAGCCAGCAGTCATTTTCCATTTGTAAGTGCAAAAAGCAGTAGCTTCTGAAATAGGAAAGCATCTGTCACTTATATTATTCTTTGGGGAGTAATGCAACAGCCAAGGGAATGTTTCATTCTGCTTCTGATCGCACATTCTTCAAAAGCTTGCGCTACAACACGGAACCCAGAGAGGAAGCCTAGCAATGTCCCTGTTGTATTCGGACACACTTCAGGAAAACAAAAATCTAATCCGCAAGAACAAAGTTGCCGGCCCTTCTTTTTAACAAATGCACAATAGATGATATATTACCAACAGCATCTGCATGCTTTATTTATGAATAGCATTCTCTTCCCCATGGAACAAAGACACACGAAAGGCGAAAGCAGAACAAAGTAATTACCAAGGAGGAATTCTGCCAGCTGACAACTTCCCTTTCTGGGCTTCACTCAATAGCCTGTTTGCAACTAAGACCGGATTCTTTATGCCTGGAAAATAAGATAATAATTGGTACCATAAGACAGGCATTCCAAAGAAGAGAAGACAGGAGACGTTAATTCAGTTATATATCAATTAATTTTTCGGGAAGAGTTTTTCTCACTCAGGGAAATTCTGGATTTACTATGCTTATCCCTGGTTTTATGCACAAGCTACCAAAATTCTTTTGTATTAATTCCATTCCCTTTTATTCAAGCAGGGGATTCATTCTGGAGCACTGTTCAAAATTAACAATGCAACAGCTACATTTAATTTTCTGTAATACTGAATATATTTATATGATATATTTACTTAAGATTGTATTACAAATAGTAACGGCAACATAGGTGCCAACCTTTACCAACTGAGTTTATGAAGAATTTTGCACATTCTATCATTTCTGTTCAGCGTTCTGACCTGTCCTAAAAAGTCTCTGCTAGAATAGGGACTGAGCCATTTCATTTTTAAAGAATTCCCTGCTGTGAGCGTTCTTCAAATAGGATGACTAACACTGCAAATAACTGTTAAACACAAGATCTTTAGAATGACTGAGAGGTAAGCAAATGACAGCTCTGCTGCAATTAAAATATCAGCTAACAACTGAATCTCAGTGTCTCAGGAAAAAAACTTGGTTGCTGCTTTTCTCCAAGTGGTGTATTTGCTCTAACCTCAAGGGCACAGCAAACTAACTCAGAAGCATCTTCTGTGTTGCCTTTATTAAAAAAAAGGAAAATATAAACTCCAGTGCACTACACATAAATCAAGGAAAGATTTCCTGGTCACACTTTTGTATAGTAACACAAAATAGTAGTTTCACAAAGTTCAGACTTGTTTAACTAAAAAACATTTATCCCAGATAGAACATCTCCTACAAAAGAAAATCAAGTTAAAACACTGTTATCAAAGCAAGTATTACTTTTTTTGCTACAACTAAAAGAAAGGAATCATGTCACTTCCAAATTAATGTACATTAAGCATTAAATAATCCTATCATGCTGATTTGTGAACAGGGGCACTAAAATCAGGGCCAGATTAAGGTTTTGTAGGATATTTGGCGGATGTATTTCAATGGGAAGATGGGTGATCAAGATTCTTGAATATTTTTGATCCACAACAAAAATAGCCTCACCTTGCTACGTATACATGTAGTCAAGAAGAGATCTTTGTTACAGCTTTTATCATACAATTAATAAACATGATCATTTTTTCACTGGCTCTAAACAGTGCTTATTAGATAATATGGCGCTGATTAGAATTAGTGCCCCATTATGACAATTTAGAAATAAAACTCGTTTTGACACAGACGGGAACATTAATTGCTCAAACATGTTATGATCATTTCTGGTCGATTCAAGAATAATTACCACTTAAAGCACCAACTGCTCCAAAATGTAAGGACTTTCCATCCATTATACTGGCATCACATTCAATTTCTCCTGAAAGGTTTAAGTTGGAACCCATGCCCGCATTGGTAAATGGCGAATCCTGCAAATTCCAAAAAGAACATTTTTAATTTTTGTTGGTGGAGGCAAAGTAAGTTAAAAGAGATCACCGGCATTTAATGGAAAAGTAGAAACCAAAATAAAATCACTACTTTCAGTTGTGTTTAAATTTAAAGACAAGGAAAATGAAACACTAATAATTTTATTTATGGGCTTGTTTATTTATGAGCTATTGCACTTTTTAAGAAAGTCAAACAGCTGTACAACAGCACACAAAATTCACAAAACAGACGTAAAAAGAAAAATAGCACAGAAAATTAACTCAGTAAGACCAACAGCAAAATTCAAGTAGTTAACACCTAAAGACCTTTTTAATAAAAACTAACAATCTTATTTCAAATGAATGTAATTCATGTAATTGGCATTTTTATAAGCGGCAAGAAAAAGTTTCAAGTTGAGTGGCATTCATGTCAAGTGTTGTTCACCTAAACATACTGCAGGCAACATTTCAGAAGAAAAGGCGCTATTTTAATATAAATCTGACAATGCTATCCCAAAGGAGCTTACATAACTTATTCCAAATCAAGTGCCTTAAAAAGACTATTCCTAGTTTGGCTAAAAATAAATCTTGCTAGAAACACCGCTCATAAAATTGGAAATTCTAACCTCAGTCTTAATGTAGCACATTTTCAAGATAGATAGTCTAAGTGGTTGATGCATACAGCATATTAAGGTTTTATTTTTCATAAAAATTACCTCTAATTCTACAAGTGCTGCTGTGACCGCTTCAACGGCGAGAGCACCAGACTTCAGTTTTTCTACTGCCTGGAACAGAATTTATCATAAACAAAAAAAATAACTATCTATTTAATCCTCAAATATTTTATCAAATCCAATTTGACCTTAAACATTATTTACTCTTAATATAAATGTCATAATTGTAATAATGATTTTCATCAACATAACTGAGCTCCGTGAAGCTGGCCCCCCTACAGACAGCACAAACAATGAAAACCACCTCATTCGTTAGTGCTACATTTGCGAGGTATAGCGCCTTGTTTTTTTGGGGTCATGACATCACTCAGCCCCCCTACATCGTAGGGAAACCAAACCGGTCTCATTCATTAGTGCTGTGTTTGTGCTGGTTTGTACCATTGAAATTAACTTCCCAGCTTCTTTCTTTCCCAAGATATACCTGTAGCACCTTCTTTTTTGGGGGGTGACCTTGCCCAGCCCCCTTACAATGTCGTAGGGGAACCGGACCGGTCTCATTCGTTAGTGCTAATAGTGTTGAAAGTGTTACTTTCAACGGCACAAACGCAGCACTAACGAACGAGACCGGTCCAGTTCCCCTAGGACATTGTAGGAGGGCTGAGTGACGTCGCAACCCCAAATAAGAAGGCGCTATATCTCGGGAAAGAAAGAAGCTGAGAAGTTAATTTCAACGGTACAAACCAGCACAAACACAGCACTAACGGATGAAACCGGTTTGATTTCTCTACAATCTCGTAGGGGGGCTGAGTGATGTCACGACACAGAAAAAACACGGCGCTATACCTCGGAAATGAAAGCAGCACAAACGCTACTTTTAATGGCACAAATGTAGCACTAACGAATGAGGTGGTTTTCATTGTTTGTGCTGTCTGTAGGGGGGGGAACTTTACGCAGCTAGACAAGCATCTTTAGAGGAATGACTAGTCTACGGAACAAGTCCCCCCCCCCCCAAACAGTTTGACTACTACTGTGGGCATTACAGTTTCTGGATTGAAAAGAATGTAACAACAGGGGATGGCCAATACGTATCTTTGTGGGTCACTGTGTCCACAGTTTTTCAATGCAGCTCACATCTTAATAACCCACTTGAATTAATCATTGGCCTAAATTAAGAGCTCTCCAGGTGCGGCTAATTTAAAAGACCTATAAAATTTGCGGCTCTCCGAGACTGGAATTGAGCACCCATTAATACCTAGAAAGCATGTAAGCTTTTAAATATGAAATAACAAATCAGTGAGCTAACAGGGCTTCAAAATCAAGAGAAAACGGCAACTTATGACAGTTTACTAGTCTAGTTCTTAACGTACGGTATAACTACACAATTAGCAGATTTTCTGAGTAACAGTGAGGAGATGGGCTTTTTCATCTTTATTGAGCTCCATGGGACTTGCATGTAGCAGGGTCACAATATCGACAATATAGCATTTTTGGGCAAGGTTTTGCTTTAATGACCTATTGCACTCATGCAGCTTACCAATGACAACCACTTCTGGGAAGTGGGGGGAGAGATTTCTAGTTTATCTAACTGTTTTTTTCCCCATAGTGTTACTTTTGCAATTAATACTCTCCCCATATTGCAC
This sequence comes from Atractosteus spatula, assembly GCF_055471065.1. NCBI lineage: Eukaryota > Metazoa > Chordata > Actinopteri > Semionotiformes > Lepisosteidae > Atractosteus > Atractosteus spatula. Next base: position 10,640,091 of record NC_142720.1, read on the forward strand.
TATATTAAAATTGATATTCTGTTTTCTATTTTTAATTTTTTCTTCAACTGTCACTTTTCAGTTTTCTTATCACCATCTAAAAAGACTTATACTCTTAAAAGAACATATGTATATTTATATTTAAATAATACATATGTCTGCTTGAGTTATTTAAGTTAAAAATTACCTTCTGACAGGCTCTCTTGCAGACATGTTTATATTCCTTTGCTTTGGATTCAGAGTGGTAACCAGCTCCTGAAAAGTTAAAAATAAAATTACACTTTGATTCTGTGTACACTACTGGAAACACAGGATTGCTTTATAATCAACCAGTAATTGACAAAAATATCAGATTACAAACCTGCTTTTAATATCTGTCTGAAAGCAGCAAAATTATGATTTGAGTGAACTCAATAATAGGATTGGGACATAGGTCTGGCCTCTAGGGTCTGCAACATTATACATTATAGTTTACTTTTATGAGTTAAGCCTTGATGCTCCTAGGACATAATTATAGCACTTCAGGAATATGCTCTTAACTTTGAAAACTTAGCTATACTAATTTAATAAGCACTTAAAAGCAAAGTCCTGACACTAAATGGCAAAAGCCTGTATTTAAGCATATTCATGACCATGTTTTATTTGTAGTTATGAATTGAGATGTGGTTACAAGATTCTCTTTTGGTTTATCATCCTTTGAAGCTTTCAAACGTCTGAAACTTTGTACTAAAATCCAGGAGGAGGAGGAAGAGAAATTATCACAAGGTTTAGGATACACTCTCTCCAAAATTTTATTTATAGGAAGAAAGGTTCTTTGAATATTGAGCAGAGCCCTAATTTGTACCTTCCGGACACTTATTCGTATCAAAACAATTTCAGCATGGCAAGTCCCTGTTTATGAATGCTGCTGTACAAAATACATGAAATGTTTCCGGTTTCTGCTTTAAGAGAACTAAAACATTCGCCAGAACAGATATTTCAGGCTACAACTAGCGATTAATTGTTTTTATTATTGCAAACCCTTAGTCCACTAAATACACGTTTAAATTGTCTGATCCTGGTATTTACGAGATAAATACACAGCGTTAAACATGAAAACCTAGAAATGTTGCACCACAAAGTCATGCCCACTGCAGCATTCTCATAAATATCGGCTTCTGTAGAGGTCATATTTTTAAGGCCTAATTTGAATATACAGATAGTATTGAGAATTAACTAGTAAATAACGCATTTTTTCTTAATAGTGTCTGTGAACTTCCAATGGTATCGACCAACACCAGAAACTTGAAAGGACTCTAAATAAAAGGGTTTTATATAAAGTTGCCGAGCACTGATTAACGACTGTGGTTATTATTCGAGAATAGAGCTGCCCAGTAACACTTGCCTGCGTGCACCAGTACGAATCCCATCGACTTCACATTTTGTGACGTAGCTAGGTCGCACTCCGCGGCCTCAGTGCCAACAGATGCGTTTACAAATGGAGAAGCTTGCTGCACTTCGGGCACATTGATTCTTTTTTCCATGACCACACTGTATCTCCTTCATCATTGTAACCTTCGTCTGATCAGAGGCCTGGCATCTCACGAGCAGCAGAGCTCTGCAATTCGAGATAAAGAGCGTGAATGAAACAGGTTAAAAAAGCCCTTTAGCAATGTGGCATTTAACGGTGTAACTACCAGTCCTCTAATTGAAGCAAACACAAAGCCATTTCGCCTCGGCACGTCCCTATTCAAATTCCAGCGGTATAAATTTGCATTCGTTTTCTACGAACAGGTTGTTCTCACAGACATGACTGCAGACTTTTGGAGAATCCAAAAGTTTAAAACAGCATTTCTTTTAGTATTACTAACATTCAGATGAAGTACCAACATCTCGTGTCTATGTTGAGGGGTTTGGTAAACTGAGGTGGATCATTTTCAACGATTAGAATCAGGGCTCTTAAGATATGCAGCTATTATTCACAAAAATGACCTACATTGAGTTTTAATTAATACATTCTAGACCTTCCTGCTTTGACGATTGACCAAACATATAAGTTTTACGAATGTATTTAAATAATATTGGATAGATCCTAAATAACAATTCGTGAACTACAAGTCGAAATACTAACCTGACCTAGTTTTCTAACATCGATGATAAAGCAAGCATAATCGCGAGACTCACTTTAACCGACTATACCAGCAAGATTTCTTTAAAAACAATATCGCAATGCAGAGTTATCTACTAATGCGATGCACTTTGTCCAAACAAATGAAAATCTCCTGCAAGAAACACCGTTTAAATGGAAAATTAAAGCAACACTCTACAACATAGCAATATGTGATGGAGGCGTTTATGTAACTATCTCCGGAGCAAGAAGTGGAAAAGCATGCACTGTGCTCAATAAGCATCACTGATCTTTGCGAAATTGTATATCATACCTACAACAAAACATTAGATTCACTTCAAATGACTTGCAAAGTGTCATAATTTCCTTTCAACTCTCCTGAAGTTATCAGAGCCCTCTCAATTGCAAGACAGACTTACTATTTTAAATGCATACGTAAACCCACGCACATACTTTGTCTTTTGTATCGTTAAGGAATCATAGTCGTCGACTGGATAAATACAGGTAACTCTGCGTTAAGGTATATTGCTCCAAATAAAATTCCCGGCGTCTGTGAAAATTTTCATTTTTTTTTCCATGAACTCGGTAACCCTTGAAGAAAATCACTTCCTAGTTCAGTGACGTCACCACGTGTCGTAGCTCTCCGCACTGGAAGGGCTGCGAGATCTGCTGGCGCACATACTCGGCAAGAAAGGCTGATGAGCGGGTTTCATGCATTCCCTCCGTTTTGTTTTCTCTGTTTTTTTCAATCAAAACTATCTCAGATTAGTTTTCATTTGTATGCAAGAGGATCTTAGCTTGCCTGGGATACGCCAGAATTGATGTGTGAAAAGGTTAAAGATTTATGTATCTTGTAATTCATATTTTCATGATCTGTTGCGAATGCTCAGGTATTGTAAACCTGAATTATCAACCTTGAACGGAAGTATAACTTGTTTGTGGTTGTATGTATGTTGTAAATGTCAAAGATTAAAGGTGTATTCTAAGGTCAGCTGTGTTTCCCGATTAGTACTTGAAAGTAAGGTTTTAACATGGTTTCTGTGGGGAAAAAAATCAGATCCATTCTTACTTTTAACTAAATTTTTTTTCAAGCATGTGTCGCCTTAAAAATAAAAAAAACAGTAATAGCAAAGTAGTTTGTGTACGTGCTTCCTATTTAATGAAATACAACATATTTCATACTTAATATTTGTACTAAATAAATTAAATATTTAAATAAATATTGAAATATATAAAATACCACTTAAAGGACTGTACTAATGCACTGTCAACATTACCAAAAACGTAACAATTTAAATAACTTTTTCTATTCACTATTCAAACCATAAACAGTTGAATTTGGAATTTGATTTCAATCAAGTGTAATGTATTTTTAAATTACACCCTTCCACCTGAAGAAGGCTCCACAGCCGAAACAGTGTGTTTTCTTCTCTTTTCAGCCAGCCTGGAATAAACCTTTAACGTGTTCCTTTGCAGCCTATGCATGCTACCTATCTGTGTTTTTAAATGTTAAATATTGTAGTGTAGAAATACTGTATGAAATTCCTGTTTGTGTATCAACAGTAGAAAACAGACACAAATAGACATTGCATGAATGTCAAGATTTAGCCGGACGACCTGAATGGCCTTCTTGTTTGTCTTATGTACTAAAATAAGAGTGCCACATTTATTTTAGTACATAAGACAAAGCTCACATAAGCGGTGAGCATTTCAGCCTCGCAGTGCTGGGGCAATGGGTTCAGTTGCAGACCTGGGATACTGTGTGGAGTTTGCATGTTCTCCCTGTGTCCACGTGGGTTTCTTCTCATGGTCCGGACATACTGGTAGGTTAACTGGCTTCTAGGAAAACTGCTCCTAGGTGTGAGTGTGAGCATGACTGTGTCTGGCGTGTGATGGACAGGCGTCCCTTCCAGGGTGTATCCTACCTTGCGCCTATTGCTTGCTGGGATAGGCTTCTGCCTCCCCCCCCCCCCCCCACAACCCTAAATTGGTTGAAGCGGGTGGATGGGTGGATGTATTGAAATAAAAGAAGAACCCATTAACTGAAAGGCACTGAGAAATGTTGCAAAAACTGAACTCTAGCACACAAGGATAATAAAAAGCATACTGGGAGGAGAGGAGAGGGTGGTTCATTGTCTAATCTTTATGAAATTAAAAACTCATGCCTAAAACCTGCAGCCACTGATCCTCAAAACGTCAAAATGGCACAGAATAATGCTGCATAGAGCTCATTAAGAGCAACAATAACCTCAGGAAAGTGGATGAAAGACAGACCAGCTGAAAAATCTAAAGCAAAATCAGCTTGAGTCTGGCCACAGAAAAAAACATCTCAAGAAGGAGACCTCTAGACATTTCACCTACACGTTTCTCCCTAAACAATGAGCATAGCTGTACGAGGGAATATAAAAAGTGCAGTATTAAAGCATGAGCTTGATTAAGACATACAGTATGTGGCCATATTAAAGGGCTCTCAACATCATTCATATTCCATATCAACATTTCAATATCAAAGTACTATGGTTTTATTTATGACAGAGAGAACTGGAATACTTTTCTAATTGCCCCCAAAACAACCAAGTAAAACCTCTGCCTTTCTCCAGGAAAGGATCCTTTCTGCATGCTCATGGAAAAAATAATCTCTGACATAAACTGCCATCTTTGAAAGGAGCGACTTACTGTTAAGAAAGTGTGTTATAGTACTTTAAAAGAATGGTCTATATTGTGCATAAATACATATGTATCTATAAACATTTCAATCTTAAAACAGATGTGAGGAATAAAATAAAAAAATAAGTCTTATGGAAAATGTCAGTGTTTCACTTTCACTGTATGAGAATATTCTGTTTCGTCCAGTCATTGTGCATGGTTATTTTCAAATTATGCCTATGCTGTAAAATTTGTGAACACAATACCTGACCAATTTCTAAAAACTCATATAACACATGCAACCTTGAACGCTCACAGTTCAAGATAATGAGAACAGTTCCACCCAGACTATTTAAACTGCTGTCTTCTGTAATCCGTATGTTTTTTTTTCCAAGAGAGATGGAATTTTCAAAGTTCCTGGAGGGATTTTGAAGTGGGACCCCACTGTGTTTCCATGCGGAGATCATATGGAGAAAAATGAAAGCGGTCACCAAACGTCAACTGTGGTAAAGCCTTAAATGTTTAAAACCTAAAAATGAAAATTATTTAAGACTTTTTACCACATTAAATTAGTTTGTTATAAACTGGGACATCTTTGCATTTTCAAGATATTTCAGCATTTTGTATCCTTATACTATTAACTGTTTAAGCAACATCTATCCTTCCCTGAAACAAAGGATGAAATGATAGTGAAACCAATTGGTGAACTACATTTTTTTTTAAATTTAGATATTAAAGTAACCTCACATAAAAATCTCATGTAGTACCAGTGTTCCAAAGGAAAAAAAAGTGAATTCAATCAATGTTTCAGCTACAGCAAGCATAGTTACGTGAGACTTTTATTGGCATGTGGTTGTCATTTCTCTAGCTTAGCTTTGATTAACTCAGAGTTGCTGAAGCACACCCACGGCATACTTAGATCTCATGGCCTTGACCTTAATGTCACCCAAAATCATACAATCATGATTAAAACCAGGCTGAATAAAGACAATCACGAATACGTTCATTTAAATCCTAAACAGACCACCCTATCCAACTAAATAGGTTCAAGGTTCAAGTGACAGTCTTTCAAAACTGCTGTACTTAAACCATGAAACACTTATTGGTGTTGATAGTGTAAGAACAATATCCGACTTTTGGCAGATATGTATAAAAACAGCAAATAAGACAATGCAGTTATTATAGCTTTTGGATATTACTCAATTAAGCTTACATAAAACCACACTTCTATTTTAATGTAATTAATGTAAGCCAGAGTTTCTATCCAAAAATACACAGGACTGTATTTCTTTGAGTTTAAAGCCCATAAAGATAAGTCTTTGCTGCACATCTGTTGTATCATTGCCTCCATTGAGTATTGTTTATTGGTTATAATGATCAAGTATTGGAGCAAACACCCTTGCAAAAAAACTGATGCAATATCAATGCTATGTCCATATTTAATTTACTTGGAATCAGGATCTTGGTCACACTCTTACCATTGCTTTTAAAGATGGCGTCGTTTCGCATGTAGCTCCTTTGTTTGTTGTTTATTTTCTTGTTGTGTCTCATAATTTGAGTAAAAATGTGCAACGATCACCCGCGATCAACAAACACTCTAGGACCTGCGACTTAGAGCTTCGGAACTGACTTCAGTGGAAACAGAAGTACACAGGTTTGCTTCTGAAGCACAGCGCCAACAGGTACACGAACGCAATAGGAAATGGTTTAAGAAAAGTGGTGTTTTGGCGTGTCTCTAGCAGCATATCTGTCGGCCCCCGCTCACCAGCATCCTGCTTGCAGAAGTGCAATCGGTCGACACTAAAACTGACAAACCTCCCCGTTCTGCTGTCTTCCGTTTCACTTGGTTGAAACCTCTGAACACCCCGATGGGATTCACACAATACAGAATGGACCACACAGCTGATTCTACTGGCAAGGACAAAAGAGGTGGAGTGTGTTTTATGATTAATAACTTTTGGAAGCGGTACTCGGCAAGCTGTACAGTGCCATCAGCGTATTTCCCCCGTGTTCTTAAAACCTGTGCACATCACATTTCCTGTGTATAATGACCTTTTTAACCTCTGTCAGTCATATCGGAGTGCTTCAAGAAAACCACATTTGTGTTGCTGACCAAGAAGACTAAGGTATCATGTTTGAAGGATTACTGTCCAATGGCACTCAGGTCTGTAGTCATGAAGTGCCTGGAATGCCTAGACCATCTTCAGTTTGCTTACGGCTCAAATAGGTCCATTAATGATGCAATATCTCTAGCACTACAAACAGCCCTCAAACATTTAGACAGGCAGAGCACATATGTTAGGATGCTGTTTATAGATTACAGCTTGGCTTTTAACAATTTTTCCCTCTAAGTACTTTCCCTCCCAACACTCATGAATCTGGGCTTATGCAACTTACTGGAATTTTTGATGAGCAGATGTCAGGTGGTACAAATTGGTAACAATATCGCCACTGGTGCACTACTAGAGCTTCTCCAGGCTGCCGTTTCAGCCGTAGGCTGTGCTGCTTGTTCACATCTGACCGTACAACCATTTACATCAGCAACCACATTATTAGGTTTGCTGATGACACCACAATTATTGGGCTGATCAGCAACAGTGATGAGTCCGCATACAGAAGGGAGGTGGAGCATCTGACAAGGTGGTGCCATGACAACAACCTGGCCCTGAATGTCAACAAAAAAAAAGAACTCATTGTGGACTTCAGAAGACCCAGAGGAAATCACACCCCAGTCATTACTGAGGGCACAACAATGGAAACTGTCAGCTGCTACGATTCCTCAGACTACAGATCGCCACCAACTTGGATTGGTCTCACAACACGGAAGCCAGTTTGAAAAAGATACAACAGTGCCTCCACTTTCTGTGGTGCCTAAAGAAATACGGTATGGGAAAGTAGCGACTTGTGAACTTTACCGCGGCACCACAGAAAGTATTCTATCTGGTGATATCACCATATGGTACGGAAATACTACCAAACAAGACAAAGCTGCCCTACAAAGGACATGGTAGAGAGAATTATAGGATCTTACTTACCATCAATTGATGTGATCCACACCATCCACTGTGCAGTAAAGCCCAGTTATTCAGGATTCCAACCATCCCCGCAACAAACTGTTCTCCCCCCCACACTCTGGCAAGAGGTACCGCAACATTAAAGCATGGACCACTAAGCTTAAGAATAGCTTCTATTCTATCGTATTGTGTATCATTAACAGATAAAACTGTATGATGGCCCAATTCAATGCACCTCTGCACTTTTTACTTGGCTACCATGTATCTATTGTACTATGTGTTTATTGTTCTGTTGCCAGTTGTATGTTACTGTGCTCTGTTGTACTGTCATTATTATTTTTACTGTTTTGTAATGTACTATGCAGATTGTGTGAAAGTTCTGTCTATTGTCCTGTACACATCCTGAGAGAACAGTGCGAATAACAATCCCAGTGTACATGTAGATAATGGCATATAAATGTCTCTACAGCTCGAGTCGCAGCTATAAAACGTATGGCTCAGAGGTTCCCCACCAATGATTACAAGTGGAAAAAAAAAAGAGAAGAAAAGATTGTTACACATTAGATCTGCAGCCACTGAGATCCATTCACCAAACAAACCCCTTCTTTTCTCTTTTAGATCGGACGTAAACGTCAGGATTATTGTATATTAAGTAGAAGCAAAGCAATTACACTGATTTAATCTGTACATGTGGAGCCAGTGCCAAATCTGGGACATTCTGAGCATCTATTAACCTTGGGACCTGCCTCCCAGATATCCATAGCACAATATGTCACAGAGATGGGGGAAAAAAAAAACACAGGTTATCCAAACAATTTCTCCAAGTGAAGTCATATCATGTGTTCAAAAACAGATGTCTGTGAGGACCTAGGTTTTCTAAGCAACTTATGAAGGAAACACTTCAGTGCGCATCTGTGCATTAACTGATCTGTGACCTTTGCTCAAGGCTATTGAGATGTAACCATTTTTAATTGTAAGATGCATTTATAGTTCAGTAGAAAAAAAACCCAAATGTCTAGATTTCCCAGGTAGTTTAACATTTGTATTCTTTGGCAAATTTAACAATGTTTTGACACTTATTCCTGGTTAAACAATTGAACAACAGGAGTCAAATAATTTTCCTCATTCTTAGAGAAAGCTTTTTATAGTAGGATGAGTGCCACAGTTTCACTCCATATAATTATAATGAACATGTTTAGTTTACAAAATACTTTTACTCCTGTTGTGGACTACAGCTCACAATTATGAAAGGAGAAAAAAGATGCACCACACAAAGATTTTCTTGTAAAATGCAGTGAATAGCTCCTCAGATACAGGACTATAGTGCTAGGGTGTTCTATGTTGTATCAAATTACAGGGTGGTAAACAATCTTTAAAAGTGATCTATGCTTTATGTTGGTAAGTATCAAAAAAGTACTTTAGACAATAGAAGTCTTGGATATTGTCCCTTATAAAAAATGTTAAGCTACAAGGCTATCATGTTAAGTCAGCAGTCAAACTTAAATTCTTCAAACATATTGTAAAAGATGTTTAAACAGTCAAAATTTTTCACATATCCAAAATAATATTATGTACCAAATTATAAAGTCTCTAAAAGAGCTGTCTTTTGTAATATTTACAGACACCAGTTTTGTCTGGTAAAAGATCAAAAGTAAAATACTGCCAGCATAATTCTAAGCGAATTACTGCAACACTCTTCTTACGAAGTGGACTCGTGTACCTGAAGTGGTTCAGCAAATGACATGAAAAAGTAGTCTGGGATATTAACATAAGTTCCAAGTTAAAAGAATAAAACATTAATAAAATGATTAGTGTAGATCACTCTTTTTTGCTGCAAAGCATCTTGCAATTCCGAGCAAGCCCACAAAATTCTCTAGGTTTGCTCTAGGGGCTTTGTCATTTTTCTTCTTCACTGCTGGCCAACTGTTTGTTTAAAAGATTCGTGACTTTGGTTGTTGTCTGCATGCTCTGGAAATATATAAACTCAACTAATTTGCCTTTCAGGCCAAACTGAAGCCAGAACAAGAGCACAGAGAGTCTTTTATACAACATAAAAGTCATCATCCGAAGTTTGAGCTGTTCACATTGGCTGCTTCAAAGAAAGCACTTATACCACCACATTCCATTGGGGTTTCACTTCAAAAGGCTTTACTTACATGACACTTACATTATATATTGTCATCTTCATGTCCAAAAATTATAATGTCAATGGGACATTTTCAAATTAGAGCTTTTTGTTTTAAGTTAAAATGACATCTTGTTTAGTTTTACTTGAATTGTTAGAGGCTTTCTCATACGCAAGACCTTCTGTTATCCCTTTCAGTGGAAAAAACTCATTGAAATCAGCGTTGCTGGAATAATGGGTATGCCATCCAAGAGAGAAGGCCACAGATTTTTATCTCCAGCTCCCTTGTCCTCAAAGAGCCAGAGCTTAACCATGTTAAGATACAGTATATCATGCCATACTTTTTCTCCCTTTTTTCCCTTCTCTGTCCACAGCTACTTCGTTTTCTGCTTTTTTCTCGCCTGAAACTGCTCGGTTTTGCTCTTGATGGATCTCACGAGCATGGAGAGTCCCGGGTCCATAGTTGTCTTGGAGCCTGTCTTTAGCTTGCTAGGGCTCTCCTGTTCCAGCTCCCTCTCCTTCCTCTGGGCAGCCTCCTCCCTGCGGCGTCTCTTCTCCTCCACGATGCTCTGGGTGGCCTTGGTCTTCCTGAAGGCGGGCTCAGAGGGGTCCAGATTGAACAGGTGGGAGGTATACATTGCCTGGAACCGGGGATCTTGCACATCAACCTGCAACCAAGGTAAGAACAGGTTAGCTTTTAGTGCTGCACCATCCAAATTCAGATTCACTTTTACTTTTCTGCAAAGGGTTACTGTTTTTTTTACCAGTCTAAAAAAAGCTCCAATTATCATTTTACTAATGCAATGAATCAGGACAATAAGCAGTCAAACAAAGAGGTTAAATTAAGCTTCAAGTACAGTGCTTATTGCCCCATTTAATTTTCTCATTAACTGTTTCCAATTCATTGCACTAAAGCAGATAATATCTTTCACCCAACATCTGGCAACAGTTATTGCGAAATTTTACTGAGATGCGTCTTATTTACAGCAAATGGACGGTTTGATCTTGATGTTAAATAAACTACTTTAAGTGCACAGCAATATGTAAATGTTTTCAAAAGGAATACAAATCTTTGGTGGTTTCAGCTGTTCCATGTGTTAATGCAAGATACTGTTGTTACAGGCCTCAAGAACAATTATACAAACATATATACAGCTGTAGCATGGATAATATCATACAAAAAATATATGTTACATATGCTTCCATCTCACAAATACAAATTTATATTCCAATAAAGGTAAATCAATGAAATATTTTGCTGTACCAATGAATAACAAATCTAATTCAATAAGAAAGGATAAAGGCTCTAACCTCAAAGTTATCTTCTTCCAGGAGCTCGTTCTTTTTCAAGAGCTTCTTCTTCTTTTTCTTGCTCAGGTTCTGCTGCTCCACGATCTTGTCGTAGTTGAAATGCTTTCGGTTCTCATCCTCATCGTCATCCATCAGTAAAGCCATTTCAGCCTGTGAACATACAGGCACACCTCCTTAATTTAATATCATTAACATCCTTCTGTCGCTTCTTGTACAAACCTTGTGGGGGTTTTCTCTAGAGGCAGGTGTGAAAATTAGGTGGCCGATGCAATCTAATACACCCGAACATGTTTTTACAAACGTAATTTGTTCCCAGAAACTCTTACATATAGCGAAAATTCATAAAAGGAAAAAAAAAATTCCATTGTTTCTTACAGGGAAAAATGACAGTTTCAGACCCCCAAAAAAGTCAGCCCTTCTTTTACTTTTTTCATATATAAATTACAAAAGAAATAATAATAACAACTTACATTTATACTGTGGTTTGTGAATGTTATTAATGAAAAAACTCTGCTTATTTACAGTAATTAGTTTAATAAGACCTAAGTATAGTACTGTACAGTAACCACTTCATTTGCTTTTTGTGTAATTGTGTAATAAAAAAAATAATTTTCATAAACACCTTTACAGTGTGATGATACAGTCCAATAATCTTCTGCAAAGTAAGAGCACACACAATGGTGAACAATGCACAGAGCAAGATGCTATGACCTCTATCACACATACACTGCCTCTGCTGCCACTCCATAGGCTTTGCATTAGCTTTTAACCCAGACGAGTTATGAAACGAGTCATACCTTCTTCTACACTCAGGTGGTGGTGGTGGGGGGGGGGGGTTGAAATTGTTCTTTATATCGCTTCTTCACAGTTTCACCGTTGGCTTTCATTATTCGAAATGTGGGTAACCATTCACATACTTTGTGGTACTGAATTTTCATTTAAAGAAAATGAGTTAAAAGAAGTATGGGTGTATCCATTTGAAGATCAACTGGTGTTAACACTGCAAGTGTAACAGATCCACGACAGTAAGGTTTTTTATCTTCATATAACAGCATTTCTTATTTACTCCTGTAGATTTTTTTTTAGCTTTACATGAACATTTTGTGGATAGTAGTATTTCTGTTAAATTTTTCAGCTGCAGTCATTTTATGCCAGGAAAATGTAAAGCTTGACTATAACATTACCCTTTGTTTTTCTAGCTCTGCCTCTTCTTCTGGAGTTCTCGCCTCCTCCTTGGATTTCTTATTTTTCTTAGCCTTGCTTTTATTCTTCAGCGCTGTTCCTGGCACAAGACAGGTACGTACACAGATGTTAAACCCTCACTGCTATCTTCCAGCAGGTCTGTATTTCCCTTTGAAGCCTGTTCATTTTTAAAGTACTAATTATATATTGGTGCTAGAAGATAAATGCTTTTTACAACACGTACTGTCCGTAGTTTAGTTACAAATCATATACTTTAGTCAATAGGCACCAGTGTTTATGGAAAATTGTTTTAAAAAGGTTTATCTATCAAAACCAAAGCAGGGATGGGGAAGGTTGACCAAGCAGTTCCCAGCAGATCTCACCTCCTTTTCCCAGTTCTTCAGCAAAATAAGGGTCATCAAGGTCGACATCAGGAGGCAGGTCATCATCACTGAGATCAGACCCAACAGCAGGCTGCAACACCAAGTCACATGTTCTGAGCTGTGCTGACAGTTCCTTAAAGTCATACTTAATAATACTGGGAGGCAACAAACACTATTTGTTCCAATACACATTTTACTTTTTTAATGCCACTATATAAAAGGTGATTGTTTTTAACTAGCAGAATTGTACATCTTCAGATTAACAAAAACCCCTTTTCAGGTCTTTTTAAGAGTTATTTAACTGCTGAGACCTTCTCTTTTTCTAGGACATTTTTAAAAGAAAAAAAGTTAAATAATTTAAGTTTTACTTTAACTTAATTTATAGCTTTAAATGTAACAATAACATGGATGTAGTCTAGCCTAAATCAACTAGACAGAGACCCACTTGCTGGTGTTATTTAAAACATCTTGTGAAGAAATTTTAACAATTCAAAATGGAAATAGCCACATTGGAGTTGAGAGTAACTACCATGCCTACACTGTGTTCATAAGCAGAAACATCAAAATAAAACAAATACCCAAATCCGGCATTTGTTGTGAAAACAGAATTTCCAGCAGCACAAAAATGCTCCCAGAACTATGCATCTGTAAGCCAGCCAAGTGATCAAAGGTAAAAGGCTCTGGGTGGACCAACAACAATCTTATTTTCTTTAATCATATATGCTTGGTAATGATGTTTATTTTGGCTCTCGGAGCCTGATGAAAGTATGCACAAGGCCGTTAGGAGTAGTACTGAAGTTCTGGATTTCAAGGGGTGATCTCAGTATGGCACACGGTTTTTATGCAAACAGACACTTTTGAAGGGCATTCCAGACCTATAGTTCATCTCAACTTTGTGTTCTATGAAAATTCTGCAAAGGGAGCTGCAAAGGAGGCAATCTCTTTAATCTGTAATAAACTAAATCAGCCTTTAAAGATCACAGATACATAATTAAGGACAAGGCTTTTTTTCCCGACAAGGCTAGGCAACAAATTTTAGTGAGAGCTCCCCTTGGGAGTACTTTTTAACTCTGAAAACATTCTATCCATTCTGCAACAAAGTGAAAGGACAATATCAATTAGCCTTTAAACGAACCATTAATCCCCTTAAACTCTGCGAGATCCCATAGCACATGTCAAAAGAGTCAATGCTGTGCAACAAAGCAGCATGTTTCCCACAGGCCTTGGTCAGGCAGTGATACTATAGTGATAGTTCAGCTTGTTTTTTGGATCTGAGAACTCAAACTACAAGTGCTTTTACTTGTTTAGCCACCTGTGGGCACTGCAGGATATCTTTTTTACCACTGCTTTCAGGGATCCTCATTGCATCACTTTTAGTGGCGTTACATTTCTAGTGATGTTTACCTTTGCCCCTTCCATCTTCTTTTGTTTTTTCTTTTCTTTCTTCTTCTCCAAATACTCTTCCCATGGAGTCAGTTTATCCTTTCCCTCCAGCTTCTTCTTCACAAGCTGCTCAGCTGTCTCTTTGAGTCCTGAAATCTCACACGCACACAAAAGAAAAGGAAAACGAAAACGACAGTGGGTAGTGAGAGAACTTCTACTTCAAACAATGTCCACCCCAGAAAACATGTCCTTTATATCACAGCTATCAATCTGTCAAACGGGCACATCTGAACAAAAACAAAGAAAACCAGAGGCTGAAAAGGAAATTTCCAAACTGGAAATTCTTCCCTTCCACAACTTCCGAGTACCCAGTGGAATACCAAAATCAATTAAGTTACGAAGATTAATTTTCAAGGCAATAGCAATACTGAAGCAATCTTCTAGGCAGTTAGACATTTTTCATTTTTGATATCCAGGATTCAGTTAGATATGACTGTTCTATGGTTAGCCTCGATTTGTGGGAGAATACAGTTCGTGAATTTGGCAGAGGATTTTGATTAATATATTTACATGAATACCCACAATACCCACAAAAATTCATGCCAGTTTTTATCCATTTGCAGGACTGCTTAGCATGATTTGAAAATAGTTATGTAAAACTATGAATAGAAAAGCTTAACACGACAGCAAAATAACTAAAACTATGCAGAACACGTAGTTTAAAAAGCATATTAAATACTTAGTAAATCTGTCTTTACAATCTAACACTAAAATAAAACAACAAGGACCATGATTAGAGAAAGCCATAAACTGTACCGTGCACTGAACTTTCTATGTTTTTACTGTCCATTTCTCTGTAGAACATTTAGGCTCTATAGGAGTCTGCAGAGGGAAAGACACATCCAATCTCAGACCATCATGAAATGGCAAATTCTCGGAGAGCTAGAACCCACTCTCACATATTCTCTAGGCAACTTGGTCAGCTCACAGCATGACCCCACCAGCTACCAGGGGTCAGGACTCCTTTCTTGTTAATGCTTTGTCAGTTTGTGTGAGGAATTATCCATCCATCTATTTTCTAAACGTTTTTTCCCCAATTAATTAAGGGCCACGGATGAGCCAGAGCCCATCCCAGCAAGCAATGGGCGCAAGGCAGGACACACCTTGGGCAGTGCACCAGTCCATAGCAGGCAGACACACAAACACAGTCACGCATAAACTCACACTTAAGGCCAACTCTACCAGAAGCCAGTTAATCTACCAGTATATTTGTGGGCTATGGGAGGAAACCAGAGCACCTGGAAGAAACTAAAGCACATACGGGGAGAACATACAAACTGTGAGGAATTTGACCTTCTAAAATAAATCCAAACTGTTTGGGTTTTATTAAGCTCAGGGGAATTTGGGGACTAAGATTCATTTCTTGACTTATATAAGAAAAGAATCCTTGAAGATTGTGAAGAAGTGAAGATCGATTAACTTTAATCTATTGAGCCATCTGTCTCCCCTTAAACTGTGCAACAGGATCCACACTTCTTTATTTAATATTTTAGAGCCGCAATTTTCCTGACCACTTCCTAAAGCACAAGATAAGAAGTGATGTTTTTACAGCACAAAAGTAATTTTTTGCTTGCCATAAAGACGTCTTGAAGTGGAGTAGCTTAGTGTGAAAATCTTTGCTGCAAATCCTTCATTACATGCAAAAATAAACAACCAGCAGGCTATTACACAAAGTTCTGCCAAAGCAAATCCCAGAGGAATCCTGAAAGAAAACCCTTAAACGTGTTGTATGTATGTATTTCGTAACAGAGATTTGACAAATTCAATTTGCCCTTGCCAGAAAATAGTGTTATAACCTAATCTTACCAATCATATTTTAGTACGCTCATGTCGTTTAGGGATTATATACCATTAATCTTGTTCTTGAAAACATTAAAAAGATGTCTGCAGTGAGAATCCAGATGACATGAAACAAACAGCAGTTTCTACAAGTTCAACACACTCCAGGAATAACAAGTATGAGCCTGATAAGACAGATGTTTATGTGGCAAGATGAAAACATTCTGTTATTTGGTATATTGTATATAAAATAATATTTTAATATAAAACTGCTGTTAAACCATTGCATTCTTGCCCATTTTTAGATGCTACAGCAGATTTCCTAAGGTTAACTATGGTAAGCTTTGATAACATTTTAAAACACACCTACACAATTTAACAGCTGCAGGTTGGGCTCAAACTATAGTCAACACTCTTCTGTATGGATTACAAAATCTCATCCAACATCTATGTTGTGACAAGGAGCAGTAAGTTACACAATCTTTTTTCCAGGGCTGTTTATATCAGGTAGTTCTTGCTTTCAGATTAAATACACCCTTTTTGTTAACACTACTGTCATATGTGAAGTCAATGCAAATTCTTAAAATTGTTTACTATCCAGTTTTCAATCTGTTTTCATGACCTACATGTTATCATTAGCTAACCAACCATAAGACTCCCTGCTTCGTTGTTATTACATCTATGGCTCAGGCATTACTGTCCAGTATATCCTTATTTGGGATTTAAAATTTTTTCTAGCCTAAGCTTTCTAGCCTAATCTAAACTATGTAGCTATTAAACTAGAAGTGTTAAAACAGACTGTTCCTCTCTTAAACCCTCACCTCTTTTCCAATAATTATAAAAGAACAGAAGACATTTCTTTAGTAGGAATAGCTGCACTGGAAGACCATCCCCTGAATCAGAGCCTATTTTGTCACACTGTTAGTTCTGATCATAAAAAAGCCTTATCTTTTTCTGAATTGCCAATGAGCAACTTCAGTAGGTACATATTCATATAGACCAATTAAGATGAATCAGAGAACTGTCTCCCAAACAATCAGCTGATTGTATCCTATCTATTGTAATGCTTGTTCACCTTTCATTTCATTACTTGAGATCAAATGCAATAAACTTCAGCTCGTTTTACTACAACTAAAACCTTGAACTAATCTTTAATTTAAGAGGATTCAACATCAACACTTATGTACATTATTTTCTTTCTTTTGGGCCAGATCCGTCATTCCTTAGTGTAGTTCATACTGAGGCTTTACTAACACTACAGTGGGTCTATGGCTTCAAGCAGCGCTGCACTCTGTGGGGCTCATGAATTAACTACATGTAAGACAATACCAACCCTATTCACCTGTATTGACAGTACAGGCTTTAGAATGTTAGCATTGTATTACAGTAGAATTTGAAAAAATGCAAAAAAAAATTTTTTTTAAAAGAATCATACTCTTTAAAAAAACAAAACATGTTTGAGTGACTAATAGATGGCAGCTGCGTGAAAAAATTAATATTAAAGGAAAGCACATATTCTCATGTTTTAAAAATGAAACCACTTGGATTTCTTTCTGTAATATCTGTATTTTTTCTGAATCCTGCCACATCTAATGATAAGTATTCATTTTAAGCTATCATATATAAGAAGCCAAATCTGGCATTACATACAATAATGAAAGCTGAAACCTGAAAAATTATTTAATATTAACATTACCTGATTACTTTCCTTTTGACTGACATTTTAGATGAACAATATAATTGAACATATGGTGGCATGTCTGTCTGAGCTGTTTTTAAATTGTATTATCAGCAACACTAAAATATCTTCATAATTCATACCTTCTTTATGTTTCCCACCATTGAAATGTTTTGTTACAAAACAGAGAAAACAAGATACTGAGGTAATACGAGTGAAAATAAACCAGTAAATCTGATGCAATAAGGAAAAATTAATTAGAGTTTTTTTAATGGAGTAAGTCTTTTTTTATTTTTGCACAGATGAGTAGCCAAATTGCCTTAGGTTTGGAATATAGTATTTCAACACAACCATTTAAGATGAAACATCCTTATCCTCAATAAAAAAATCAGTGACATAAATCACAGTATCAAGGTTCACACAGTATGAAATAGCCCTAAGGCAAACATATACATCTATTAATTAAATATAATTTAAAGTAAATGAAAAGCAATTTAATATTTTTCCAAAAGCAAAAAAGTATTTTCCAATTAATGACATTGTCACTTGGAGACAACCTAAATTTTAGGCCTTAACTTCCAAGGTAAATAACCCAGAATTCACAACTTAAAATCGTTACCTTAAAACTTCAGAAGTAGTTACTTCATTTTTTAAGCAATTAAAAAATGTCAAAAGGTTTATTTTCTTAAATTAAAGCAGCTGTTCTTTGCAAACCTAATCTCTAGACTAGAGAAATGTCAATGTTGACCTTAGATTAGATAATGTTCCTTTGCACTACTCATGGATCTGGAACTACTGAGATTGAGAACAGTGATATCATTATAAAAAAATAAAAGAAATCTGGGGCAAAGAAATTCTGAAATGCTTAAGAGCCACATCAGGAGAGGACACTGGTTTACCTGGAACCCATGAGATTTCCATTTCCATGTCTTTTTCCTGGTGTTTCCCATCTTTGTCTTGAATGCTTTTCAGCAGATCTCGGTACTTTGCAATCTGCTCCGCATCATCTTTTGGGGCTTTCTTTGCTCGCTTCTCTTCATCATCTGCATCCTCAGCTAAAGAAAGGAAGAAACAGGAATCTTAACCCATTTCACAGTGCAGATCAGTTTTTCTGGCTATGCTACATAGGTCTCGGTGTAAGATGAGGTCAGGGTTCTTAATAAACACAAGGAAACTCCAGTAAATGTTTTTATACTTCCAGAAGGGGAAATGATCCGCATTGCGGCAGAAGGCTTCAACTCATATAACCTCAGTTTAAAACATTCTAAATATTTTTACAAAAATGTGTTAGATATTTTGCAAACTGTATATAAAAATATATTCATGGTTTTGTATGAAATTTGTAAAATGGGTTCCTCATGAATCACTTAACTCCACATTTTAGAAACAACTCAGTAGATGAAGTCATTTGCAGTGGATGTTTAAGCACTGATCATAAACTCTCCTGACTGAAACTGCTGCAACAGGTTACCTTCTTGATCTGACTCTTCCTCACTAGAGGAAGCCAGGTAGGCTTGGAAGTCCATATCCATAATCTCATCCTTCTTGAACTTCCTATTGAGCATGGTGACGCGCTCGTGGTCTGTCTCATCCCAGGTCAGCTCCACCTGTGCCAGAGGAAAGCCTTATGTCAGCACAGGTCTGCTTCAACCTGCCCACTCACAGCTACTCTTGACTCCCGAGACAAAGCACCACACAGACTGACCAGACATCAAGAGCAGCCAAGACTGTAAATAGCAGCTGATATCCTCTTCCTGAGTGACATATAACATTCACAAAGTTTTCATTGTGTAGAAGTACACAAAAAACGTTATGATAAGGTAAGCATAAAGCTACAAATGCAGTGTACAATAATATAAAACAGTAAAGCTACAACACATCAAGACAAGATTACAGAGCTAATATAGCATACAAAGTAATGATGTAATCCTCTGTCGGTGTGTTTTACAGTGAATAACTACAATTAGCAAACTGCCACACCAGTTTCTGAAGCAAGAATACTGGTACTAAAGTGTGTAAGAGTTAAAGATTTAGAGAGATGAGACATCACCCTACTGACTGCAGAAAGGTGGTTAGTGACTATTTGGATTTCTGTGGATAATTTACTTTATCACCGAAGGGCAAGGGTGGAGAAAGACTGGATCCTGGACATGGGAGAATGGAGTCTGGGTATAGGACAGCTGGTGGAAAAGTAGGAGGGGAGAAGGCAAGAGTGGGTGTAGTGAGAATTAACAGTATTAAGTTCCTAAGATTCTGGAAACCAGCAAATTAAGTCTCCCTTGGCAGCATGCTGTGGGATCTGTAACAGTCCTTACATTTTTTATCTAGACAACTCTTGGCAGTATCAATTTCAACTTAACACACCTATTGGAGCAACACCCAATATTAACAACACAGTGAGGCTGGGCATGATATTAGAGCCCTTTCAAAATTGTCAACCTCACTCTGTAAAGTACTTGTCATACCAGCAATTATCTGTCATACAAAAACATAACAAAAGGTATGATGGTCTACTACCACACAACCTTTAGGTCAATTTCTTGTGAATAACCAGTCCTCCTTTGCATTTCCAAGGTTTTTAGGGAGAAATAATCAGAGTTTAGCAGAGAGATACAAAGGGCTTCATGTCTTCTATGAGTAGGTTTATCCAGAGCGCTTGACTCTTATTCGTTTGAAACAGCTCACACGTTTTCCTGCCCACCCTACCTTTGAAGTTGCCACTGCTGCTGAGCTAAAATATTTTGGCGTATATGAAGCCAAATCAACATCTGACGCAACATCTTTTGGCTGCTCGTCAAATGCAATATCGTCTGGAATAAACCTGTGAAAGAAAACAGAAGCCATAATAATTCAGGAGGTGTGTCAGAAACCCGCAGGAATTATCAAGCAATTATGTTTCACCTACTTATAACGCAATGGAAAAAAACAGGCTTCACTTCATCCATTTAAAAGCTTCCTTGATATTTCTGGTTAGCAAGTCACAGAAAACATTTTTAAGACAAATTAAAAACAGACAACTTGAGAGCAAATTATTTTCTGGCAATTTCACATTTAGAGAAAAGTGAAGCTCATCATAAGCTACCGATTGGTGTGACAGTTTTCCTATGAAGCTTACAAAATGAACCTCTGTTTTGACCTGAACATTGCAATGGTATTTAGAGCAATGCTGAAACAGTCCAATGGTGTCGTGACTTCGTAAATTACCACACACAACCATGAACACTGCTCTCATTTCACTGGAGACATGAGTTAAATTTCGTCCCAGGCGCCCAGGGACAACGCACATAGGGTATTATTTCTGCTGAATGCTCAGTTCTCTTTCAGAAATAGATCAGAATACATAATAACACACCAAAGAGTCCCCTACAGTCTTAAGGGAGTACAGATTAAACTTTCCCAATTGTAATTCGTGAAATATGTTCAGTATAAACATACTTTGAAATTCAGCCTGAAAAGCATTAAAGAACTACTACAAAACCACATTTGCTGAATAAATGTTACATTCTTACTCTCTTATTAGTACTTGATTGTTTTGTTTTTTGTAATTGTCTGCAGAAATGAACTATTTTCTGCTCTTCTAAATGTTTTAAACCATTTAATAACCTAGAATTAAGCCCCAAATATTTTAAATTTAACTCAGAGCATCAAGGACTCTTTGTCAGTCTTCCTAACACGGAGAAGTATTCAGTTCTGAATTTGCCACCATTAAAAATATCAGTGCTCTCAACTAACTTAGTGGGGGTTTACTAAGAAATGTATAGCTAGAAAACACTTTTCCTTACCTGAGGTCTACGACCGAGCAGCTGCTTTCGTATTCAAAGCCGTCACACTCCTCATAGATCTTAGCTGCAGTTTCTGGGGAGTCACATTCCACCACAGCGTAGAAGTACCTCATGCGCTTGAACTGGTATTCCCTCATTTTCTCACGATAAAGCCTGCATCAAGACACCACTGTCAAATCAAATCACACCTTCTTCCTCTGCCAAGTCTGCTCTGCCATTATTGCGGTCTACTGGTCTACGGACTTCACATTTATTGTAGAATTGGCTATGGCTCCTACCATAACATGGCCTATTATGGGAGGTGGTGGTCGGGGTGGGGGTGTTGATGAAACAAAAACATAATTCAGCAAAAACTCAGTTCTTATCACAGAAACAAAAACACTGATGAACTGAAAACAGCACTACTAGGTCAGAAAATTACATGTTCTACAAGGGCCACAGTTCTCTCAAAGCTGTGAGGTATGAACAGTTATAAAATCTCAGTGCTTTTAAAACCCAGATTAAGGATCACAGACAGTATCATATCTACCTGGGTTTAATCAACTGTTGCATAAAAAACATCGCTCTGAATTGTTAGTTGCTATACAGCAGTAGAGCACTGCCACCTTGTGGCTTCAGCAACACGTGCTCTTGGGAAGCACAGGCCTAATCCTGGAGGCTGGCTTTTTAGCAGGTTTCATAACCATTTTTACATCATTACAAAGAACGAGAAACAGCAACAGTAAAGCAAATAATTCGTTTAAATAGAGTTCGGATGGAAAAGAACCCCAAAAAGCATGCAGTGTTGTGCAGAACTCTGCAGCTCCTATGAAAATACAAGCAAAAAAAACACCTTAAAGGCATCAAACATTTCAATTTGGACCTGCAGCAGAAACAGCAGTGTTTAAAGATTTTGGAACAACACACCATCTCAGGTCAGAAACCAAACTAGTACAAAAGTATGAAAGCCCCATTCCCTGCACCTCTCTTCCTCAGTGTCTTTATCAGGATTCTCGGGCAATATGACCAGCTCCAAAGGTCCCTGCAACTGCTCGGCTTTCATCCGCTCCTTCCCAAATTCTGAAGGGTAGATCTGGAAAATACAAGAAAGACACTAAGTTAAACACGCTAAAATGCACCATGAATTCAAAATCAAAGCAACATCATCTTAAACTGAAAAACGGACAGGTTAAAAAAATGTATACCTCCTAATAAACAAAACAAGATCGCCAAACATACAGCAACCCATGAATAACTAAGAACAAATATAGGAAATGGAAAGTTAATTCTCTTGCACTTGATGACAATGTGCAATGGCCTGTCAGGCTCGCCCCAGCTGTGGCTCTGTGGGGTGGGCTAGCCCTGGCGTAGCAGCTGGTCTCTGCTTCACTCACCCGTTACTCAGTGGCGGTTGCCATGAAGCAGACCGACAGCTGACCCTGATCACCTGGAGGCGATTACCTTCTCGCCGCTCCAGGTGATTCAGGGATGTTTGGGCTCTAATATAGAGTAAGGACTCTTGAGTTCTCAGGCTTGTTCCCTAGCTTTTGTTTTGTCTCCTGGCCCTTAATCAGCTTCCTGACCACCCTATGCAGATCATTTCCCACCCTGTGTAATGCTCTGCGTTTCTCATGGCTTCGGTCCCTGTTTGCATTTCTTGATCTTGGCCTCAGACTCTCTCCGTGCTTTGCTGCCGTCCTACCCGGGACCAGACCATAGCTTTGTTCTGACCACGGCTCCTGGATTCCCCACTGTGCTTTGAACTGTGCTTTGGTTTAGATTCACTGGTTTTTGACCCCCCGCCTGTGCGACCACAATCTCTGAATGGCGTTCCCTGCTTACTACATCACTATCCCCTATGCGGTTTTGAATTCCTGTATGAAAAGCACTGCAGCCTCTGTCAGCGCACTGCCTGCAGTTCCATCGGCCTTCTGCCCAGCAAGTGGGTTTGACTATACAAATCCCGATGTGCTGCTAGTAGAATCATTGTAGGGATGCACTGTTTCTTACCTTTACAGAGAGCACAACTCCTCCTTTGGGTTTGAAAGAGTTGAATAAAGCCAGCAAATCTTTGGCCTTCAGTCTGTCCCAATCCATGTTACACACCGCAAGCCTTCGAGTAACCTATTCAGAACATCACCGCACATCTCATACATCTCTTAAAACAGTACAGAATCCACATTTTCCCCACAACAGGGGACTAGTCCTATGGCAGGTGTATACCTCATGGATGCAGTTTGCATATTAAAAGCATCACTCATGTCTACGCTGAAATTGAAACACATCATAGCCTATCCAGCTGTTCAGACAAAACAATGCTAAACAAATTACCAAAATGCTAAATAATAAAGGGCAGGTAGTGCCATCAGAATTATTGAGTTTTACCTGCATTCAAACAAGCACCTTTACTGGCTGAGCAGCTGTGGAAACCATTATTCGTCTTTTCATATTAATATTTATAAAGGGTGTTCTCGCTTTGAAAACTGCAGTCTGGAGAAGTGAAAGGACAATGATGGTCTATATGTAACTGTATAAAGTAACTGGATAATGATCTGAACTCTATATGTAAATGCTCCTTCAACTCACATTGTCACCTCGAGGGGCATCTTTCCAAAGCTCTCCCCAGTCATGTTCCAATTCTTCCTCAGGCTGGAGCAGGTCTGTTAAATCGTCCTCCTCGTCTTCATCTGAGCTGGTCTCAATGTTACCTTTCCCTCGGGCCAGATCAGGACCGCTGTCGCTCTCCTCCTCAGACTCATCTTCAGAATCCTCCGTGCTCTTCCCCTCATCAGAGTCATCTTCCTCCTCCTTCTCCTCGCTGCTCCCCTCCTCCTCATCTTGCTCGACTTCAGACAGGTCAGCACCAGAGTCGTCATCTTCATCATCCGTGTCAAACTTAGTCTTTTCTTCATTCACTAAATAAGATTTTCATAAATTAAAAAATGAATATGACGGTAACATCAAATAATACAACAATAATTCCTTGTGCCTGTATAAAGCTTTTTACCACAAAGGGCCTTAAAGTGTTTTGCACTTAGTAAAGGACCAACTTCACTTCATCCACTAATGAAGTGCAGCATTAACTTGGGTGATGTGGAGCAGCCATTATATACAGTCCGAAAGCCCCAATGCACAGCAGACCAGGGAGAATAAGTGAGAAATTTCTTCACTTTAAGAAGAGAAATTTAGGAAGGCCAGTTTGTGAAAGTTCAAAATGTAATTTTGCAGAAAATACAAGTTTTTTTTAAAAAATCCTGGTAGTATAGGCAGTAGTACAAAATCATAGTACTGATATACTTTTACAAACCTGATTTTTCAGGATCAGAAACAGTCGCTCTTGCTTTCGATTTCTTTGTGGGCTGTTCTGGGGCTGAGCTCTCCTCTCCTTTACCTTTCTGCAAGTGTTTCTCCCCTACTGAAACCCTTAGCCCTTGGCGTTTCTGTACTGCTTCCTCAGATCCATCACCGCTGTCTGGGAGTTCTCTCAAATGTAAAGTGTTTTTTTTGCCTGTTCCTTTCCTTGAAGTCTTTTCAGACACGTTCCCCACAAGTTGCGTGCTGTCTTTTTTCGTATCCTCATTTTTGGGTTTTTCTTGCTCGGTTTCTTCCTCAAGATCACCTTCAACATCCACTTTGGCTCTTAACTTCTGTTTCTTCTTCTTTGCCTTCCGAACTGCCTTTTTTTCCTCATGGTCGGACTCTTCTGAGTCTGACACTTTGTAGAAGCGTTTCAGGTCCTCTGCGGAGGAGTGGTTAATGGGACGACCCCGTTTGTCCACTGTGTACTTGAGCTTGAACCTCTTGTCATGGAACATCGATTGAAACCTCTTGTCTATCTTAATCTTCTGCTCCGTCTCAGGCATCTCCCAGAAACGTGGGTCTTGCTTCATCCGGCTGAATCGCTCATCGGATTTCTCACTGTTTTTGGAGGCCATGTTGAACTTCAAATACAACAGGAAGACAATAAAAAGTGATCTGCAAACTGAAAAGAAAATGATTAAGTAAACACAGTCTATGCAGTGCTATATGAGGCAATGTCCTTTAAATTAGAAATTTAACTGATGTCCTCACGACTTTCTTAGAGGTCAAAGGGAACAATTCACAACAGAAGAAGTGCTAACACCACTGATCTGGCTAAATCTCAGTTTGGTCTTGCTTAATCTAGCCTAACTAAAATTCCACCCTAAATCAACTTAGAAGCAAGTGGTCACTCCTTCACTTGATCTGCTGTGCGTTACCCGGGTTGGTGGTGCACCTCACATGTGCACAAACTGGATCCTGTCCTATACATCATAATCAGTCACACGATGGAAATAAAATAAATAATGAGATCTAAGAAAATCATTTTCCTAAGGAAAAAAAATAAACTGGAAGATTTCAGGAAGAATAATAGACAAAAGCGCCTGATAAAGTTTATTTTATCCTATGACTTCGCACCGGTACAAAATCGTGTTTTTATAAATTATATATAAAATGTAACAGAAAACACAGATATATCTATAGCACATTTGTAACTAAAAAAGCGTTCATTTTATTTTTTGTTACTTCCATCTTTTAAACAAATGCGATCGTCTTCAGACAGCATCTGATCAAACCAAAAATATACAAACATTATATTGAAAGTACCATATCAACAAATGAACTAAATCTAAGAAATCACGTATTCCTTATCTTTTGGCTGCCATGCAATTTTAATTCAACATACAACTGTTAAAACGTTTTTGCCCTGCGAGAATGTCAGTAATGAACGTTTTCGAAATAGAAAATATTTACCCGAATAGTAAGAAAACCACTCAGTCTCTTCACAGTACTCTCAAAATCTCATCCCATCCACATGGTTCTCCCACAATCCATTGCTTCCGTGAAAGTCCATCTTTCTACGGCAAGTCAAATGGAACAATCTTAGTGTCTAGTATTCAAAACACACTGATCTTAATGGGCGAAATCATAGTAAAAAAATCATAGTAAAGTTTAGTACAAAGTACGATAAAACGTAACTGAGCAGTTGTGAAATGATTGCATTCCACTGTAGAACATCTATTTTATTAGGATTGGATTAAAAAAATAAAAATATATATAAATGTCAACAGATTCTGAAGGTCTGAAATTCTGAAGCTGCAAGATGCAAATTTTGTCTGTATATTATATTCGGTATTATATATTATGTGCTTTAAAAAAAGTGTTACGGTATTGTTAATATTATCACACTGCACATCCACTAATCGGAGTAGTGCATGCAGTATTGATATTTATCAATCCATTCTTGAGCTGGACCCCAGTTCCATGTTTTTGTTCTGTTCTCCTGTGTGTCTGTCAAAGGTCAGAGTGAAGGAATGGAGCAAACCTTGAAATCGCGGTAGTGCATAATGGCTTTAGTCTTTTGAGTTGTTACTGATAACTTGACAATATGAACAACGTTTTTATCGTTCGACGGGCTTTCTCTACCTCTTGTATGCTTTGTCCCTGGCTGAGGGCACGCAAAGTCGTGCTTTCCTCAGGACAGTTGGCACACCAAAGCCAGGGTCTTGCCTTCAAGGGCTGCGCTAACTTTAAAAGATGGTTTTCCAGCAGGACTGCGAATTCCATGAATATATTTGATAGGAACATGAAAAGAAGGCAGAAAAACTGGGCTGCAGCGTTGCAGGACGGTGACAAATACCATTATCTGAGAGACGAGGTATGTGTGGGGTGGTTTATTTAATTTGTTTAGGTTTACTGATTCTGTTTGACACGATCAATTAATTAAATAGAATATGATATTAGAATGCTGTTTTAAATACAGAATGTTTTCGGTAAAATTTGAGAAACGTTAGAAACGTAAGAAGTACTGTTTTTTGAGGACCATATATTTGATAATTTTTATTTTCTGATATCTATGCAACAACTGTATAAAAAGCATTTAAAGTGTTATGTGTCCAAGACAATGTCTATGTTTTGTATATGCTGTAGGCACAGATATACAATGTAACATCGTAATCAAAATAAACAGTATGAACAGAGTTATAGCGGTCAGTTTGTTTCACAGTGTTTTCTTATTTTCACCTGCATTTAGAAGATGAGTAATTAAAGGCGATTTACTGATGCACTATTTCTTTTGGCATATTTATAGGTTGGCAGTAGGGTTGCAGATAGGGTTTTTGATATCGCAAGGTAAGATCAGAAACCTCTACAGAGCAACCGAGGCATCAGTTACATTTTGTCTAATGATAATCAAAATGTATTTACATTTTATCATTTGAAAATTTTGGAGATTATTTAACATAACCAATCATGAGTAAATTAGACTCAATTTCTTATTCTGCTTTAGAAGCAATGTCTGTAACAGTGTCGTTTAAACAGAGCTTACTCAGTGACAGTTCTGCATTATATATCTGATGTCCTCCTTGCACAGTTACTTCCTACCAGTTTCCAGCAAAAGACAGCTTTTGAAAAGGCTTCTCAAAGAACAAAAAGAAGCAAAGCACAAAACAATTAAGAAACAAAATGTATTAAAACAAGATTCAGTTTGATGGGATATTTTAAAACTTATTTTTATTAATAATAATAATAATTCCTTACACTTACTGTATATAGCTTTTTTCTATACACTGCACTCAAAGCGCTTTACAGGTAATGGGGACTCCCCTCCACCACCACCACCAGTGTGCAGCCCCACCTGGATGATGTGACAGCAGCCATAGTGCGCCAGTACGCTCACCACACATCAGCTCTCAGTGGGGAGGAGAACAGAGTGATGAAGCCAATTCATAGATGGGGATTATTAGAAGGCCATGATTGGTAAAGGCAAATGATGCCAGCCTAACACCCCTACTGATTTCGAGAAATGCCCCGGGATTTTTAATAACCACAGGGACTCAGGACCTTGGTTTTACGTCTCATCTGAAGGATGGCACCTTTTACAGTATAGTGTCCCCGGCACTGTACTAGGGCATTAGGACCCACACAGACTGCAGGGTGAGTGCCCCCGCTGGCCTCACTAACACCTCTTCCAGCCACAACCTTAGCTTCCTCAGGAGGTCTCCCATCCAGGTACTGGCCAGGCTCATACCTGCTGAGCTTCAGTGGGTTGTTAGTTTTTAGTTGCAGGGTGAAATGGTTGCTGGTCAGTTGTTTACTTGTTTATTGTTTAAGTGCAATTTGTGTGATACAAGGCTACAAAACGTTTTGTGTATCCATTATCCATTTTATTTGTATATTGAAAAATTGTAATATATTGAAGAATATGTAAAGGAATGTCCTGTTTTTGGCTTCCATTCATCTCCCTTGACAGGATAATTCAACAGTATTGGGTGTCTTACAGGGTTATAGAACTGTAATTGGCTCACCAAATGAGACGTATATGTGATATGTACATATATGACAGTATCAGTAATATTGCATGTCCATCTTTATTTTTTGTAGAACATTTCCTCTTGCTCTGGACATTGGCTGTGGAGCAAGTCACATTGCCCTGCACTTGAACAAGGTACTTTTAAAAATGTTGCTGGGGTTCAAGTGTGAAAGACAATGACTTCATCCCTTATTGATCAAACTGAAATCCTTTCCTGGTGTTTCAAACAAATAAACTTGTTAACACAGATATGATCTATTTGTTTTTGTATATCTGTCCTAATATTCTAGGAAACAATTGAAAAGCTCTTCCTAATGGATGTCACAGTAAATGCTCTGGTGAGTTGCTAATTTATTTGATGAATCTATTTGCATCTTAATCAAGTAATAGGTTTCTATTGTCTCCGAGATTGTTTGTACACTGGTACCATTCTGCCATTCACTAACTGACAGTGTGGCCCAGAGCAGAGCTTCTCAACAGTGTGTGATTAGGCACTTGCATTTAAATATTCGTAACACCTTTCATACTGCCACCAAGACAACAGCATTCTGTGAAAGTGATGGATCATATTAAACGCACTTGAAAATGACATGAAAGTATTAAAGTTTAAACTTTTTAAATTGGATAGCACTTAATAAACGGACTTGTATATCCTTTTACTTTTTTGTGCCAGAAGGTGGCATCATACTGTCCACTACTGAACATTGTGCTGGGCTTAAAAGGGATTTTACATCTGTCCATTAGTAGAAAGCTACTTATTCCTGTAAGGGTCACTGCTGGGTCATATGCGTGTGTAGTATAATTCATTTAAGAATCAAACCTGAAGAATCACTTTGCAATAGATAAGAACCTGCACATTTTGCAAACTGATTTGATAAATGCTTTTTTAAAATTACAACCCACACGAAGCTACAGGTACAAGGCTTCATGTGAAGGGACCTGAAGGGAGTGGGATAGGGACCTCAAAACTACTGGAATCCTCTGCACTAAGTGTCAGCTGCAATAGTTCACCAGGAGTGATTGTGGTGGTTCTTTTGTAACATAGCTAAGAAAAAAAATATAGCAGATGCCTCTTTTTAAGAGTTACGCAGTGTTGTATTTGTAGTTCAAGGCCATTCTCGAGTGAAGGGCAAACATATTTGCAACTGAAAGGCAAAAGTAGAATGTCTATGTAAACCCCAGTGTACAAGATATCATAAATCTGTGATTAACTTTTACAGAAACTGAAAGAGACTGAAATCCCTACATACAGAGTACTGGCAGATGAAGAGTTTCTTCCTTTCAAGGAGAACACATTTGATCTCGTTGTCAGCAGCTTAAGGTTATTGGTTTTATTCATGTTTGATTTCTCAAATGTAGTTAAGACAGTGACATATCAGTATTGCCCGTTGATATTCTAAAATTTGATTTATCTGTTGTGTTCAGGTATTATTCAATATCAGTGCCATTTTCGAATCGACAGAAGCTGAAGCTGCCACATGGACATTAAGTTCTGGTGCTATTGCTGTAACATCTTTGTAAATTATTTGCAGCAGTTTTATGTTTTCACAAGTACAAGGTCATTTCTGTGAAGCTGATTACTGAAGTTGTCAAAGTCAGAAGCTGTATTTGCAATTAGGAATGAAATATGTAGTGTCAAGAAAATGTAAAGTATTAAATCATTCTTTTTGATTTTTTAATTTATATACCTCATTGCATCCAGTTCCACTACTAGGAGATGATTTCTAAGGAGGAAGTGCAGCATGCATTTAGTCCATATTGATTGACAATCATTACATTAAGATTATACAGGTATGAAATAATGTAGCACTTCTTTTTCATTTCTTCAGAGCCTTCTAGTACAAAATATAATATAATATTTTTTTGTTGTTGTTATGTAAAGCACTTTGAAAAGCCATGTTTAAAGGCGCTATATACATTATTATTATAACACTTTTTTAAATGTGTTTCTTCTATACAGTTTGCACTGGATAAATGATCTCCCAGGGGCTTTCCGGCAGGTAAAAACCCATTAGCACACATTCTTTGCAATAAATATTTTGCTTTCTTTGAATTATTTAGGTCTTGTGTCAAAATGTTTAATAGAGTTGAGCTGAAAGTTTTTTATCAACAGTCATCCATTTATCATCTTGTTCAAATATTTAGCAAGAACGGAGATTTTGACAGGGGTGTACTAAATAAGGAAAGAAGAAATATTGGGGGAGCAAACAGGATTATACATACTGTACAATCATGATCTTGCTGTAAAATGTGAGGAATTTGCATTACTCAAATTGTTTATCATCAGAGTTTTTTCTTTGGAGAATCGGGCCTCAAACAAGAGGAGGCTGTGAAGGTGTTTCTCTATAGTCCTGTAGCGGTTTTACTGGAACACCCCCCAAGAAATCCCCTTGAAACCCACTCTAGCAAAAGATAATTGTGAATAGCAATCTGCCCCAACCTGGGTGGCTTTGGGAGGTTGGAGGAAAGAGGAGTATACAGCGAAAAGCCACCTGAACATGGGGAGAACTCACAGCACCACAGATACGGCTATTTCAATCTGGACTGCACCCAGGAACATCCATGGCACCACACTTCTTAAATACAAGTAAAATGGTGCATCAGGATGAGGTCCTGTCCTGTGCCCCTGCAGATCCATCACGTCCTGAAGCCTGACGGAGTGTTCATTGGAGCCATGGTTGGGGGGGAGACTCTCTATGAACTGCGCTGCTCACTGCAGCTTGCTGAACTGGAGCGGGAAGGGGGCTTTGCACCTCACGTGTCTCCCTACACTGCGGTCACAGACCTGGGAAACCTGCTGGGCCAGGCTGGCTTTAACATGTTGACTGTTGTAAGTTTACAAATTGTACTGTGTCACCCAACGTGGTCTTGTAGGACAAATTATTATTTCTCGAAGCCATGTCATTTAACACAAGAATCACACCTTTTACTATCATTTTAAAGAAAATACCATCAAGCGAAGCACTTTTAACGTGTTTGTAATACTTTTTTGTGCCAATCTAAAAAAAAATCTATGAAATTTCATGTGCAGTACGAATTGTACAGACCAATTTCACATCTAGGCTTAGGTGACTTTTAGATATTATGCCTTCCTTCCAGTTCTTTTTGTATTCCATATTATCCTCTTGATGTTCTGAAAAAAACTATTCTCTGTAGGTTACGATACAAGGCAGCCAAGGAATGTTTAGTACATCTTGAAATTTCCGTAATGGTGCTTTGCAGAATATTGAAAAAGACTTTTTTAGTTTACAGCTTGGCAGTCTGCCTTTACATCTTTTGATCATCTTTGAAAACACATTTACTTTGCATGAACTATTTCATTGCAGAGTATGCTAAAAAATGAATAAACTTTTGTAATATTTATTTATGCAAAAGATTGAGCTGTAACAATTTTAACAAGGAAAGCAGCTTAAAATGTGCTTTTTAACCACTTATACCATGTACCTGTTTCATAACAAGACAAAGTACAGAATTAGAATGTTAAAATTAGCATTCTTATTTGTATTATTTTGAGAAATACAATTTATTTTGTCTTTATGTTCTTTTACTTCAGGACATTGATGACATCCAAGTGTATTATCCAGGGATGTTTGAAGTGCTGAATGATTTGCAAGGTAAGTATTTGTGCTGTTAACAATTGAGCCCAGTTGGTCCTTGGAAGGGTTTTAATAACCTTGTATTTTACATGGGTTAACAGACTTAGAAAACAGATGAATTCCTTCTTAATAAAAGTGTAGTTTAAAAATGTGGTTTTTAAATTTTTCAGGGATGGGTGAAAGCAATTGTGCTTGGAATAGAAAACCCATGCTGCATAGGGACACAATGTTAGCTGCTGCAGCAATATACAAAGGTAAGCAGTGTCTTTATGACAGACTCAAATATGAATCCGAATGATCTTTGGCATGAATAAAAGCACCTGCTTTTTCAGTATTTTGACTGAATGTTTTTGTAAATCTCCTTGCATATATAATTCTGTCTTATTCAAATATGAATACCACATTTGAAATAGTAATTTTTATTTTGTCTTCCAGGATAGGTTAAAAAAATCCCAGTTATTGATATTATAGCAAATACTGAAACTGACAGCATTTATATCTTTTCCCAGATAATTCTAAATTATTATCTTTATTTTCTCAGAAATGTATGGTAGTGAAGATGGGTCTGTACCTGCAACATTTGAGATTCTGTATATGATTGGATGGAAGCCTCATGAATCACAGGTATTATGAAATTAAAATGCAAATATTCTTTATGCTCAGAAAGGGTGGTGAATAAGGTATTTGCCTGTGTGGGAGCTATGAGACTGGGTGTTATTGGAGAAAGTCTTGCATGTCCTCCATTGTTTTCAGTTTTTGCAGCTTTTAAAACTCAGTAGTTTCACCTTCTACAGAACATTGTTAAGAACAAAAGAGTCACAATGTCAATTACTCTATTCAGGTTTAGTTGTATAAACTAAACCACTCTTTTGAAATAAATCTGTATTAAATTCGAAATTAAGTTGAATGCATTTTATAATTATCCCTTGGAAAATTGTTTTTTTCATAGAAGTGTTTGGTGAGCTGTGTGTCTCTTTGTACATCATGTTCATGCTTTCAGAACTTTCAATAAAATATACAAGGATGATAAAATTAATACTTGATTTTCTTCACAGGCAAAACCTGCGAAAAGAGGCTCAGCTAATATGTCTTTTGGTGACCTTGGGAAAATTATTCAGCCACCGTCAAAGAAGCAATAAATTGTTATATTCTTATGAAGAACTACCTGTGTGCTTTATATCATCAGTTACATCAAAATGAAAACCAATTACTTTTCATTGGTGATTTTAAGCTTATGTGAGCTTGCATCAATTAATTTTTATGAAAGGACTCCACAAATAGGATGAATTTTAACAGTACGGCTCTGAGAATCCATTACAGTGTGCT